>NC_135869.1:18042711-18646461 GCF_031162955.1 Sander vitreus
GTTCAGTCGCTGGCACTGGAACTTTCTCCTCCCTGTTTATGACCTCAGTGGTGCAGCCGGCGTCACTCATGACGAAATACAAACCATATAAAACAACAAAAAAAGACCTCCTCAAATACTCTGAGTACATAAGGAAACAACCACAATTTAATGTTCCCTGTAAATGATCTTAATATGGCAATCCAAGTCAAGATCAACAGAAAAATATGGTTTTGCACATTCTAAGTTTAGAACAGAGTTTGAGCATGAATTACCTTTTACATAACAACTTTTAACAGAACACAGTCTCTAGTTTGATATTCAGAAATTGAGAAGTTCCTTAAGAGTCTATACACTTGGCTGTAAAGGGAAAAAAGGATGTATGACACATGTAGAAAGCTACTGTGTTTGTTTACTGTATCCAACATGCTGGGGATGAGCCTGTGTGTGGCAGGCTGGGGAGGATGCCCCTGGGCCAGGCTGAGGAGTAAGTGAAGCAGAAGTCCCATCTAAGCTCTAAAGCATGCGTGTATCAGGCCTGTAACTAAAACACAAGCATAAACACAGGCGATGTTAAGGATTACACCCTGCAATACCGCCGCAGGAAACCACAGACAGCACAGGTGTAAACATCGCCACGGACACATTTTTCCTCATCTCCGTACTGCCAGTGGAGGTCTGACTGACAGCTCATCATATACCCTTGTTGGCTGTGTGAAACTTGTGTAAACATCTGCAGGCATCTGTGTGTGTGTGTGTGTGTGTGTGTGTGTGTGTGTGTGTGTGTGTGTGTGTGTGAGAGAGCCACAGGTGAGGCACACACAAAGGATTACAATGGCCTAATGTCATGTCAACGAAGCCTTGCAGCACAATACCACACACTCAAAGATAGTATAATCTTTCCTTCGAGAAAACTTTTTATAAATTAGATTTCATATTATTTGTCTCACTTTCCTTTGAGAGTTGAATCTGATATGCCACATCAATTATAAAACATATTTGCAAGAAATCAAAGAGCTACATAGAAATAGGATTAGTTTTAGATTAGATAGTTTTTTTCTTTTAGACATTGTTTCCTAGAGAGTAAAAGTAATATGTTTTAGTGAGAGCAGCAGGGTTGAATGGGAGGAAAGCACATTTCCTCAGTAAACAGCACCCTCTAGAGCAACACCCTACAGTACATTCAATGCTGCACCTCACTCGCATTGTTGCTGCCTGTCTCTTCATAATAGCAGGAAATTATGCTCATTTGGCAGATTCATCAGTAACAATTACTTTAAAAATGCCAAAAAAACTGCCTGTCAATTGTAAAAATGATAAAATTAGACAAGCTCACATGCTTATTGTTATTTTTTTTCTGTAAAAGATACCAAATAAGCAGGTTGTCTTGTTCTCCGGCTTATTTCTGAGCCACATATGTACAATTACAGAGTTGAGGTGAAAGCACTCATTTTCCCAGTGTGAGTTGATAATGAGGCAGGCCATTATTAAGATGTTTGCTTTAATCGTGTGCAGGGTTATTAGGGGCGGTTTACAGTACACAAGAGAGATTAACGTAGGCCACGCATGACGGAAAGAGCTGAGAAGGCCAACGATAAGCCAGCTACCCACAACTGTGAAGCAGGCTGAGAAATATGAGCGCACAGTAGGACATGAAACTCAGCAAGACAAAACTCTCCCTTTCTTTCTCTCTCTGTCTCATTCGCCTCAAATCATGTTACACAACCACAAAGGAATGCCTCGTATATCGGAGACAGATTTAAAACAAGCGGAAAGGAAAAGAACAGTAAAGAGAGGATCGCAGAGGGATCTATAGAAGCAGTAGGTGTTGTTTGGTTCCTTTCTGTTTGTATAAAAGGACAACATGGCAGGGAGCTTGGCAGTACTGTAAAGGCACACTGCAATGACACACAAGTCCAGACATATAGTCACCCAACTACTTCACACATGCTTACATAAACTAAATCAGCTCGAGACACACAGTTGTTTGCACCAACTAGGGAGCACTACATGTTTTCCATGCCATTAATAAAAATAGACATTGTACTGTTTCAATACATTTTGTTGGAATTTAGGGAGCACTTGAAAATCCATAATTTTATGAGCTTTTAAATTTTCCCACAGAATTTCCACCCTTTTTTCCATGCATTTGATCCATACACATGGAAGTAGCACTCAATTAGCACGGCACACGGAGCCTGAAATGTGGCACTCCTATGCTACTTAAACATGACATACAGCACCCGCCTACCAAGTTTATGAGACCCATGTTGCATTAAAAACAATACTATTACAATATATGTAGACAATAGAAAGTGATCAATTAAATAAAATTAAGAGATTTGAGTTTTTGAATATTTTGAAAAACATATGTAAACTGAGGTCAAAACTGAGCTGAACTGTGTCGGTAACATCAGGTGGATCCACACTGTTGTATTAGTTATCCTCCAAAGCTAAAGCACTTTGTTAGGAAAACAAAAGTTGGATTTGGTTCTTGTCAACACTATCCGTCTGTGTTGCTTTATTTTCAGTTGCACAACTAATAAACCACAAAAACCTGTGATTGAAATGAAGATTTCACACATCCTTTTGCACAGCACTGTTTGACTGCATTAGTAAAAGGTGTGTGTGTGTGTGTGTGTGTGTGTGTGTGTGTGTGTGTGTGTGTGTGTGTGTGTGTGCATGTCTATTTGTGTATCAAGTTAGCAGAAGGTCAGACTGGTGAAGTATTAGAGCAGTGTTTGCTCTCTTCCATGTACTCTTGGGGACCAGCCTGTTTGCGAGTTTGAACAGTGACGTGTGAAACCCGTAAAAACAGGACATAGTGCCGCTCTGTTTGCTTAAGAACACCCAAAGAATGGACTGCCATTACAAAACAAATCCCTCAGCCTACATTCCTCCTGTCCATCAAACCTTACCTGTTGAACAAGCTATGACACAGAGCGGAAAAGGGTAGTTACAAGAAGATCTACTTCCTGGTGAGATGACTTGCAATTTGTTCAAAAGTTGTCAGCTCTCTGACCTTCATAAGGGAAGAGGCATGCATCCACAAGTTTGCATGAGCACAATTCCTTTTTCCCTCTATTCTCTGAGTATTAATATGTGCACACTAATACGTGTTTTTTAAGCATTCATTAATCAACAAAAACAATGACGGTAAATTATGTAAGTATTAATATTTACATTTTTATTTCATTTTATATATATATATATATATATTGCTGGAGAGAATTTACTTTAAAGCTATAGTGCGTAGTTTCTGCCGCCCGCATGAGGAATTCTAAGTAATGACAGCAAAACTGTCGGCGCATCCACATGATACAAGCATGTATCCCCCCCCCACACACACACACACACACACACACACACAAACACTCCCCCCTCCTCCACGCAGTTGCTTATAGCCAAGGAGGACGCGGAGGATTAAAAAAACATGACGGACTCTTCAGAAGAGGTAATTATCTTCACTCGAGCTTCTGCACGGGAAAGTCACCTGACGACACAATCTTCTGAACGTAGCCATACTGAGAAATACAGAGAGAGTTGTGTGGAGTTGATAGTCTTAATTAGCTTTGTAGCAACTCATTTGGAAATGGCTTGAATGTGACAGACGTTCATTAATGTCAAAAAGTTATGGACTAAAGCTTTAATCTTATGAGTGGCTGTTGCATCATGGTTATTATACAATTATATTACATAGTTGAGCCAATAAAGCCTCAGCATTACAGTTGGACTTAATTACACATTTGTGCAAAATATTTTCATAATGATCTTGCAACATTGTAAATCCCTTCTTGACAGCACCGTATGACAATTTGTCAGTGAAACAATATAACAGTTTGAAAACAGCAGTTAAGAAATGTATGCTACTTTAGTCATTAGTTTAACTACACTGACAGCAGAGTCGACTAAATCAAACTTTGTATGTGCTGCTGTTGGTTGAAAGTTGCATTTGAACTATATTTTGGGTTACACTTTACTTGAAGGTATCTATATAAGAGTGACATGACACTGTCATGAACGTGTCATAAACATTATAAACAAGTCATAAACGTTTATGACATGACGCTTCTTTTAGTATTTGGTTTTTGTCATGACAAGTTATGGTTAGGGTTAAGGTTCATGTGTCATGACTGTGTCATGACAGTGTCATGTGTTCATGACAGTGTCATGTCACTCTTATGTAGATGCCTTCAAGTAAAGTGTTACCATATTTTGTTCATGCTAGAGAGGCTGTCTGAATCCTGTCCAAACCAGATCAATAGGCCTGCAGACAAGTCAGGACCACCTGAAAAGCTCAAACTGCTTGCAATAATTAAAACTAAAATAATAAATCAATATAAATATAAACAGTATCTATTTTGATAATGAATTAACTGTTTAAGTCACCTTCCAAAAACAATGCACAATATTCACTAATTACAGCTTCTAAAATACGGTGTTTTTTTCTCCATCCATCCATCCATCTTCATCCGCTTATCCGGGGTCGGGTCGCGGGGGTAGCAGCTCCAGCAGGGGACCCCAAACTTCCCTTTCCCGGGCCACATTAACCAGCTCCGACTGGGGGATCCCGAGGCATTCCCAGGCCAGGTCAGAGATATAATCCCTCCACCTAGTCCTGGGTCTCCCCCGAGGCCTCCTCCCAGCTGGACGTGCCTGGGAACACCTCCCTAGGGAGGCGCCCAGGGGGCATCCTTACCAGATGCCCGAACCACCTCAACTGGCTCCTTTCGACGCAAAGGAGCAGCGGCTCTACTCCGAGCTCCTCACGGATAACTGAGCTTCTCACCCTATCTCTAAGGGAGACGCCAGCTACCCTCCTGAGGAAACCCATTTTGGCCGCTTGTACCCTTTTTTCTCAGTTTTATATAATTGTACAATTAATAACTTTTTTGGACTGATAATCAGATGAGATTGGCATTTTACACTATGTACTGACATATCAACACTAAATAGAAACAATAATCAACAGATTAGGGCAGTAACTAGTGATTCTTTTCATAATTGTTTTAACTACTGATTTTCTTCTTCTTTTGATTAATTGATTAATCATTTGGTCTAGAAAACTGTGAAAATGTCACAATTTCCTAGAGTCCAAGGTGACTTCTTCAAATGTTTTCTTTTGCCAGGCCTGCAGTCCAAAACCCCAAACACTATTTCATTTACTATAATGTAAGATCAGGAAAAGCAGGAAATGCTCACATTTGAGAAGCTGGAACCATTAAATGTTTGCTTAAAAATTTACTTGAACAATTAATCGATTAGTAAAACAGCTGCCAACGACTTGATCATTAACTACTTATTTCAGTCCTGATTTCTACTTTTGATGCACACTGTCATGACAATCACAACGCTGCATGGTGTCATGATAGATGTTTTCCCCCCTAAATTGTATCTTACATTTTGAAACACCAAAGGCAACAAACAGTTTAATAACGATGGTTTTTTCGCAGCCTTCTGTCCAGCATCTGTTATATGAAACATTGTAATAATGTTTTCAGCAGAGATGCCCAACTTGTTCTTATGTAACATGTGATACAGCCCATGAAAACAAACTGATGGATCCGATAGTAAAGCTGGGCAAAGACACTGTGTGGAAATCCATCAACTGGAACATATGAAAAGGGAGAGAGGCACCACAAGATTCCAGCCCCCTCCCTGCCATCATCCTCGTATCAGAGGAGCCATTGGGAGAACTCGATGTGATTTGTATGTGTGTTTTTGAAGAGGGGTGCTCATAAACAGCCATGAAAGGGGCCCCTCTATTCAGCTCGCCAGCAAAGATGCGCTTCATTGGGCTGGCCTTTTGTTTTCCCCTGTTCACAAAACCTTAAGCATAGAAAAAAAGGGGTTGCTTCTCTCGATGTGTGCAGGCACAAATGATGCCATTAGATTGGTGCCCGCTTTGGGTGAAAAAGGCTTCAGTAGCGCTTGAAGTGATTTAAAAGATGCAGGAGAGAGCTGCCTGCAAATCCTGTTTGGAAATAACACTAGAGGAGAATAGGGAGGCAAAATGCCAAGCTAGTGATCATTCTATAGTATGCAAAATTGCTCTCAACTCCATGAGTGCCTTGAATGTTAAAACAAAAGATGCGGAACATTCCTTTGTCACGTGATGAGGGTCAATGTGTTGCGGTGGTGAGTGGGGTCAGGAAGTTCACCAAACTTCCCACGCTGCCTTATTCCATAAGATCACGGTTGAAGCCTGAAACACTCTTTAATTTTGGCAGGGGAAATTTTGTTTCCAAAAAGTGCCAGCGTCCAAGTGCCAACACAGGGATGAGCCATCAGGTAAGAAAAGAAATACTACAAACTACAGGACTTCCTCAGCAGCATGTCAAGGCAAAAACACCGATTACACACCCAGGATGATAGAAATAAAATATATAATATAAAAAAGAAAAAAATATGTGTGTTTCAGATGAAATTTCATAAAAAATTGGGTCAGGTATGTTAGTGATGTCACAGTGATACAATGACTAAACAGTGGAGGTATGTCATTGACTGATACTGTAACACTACAATGCAAAAAAGACAAAACCTGTGCACCTTTCTACTCGAGCAGTTTAGAACTATTCCAGTCAAGCAAGCAGGTGATAATGTGACAATGACAGTGTGTCAGCCAATGGCATTGTAGGGGCATGTCATCATGTTGCCTGCTCGGCGACAGAAACCTAATAGGCATGAGAACCTTGCAGTGTCAACAAAAGGGACAGTGCCAAACAAAACCACTTGTTGTGAGTGAGAGGGCTTAAACAGGCTAGGTCCGGTTCTACTCTGCACAGCATTCAGTTAAATTATGTCTCCTTGACATCTCAGCTATCAAGGAGAACATTTCATGTTTGTTTTTCTTTTGAAAATGAAGGCGCTATTTTGGGCAGCCTTCCATGCCTACTCTCAGATGACCTTTTCAGTGTTTGAATTCTTTGGAGGATGTATTAGTTTATACAGTTTATAATTTCATTTGTTGTTGGTGTCCTTTGACACACTGACAAGACCATAATAACCTTTAATAATAACTCTTAGAACCCATAAGGACTAAGCAGGTAGATAAAAGGTACAGTATGCATGAATGACTATTATTATATTATTATTATATTATTGACAACTCTGTGGTAGTCCCCACCCAGACTGCCAGAAACCTGTGTGTGATACTTGACGACCAGCTCTCCTTCACTGCCAAGATTGCTGCAACTACCCGATCTTGTAGATACATGCTACCTAACATCAGAAGGAAGGCGGCTCAGGTTCTGGTTCAGGCTCTAGTCATCTCACGTTTAGACTACTGCAACTCCCTCCTGGCTGGCCTGCCTGCATGTGCCATCCGGCCCCTGCAGCTCATTCAGAACGCAGCAGCTCGACTTGTCTTCAACCTCCCCAAGTTCTCTCACACTACACCGCTCCTCTGCTCTCTTCACTGGTTACCAATTGCTGCCCGCATCTGCTTCAAGACACTAGTACTTGCATACAGGGCCACAAACGGATCAGCCCCAGCTTACATCCAGGATATGGTCAAACCCTATACCCCAACCTGCCCACTCCGCTCTGCATCAGCCAACCTGCTTGCTGCCCCCTCACAGCGAGGGACAACTAATCACTCAACGAAATCCCGACTGTTTGCTGTCCTGGCTCCTAAATGGTGGAATGAGCTCCCTATTGACATCAGGACGGCCGAAAGCCTATGAATCTCCCGCCGAAGGCTAAAAACACATCTCTTCCGACTGCACAAAAAAAAAAGAAGTAATTATTAGTGGTCATTGACATGTAATTAGTCCTATAATCACTTGAGGTTTTACCTGTGCAGGTTGTCCTCATTCCACAGGGTCTGAAAAAAAACATCATGTTCATCATTAACTTTTCTTACAAAGGGCTTCCTGTACCAACACTTGGTAGTCTTATATAAAAAAAGTACCAAACTAGGTTGAGTAGGTAAATAAAGTTCTAAATTAGAAATTTCTAATCGGTAAAAACATAGTCTATTATTTCTACACACCAGGTGAGCTAACAGTGAGTTGTTGAAAGAAATTCAGTTACTAAAACATCAAACTGATGGGTTTTCCCCCCACATTATTTATCAGATGTCTGGCCTGCCAAACCATATCACCTTTGATTGCACATGACAGGGTAGTCAAATGCCCTAAATACCTCACTTATCAGTGCTCGTTATTAACTCAGTTCGAGAACTTTGAGATAAAGTTTCTGCTGTAAACTACAGTCACAACTGGGACATATGGACAGTAACTTTATGTGGACACACTGTTTTCTTCAAATCTACAGTATCTGCTTTTTCTCAAGGTTTGAGTTCCACTCAGGAAAGGATACAGAATGAACCAACTTTTCAATTCCACTACAAGTAACAAACACATGCTGAACCCTGCAAGGAAGCTTAAAAATTGAGCAGAAATGCTGTGAGGATAAAAATGTAACATGATACCACTACACAGTTGCTCCTTTAGAGAATTATGTTTCCCCACATATACTGGTATGTAATATACAATAAAATGAAAAACACAATTAACTACTTAAAATCTACATTTCTGAGAACAAAATGATATTTTATTCTTCTGGAATGCAACCACACCTGACAGATAACAGTAGTCAGGCTACATTTACATTGCTACATTTTGGTTTTTAAGCAGAGTTTTTAGCCAAAAGCGATCTCCGTGCACAAACAAGTGTTTTTAGCTCCAGTAGAAGAACTAGTCTTCATTTAAACATATCTCATTAACATTCTCGTATCCTTGGCATCCGCGTTCCGGGGACAGGAACAGGAGGCAGCATGTATACTCCGCCCGTTGCTGATAGTTGCCATGGTAACGTTAGTAGCTTAGTCTCAGACATCATGACCCAATCAGGTGGCGAAACATTGGCGTCAGTGTTGGTCTTCAGTCTCCGTTTGCAGCCTTTGAGACTGCAACACAACCCCGGAGATTCCAAACCAAAACAGGGTCAGGGTCATTTTCAAATATTTTAAAAACACGCCTACGTTCATTTTAATTCCAACATTACTTATGACATCCAACATGTTTTTTATACCATCTAAGTACGTCTTACATCCTGGGTTTCAATTCAGGACCACAGTTGTCGATTTAAGAGAGACGGTAATGTTACGTAACACATTCCTTAAGAGGACACATTTACATGGAGTGCATTCAAATCATAACTGATGCAAGCCATTATGTGTTTTCATCGTCTTAATGCTTCCATGAAGAAGCAGGGTCTCTAAAGTGTCAATATAATGGAGTAGAACCAAGAGGCCATGACATCATGTCAGTGGAAGTCAGGGATTAAAGTGAAAAAAAAACTTTTTTTCAGGCCAAGTCATAAGCTGTTCACATCTACCTATACAGACAGCACCCCTTTTCGATCGTGCCCTATCGGTTTTTAATGTACAACAAGATGCAAACCGCAAAGTAAAGGGAGTATTGTGAGTGTTCTCTTTTCCTGATGAACAAAACAATATTTCAATACCATCCCATGATTAACCATTGCTGTCATTGCAATCATATTGTAGAAAGGCTTTACCTTACACTCTATTTAATTACTTCAGGACAAAAGTGTTTAAAGGGAGATTTTTTTTTTATTATTGTTAATATGCAATGAAACATAACTTTTCAGTGAAAGCTGGGATGATGTGTGCTGAAGAGCACGAAACCATCTCCATTTATTTTTCACTGTTTTATCTAACTCGTCTCTCTAGACACGTCTGTGCCTTCCGTTAGCAGCAACGCATCCATGACGGCTAGTGGCCTTGCCAAATAGTGGTTACCATTAGACGCACACAATTAATGACGCTAATATGCGAGTACACTGGTTCTGGGTTTTGTGCTATAAATTAATAATATTTTATAGCAAAGTTATAAGTTGACTATTTTTAATTGCATGATTATTTTATGTCAGTCATAACCTACTGTCGTTAAAAGTGAAACCAAAATAGGCTATAAGGCTGTCTGTGCATCATAGCACAAACACGATTGACCCTCTTACACAACAGTTCGCGATAATGACAAATAGTCTATTGCATGATTGTATTATTATTATTATTATTATTATTATTATTATTATTATTATTATTTTATGTTAACACGCTCAGTCAAAACCTTCCGTCGCGAATTGTGAAAGATTGTGGACATGGGGGACAGGATAATAAATTGCATTCGGTACTAGGGGTGTGCAAAAAAATTTGAATTCTAATCGAGATTCAAGCTCTACCGATTCAAAATCGATCCATAGAATTCAAAAAATTGATTCATATTGTTTTTTTCCGTTTTGACACTATTGTCCTGAAATGACATTACCTCGCCATTCCCATAGATTGTGCTGCGTTGAATTCACACTGACGCCTGGGCTCTCTTGTCATAATCAGAAGAAGGATGAGTGCAGCGGAAGTAGTTCAGTCGGCGCAAACAATGGCAAACCTCACAGAAAGAATTTTTCAACCTGCTCCATCCTCATTGAAGGCGAGAGCTTGGACAACCACAAACTTGAGAACTCACATGGTACGGCATCACCTGGAGATTAACATTAAAAACGAGGACAAACAGCAACCTAAATTACCGTGCCAGTCAACCAACGCACTCTTTCAATGCTCTAAACTCCCACCATTGCGTCAGAGAGAGTGTTCTCAACTGCCGGAGACATCGTAACTGCACAGCGGAGCATGCTCACTCCAAAACACGTAGACCAGCTTCTGTTTCTGCAAAATAATGTACAGATTCCAGCCAGTGGTGGACTATGAACTGGTTACACACACACACACACACACACACACACACACACACACACACACACACACACACACCTAAATGTGTATCCATTATGTGATTCTGACACAAAGTTCTGTTGAATGGACTGTAGTTGCTACAGTTCTAAAAAGAAAGGGCCTAATTTTAGGAAGTTCTGTTTAGAAATGTGCCCAGTCAAGTTCACATTTCAACAGTCAACCTGGTAGCTGAAGTACTCCTTAAACCACATTTAACAGTATTTTTTGTTTGATCTGAGTACAGCGTTTTAAAGCTAAATGTAAAAGCTCTTTTTTTTTACAGTTTTAAACTTGAATTAAATCTTTTTGAAAGCTGGCCAAAGTTTGGCACTTTTGCATTTTTTAGTTGCAAAAGTTTTTATTTTTGTATGAAGACATATACAGTAATATCAAACTACATTAAATTTGTTGTGTTTATTTTCTTTTAAATTGTATGTCTACTGCAATCACATGGGAAAAGTAACTACATTTACATACTGTGATTCGTTTTTTGAATCGAGAATCGTTTTTGAATCGAAAATCAATATTGAATCAAATCGTGAGCCTAAAAATCGGAATTGAATTGTGACATTTTCTGAATCGTACATCCCTATTTGGTACGGTGCATCGCTTCACAAAACGTTAGCTGCATTGCTTAAAAACTAACAATAATAGGCTGCATCGGGTGGCACCCAAATGAATGACCTCCCTTGACAAGAGTTCACGATAGTAAGAAATTGTATACATTAATGCACGGAAAGAACCTAGCCTACACTTATTATCCCCCTCGCACATAGAGCTCACAATCGATCATACCCCAAAAAGTTCAACAGACTGGCCTACCTTATCAGCTGTCTCGATTGTGTCACTATAATACAAAAACTTTTAGACCGTTCTTTAGTCCTCCAGACGCGTGTTTTTTAAGCAAACGGGCTAATGAGACAAGCGTGTAGCTAGGTTACAGCATAAACAAAGCGAAACTCATGGCTGACGCATCTTCTTGAGCTCTCACTGATTGAGACACAGGAAGTTCTCAAAAACACTATTAGGTCTGTAAACATTAAACATCACAGCATTCACATTCATTCAACGGACCTAATATTTGTAGTTGCCTTACAAAAAGAAAAAGAAAAAGTGATACAGCAGTATCTCATTGCATCTGCATCGATCTCAGATATGGCATTTCTAAAATCAAATTGAACTTTAATCCCTGGTGGAAGTCTTTACCAGGATGCTTGATATTGGTCCTGTGGGCTCCTGCTGATAAGACTGAGGAGTAGGTCATTATGAGACCCTCAGTGAACTGCTTGCTGGCTAACAATGCTGCTTCAGTCCCAGCTATCGGACCATCTCACCACAGACCACATGTGGGCCAGCCGGACACAGGTAATCAGGGCTGTCAGAATGGGACCAGCTCCTCTTGCAGAAACCATAAACTGCCATATCCACCCTATGAAACTATTTCTACTGAACAAACAAGACAGAAACTTGCACATAAACACATTTTATGAGATTCATAAGAGCGGGTAGAATTAATTTCTTATGGTAGCTGGGCATTTTTGCAAGGACTCTCTTTGTGCTTTGTGTCAAGCAAACATTTCCCACTTCTCCTCTCTTAAGTGAACCTCCTTGCACAAGCATCGCCACAGACTCTCGGTCAAACTGGTTGGTGGCGAAATCACTGTAAATTGTGATGCCCATTGTCATGGATACACACAGGTGTTGCTTATGAGCCAACGCAGAAGAATCAGAAAGCCAAGGCGCTCACTAATCCTCCTTCATACCAAAGTGTGTCAATAATCAGGAATGCACTGTCTAAACTAAACCATTGTTCATCTGCCAAAAGAAATCACAAATATAAGCACTGACACAGCCTCTGGGCACTGCAGTCTCTGGGACTGGAAAAGAAATGAACTGAAGAGAAACAACAAGAGTCAGAGATGGAAGAGGGAAGCTTTGATAACTCTCCAGACAGCCTAATACTGCCTAAATCATAAAGCTTTCTTCTACAGTGCATGGGGGGGGATGTATAGTGTTGTACTGTTGGGGATTGACTAAAGCTGAGTAGTAGCTTTTTTATACAGTAAGACAAAGTTAGATCTCCTAAGAAGACCAGCTGCTGTCAACAGTTGGAAGGCTTTGAACTAGCACTAAGCTCTGAGACAGCAGGAAATATCCTCTTCACTTCTTTGAACTCAATCCCATTAGAGTTCAATTCAGAACATAAAATGTAAAAGATCTCACAGGTATTTATACAGACGTACCTCACAATAGCGTCTGATCTTTGTGGACAAAAGCTACCAGAACTAGCGGTTTCTTACTGATCATATGTCATGGAGTAAATGAGTATTACTTTGCTCCTGAGCATAGTATGTTGCACGTTGCCATGTTCAGATTGACTGGGAACTGTCTAAAAGTAATTTGTCTCCTGTGTCATTACTCATTACTCTTATACCTCTTACTTTTGAGAGGTTCAAATGGTCTCTGACATGTTAATGAGTTATCTTGACACGAAGTGGCACCAATTCAACCGTCTTACACAAAACCACAGCTCATACTTTAAGTTCAGACATGCAGACATGAGTAGCTCTGAGTCCATCCTATGTTAGACAAGACAATAGTTTGCCTGTTGTCTCCCCTCCTCTGTGTGTGTGTGTGTGTGTGTGTGTGTGTGTGTGTGTGTGTGTGTGTGTGTGTGTGTGTGTGTGTGTGTTTTCAAATGTTGCGGTAGCACAAAAGAGAGAAGCGCAGAACCAGGCAAACGGATGCGGCCAGAGTGGTGAGACCATTGTGGAAGGCACTGAAAAGGTCCTCCTGAGAGCTTTATTGTGTGGGACGGCTCACCGCAGCAAGTACTATTTCCCCGAGATGCAAGGCCTCGCTGCTAGCCACAACAATGAGCATCTTTGTCGAGCAAATCTATTATCTTTGCACATTACTGTAAATGCCAGGAGTGGGTAGTGTGTTGAACATCCCATTTAATGAGCTCCAGGTATGTGCTTGTCATAAAACAAGAAACTAATTTAAACAGCCGCAAAGTTGAGCTCATGCGCCTTCGGTGTCTAAGAGCATGTAAGTGCTGATCTGAAAACTGCTTCGACAGAAAGTCATTTTAGAAGTCTTAACGCAAAATCTGTTCAGTTATCTCAAATATCTCTCAAAACACCTTGGGATATGAAACAGAATGCTTTGGAGACAAATGTAAATGTAAAACTGTTTATCTTAGGGTGCAATCAAATCACAATCATTGCAATCACACTGTTTTTCTTTGGCCCAAACCAAATGTTTACTTTGCAGCATATTCTTCTTTTTTTGTTTGGGTTCACAATTACAAGTGAAGCAGGGCTTGAAACCAAATGTTATGTGGATGCACAAGCTACTTGTTTATTGGACAGAATTTTGGTAGCCTTTCTGGTAGTTTAGAGACTTTAATTATGGACTTGCCTGGGTTCCTTGTGGTCTTGAAACCAAGTTAAACAACAAAAAAGCTCCTCAACTTAATGTTTTTGGTTTGTTTTCTGCAGTTTCTGCAGTGTGTTTTAAGTGTCAATATGTCTATACACACCACAATCAAGACATAGGCACACTTTTTCAGGAGGTCTTTGTGCATAAATAAAGATGATGGATTCCTTTTCATCTGCACAAACAAAACAAAGATGTAAATGCTCCAGAGACTGATAGAATCCTCCATACTTGGTGTAAATGCAGCCTAAAGAGCTAAAAACACAGATCATCTTGTTAAGTCAACAGGTCAAAGGCAATCAGACAGGCAGACTCACTTGACCAGCTCTGCCAGATTACAGCTCAACCTGAACTTGACCCCTCAGTCACCTGATTTAAGAGCCTGCATTTTAAACGGAGCTGGTTGGTTGAGGATCATCTGACCCCAGACTTGTAGAACTTGGCCCTCCTCACTTGGCAAGTGCTTACTAGTCCTGATGTCATGCGTCCAATTGCTCATGCTGCGTGGGATGCAAAGTCTGATATAAGGTACATTGTTGACTGTGCGTGGGTTGGGGGGGTGTGTGTGTATGTCATCAGGAGCCAAGCTAACACTTGCCTGCAGCAACACACACACTCATGTCTTCACCTGCCACAACCTATCATTACCGCTGTCACGTAGCCCCCTCCGCAGCAGGCCTCACAAGCCTCGACAACCACCGGCACACACACCTGGAGGGCCAAACACTTAGTTCCCAGCCCTGTGCTTCATAAACACAGCCTTTTAAAACACACACACACGCGCGCACACACACACACCTATTCATATCCTGCAGCCTCAGCCTACCTTGCCCCTCCCATTCGCTGTAAAGTATGTCTAACTTTTCTATCTCCCTTACCGCAAATGCTTTAGTGCTATTTAATGTATTTCCTTTGTTATCATTTTCCACCCCAGTGAAACAGCACACAAACTGCAGAGCGAGGTTGGCAGCTGCTTCCAGGCTGCTCCTGTGACTAGACAAACAACAGGCCGCAGTATGTATTCAAGAGCAAACGCAGTACGGAGAAATGGATTCTGAGAAGTTGAATGGTTCAATTCAACAATAAGGAAATGTTAACTTTCTAATCCAGTTTTAGGCTGAGCAGATTATGATTCTATGAGCCTGATATTTAACCACCATGTCTTCCCCCTTGCATGTTTCTTCATCTAGGTTTGCTTGAGCCAGGGCAACTTGAGAGTACATGGTTGAAAGGACACACAAGACCACTGAGTAAACATGTGGCTGACGTTGCACACCTGAGCCCAGTCCGCCTGCCACACATGCGTGACCTTTACAAAAGCTGTCTCTGTGACAAATCAGACACAAGAAAAACTTTGGATGATCCCAGCCTGCCGGTTTAGGGCTCCTCAGTACGAACAGCAATTGAGTCAGAATCAATCGAGGGAATAATGGGAAACCACTGGAACGTGCTACCCCAACAGAAGCCTTTGAAAAAGACAAGAATCACTGTGGTGTTTGCCCTTCTTTTGTCATGTCACAAGGTTGTCTTGCCTTTGCTTGCTCTGCATCATGTTCTATTCAGAGAGGGCTTAGTGTGTAGCAGGTTACTCTGTTAGGTGTGTGAAACCTGAAACCCACAGGCTTTAGAGGCAAACTGTGCAAACGGAGAATCCTGAAAAACAGCATGTCACACCTTACAGGCTTCAATTCCCAGAAACTAAAAGCAGATTATCTAAAATACCAGAAGGACCTTGAACGTGAAAGATTTTTCTTGAAAATGAGTAATTGCAGTATGCTGTGCAATGACATGTGTATGTATAAAATATGAAGGAGTAGTTTGCAGAGCATGTAGAGAAGAAAAAAAGAGAACTAACACCCTCTTCAGTAGAAATGTAATTCTGCTTTTCTAATGGATCTGGCATGATTTCTCTCTCTCTCTTAAATTATAGTTTAGTCTTAAAGGGGAACTTTACCAATTGTACACATCAAAGTCTGTTTAAAGGTCTTGAGGAGTGCATATGTTGTAAAAAAAAAAAAAAGTTGTATAATGCCTTTTGTATCTTCAGAGGGAGCCGCACATGAATTGCATCCGGTGATGTCAATTGAGGCAATGTCAGTTAGGGCTGAAGACATTTGAAAATGATGCTCCTTATCTCTCCATGAGGCTAGTGGCTCCACATAGCACTAGCAACATAACACATCCGAATATCCAAGCGCATTGTCAACAGTTCAGTTGCATTGTGGGTTATGTTGGCACTGGGTTTTGGAAGTAGAATGTGAGAAATAAAAAAGTAATCTTTGGTTCTGCTGCATCAACTTTGATTCCCTTTTGTTTAAACTGTCCATTGTGATTCTGACATTATATTGTGGAGTGCAATGCTAAATTGGTACTCTTTTAAAACAATAGTGCCTGTAGGTACATTGACACAGTCATCCATACTGGCCATTAAAAGATGCATGTGCCATGTTAGGATTACTTCATTTTGTCTACCTTTTTTTCTGTGCCTACAATTGTGTGTGCGTATGTTGCCTATGTGCCTTTATGTGCTGTGTGTTATGAATGACCTCATCAAACCCTAGAATATACAGCAGAGGGGCCTGGGAAACATCAGGTTCAAGCTATGCCACCAAGCCCCGACGATGTCTCCCCGCTTCATTTACATACAACAATATACAGGTCCACAGCCCACTCCCAAACACACATACACAAACCATTCACGGCATGCTAAACTCAATCTCACTCAGAGCGCATTTGCGCACGAGTGTGTGCATGTGCGCGTTTGTTTGTAAGTGGGCTGAAGAAAGGGCAAGGTTCCCGAAAAACATGTCATCTTTATTCAGTATGGTGAACAGAGTGTTTAAGATGCAAATAGTGGGATGGTACAATGGTTGTGTTGCTCAAAATCAGTTAAGTTGGTGTAAACGTATTCCTTCACGTCTCTGCTGTTCAAGGCACAGTATGTGATTGCTGTGAGAAATATGCAGAGTTGTCTCCAGTGAGAGAACTTGGGGAAAGATCCAGCCTTAGGGTGTGTGTGTGTGTGTGTGTGTGTGTGTGTGTGTGTGTGTGTGTGTGTGTGTGTGTGTACATGCAGAGGGCTTAGGCATGATCAAACAAAGCACATCCAGGTACAGTATGCCATCTGTACTTACCCCCAGCCCCCCAAAAATGTACTCTCCCCCGCCTTCTCCATCTCCACACAGAGTCTTTGCGGTATATGGAGTGTCAGAATGAAAGAGGCCTTGTCTAAGAGGCTAATCCTTGAGCGATTAGTCAACGCATCTCAATTAAAAGCTGGCAATGCTGCCACGCCCCCATCCCTCAACCCCCCCCAGTGGAAATGGCAGGCCACAGGTGTCCATACAATGTGTGTCATTAAAAAAAAATGGGTGGCGGGAGGTGGGTTGAGGGTGACTTTTACATTAAGGCAGAGGAGAGGAACAAGGCAGGAGCAGGGCCTGAACAATCCTTCACAAAAGGCTGGATGCAGGAATGCCAACACAGCAGCATGTTTTAGCTTTTTTTTTATTCTATAATGCATGCACACTCTCTCCCATGCAGGGGTTAAATAAGCTTTTTCTTTCTTAAAAATGTACAAACCAAGAAAGTCAGTAAGAGACAGAAAGAAGAGGCACATATATTTTGACAGATTATCCCCTCATCAGTCGGTGTTTTCTGTAAACAGCCGTTTTGCAGTGGAAGGATTGAGAGCAGAGACAGGTATTTCACCAAATCAGCCTTATACACCCTGGCTTTCTATCAACATAAAAACATCTTAGGGATATTCCCATGCCAGAAGATTCCATGACTACAATATCCTGACTTTGATGACACTGTACAAAATCAGATATACATTAACTTTATATCAAAATCCACAGAGGGAACTCCAGTGCACAAATGGTCACCAACTGACCTAGATACAGTGTGTGTGTTGACACAGGAGACTGACGCTAAGTTTTTGAGGCGTTTTTATATTGTATTCCTTACAATACAAGTTAATCAGGCAAGTCTGTATCACATAAGTGCGTATTAAGAGTGAGGAGTGATATGTTTTAAAGGGGAGGCAAGAGCTAAAGACCCTTTTTTCAACATGAAAGAGAAATGTAGAGGCATCATAAAAGCCTCTTTCATGAAAAAATAAATACATTATAAAATCCCGCCGGCTTAAAACTAGTCACAAATAATGATCAGTTATGTAATTACTGTGTAACTACGTAACTATCAGTGGCCTAATTCCTCCATTGTCATTGTGAGTTAAAGCCATTTTCTTAATCTGCTCTTAGTTAACCCGTGGCAGCTTGAGTATCAGGAAATGACCTTTGGCCCTGGGGACAGACTACTGTACTTCCCCAATCACATCCATCGTGTGCCTAACCTTGAATGAAAGCTCCAAGCGGGAGGGAGGGGTGTGTCTTTGGAGACCGGACACAGAGAGGAATCGCTTACCACTTTCCCCAAGAGAACGCAACGGAGTTACACAGAGGGGGGATTCAAAACACAATGGCAGGAGGGAGGGGCTGAATGTTTCCTAAGCTCACATGTTGTTAAGAAGACCACAGCACTTGCCAACCAGCCAGCCAGGCCGGCTGTATGCAAAGGTCCACAGGGTGAGAACACACATGGTTTGAGTTTGGCTCTGTGTAGGACCGGGAGGAAAGAAGGGGCCTGGTAAGAGGAACCCTCCAATTCTCACTTCCTGCTCCTGCTGGAAACGTGATCTGTGTGCCCATCGTCCCCATCAACACAGAGCACAGTGTTCACCTGACCGCCAAGGGGATGGCATGTTCATCCACAGGGTACCCCATCACACCGAATCAGCCTGTCAGCACCCTGAAACCTAGGGTGGTGTTTCTCTAATGAGCTGTGAGCTGGGGGGGCAAAGACAGTCCCATTCAATCATGCTGTCAATCCTCCTGTGCCACAACAGCAGCTTCTGTGACATTTTACAGGAAGCATTTTTTTTTCAAACAAAAGGGCTTAATAAATAAATGGCATCTGTCTAAGTTGAATACCTGTAGGCAGTGTTAGTAGAAGTATTAATTTACCAGCAACAAACAATATCTTAAGTGCCATGAGTAGAGCACTAAACTGGTTTTCAACAACATACAGTAGATAGATATTCACAGTTGATAATGAGAGTAGAAAGAGACAATATACATGGGTGAAGCATGGGAAGAGGCCATAAATATAGGCTTGTGCAACGGTCTTAATTACCTTTACTACCTGAAAGCCATATCAATATCACTTAAGGAAAGAACTCCAGCTGACCTTGCTGTCCCTCCTTAAAGGCATAATATGACTCACTCAACTCAGGATACCACAGGTTACATTTGGTCAGGTAAACACACCACGTGTGCACCAATCACCTACAATTGAACTAATAACTAAAAACCAGAGAGATGAAAAAGATGGTATATACGCAGAGGTGTCAAAAGTATTCACATTCATTACTCAGGTAGAAGTATAGACACTAGGGTTTAAAAAGACTTCTGTAGAAGTTGAAGTATCAACTCAAGCTTTTTACTCAAGTAAAAGTGTAAGTATGTACGTAGTGTACTGGTTTCAAAACTACTTAAAGTATAAAAGTAATGTAAGGGGAAAAAAATAATATCAATATGCTTTTTCAAATTAGATGGTGAGTTTTGGAAACAATTAGCTCGTGGTACTTGGGTGTGCAGAGCTTGCAGCGCATTCGAAAGGAGTTGTTTTTGCATCCAACCATTTTGAAAAATTCTTCCAGGTACGGCCAGGGATGTAGAAGGGTTGGCTGGTCTTCCTGGCTACCAACCTCCTCGCTGGTGCTTGGTTGGGACATTTCGCTCGAGTTGTCTTCAGTCTCTGCCACGGACATCTTCGTACTAGTACTAGGCTACATACGTCTGCTATTTCCTTGCTGGAGTGTGACGTGATTTGTGTCATGTGCAGGTGTGATGGATCGCGTACAAACCAATAGGGTGTCGGAATGGTATATGTTTATACTTCTCATCCAACCAAAAATCAAATTCACTCTATCCGGATGGCGCAATTTATCAGGATAGATTTTTGTTTAGTTTTTTAGTGTTTTTTTGAACGATGACAAGCCGGAATGAAAACAAGCCGAACTGAAATAGGAGTAACAAGGCTATTTTTTAAATGTAAGGAGTAGAAAGTACAGATAATTGCGTGAAAATAGAAGTAAAAAGTCTGCTGTAAAATAATTACTCCAGTAAAGTATAGATACCCAAAATTTCTACTTAAGTAAGGCAACAAAGTATTTGTACTTTGTTACTTGACACCTCTGTATATATATATATATATGATGGCTACTCCGGACAATTTTGCAGGAACTTTTGGGTAGTAACAAAAGTTGCGTTGGGCAAAGTGTGTGCTGTTGTGTGTCCATGTGTGCTGTGTGTGTTGCCAAGGCCCTAGCTCCATTGTTTATGCTCTGCTGTGTCTGGGTCAGCAGGGCTCTTGACTGAATTCTTGCCCCAGCATGCAGAAAGTTTTAACAGTGTTGTTGCAGGAGGAGGAATGATTACGTTATAAAAATACACCACACCATATGTCCTAGTGAGAGCCCAAACCACACGATGACATACAGTAGAATCCAACAGGCCTTTAACCCTGCCTCTGCACCTCACAAGCTGACACAGCCTCACCGCGGCTCTGGAGCGATCCACTCACCTGAAGTTATTTTCAGAAAAAGAACAGGATGGAGTAACTTCCAAGATAGCAAATGCTTATTCAGCAAGTCCCTAGTTGATGGAAAAATGGGACCGAAAGACATCACAAGGGAGAATGTGTGCTTTAGAAAGCCTTCGGTTAGCTTAACGTCTGGTTTTCAATCATCCTCTGTCGTGACCCCAGAGTTGGCAAGTTTAAAGTCCAAACAAACACATTAGCAGCTGATTTTAATGATGTCCACACTCCCTCCATTTCTCCTTCTGTTTTTTTGAAGATGTGCCAGTCAGTGAAATTAGCTGGTGTGGTGTGTTTGGTTAGGGTGAAAACATGCTCCTTGGTCTTGATGACACTATTCAGCTACAGAGTGAGGCACTGTGGGAAAAGTGCCGGCAGAGAAGAGTAAATGCAAATGTGGCTTTGGCAGCAAAGGTCATCAGTATGCTACCTAACACATACACAAACACGGCACAACCAACTTAGAGATGGCTACACAGCTTTTGCATACAAAGTTGCCCCTTCTGTGTGAACCGTCCCACACAAGTTCATCCTGGTTAGTCGGTTACCTCGATCCGAACCTCGCCCTCTTTCTCCCCGTCTCCATTTCACTCTCTCTGTACTCTCCTTGTGTCTCATAACAAGACGGAGCATGCTCACTGTAAACCTCTTGGGGGGTGAAAGGGATTGGGAGATTAAATTTATTTTGAATTCCTTCCCCTTAATGTGGCAATTACCCCCCCCTCACCTCTTCTCTCCTCTCCCAGCAGCACAGCCCAGAGTCTGTTCCAAAGCACATCTCATTTATGTTTTGTACACAGAAAGCATTTCTTTCAACCCCAGCCGAATCTCAAACTTCCCAGCAGAAATGGCCTGCCACTCATTCAATTTAAGGTGGATTTAATGTACCTGTACTGCTGAAAAAGTTTGTACTGACTAAGAAAGCATTTCTCAGTTTGAGAAGGATAAGAAAAGATCCAACTGAAATCATCAAAAAGTCCTTCAAGCCATACGAGGATATATTCCTACACTCTTAAATGATCCATTGGAGCGTTATTATTATATATAATTAGCGCCCCTAGTGGTGGCAGGAAATAACCCACAGAAGCCTTTTCCGTCCTCAAATCTAAACCAGAGAACATAGTGGTCACAGTTTTAAACACGTCGTTAACATTGTCATATGGTCGCAGTATGGTTATGTTCAGGCACCAAAACTATTTATTTGGGTCAAAATCAAATGTTACTTCACTTCCAGTTATACACGTGATTTAGAACCTGACGTAGCTCTGTTTGTTCTGTTAAGTTACAAAAACGGACCGTTTACTTTTAATTCAAATGGTACGCAAACCCAAGTCTCCTGGGTGAAAGTCCTGTGTTTGTTTGACCCATCCGCCACCCAAACTTACCTCCTAACGCAGAATTTGGCGGCTTCATACTTTTCACCTTATTTTCTGCTTCGTGCCTGTAAAAATGACTACGGCCACCAGAAGGCGTCGCCACTATAAACTTAAATATGAGTCGTAATAGACCTCAACAGTCCCGTCCACAGCCGACTCCGCAAGTAAAAATCCCATTGATTTTCTCCATAAGGATTTACAATATCAGTCATAATGTCTAAACCATCCGAGGTAGACTGACCCCGAGCTACGTGGTTTTGAAACGAAGGTTTCTGCTTCTGTAGAAGCTAGAAGTCCGTATGAAATCAACCTTGTTTTAAGAAAAACATGTTTTATCCGCGATTTAATGGAGAAAAACACTTCCGGAGAAAGCCGGAAAGCTCTATTGCTGCTTGTACAAACAACTTATATGGGCGTTTTTTGGGGAGGACAGTTTCAAAATCATCCCTAGTTTTCACTTATAAATGTTAGCTAAAACACACAGAACTAACTTCAGCTTTAAAATGGCTTTACAGGTCACAGAAATGCATTTGAAATGTAATTCTAAATGTGATATAATTAAATCCTTGTTTGTTGCAAATTGATTTCTTGACTTCAGAGCAAAGCACCTATTATATCTTTCTAAAATGACATGTATACAGGTCTATTTATTTCTTGAACTTGTAGTTTAGTGCTGCAAAAAAGAAATCAGTGCTTCAACTAGTTAAACTAGTCATGTGAAATGTGTTTTCCTTAATGAGACAAAAGTAGATGGCTAAAAGCTTTAAAACCATAATTCTATGGATCTTAATCACACATTTTTTGCTGCGTCATAAGCCAGGTCATTTGTGTCTAAGCTTAGTAAGCAGATCAGAAACTGTGTGTGTGTGTGTGTGTGTGTGTGTGTGTGTGTGTTTGTGCGTGTTTGGTGTGCAAGATGCTGCTGTGCCAAGTTTTTCTCCATCCAAGACAAAGGTCAGAAATGGTACAGTTACAAAAGTGTCTGATTGTGACGTCCGGAATCCCTGATCCAAACCACTTGTGTAACAAAACCAGCCGGCGAAGTGAGATTTCTCGACTCAATTTTTGTGCCACTTTTAAACGGTCTGTGTCTAACTTCTCAGAGGCGACACAGACTCTTCTTTGGTAAAGGAATCCTACCAAAAGGCTCCATTTCCCTCTTTTCTTCATTTGGAGGGCCCACAACCCCCCTTTTCACTGCATTTTCACACATTCAATGCATCCAAACTGGTCTCATTTTCTATCAACTAAGCTTCTTAATTGACCGTTCTATGCAGGGAGGGATTAGCTGATAAGAGGGGGTAAAGAAAGAGAGGGAAACCAAAACAAAAAGATACAAAAAGAGGAAGGAAACGGTCAGTTGGTGGGGGGGTTGTCATCTGTTCTGTGATAAAAAAAAATACAAAAACATCTTCAGATGTGTGGGGAGACGGAGGAAAGACTTTGTGAGGCATCCAACAAAAACGTGTGCTATCAGGCACTTCGGAGGCACCCTCTCTCCAGGAGAGAACAGAGGAAGGCCCCTGCAGTGAGGACTCAGTATTTCCTCCCCCAGTAGCTACAGTTAAGACACTCTGAGGACCAAAAAGTTTCCACAGGCATGCCTTCGATGTTCTCTCACTATGTTTTGGCCCATATCTCTCCTGCTCTCGGTTTCTTTATGTTACTTCACACAGCTGCCCAGGGCCCACTCATGTACTAAATATTCTGTTGTCACGTCATGCTGCAATGTTCTAATCTGTTATTTCCATTGTTTGCCTAGTTGCCAGCATATTCTATGATTTTCAGTACAAACAAGGAAAGTTGGGTTGTAAAAAAAGATTCCATGCTGTTGTGAAAACTCTAAACTCTTTAGAACAAAGCTGTAGAATGACTGAGTACAACAGGGACTGATATAGTCTATAACCTGTGAGCGCACACACACACACACACACACACACACACACACACACACACACACACACACACAGACGTAGGTGGAGTCTGAGTATCAAACCAACACAGGCCTTAACAATGGTGCTAGATTTATAGGTGTGGTGCCTTGTGTTCTATATCTAATTACAGATTTTTACAGTGATAGCATGTCAAGTGAAATGCAATACAAGAGTTTTAGAACCATTGCTTTGGCCTAGACATGGCAGCCCACGAAGACCTACCTTTTAATTTCACCATATAGGGTTTCAGCGAAAAGGGCTGATATGCTTCCTCCTCAAGGGTGCAAAGGTAATGTCACTGGCAGAAAAGCATTTTTTTTTGTTCTTCCCTCAATCTGCCTCTCATTTTCAGGCTTATCACTCCATTCTGTCTAAGCTCACTCTCTTCTCCCGGTTCTCTCTTTTTCTTCCCCTTTCTCTGAAACGTGTACTTTAATCTTGTATTTGACAAACAAAGGTGCCATGAAGTGGTAAGCCTTCTAACAATACTTCATTAGGTTTAAACAAGTAGAAATGGCCAAGTCTGACTCCAGGGAAATTCCAGCTGTGGATGACAGGGGCTACGGGGTAACGGGAGGGGTATGTTGGGGGTGAAGCAGTGCGGGAGGATGAAAGTCAAGCTCCATCTCTTTTTGACGGATTGGTACAGACACAGGGAAACTTTACACGCTGTTTATTTGACCATGCTTTCCGTATGCATGTATCATATTAAAAACCACAAGTGTCGGGAGAGGAGTCAGAAGAAAGGGCTCTTTCCTTCCCTCAACAATACCGAGCTGTTTGGGCTGATTTATGCAGCACAAAGGTCTCAGCGAGGGGAGAGAAACACACACTTTCATGTGTCACTCACGAACACTCTCTAATGCCACTGATGATCTGCAGAAACACATCGAAGCTGTCATGTACACAGAAACACACATGGACCTATGCGTGTGCACACACACACACTTAAAGGACATCTGTCAGTTGTCGCTACAATCTTCATTGTAGTATTGTTCATCTGACACCTGGCGATGAGCAAACAATTATAAAGCCATCAAGCAAGCAAATCCTGGTGGTGTTGAAATCATGATAAAAAGACCATGAGTTAAAACTGGTGGCAGATTTGACATTGTAAACTAGAAGGACTGCATATCTTCTAAAACACAAATGTATTACAATGTAAGCTTATTTAAAAGACGTATGCATTTTACTCTTGGACAGAGTAAATGTAGCACAATTAGAGTTCTTAGAAACAGAATTTTTTTTTATATTTGTTAGCAGTATTAAACATCATAATACATAAATCTGTTTCATCTGAGGAGTGTTCCCTCACATTTGCAAAGCAGATGTCTTGATTTAAGCATACCAAGAAAATCAAAGTCACTCCCCACCAACAAGACGAGGGACATCAACATGCACACAGACATTTATGTTCGTAAAAACAGCAATGTGTTCAACATTAAAACTGTTTTGTTTTCTAATAACCACATAGTATCTCGACGATTCGACACATAGGACATCAGATGATTAGTGAAGAAAAGCGAAGACCACCCGTGTTTGCTCATATAAAAACTGTGGCTCCCGTGTCCAATCACGTATCATAGATCAGACTGTTTACGAGACAACCTGTAAAGTCCAGAGGCAAAGGCTCAGCCACATGTTTTACTGCTCTGTTTGAATAATCAGGTATAAGTCAAACAAACAGCTACAGAAGGGATGTTTAGCAAGGAGCTCAGGATCCAACTTGGGGTAATAAGTGTTCATTAGTTTTAATAGCCTGGCTCCTGGATCAGATGAAATGAAGACCAGGAGACCACATCCAGCTAATGTAAATAAACCAAAAATCTCCTCCACTGTCTGTCATGACAAATTTTCTTCTGACTTTCTTTACAGATAGCGTTAAAGTAAAGCAGAAACTGGAGGATATTGCCCTCCTTACCAAAAGGTACAGTTTGTATTCTGGAGCAATTACTAATAAAAAGATGTTTACAAAACTAATGAATTCACTGTAGGTACAGAATAAATAACTATAAAACTACAGCAACTCTAAAAGCACACTTTGATCTGTATCTTTTTATTTTTATTTCTCTGGACTCTTTTGTTTTCAAATGCTATGCTAAGACTGCCAAGTGTTAAAACTAAAATGTGCGGTAGTCAAGTCAAGGATTGTTTAGTAAAAGTAAAAAACAAAATATATATATATATATGTATATATCTCCAATGACCCAGTGGTTATGTTTTAAGCCTATGTTAGTCCATTAAGCAGATGCTGGTGTTTGGTGGCACATCTTGATTCCACCTGAGTCCGGAGAGAGGCGGTGTAGCAGGCCCAGTGGTCCAGATGCCCCCCCCCTCCAAAATCCAACACAGGCCTGAACATAAACATGGCTTGGGTCTGGTTGAGGAGAGGGAGTCCCCGTTTATTTATGGACATGTCTGGGTCTGGGACACAATTATAGAAAGATAGATAGATGAGGTGAGAGACAAAGGAAAAGGGCAGTAGGGTTGGGCGTCCAGACTTACACATGTGGATGGCTTCCAGTATGGTCAGACAGTTGTGTTATCTGGCCCACCTTCACAGTAGTAGCTGAACATTAGTGTGTGAGAGTGTGTGCCAGGTAAATGTCCCTATGTCCACATACTCTTTCTTATCTACAGATTTAGTCCAATGTACAAACTATAAAGTCAACTATATTTTTAAAGTGGAGGGGGAAAAGAAACAACTCGCTAATTTGAGGAACTAATTGATCTCCCTGTGACGTCAAACGCGCCACAAACAAGCCCATGAAGCCAGAGGTACTGGCTGCAGGGCGGCAAAAGTAGAGTAAGGGTGTGAGGCCGGGGAATTCAAAGAATTTTCCCGTGTGCTTACCGGTAAAAACCAAGCCCACTGTAGGTTTATGAAAGTATGGCAGAGCGAGGACCTTTTCATCTTTGCTGCACACTCCCCAACAATATCGGCTGAATCTAGATTTTTACAGCTTAATAGCCTGGCTACAGAAACCCAGACATCATAAGGTGTTTTTATGGCTCTTGAACTGTAGTTCCTTTATGACTGGGCCAAATGTCATTGCTTCACTGTACAGCACAGGGGCAGGTAGTTCTACGGAAGAGGAGCGGGACATTTATTTCATTTTCATAATCACTTTAGGATCCCTGACTGAGAAACTGTGGTCGGTGTGAGGAAGCCTTGATTAGTAGACCATTGGCTCTGGCACACACATACACACACAGTTTGCACTCAAAGACCGCAGCTGAAACTACACTACATTTCCTCATAAACCCCAGCGTTTTCTGTTGCCTTTCACAAAACAACCATCCAATGTGAAAACTATTGAACCAACCCTCATGGGAGCCTCTGCAAATCTAAGATGTTTGTTTGTGAGGAAAGACAAATCAGTGTGACTTATTTCTCAATTCTAACTTTTTTGTTGATGTTACGGTAAGCACAATGTTGTACAAAGTAAGATAAGGTACATATACTATAGCTGCTACAAAAGTTGCGTTTACACTTTTTATTGGTGACATTAACAGTCATCAAGGTCACTGTGATAAGCATCTGAGTCACTGCAGCATCAATAGCATCAACACAACTATGCATAGGCAATAAAACTCAGCATGTACACACACACACACACACACACACTAAAGTATAAACATTACACAAGCACACTAAACATATGAGCAGCTTCAGCTAATTAGGAACACGCTGCCTTTTAATGCCTGTTTATATCTGACTCTTAAATGAATGCTGCCCCTGGAGCTCCTTCCAAAACAGCTCAGTCGAACAGCAATTTAGAGGCGAGGGAAGAAGGTGATAGGGAAGGTGGGATGAAAAATACAGTAGGAAGGGGACTGGCAAATCATTTTGCCCTGCAGTGCCCAACAGTAAAGATTTCACAAAAACAAGGAAAGAATTGTTGAATAAAAGCAGTTTAGCCCGTGGATGATGTTTATATTATTTTAGCAAACCTGGTCATTAGATGATTAAAAAATCTACGCCAAGACCTTTTGAGTAAGCAAGACATTTGAGGCATAAAGATAATCAAAAGTTTCTATTTCTTTGATCTTCGTGATTCAGCGAATGGGTGAATGCGAGCTAGGGAAAAGGATCTTTAAAACCTTTCGATCAGTAACATGTGGGGCTTTATTGGTGTGCTGCTGCCATTCTTGCTGCCTTGGCGGGCATGAAGGACACAGAGACCCAGGGGGCAGAGGGACTGGCCATCGCTTGCTCACATCATTAAAGTCGATAAGCTGGCAGCTGGCAGGGGGGAAACCTGCCACCAGTAACCACCAGGTCCCTGACCACTTCACTCACATTTTCCAAAACCTTTTCTCAATCTGCTCTCCGCCTCTTCTCCCCAGTTCGACTGGACTAGGCCCCTTTTAGAGCACAGGCCAGTTGGTCTGATGAGTGGCGCCGTACTTCTGGAAGGGGTGGAAAAGTCCAACCTCACCTGAGGGATCTTTGCCCTGTCCTCAAGGCCACCAGGCTCTCCATCAAGCCTCTGAGTAACAGTAAACATGTGAGACCAGCTACTTCCACACACCTCCCTGCCTTTACAGGCCACACAGTACACATAACACACCATTAATACAGTTTATCCAGATTTTTAGAAATGTCACAGTAGTAATTATATTTGTAGGTGGATTACCCATTTTAATATGCACAGATTTTTGGGACACAGGGTTTGGATTTCAAGTTTCAGGATGTATGGACTTGGATTGTATGGATCAAGTGAGAAGGTGGCGTAAGCATATGTGTGTGAGAGAGTTTGTGAGAGGGAGAGACAGATGTCTGGAAGATGCTAGGTTGGCAACGTTTACAGTGAAGGAGTGGAGGCTTTGTAAACGGACGAAGGAACACACACAAACATACGTACCCACCCCACACAAACTCCCCTCCTTACACCAAACTGAAACCCAAGCTTACAACAGCCGCGCACCGCTGCTAATGTCCTCCTTGTGTATATAAATTGGTATTTGTGCGTGTGTGCACATGTGTCTATGTGTCTACTCCAGCTACACTACAAGTTGAGCAGACTCCCTCTCTACAGCTGTCCATGCCCCAAAGCACGTGCACCCCATTTAGGTCGCTGCTGATTGAGAGCTGCAGTACCGACTGGGGGGCTAGCAGCATAAGGGGAACACGTAGTTATTCATTTTCATTGCACTAGGGTTTCCCCTGGTTTCTAATTGAGGTATTGCCAATGTTACCCACGGATGCTCAGTGTTACAGTTGAGGTTACCCAGCGGAAGGGTGAAACAGTGTTGAGCAAAGAGATGTGGGGGTGCTACGTACGGTAGGAAGGCCTGTAAAGAAGCTGCTGCCACTAACTACACCCCATTAACGTCAACCACAGGGAGCAACGACACAGAACCGTAAGAAATAGTAATAGAGAAAGGCTCACCATGTAATGCTTTATTGTACTGCTGCAAAAATGTGGTTAATACAACAGCCAGCATATGCATTCTGAGGTTTTGAAATGTGAAAAATGCCGCTAATGAACAAATGTTTTCCTAAAGCCTTGCTTGCCTGCAAAGTACAGAAAGCCAGAGTCCAGAGTTGATGATTAACTTTAACAGTAGACAGAGGGTTACCTGAGCTATCGACTAGACAGATAAACACTCAGACTTCCTCCTCTGTATTTATCTACCTAAGCTCCACCTCGCTCTACCCGCTCTGCAATGCCTACACATATTGTCTGCAATAAACAACAACTTGGGAAAAAACATGGACCTCTTCCCTAAAGGCAGTGAGCTTCCACAGTACCTGCTTTGGATACGTCTGGTCAGGTTCTCAGCTCGGCCAGCCCACGGCAGTTGTTATCAAAAGCTGCTGAAGGATTTAGATGATCGAATATTATGAAGAGATGAGTAATGTTAGAGCTTAGAAGAGATGGAGAAGATAAGCAGCTGGAAGCAGTGTTGCAACCATTGACTTCTGTTGTAGGTTAGAAATCGATTGAAATGTGATTGACACTCTGAAAATGAAGGAGATTTGACGCAGATGCTAATGTCAACAAGCTCTCCACAAAGGCAAGATTGCACTTTCACTGAGAATAAATACAAAAGAAATGGAGAAAAAAAACAGCAGCAATAGTAAATAATGACCAACAGCTCTGATAAGCTCACAGTTTGGAATTGGATTTTGCTAAGAAAGGAAGGTAGATAAGAGGAATCCGGAACAACTGCACACAGCATATGAAATCTCACAAAAGGTTATGCAGAAGGCTGTGTATGTGTGTGCACAACTTCTTAGCACAGGTCTTCAAGGTGGCTAAAGTCCCCTTAGTGACAAACCCAAAAGGAGAAATCTGATTAGCTGTAGATTATGGACAAGTTGACATACACTTGTACCAGTGCGAGAGGCATGGCTGTGTGTGTAAAGTGCACACACACTGTACTGATATACCAATGCACTATAGCTTAAGATGCCTTAGTGCACATGTGCACACATGAATTGCTTATGGATACATTAAACTATTAATATCAAACACGTTGCTGGTGCACACAGTTGCACAACAAACAGATTCACATATTTCACAACGTCTTCCCATGACACTCTTTCCCCATTACCAGAACCTGAATAACTTCATAAATCTGAAATCTGATTCAGTCAACAATGTAGTGCACACACACTGACAGGAAACGGAAGACCGGGCCTTCTAAAATGAGCAAAACAGAGCTCTAAAAAGAAACTGTGATATTCAATATTCAACAAGAAAATTCATTCAAAAGAGCTGAATCCAGAACAGGTTAAAGTGTCACATGTCGACAGCGGATATGAGAAGTTGAATTTGCAGTGGTCTAGCTCAACACATTTTTTTAAGTTGTATGAGTTCAGTGCATGAAACAATAAACAACAATAATTACGACTACTACTTAGGCCTGTACACAATGTGCCCAACATATACCTGTAACAGTACTACAGTATGACACACATACAGGACACCTGTGGGAACTAAACGGTGTGGCATTATACTTGCGCTATTACTGTCACCCAATCATAAGCTGCCGCACCTGTTCCTTGACCATGTTGCCTGTATTTTTTTTTCTTTCGTTCATTCTCTGTGTTCTGTAATGTCGGAAGTTCACAGAGGAGTGAAGCCAACAAAGAGCTAAAGGACTTGCCAAGTTTCTGTATCATGATTCAAACAGCCAGACTGGTTTCTGATGGGTGTTTGCTGTTTTCACATTGTCATTCAGTTTTTCTGTTGTTTCTTACTGAACACTACCACTTACACACTACTACTTACACTACCATACATTTAGAATTGTATCCCCAAGAAATGATTCTAAAATATCTTACTTTGAACAAGAAGTGCTGCACAACAGTTGACTCTGCTAGTTCAACAGCATTTCAACTGGTAAGGCCAGAAAAAGGGTTAGGAGCCACAGATGTACAAAGTGAACAGTTGGCTTTATTGAAGTTCATTCAGGGTTTATTAGTGTCGGTACACACAGAGGCACACGGCCACTTTGATCTTCAAAGGGAGATGAGTTCGAATGAGGGGCAATAAGAAGATAATAATGCCAATCTACATCCATTACTCCATAGATCACAGGGTTACCCAACATTCAAAGTAGCTTTTACTTTTCAAAGGGCGAACGGTATTCTATGTTACCACATTGCCATCTAGTGCTTAAACTTGGGACAAACCTTTAGTCCACTAGAGAGACTTACAGACATGTGCTTCAGAGACTACAGACATGTGCTGTGTGTACTACATTATACCTGTGATCCAGCTTTATTTTACTCACTAATTTAAAAATCAAACATATTGAAAAATATGTCTTAAGCAAATATGTGTGAAGCAGCTTTTAGCAATGCAACCAATATTTTTCTTGTACTAGATTCTACAAATTTCTGTCACTTATGGATTTTAAACAGTAACAAGTTAAATGGACAAATGCAAATTAAAGAATTTGTAAATATCATTACTGTGGATATCTAAAAAAACACAAGTAAAAAACTGCTCATTGTACTGCAGTGTAGAGGACATCGTCTACGAATCCATAGCCTTATGCAAGAGCGACACCTTGTGGGTAATGTAGTATGTAGGCAACTATAGTGCAGTAATATTGTACACACCAAGAAAAGAATGAAGCTCTGTTGTTATATGCATTCAAGCCGAGAGCAGAAAAAAGCAGGCAGATAAAGTCAGCGTAGTACATGAAAATGGTTTGAACTCAAGATACACAATACAGAGCTCTAACTTTGTACCCACTGTGATGTGAAATAGAAAATACATGTATTTAATGCCACATATTTTTTATTATAACATACTATTATGATATCCAGACCCCAATATTGTATTGAACTGTACAGTATGTTACAGTAAGTAAGTAGGTTAGTAAGTAAGAAAGTAAGTAAGAAAGCAGTGTAGTCTTCCAATGTGTTTCCAGACAACTCTTGTGTCGTATTTCTGACCTCTAGTGGTGTTTGAAGAAAGTGACATATAAGAGGCATGAAACAACTTGGCTGTGTTGTCCTTTACATTTTGTTTGTGTGTGGAAAACGTCACTAAAGGCATTTTGAAAAGTTAACATAAAAACATTCACATAAAACCATAGTGAAGTCATCATAATCTCTATCTATCTGAACATTTTACAGATAGACACATTGTATTACCGTTTCTTTTTTTAACTAATGACTTTTTATTAAGCTGTTTTAACCCTCTGCTTATGTTTTAGTCAAGCTGCTTACTTTCCATTTTCAGTATAATTGGAAACGCATTCAATACATTTATCAGCCTGATACATTTTTTTCCTCCCTCGGTTCCATTGAACATGCAGAGAAACAAAAGCCTTATTAAGTTTCCAACCTGTTTAAATAACATTTTGAATAGATTGAATCGGTTTTTGAAGTATGTTTTTGTAAGACTTTGCTTTTTTTTTTTCAGAATGAAATTTGTACTTCATATTTCGAGATTGATTTGTGAATTTTGGATGCACAGCTGATACAGAAGTTACTGTCAAGTGACCTACAAAATGTGTAACTGAGAAGTGTGCATTGTTTCAGGTTGTACAGGTTGCAGATACATGCTGTAGAGTAGTATTCTGATTTATCTTATAGTTGGTGTTACAAATAGTGTTAGGACAGGGTTTATATAGACATGGCAACAACAGGTAAATTATATTATCTAATGCAAATGCAACTGACACACTGAAATATAAGTGTGGTCTGTGATTGATTAAATCGGCATCTTTTCAATAAACAATGATTAGATTTCTTTTTTTTATTTCTTGCTAGTCATTTTTAAACCATTAAGACATATTGTGCTGATAGTGGACGATATTGTATTTTATATATTGCATCACTGGGAGAGTATAATGTAAATTGAGTTTAAAAGAGGGATTTTGATTGTATTCTGAGTAACTACAGTATAAGCTATTATTTAATGCCAATGCAGAACTTTTATTTTCTATATTTCTATGGATGATGACATTTGAGCATAAGTGACATTGTTAACAGTTAGTTTTGTAAACACAAACACCTTACTGGAAAGAAAAAACGTTTGTAGCCTTTTTTTATTTATTTTTACGTTTATTTACGTATTTTTAAAAATGTATTGTTGTCATTTTTAGTCGTTGATTTTGTTGTTATAATTTCTTTGTTTTTTTTCAATTTTTGCTATGTGGAGCACTTTGGGCTGTATGTTTGTATTAAAGGTGCTGATATAAATAAAGTTGAGGTGAGTTGGGTTAACTAAGTATTTCAAATAGCACCACAGATCTTTAGTGGCCAACAGAGGAAATACAGCCCAGTGAACTATTATTCTGTTACAGTGTACATTATCCACAAGGGCGCAGCAGAGTCTAACAAATGCACAAAGGCAACTCCAAAATTCAACCTGAGTCTGCACTACAACATAGCCACTGTTTCTCAATGAAAGATTTTACAGAGACAAAATATTCCTCCTCAACGTCAATTTTTGTCATAAAACCCATCAACTCATCATAAACTCTAAATCCTCTTGAGGAGCATTTATGTCCCTTTTCCACAGCCTGTTGAATGAGTGATGCCCTGTGATGACAGCCAGAGGTCTGGACGGGCTGCAGTCCTTTTAGCTGTCATTAGAGCACTTTGGCTCTGGCTTATCTGTGCCTCTGGTCAGAGACACCGACAGCCACTTCCACAGCATGTATGTCAGAAGCTCAGGGCTCACTGTGGTAGCTTGGCCACATAGCATACAGGCCGACTACTGGGAGAGCCTTAAACACAGGAGCATCGGCCTCGCTGTCACCCAGTCTACAGCTTTAATGTGACATGATCATTTGTGTGCACCTTCTAAATGTCAGGACACTTAATCCAACATAATTGCACCCTTTAAACAAAGCATTAAAAAATAGGCACGCACTGAATGCTGTCAGCCAGCATCACATGGATCTCCCACACAAGCGCAGGATTTAACGCAAGCATACACACTCGTCTGAGGAGCCTGGTGGTCTGCTGTGTCTCGGAGAGGTCACACAGGAAATTTCACGCTCCTCTTCACACTGAAAATGTCTCCTTTATCCTCCCCACTGTGAACTAAAGAAAAAGGAGGAGTGAAAGACTGGATAGAATGAAAAAAAAGAACCCAAATCCTGAATGAGGATGGTTTACTTGTGTAGGTGTGACTCCTTGAAACGCAGTGACGTTGCCGTGGCGACCCACACCCAGCAAAGTAAAGGCACGAATATGGTCACAGGTTCAGTGGAATGTGACATTTGTGAAAAGGGAACACAAAGGGAGGAATTCTCCCTCCAAAACGAGAGGACGGATAGAGAACAAGACAGTTTGAGAGAAAACAGGAGAAGGAATGTCTGGTATTTAAAACATCACAAAACCAAGATCATTTTGATTTGTTTTGCGTGCAAGGTAGGTCAAGAAGACACCTGAAGGTCCACCACCATACACCTGGGGGCTTCATAGGGACACGCATACAAAAAAAAAACATACAATGGGGAAGAATTTCAATAATTTAATCAAATTGTGCATGTGAAGTCAACCCTGTGCTCGATTCTACACTGCAAAACCTCTCACTGGTATAATAGCCAGCAGGCATTCCATTGCAAAAGAGTTTCAGCCTGTTCTGAGCATCTCTTATTCACTACTCTTCTGCAGATGCATAGTGTCCTTGTAGGTAGGTAGTTGGGGCATGCAGCCTTCCTGTGGCTGAGTGGAGTTTGAATGGAGTGCTGTGCGTCCGGGCCAACAGACATGCCCCTGTGCTGCACTGTGTCTTCGCTGTTTGCTTTGTGCATGTCGAGGGGCATCAAAGAGCCTGTCCTCCACCCATCTTCCTTTCACCATGCTGTGCTCTCCATATCTCCAATGCTCTCTTTCTTCTACATGCATGTCAGTGTGGTTGTACTTACACAGGATGTCAAGGACAGAAGGGATAGCAGGATTTAAATAAACGAAAAGTCAAAGGAAGCGTGCCAGATTTTATCACCCAATAGGGAATGGTAGGCCATACGGCAGAGAGTTAAGTTAAAAGGTCTAAACACCAGGTGCAGAGGGAGGTTTATCAAAGAGGACAAGCTTTAAGTGTCACACCCAGAGGCATCATTTTGAAGAATCCCCCACTCATGTTCACCACTTCCTCTAAAGAACCCTGCCACGCTCTCACTCAAGCACACACTGTCAGTCTCTCTCAGCCTCCCACTTCCTTTTAACTCCCAAAGCAGGATAACACCCTCCTTTACACACACACATACATGCCACCCTCTGTGCATGGTGTGGTTTCCCTGTAGGAAATCAGCAATCTGCTGCCATTACCCACCAGCATTTACTCCTCCTCTCTCCTCCATTCTATTTCTTCCCATGTTTATACAAAGCATCTCTCCCTCCCATGAACATAATTAGAAAGAGAAAACAATTGTTGGTAGGCCAGTAGGAAGAAAGCACCACACAGACTGTGGCAACAGGCCAGAGGAAAACACAAAATAGCTAATTAATCTGAATGGGTGGTTTGGTGTCATAGTATCACAGCCATGTGAGGTACAGTACATGTCTATAGCTTTGTGTAGCACAATAGACATGCTACTACTTTGTGTTTTACTGAAGGCACTTGTTCTATGATGGGAGTAGGAGACACCTCTGTTTGTTATTTTCAAAGTACAAGGTCATAAAGTGTGCATCCTCAAAGCTAGCATTCACAGCACTGCATTTCATCTGTAAAATGTCAAATTCTGAGGAGATGGATTGGCTACTCACAAAATGACGTGTTATGATATAGCTTTTGTGTCAGGTAACTTATTAATTTGCCCACATTTTTTACACACGCTCCTTTAGAATATATCACAATTCTCAAATGGAGGGAAAGCGCAGAGAAAAAAAAATACTTTACATAGTGTTCCCAGTTTTTCAAATCCTCACACACTCTCTCACACACTCTCACACACACACACACACACACACACACACACACACACACACACACACACACACACACACAGATAAACACATAGGCACAAACACATACACCTCGAAACAAAGGTGCCATTTTACTCAGGAAGGGTCAGCAGTTCTCTCCATCAGACATGGGCTTGTTCTTGGTCAGAGGCTGCTGCCCAATCTCAGGCCACCCTCCCTTGGCTCCATCGGCCCCCTGTTGGCCCCCACCACCCTGGAGACAAGCTCCCCATTGTTCCTGCACTACTAATAAATGACAGTTCTTCTGTTCACACAAACTTTAGAGCCCATTCTAAACACACACACACACACACACACACACACACACACACACACACACACACACACAAAACTGAGTGTAAATGGTGGCTATATGAAAGGATACACAACAGCTTTTTTACAACCTGATATTTCTCATGGCGCTCATTAAAGGTTATCTGACACTAATGATGGAAGGATATTTTCCTGCAATTTGAGCCTTGTGCGCCGCAGACCTGGTGAGGTAATGCTGAGGGCACATTTTTCTATAAAAACAGGTTGTAAGTAATGCATAATAAATGTTTCTATTGCTTTCCATTTCCCTTCAGCAGTAGTTAAAGGTCATGACATCGAGACACGGTTCACCAGGAGGTCACACTGCTCAGTCGGTGTTGTCACCTGTGTGCAATGTCTCTCACACACACATACACACACACACACACACACACCAGATACTGAGCTCGATCAAGGCCAAGGATCCAAGGTGAGCTTTGAGTTTGGACATGATAAATCACCAGTCAACTTAAGCTCATAAACACACCATTAACACACTCAACCACAGCAACTTGATCTGTTTACGTTAACCGCAGTACATGTCCATCAATGGGGCCGGCCAGCTCCAGCGTTGTCTCAATGCTTTATCAGGTCCTTTTCCAGCACTTTGGGCTTGCTTCCATACATACTAGGTATTTAACTTCAAGGAGCAGACTATAGAGTTCAATCACTGCATAACACCACTAGTGTGGAAGGAGTGTGTCTGTTTAGTCTGAAGTGTGTGTGTTAACTGATTCGTCGAGGTAATAGTTTAAGGTAATGGAAAATTGTGCTAATCATCTAACAACTTGTGGATAAGCTGCCAAACTGAAGGTGTGAGTAGCTCTGATATTAACACATTATGTTTTAATCTAAGTATAAAACAGATGGCTAGCAGCTGAATTTGAACTTAAAGAATTGCAAGTGATGAGGAAGTTCCTCGGAAATGTTGAGTGGAGTAAATACAGGGTTGTTAAGTGACTCTGACCCTGGTGTGTATATGGCTCTCTACTGCGGTTCACCACAAGCATATCATATGACAGCTCAGCCAGCACACTCAGCCCTGTGAGAAAGCAAATTCCTGCTTTGCTATTCTCAGCTACGGACCAAGACATAAACAAATGTATCGCCAAAGAAAGTACATCTATTGAAATATTCTGGCTGCTTTGATGTCTAACAGTCTAAGAGAGAGAAGCAGGTCAATGAGAGTGGGCGTGCAGGGGTGTATCTATGTTTGTACGGTGCTAACACAGCACAGGGGTGATGTTGGCGGCGTGCAGGACAGATGCTGGGCAAGCAAGGTCACATCAACAGACATGTTCCCGCTCCGCTGTTCAAACCACAAAAGGAGGAGGAGGAAGAAGAGGCAGAAGTTGTGAGGAGTAAAAAAAAAGCCCCAGTGTTTAGTCAAGGCCTGCTCACTGACACAAAGTCTGTCTTTGTCTGCCTCCCAGGGTGCCAGATAAAGGAATTCTTGTGTGTCGGGGGCTCTGACCGAGTTTATTTGACACTTCAGCTCCTTTTGTGAAGCAAGTGTCCCACCGTCAATGCTGGCCATGAGAGTCACTTGGCATTAGACAGAGGGTCCCTCTTCAGTGGAGAAAGGGGGTCTTGTTTGGAGAAGATTTTTAATGGAGGGGGTGTGTGGGGGGTGCTGAGTTAGAGGGGAGGGGTGTTCGGCCTGTGCTCTGCGCTGTATACAGACATATAGTGGGGCTCTGTCCCTTGCCCCAACAATAGATCCTTCATTGCTAAGGAAGTGGACGGTATTGAGGAGTGAGAGCTGAAGGGTGAAGAACGAGGAAGGTGGAAGCTTCATCAGAAAATGTGCATGAACACACATCTACTATGAATGCAATGCAATTATGTCACTGTATGCTCATTAAAGATGGAAATGGCGACAGAGCAGGTTTAAACACTTCTCTCATATGATCCTGACTGATATATGGTTCACCATTGAGTGTGATCACATGCACCTGCAGGTTCTATTCAGATTAAGCATCTACACATCATCCAAATCGTTCTGTGTATTAACCATAGACATGCCATGTGTCACGTATAGCAGCAGCTTGCACTACTGACAGCCACTTCACATGGCAGGCTGTCAGTGTGGGCAAAGTCCTGCAGACATATTTACTCTCACCTGAATAGAGTCACTGTGGGAGAGGTGGGTGGACTGCACTTGCTTTCTATGGTCCCTGTATCCACACTGTTCATTTACTTTGCTGCGCCTGGTCTTTCACAACTTATGACAGGTCGTGGCTCTATGAATGTTCTGTGGTCACCTGGCACTGCAGGTGTACATTATGACAACTTCGAGGCGAGGACAGGTTATAAAAAGGTGTCAGTTTGAAAATGGGGGATTCACGTAGTGGATCTGAAATATAACTAAATCAATTCGAGTCAGTTTTGAGGCTGAGAGATGCGCGCGTAATGAACCCAGAGAATAACGGAGAAGTGTTCTCACACTGAACAGGTGAACCTAAATATGTGGAGTAGTTCAGGGGTTTGACAATGCGTTTTATATCAAACACGCCCCCAGGAGTTGGATTGTTAATTGTATTTTGGTAGTGAAGATGTCGGCCAAATGGGTGTGTAGGGAGATAACGACAGAACCTTTGGTCAAAACAGCCATTGTTGTTGAACGTTTTTGTTTCGTTTGTGAAATAATATCGAGTGACATTAAGTTATTTCTAATTGAGATCCCCTTTCGAACACCCTGCACTGACTATGCGGCACGTTTTTTACAACTCAAAAAAGAAGAAATGACAACAGGAGTTTCCGACAGAAATTGAGTCACCTCATGGCATTTCACTGACAGAAAGGTAGAAGTCGTAGTTCATTCTTATTTCTCACATACCTGCTGGGGAGATGCGTTCTGTCATTATCCAAACTCCTGGACATCTGCTGAGCATCGCTTTTAAAATATATTCCAGGATATTCCTTTCCTTGTGCCAAAATCCACCGCAACAAATATCGATTTCCAAAATCATATCATGGTATTGGCCAACTATGACACTGGTCACACGCGTATAGTATCCCAAGAGACTCGTCTGTCCGACAGTCTGCTTGTCCAGCAGAAGGACTTTGGCAGCAGGAGAAATGGACACCACTCATCCCGTGTAAAAGACAGTATTTCCTCATATCCTACAGGACTACACACAGCTGGAGTGTTGAATCCATCAGCTGTTGCCATCATTAAGTTTCACCAATAATAATAATAACAATAATAATAACTCCTCCACGTGTGTCAGTAGTGTAATGAAGAGAATGTAATCCTCTTTATGTGTCCAAAGAATCCTTGCGTAAAGTGATAGCTGCTTTGGTAAATCACGCAAGTCGATCAGTGTGATTATTTCCAATAAGTAATAGAATAAGCTGGTTCCTCCTTGTGGTCCAGTGAAGTGATGATCTCTACTGGAACTCCAACAAGCGTCTCTGTAGCTAATACGATGCGCTCCCGTGAAGAGCCTGAGCCGCACTGAGCCATAGTTGAAGCAGAGTAGCGCAGCACATGCTGCCCTCAGCCAACGTAAGCGCGCAAGGCATGATGGTACGTGGAGTCTATTGTTGTTGTTGCTAAATATTTGAGAACAGGAGCATGATACCAGAGTAAAACCATTGAAAATAGCAAAATAGAAAATAAAAACACTGAACATTGTATGAAATAACTTTATAACTTAACATATAGTGGCAGTAATGTATAATTGAAAGTACTGTATAAATAAGTTTTGCTTACATTGGAGGGGGAAACATGTTTGCCTGTTAACTTACATTACATCAACCCTGTTAATATAAAAAAGTTCTACTGGCAATAGCCTGTTAATCATCTGAGTTTTAATCAGGATTTAAATTATTGTTGTTATTATTATTATTATTATTATTATTATTATATATATATATATATATATATATATATATATATATATATATATAGTATATATATATATATATATATATATATATATATATATATATATATATATATAATAGCCAAGTAAGTTATGTCACAAATATAGGCTGTTACAATTTGGTTGCAATCATCAGCTGTCAATTTGATCGCAGGTTTGCGTGTGAGCCCTGTGTGAGCACTGTGAGTGAGTAATAATGATCTTCTGTAGCTGTGCAGAGATACAAGGATGTCGGTACCTTGAATCACCGTCCCATGAATGAATCTCTTGTCTTTCTTACCTCACTTTCATGTCTTAACCACCTCCAGGCTTGCTTGTATTGCTGGGATCATAGCTACCCTTAAACCTGAAAACAAGGACTGGATTCCTGGGAACGGAGTACTGCCTTCAAAGACTAAACTTAGAACAGAACTTACAGTATACTTTATATATAAGAAAGTCAAGTTAAATTAAAGTGTTACTCATTAAATTGAGATAAGAGCAAAAAACTCAATGTGATATTTGCCATCATTTATGGGTTTGTCATGTGTTAGACTGTAAAGAGAAATGTTTGAGAAAAGAATATGGATTATGTATGTGATTTTAAATTCCACTATGATAAAACATTGTGAACCTACTGTATACGATTTTGGGAATTATGGCATTCACTTTGATATAGTATGGCTGAAAGTGATCAAAATAGGACATAATATATATGTGGATAACGTGGGTAAACTTTGACTTGAACAAATTATCCTCATCTGGGAAATCTGTCATATTTCCCCACGGAAAACTTACAACAAACTACATTTCATTATTCATATAATTTACATGTCTGTAGGACTTTAGATCTTTTGGATTTTTGCTATTAAAAATATTATGTGTAATACAAAGAATAGAGTGGAAGTGGCTTTACTCTCACCACTGATACTTATCTCCAATCACAAGACACAGTGTGCAACACACACTAAGCAGGTGAAGCTCCACTCCACCTTTTCCTTTGCTCCCCATTTGGCTGTGCTCCAGTACAATCCTTGAGTACCTGAATTGCACGCGATTCTGTCAATTGCAGGTACTTCATGGCTTTCTTGTGTGCCGGGGTTGAAAAGTTTCTGGAGGTTTGCGCACACAGCATTGCGTGACTAGAGCTGGGGATGGAAACACAAAGACATTGTTTTCAGTGATCAAACCCCCTTTATAGTAACTCAACAGCATTCCTGTCTCGCATTCCTAAGCCACCGCTGCTGTGTGAAGGTTTTTTTTTTCTTCCTTTTGAGAAAAAAGAAAGAAAGGAAGGTTACACATTTTTATCTGGTTCACCGTGTTGACCTCGCTTCTTGCTCAAAAGCCACTCTGCACCCTTAGCTTATTAATCATTAATCAAGGCTGAATTAAAGTATTAGTAGAGGCAATTATCTTGGAGAGGTAATTAAGAGGTAATGATCTCTTATCTAAAATGATGTGATAAATGTAACAACAATAGAGCTGGCAGTTCCTCCTGCTTTCCTGCTCTGCAATCACTCTGCCTCACAACAGAGCCAAATGAAATGAAAATGCATTATTTATCAATGTGTGTACCTGCATAATGCGTGTGTGTCTGCAGGCCTGTATGTACGTGTGCTTGTGCATCCTCCCTCTTCCACGTCTCTACTCACGCCAGTGTGTGTTCGTAGGTATGTGCTAATGTGCACACAAATGTTTTCCAGATTGGTGTGACAAGGATAATCATATCCAGAGAGCACAAAACCATTCTGAACGCTGCTCACACATATGGGAGGAACAGGAGGAATGCATCAGAGATTCAGGGGAAACCAGGCTGACTGAGTGAAGTGAAGATTCAGATATTTTTAAGCAGCATTAACAATTTTCTTAGCGGAGTACACATCGAGATGCACAACTCCTAACGTGTGTGATGCAGGGATATCAAAATGAATATGTGGAAATCGACTATATCCAAAGAGCCCATACAAGCGGCACAGTGATCACCTGGTGGTGGTGAAACAAATCTAATATTTACCTGAAGCAATGACCTCTACGACTTGTGCTTTCAACATACAAAACATAGAGAGGACAATGGAGTCAGTCATATCTCCAGTGTGTGCTCTGAGAGTGATTAAGAATAGAGGACATTTATTACTGGCCTGTCTCAGACAGAGAGGGGCTTCAGAGCAGAGCTCTTGTGTTGGACTGTTTGGATGTCCTATCCCCCTGTATCTCTTTGACTACCTCCAACACAAGGCTCTATTCAACCAGACTGGGAACAAATGTTTCCTTATGTAGCTCTGAGTGCCCAAGCTCTAACGACAGGATAGAGAGCAAGAGCCTATGAGACCGAAAGACAGAGAAGGTTACAATAATGCAGGCCTACCCATCGCTATTTAACTACTCAGTCCATCTTATAGTATGATGTGAGCTGTGTTAGGTGGTGGGGGTGGGGGGAGTCCTGGAAACCAAGGGATAAATGAGAAATGACAAGTATTTCCCAATAACAGCATGCCCTTTCACTGGCATGGCCACCACCACAGGCTCACTAACCTGCCACTGTTGGTTTCCCCTCCTTATTTTCCCACTCTCCCACTTTTCATGGGTGTTATTATTTCTACATCCGCCAGGGAATTAATTCAGTAAATATCAGCCAGGAAACCTGAGGTTGGATTCCATGTTGGCAGCTCATGTAATTCCATGTTTGGCCAATATGCTGACTTCCGTCAGGTTTTTGACCTATCTGTGGGAACGGGCAAAGTGAAGCAAAATAGCGGTCATGGCAAGGTTTCACAGTGATGTGGGTGAAGATTACTCATGTGAAAAAATTGCTAAAAAAATGGCTTGTGCCTGCTCTACATAATAAGACATAATGTGGCGTGTACCTCTTTTCTATAGAATCACCCAGGATAAAGAGCTAATCCTCTTGTGCTATGAGACTGATATGGTTGGAATAATTCCAGCACCCCAGGGAGTCAGATCTGTGGATGGAGGCTCTTTCAAAGGAAACCATGTAAACAATGACACCCTTTCCCCCCTCCCAAACCTACTATGTTATTCTTAACATTCAATTGTAATGTTAGATTTTGGTAAAAAAAAATCACTTTCTTTATTCTGAGAGCTCATCAGCTCCCTTTACCCCTTGCTGTTTTTAGGTCTTCTCCCTCTCGCCCTGCATTAAGCTGTCAAACTGTAACAGGGGTTCTAATGTTTACTCAAACATGTTTTCCCACTTAAGGAAAAAATTAAATGAACTTTTGGCCTGGATTGGCTTTGTGCAGTGACACTGACATGTGCATGACTCATTCCTCCTTCCTTCCTAACACACACTCTTACACTGGGCAAAGATGGAATTTCTTTGGACAAACACACCCTTCTGGAGCCTTACCATAGTGTGACCATGAGACTTTTTCAACCCGCAGGTGCCTCAGTTTATTGGGTTTCTGTGTCAAAGAGCACACATTGTTAACATCAAATGTAAATAACTGCTTATCAACAGAATTACAAGTGAACCAGAGAGTGTGCACTTGGAATGCATATGTTGTCTATGTACATTTCTGTAATTTATTTATTAGATAATGTGTTTTAAGGCACATAAATCTTGGCTTTTAACCAAACCAAAAGGGCACATATTAAGGTGGGTTTACGGTTAAAATTTGAATTAAGAAAAGTTGAATGTTAAGGGTTAAAATAAGGGTATAAAGTAAATAAATAGTTGGTATATGCTAGCTTTTGTCATTAGTCTCTGTGTGTGTGTGTGTGTGTGTGTGTGTGTGTGTGTGTGTGTGTGTGTGTGTGTGTGTGATTTCAGTGGCAGGCTGTGTGTAGGCAGCTGGGAGTGTGGCAGGGCTATGCGTGACTAGGAGAAATACACCTGTCTCTGTGTTCAGGTACGGAGGGGGAGCCGGCACGCAGGGGCCTGCCAGCCGAACAATGCTCCCTATTATACCTGCGCTCTGACTGCAGACACTCACAGGAGGAAGCCCTGAGCTATGTGTGTATCTCTCTCTCTCTCTCTCTCTCTCTCTCTCTCTCTCTCTCTCTCTCTCTCTCCCTGATCACACAATCACACAACATACAGAGTCAAATTATTTATAGTACACATATTGTGCCGACTGCAGGCGCCCCAGGCTAAACCCCCAAAACTCTGCCTTTTACACGCAAGCTGCCAATCAGAGCTGTGACTGACATATTTGACTTCCAATCAAGGAGTGGAGACACAGTACTGGCAAAAGGACAAAGGTTGTGTGTGGTTACATGCATAAGTAAGTGTCTTGAAACATTTTGCATGCACGTCATTATTTGGTTGCAACTTCAATGCAACGTATATTTCCTCATTAAATGAATGTTAAAACAAATGCTAAAAAGTAAAAATAGTCTTATCATGATGAATAATATTACTCTACAGCTATACACACTTACACAGAGATAACTAAGAGGTGTTACTGTAAAGGTCTATAATAATAGAGAGCTTTCAATATAAACCCATGTTGTGACTCTTGTTAAGTAATCTATTATCAGTCTTAAACCAGCCCAGGTTTTTTGAGGCTTTTTGTTCTCAGTACAGATCAGGCAACCTTGAGATGGAGAGCCAAGATACTGTAGATGTAGAGACAGCAGGAGACAGACAGTCAGACAGAGACCTTGAAAGAAAGCAAGTGAGGGGCCGCCTGTCTGTAAATCACTGGGTCTCTCTCTGCTTTCCACAACAAAGGCTGACTCTCATTTTGTCTTGATTTGTTGGCCAATTATGATGTAAAATGAACAGCGCAACCGCAGAGTGGGTTGGGGATGAGAGGGAATGCTGAACATCTGCTTTCAGAAGTTTTGGTTCTGGGTTGAGCTTGACACAAGTACCCCCTTCTGTCAAACAGAAACTCCAGCTGTTCTACAGATGGGGTCGGTCATTTGGTCCTGTTTGGTGTACAATGTGTGGCTACAAAAGAGCCCAAGCCTCTTTGATCCAATTATCTGGAAGTCACAAAAGCTTTCTAAACCTCTTTAATGGGGTTTCACACGGATAGCTGCAGTGTGAGTGCCAACGTTTAGTGTGTGTGTGTGTGTGTAATACCAGTGGTATCATACGTGAATAAGTGTCTGTGTGTGTACTCATTGACTAACGCAATACAGTCTTCATAAAAGGTAGTATTGTTAAGTTGCGTGCGAAGCTCATGCTTAAGGCTTTGGGTCCCCGCCCACCCCTGTAAACCACGACCTTTTTTTCCCTTCTACACCTTCCCCTTTCTTTTTGTTACAGGTAAACATTGATGTCCGCACGCAATCCCCAGAGAGTCTCCTCCCCTTGTTCTCTCCTCGGCTCCCTGGCTTCCACTCAGCGTTACTCACATTCACCACACACCTCTCTCTCAAGCATATACACACACAGACACGCTACCCTTCCCTCTCCATTCTTATGACATTCCTCTTCTCACTGACTCAGCACCTGTTTCCTTTAGAGGTTACTACATTTTTCTCTCTGTTACTGAGAAACAGATATACGTTTTGATTGACTGGAAACACTTGTCCACTATCAGACTTTACTACCCACTTCCAGTTGTGCTTTTTCCTGTCTTTGTGAACTTAAAAACACTGAGTCTGTGTTGCACCTAGTTTGTCCTGCAAAACCCTGGATATCTGTGTAATTGTGAAAATAAATGACATTATTTTGTCATGATGTACAAAACCAAGGTGACCGAAACCTCAACCTTACCAGGACCAAAATAATGTGATTTAAACCGGACGTCCGGCATCACTGACCCCAGAACTGACCTGTCGGCATCAGAGCTCCTGAGGAACTGAAAGGACTGACAAGTATACAGATAGAACATGGTATATATATATAAAGTCCACTTCACACTTTTTCTAAGCTTTTGATTACATCTAACATCCTCATCTGCTCCAATAAACCTTAACAAAACAGGTTACACAATGTTTGTATAAGTATGAATCCTAATTTATGGCCACAGGGATATGTTGGCTTTATTCAGCTTTTTTATTGATTCATATCATACAACAATAAGAGCATGCTTCAATCACTTCTGATACCTTCAGATGCATGTGTTGTTTCTACATGGTTTTGGTTACTATGTAGTAGGTTAATATGTGTGAATAACATCCTGCATTTTTTTTTGGTGGGTGTGAATGATTGTGATCTAACAGATGTTGAACACTGAGGAAAGGTAATAAAACAAGCCCAAATCTGGTCTGAGAACTGCAGCTCTGTTACCAATGCCAATCTTAGTCACGCACATCCCTCAAGCTGCACTCCGGCACTAACTGTGAGACTGAGGGAAGGTCTGACTGGTTCTGACACATCTGGGCGATCATCATGTCAAAGCAGAGAAAAACATAACCCTCTCTGCCAATGTTACCAGCAGAACATATGACTTCAATCAGCCTCTAATGAATGTATGGGCAGAGAAGGCTCTTTTTAGCTTGTTAGCAATATCAAGCGTGCACACACACACACACACACACACACACACACACACACACGGATGCATGTCTGCACAAATACACACATGCTGCCTATTGACAAACCCATAGATGATGGTTAGGTTATTGCAAGGGGATTTCAGACAAAAACATATTGCTTTGTATAGAATTCATTAAAATTTAGTCACATATAAGCATAGATTTAGAAGATTACTTTCTAAGCTTGAAGTACAGCTGAGTCCTTCCTGTTCTCTTTATTTGAAAAAGTCAGACTGTCAGAGAGGAGAAAAGTCCCATGCAGGCATAAAAGTAATTATTTCAATCCCTATATTGTTGTGTCTCCTATGATAATTGTGGCCGCTGTTCTCTTTCATCAGGGGCTTTCGGCTCTCTCCAACCAGCCCAATTAGCAGCCCTGCTGAGGTAGAGTGTATTATGCAAATACAAACAGTTACTGTACCAGCATGGGCAGCCCCCATGGGTAAGGCTATGTTAAATGAATATTAGATTAGTTGTGCCTACAACAAGTTACCTATTGTTGTGCTCGCCTTCTGCTGCTCTGGAAAAGCCATTCAAACAAGATAATCTGTCTGCGTCTCGTCATTGCAGCGCACTGTTTCCACCGTGCGTGGATGAAACGCTGAGACAAAGGGGCTGTTTGATTGGGAATATGAAGCAATTGGTGTGGGAGTATACAGGGATACTTCTTACAGTCTCCACTGTTTGTCATTGGACCCCTTGATGCAGGCACAAACACTCTGATCCAAATACAGTAACTCTGTTTCACCCATTTCTTTATAATCCCCCACGTTCTGTAATTTCAATTTTGCCACATTTTTGTAAGCTTTCAACTCAATCTTGCTGTGTCCTGTCTGTGTCTATTGTTTCGTGCAGTTAATCGCTGTCGCTCTACTCTCATTGGGAACAATTGCTTTTGTCCATTTGAAGCCAATGGATGTCCTGGATGTAAGGTGTGACAGTTGGGTCAAGGCTGTGAAAGAGCTGTATTGTCCTTCCTCACAGTTTAAGGTGTGCTTGGACACAAACCAACAACGTGGCAATGTAACGATGAAATACATTCTCTCTGTAAATTTGAACCACATGGCTGCTAAAGGAACCATTGTTCCTTTTTATTACCTGCATTAAGTTGTTAACAAACATTTCAGAATGTATCCATAAAATACAGTAATGCAGATAATGCTTTTTGGAAGTTTGAAGGCTGACACAATGTCACATAATGTTGGGTTATGTCTTGATGCTTTACCATAGAGCCATGCAAATCACCACACCTCATATGTTATTTGTAACATTTTTACATTGTAGCCGTTGTGTTTTTTTAGAAGCGGACAGATTGCGGGTTTGCTCCAAAACTCTTACACAATAGTGTTGTTTCGACAACTGTAAGCACAAAAAAAAAAAAATGTCATCCAAACACGCAGGCAGAGACAGACAAGTTTGGGATGTGTTGTAGTAGCCTAGCGTGTGTGTTGTAGTACACAGCGTGTGTGTCACTTTCTCTCTGGTCATGCCAGGCAGCTGTTTGTAAACAGTACACCCCACACCACAGCCATCTAATGACAGGGTTGAGCTGGAATACAATGGTGGCTTGCTGGCACACTCTAGCAGAGAAAAGAACAGCACTGACAAAGCAGCTTTGAAATGAATACAAGAGGTTCATCAGCAACAAAAGCATAAAAATTATAGCTGTCTTTTTTATCTTTAATGTATTCCGTCTATTTGCATATTGGTGAAAGATCATGGACCTACACACATGCCACTCAGTTCTTCAGGGAGGTCAGAACACTGCCAGTGGAACAGTGTAATATTGATTTACTAAAAACAAAAAAATCTTTGAATGCATTCAATACCAGTGATTACAATAAACCTCCTCTATATGTATTGCACATTGAATATGTTTATAGTAGTTCTTACAGCTGAGCCGTAAAATCCAAGAACTCAGTGACATTTCTGGAGCAACAAGTGAGTCATGATCATCAATAAAAAATACTAATATATGTCACTAAGACACAGCGTTCAATCACAGCAGCCATTGTTTAGCCTCACATCTGAGCTGATTTACCACTATCACAAATCCGAAAGCTGTTTCACACATCCACCAGGCCCAAGTGTTGGTATTTGGTTTGCAGTTTGTTTGTATGCAAGACAGTTCGTACTGTCATTCATCACTTGTTGTATGCCTCAAATGCTAACAGCAGTTATTACTGCACGGCTGTGCGACATCTGAATGCAGGATTGCCCTCTCTGTCTTCCTGCTGTGAAGGAACACCCACAGGTAACACATACAACAACATACAACAACCACTTCAAAAGGAACAATAAAGAAATTCTCTGACTGGCAAATCCAGTATAATTAGCCTTAACTCTGACACTCTCAGTCATTATTACCCTTTTAGTTACATGGCAACACAGTCATGTCACACTTCACAAAATGTTGTTTGTACCAGGGAGCAGTTTAAAAGAAATGGTCAGGAAATGGTGTTTAATTTGTGAATGCCATGACATGGAGGCTCAGCGTATGAAGTCACTTTAGCCTCCCTTTGATGTGTGAGAATGGTATGCTGAGGTCCAACTTCGCTGACTCACTCAACTAGGAGCTAGCGTGACAGCCAAGGCAGGTTAATGTGTTTCCCCCTCCAGACAAACACAATGAAATATGACTGACTGACTGTTGCCTTACGGCTGAGGACATGAAGCGCGGAGAAAAGAGGGGGTTTTATTGGCGAGTTCTTTGCTTAAAAAAGTTGTAATTGCATGGTGCTTATCTCGTCTTTGTATTTAGAAGTCAGAGCAATTACTGTGATATACCACACTTATTGTATGCACATCAATGCACACATTAGGAAAGGATCATTACAATCCCATTTGAATCCACAAGTGAATGTAAATCCATCCTGCCCCTAGGCAAATAGAGTGAGCTTTGTTTAAAATACCTGTAAGTGTCTTGACATTTATGCAACCATTAAATCTAAATGATGAGTATTCAGCTCCTCAACGGACACAATGAAAGTTCTTTCAAATACAGAGCATACAGATTTCAGCTGACGGGCACAAGGATCAAAGATGATTGATTGTAAAAACAATAATAAAACAGTATATGACATGTCTGACTCTTAAGACAAACAGCAGTTGTCTAAATCAACCCTAGCACTGACGTGGATCTGTGTATACACACAGCTCTAAGCTGTTCACTTTAAAGTCTCTCAGATGGCTGTCAAAGCTATGGAAAGTAACACACCTTAAGAGAAGTATTGCCTCAAGCCTACAGCAGTGCCAAAAGTGTTGCCCTTTCAGCCAGTATTTTATCTATGAATTATTTAAGATACATGTACAGCTTAAACACATCCGTAATCCTTACAAGTGACTTTGCAACATATATCCCATCATCTGCAATACACCCACTGTGTTGTACACCCACGCAGTTTGAGCAAAAGCAAACCCATAAAGAGTGGAAAGCTTTTCAGAACCATATCAGCTTTATAATCACTTTGTTTATTTAGTTAGAGGTGTAAACCGTGCATAGTTCCTGTGGTTGAATCACTGAGGAGGTGGGGAACTCTTGGGGAAAGCATGGTGGTCCGGCTAGATTGATGTAAAGGAGCTATAAAGGATCTGCGGGCAAAGGGAAGTGGGTAAGTTAAGTAGTATGTGGTGGTGGTTTGTAGAGGTGGGATGAGGTGTTCTAAAGGGGCAAAGTATTTGTGTGTTTTGGAGTGGTTGATGGGGGCTGAATGGGACACTTGTTGCTAAAAGGACATTTTGCAATCACTGTGGCCCTTTCTTTTTTGTCGAGCAGATGACAGCATCTCTTCTCACAGGAATGGAGAAACCAGGGGGACTCGGTTTAGAAAAAGGCTTGTGATAAGATATCAAAGAAAGATTCAGCCCATTCATAAGAAAAAGTTAGCCCCAACCCTAAAGACAACATAATCCAGGGGTGTCGGACTGGGGGGGTAAAGGGGAGTGAATACCCAGGGCCCTTATGTGATGAGGGCCCAAAAAGATACTAGAATGAATAGCCCATAGAGAATTACTTTCTACAGGGCCCAGAATTTTGTGCTACGCCCCTGACATACTCATAGTGGAGCACACACAAAAGGTGTTGCTATACAGCTGAATGTCCACTCTCTTTCTCATCTCTTTCCATTGACTGACATTTATTGCACCAACAATAAGACTGTTAACCTCCCAGTAGCTCTTTAAGATGGCAAAGGATATGCCTTTTTATTAGGGGCAACTGTTGAAATGACTACCCATTCTTCTCCCCAGCGCTGCAATGTGTGATTTCTGTCTGCAACACAAAGTCCAGAGTCTGCTGCCAACACACTGAGGATGACACAGAGAATTGGTTCACCTACTGAACACCAGTCAGAGCTGATTGCTGGGACAGCACGACAGTCAGGTGAAACTACCATTTTTCTGGGTCAAAGGGTCATCCAGGTGACTGACAAATGCAGAATAACAAGTAAGCACATTGATTTTGAATATAAATGTGAACAATAAACATATCAAATATATAACACAACTAAATAAACTTTTTTATAAACCGCAAAAAAAAGAAGGTCTATGGCTATTGATTAAAATTTATTGTGTGTTAACATTATGTCCTGGGAAAGAATGTCATGTATTTTTGCTGTAGGTGTTCCTTTTTGTAAACAGTAGTATTATGCCACATACATAGGTGTGTATGATTTGATAATATCACCCTCAAATGTCAACAGCGGTTGACTGACTCATGTACTTGCAGTAACTATAAACACTTCTGTCTCTCCCAGAAGCTGCTGCAGGTGCTGTTAAGGCTGCAGGTAATCATGAGTGAAATGGAACAAGACACTGATGATTGTATCAGTATGCTAAAATACAGAACCCAAAATATTAATTTTAGAGGATTCGGAAAAGGAAATGCACGCACCAAAATCCCCTTGACTTTATGCTGCATGCATCCAAGCAATACCTGATGTGTGAGTGTTTTAAGAGGAAAGACAGAGTCAGTGTGAGAAGGCAAAAAAAGAGATTCCATATGTGCCAACCTGCATGCCTGCGTGTGCATCTAAATGTATGGATATTAGCCGAGGTGTGATTTGCGAAGCTGCATCCAGAGTCATTCTATTGTTGTGTGGAGCAGCGTGGCCCCGAGGGCTGCTCTACACGTTAGCTACGTGGTGCTCTGGAAACAAGAAAAGCAGCTCTGTTTTTGGATGGCTGTCTTGGCTTTGTATGAGTGCTTGCTGGCACGCAGTCAAGATCCTGCCCCCAGAGAGGGAAGATTAATGACAGCTAGTCACGGAAAGGCTTTACAGCAGCATAGAGCAAAAGAGAGGGATAGAGTGGGAGATAGAGAGCAGGGAGGGAGGGGAGAAAACAAAGGTGAAGAGCTGCTGTGTTGAAGTGGGAGTAGGTATGAGTAAAAGGTATGTGACAGTGTTGGTGTCATCAAAAAGAGCCAGATTAAACAGATTAATTTAATCCTCATAAACATTCATAATAGTTGTAAAAAGAGTGAATACAATGACTGGATGCATTCTTCCTTCAATTTCATCACACTTATCCAGATAATGTCCACATAATAGCTCTGACTGCCACTTAACTCACAAAACCTCACCCTTCTCCTCTACCTGTGATTGTGCTCTGTATGCTCAACACCTCTGCCAAATCCTGGGGAGGGTAAGAGATGGCTAATTACACAGGTTTTGTTATGGTCTAGACATTACACCAATCCCCTGTCCTGCGATGACACCTAAACAGACAGTTGTGTGAATCCTCATCTAGCACATTGTTTTCCCTCACCAAGTGTGACATATCGTACTTGGAGTTCCTTGTATGCACTACCAAGGGCGGCAATTTCATGGAACGTCAAACCTTTTTTTAGCTATGATCATTTGCAAGCTTTGCAAGTGTTTTATCATGTGGAGCAATGTTTCTTCAGCAGGAGAATGGGGAGGGAGAAATCAAGCAAAGAGAAAAAAGAAAAGCTTGAGCAACAGTTGCTCCTAAAGGTAAGTAACCTGGACCGTGGATAGCATACAATGACTGAGCCAAGAGTTGAGGAGAGTGCGGTGCCACAAGACCTAGGTCATGGTGAACTCACTCTCCTCATCTCCTCTTTCATTCCCTGACCACACAGCTGATGACCTCACTCATTTTGGAGTCCCTAACAAACTTCAGTCTTTGTATCACAGACAAAAAATGACCCTGATGGGAGCAAAGATTCCTCAAATTGAAGAAAAGGACGAAAGCATGTGTGTCTGCTTTTCCAAGCCGTTTACTTCATTCTGGAGACATGCTGGATTCCTACATCATAATGCATGTTCCATTTCATATAGTGCCAGGCACTATATAACAAAGTTATTCTATTAAACCATTTTCATCCGGAGAATATCCCTCTGAGCAAAGAAAATTACTTCACAAGACAAGGAGTATCTAACTAGGGGCTGTATTCAGCTCACACTTTCTGGGAATAACATTCTTTAAGGACACAATTTACTTCCACTGCCAACACTCAGCGGCAATGCAGGGAGTGATGAACTGCAGTTTTGAGGTTGCGGTAAATGTGGCGGACTTAACAGCAATCATTGTTGGCTTACTTAAATATTTAATAAATAAAATAAATAACTTTAATAGCAAGTGTTTTAGTCACCTAACCTTAAAGGAATACTTCACTGATTAGCATTAAGCTTTGTATCAGTAGAATCCCGGTAGTATTTTTGAATGACCATGCTTCCCTTCCTCATGTCCCCCTGAGACGATAGAACTCTGTATTGTGCGTCTTGAAAAAAGCCTCTGATGACGCAAAAATCATCATTTAGCGTCATCGGAGGCATTTTTGGCCCGAGGCTATGGACTACAGCCATAGTACAGCCAGCTAGTTCCGCATGTTTTCAACCCGCTCATAAGGGGTGGGACCTCACTCCCAGAATTTCAAAATAGTGTCAGCCATGTTGAAGCTAAGCTAACAGGCTATTGCTCTGTGGAGAAAGCTGAGTAATTAATTCATACTTTAGTAGGCTAACCACGATGGTGGAAGGTAGTTTTGAAGATGATATGGCCGGAGGGGATTTTGAAGATCTGGTGCGCGAATCCGATGCTCGTGGCTACCTGTACGAGCCGCAGTACAGCGAGGAACAGTTGCGGATGATGAAGGAACAAGAGGCAGACGGAGCTGCTGCTGCATTAGAATGTAAAATGTTTGTTTGGCAAAGACTTTTTCAGCAGCAACCTTGCAATTATGTGCATTCAAACTACCGTGCATGTGTACCACCGGAATACATTGGTACAGATCGGAGAATATGCAGGAAACCTTATTACAGACGGAATACCCGACACACTACGCGAGCTTCGCCTGCTAGCAGATCGCTAGCCGGGGAAGGGGATATTGAAAGCGGTGTGTGAGAAACGTGGAACGAGGGCAGGAGTTCGAGCTAGGTGGAAAGCTAACGCTAGCCGACCACCTGTCCCATCCATCCGCTTGCAAATGTCCGCTCATTAGACAACAGACTGGATTACATCCAACTTCAATGAAACTCCCAACGTCAGTTCAGAGACTGCCGTGTTTTTGTTGAAACATGGCTGAACAACAGTGTACCGGACTCCGCTATCCAGCAGTTCACTAAGGCCACGTCCAAAACTATCTTTTTTTTTTCCCCCGTCTTCCCTGGCATCGTTTCAAGACTAGTTGCGTCCAAACGGATCCATTTGTAAATGACTCAACACGCTACTTCATATTCCAGGGCTATAGGTGGTGCTGTTTCTGCAACAGAAATTCACCAAAAACGGAAAAGAAGAGGCGGAGCTGGCATTAAGGTGATAATCCTCTGTAAGTTCATCACTACCTTTCACATTGTTTGATACATTGTTATTTTAAAAATATTGATTATAGCCGCTTATACTATAATAATACTATATACTATAACTATACTGTAGGATGTTGTAGAAATGACATAAAAATAGAACTGTGGACTGTTTAAATCATTTGTCACTATGCATAGGTGAACAATGTTCACCCAATGTTTGGTTTGCGGGTTACCGTATTTGCAATATGTCAAAAAACTTTACAGAGAGAACTTAATCTATTACTGCCATCACCACATTAGGAGTGCAGTTAAGAAAACTGAAAAAGAAATCTATGGTACATCACTCACTGAATCTCTTCAGTTAATATTTCCATTGGTGCACCTGGAGGAAATTAATTTAGCTAAGCAAACAGTAAAACCCAATGGTACCTTTCAGCACGGTTTTATCTGGCAGACTATACAATACATAATCTCCACAGCTGTAATATATCCATAGACAGTAAATGTCTAAATGGACATGGACAAAAAATGGACCAATAGATCCCATTGCTTTGGACGGAGACCAGTGAAGTATATTAGAAGCACTTTTCCGGTGATGGCTGAGCGTTACTGCGCAGCCTCCAACTGAGCTTGCCGACGTAAATGTGACGTGAGCAACCTGTCTGAAAGTTGTAAGTCTTTTGGTAGCTGTGCCAAGAGAAATCTCAATCATTCCGAATCTTGCAGAGACAGAGAGCGTAGGTATATGTAAGGAGATAACATAGGCACAGGCTAATCATTGCTAACTAAAATGCTAGTTAACATTAGTAATTAAACTTAAACAGCTAATGTAAGTCGAAACTGCCTGCGAGCTTCTCCTGCACTGTACAGTAATTTGTCTACTATGCAACAGAAAGTCGCGCGGTTATGACACAATCGTTAGCCTATTTTTACAAAAACGGCTGCTACGGGGCCATAATGTGAGGTACAAGGTAATGGAGCCTTTTATACATTGTCGTGTTTCTTTAGAAACAAACAATGGACAAATAAAGTCTTTAAACGCATCAGATGTAAAGTTATTCGCTGTCAAAGTGACGTCAAAATGAATGGCAGTCAATGGAATGCTAACGGGGGGTGATGGCTTGTTAGCATCAAAATGGCGCCATAGGAGGTACGCTGTGTGGAAGTTGGCTTACTCCCTTGAATATATCCGAATCAGTGCTTGGATAAATCTAACAATTTGTTATCTACAGAAGATGACAGTGCGTCTGTCTACAAAAATGTTTCCAGCCAGGTGAATCCGTACTTAAAACTCCTTTACACCCTTTGAACCAATTCCTATACATTCTTCCTATACCCTTTCCATGGCATTTTATCTATACACCTGCCCCTCTTTCTGCCGACCTGACCAGGGGAGAGAGCAGAGTGGGCAGCCGGGAGAGAGGGAAGAAGGGAGGGGTGCTATTGTTGGCACACTCCTGCAGTTCTGTAGGCGGGGGAATGTGTAGAGGTGGAAAGGGGATTACAGAGAGTAAATATTATTCTTTCACAGAACTGCTTTGAATCAGCATTGAACAGCATATTTAAGGCTGTATAGATTTAATGAGATCATTTGGGGGGAAATGCCGCTTTTCAGCGGTAACAGGAAAAGACACAAAAGTTAATAGTAATGGAGAGAAGCTAAATAGTGATATACATGAACTTCAATAAAAGTAGATTGGTGGAGGGAAATTAAAAGGGCAACATGTTATTGAGACAATTACTTTGACTATTTTAGGAAAGATACTGGGAACCTTTAGAGGGAGTGTAACTAACGCTAGACATCTATGAGTGGAGATGTCTTGAATCCTGTTGATTTTGACATCAATGAGCCACACCATACTTTGCGACCAACTGAATAAAATAAGCATGGTTCTGGGCAATTTTGGCAAACATTTTTTTTAGAGGGAAACCTGTACTGGGACTTTTTGTTGTGGCTCACTTTAGGTTTAGTGGCAGAGTTTAAGAATTTATGACAAAAAAAGAGTGTGTAGGAATACCAGTTAAAAGAATTGTCATGAAGGGAATCCAGCAGGGGATGTGCTTTAGGAGATGGGGGGCCCTCATGAATACAGACATTGGGACATAAGTCCTGTAATGCAGGTTATTTTTGGAGACTAGTATGACTTAACACAACTTCACTGATCTGTGAAGACCTTTGTGAGACAGGAGCCACTTTTCTTTGTGAAAGACATACTGCATTCACATGTATAGAAGGAACATGGTACAGTACTTATTAGAATTGATGATTGAACTGATCAGTGTCATTACGACCCTTTGAATGTGTTTGACATCAGTTACAGTAGCTCTCACAGTAACTGTACACCACTACATCCCCATATCTTCCCATGAGATTAGCCATACTGTAGACAGAGGTGGGCAGTGAACCCTGTTGAAATTTGGTTGAAGTGGTCATGGGATCCCATAGAGTCCCAAAGCAAGAAAGAGAGGTGATAGTTGGTCCTGGGTTGCAGGGCACAGAGAGCGTAGTGTCTAGGGGAGAGAGGAACTCTGATAGACGGGCACAAAGGAACCATTGGTTTGGCCTGAGACGCAGCGGGAATTCAGTTAGAGTTCCGTGGGAAGAGTTGCGCTCAATGAGACATATCTCTCTACCTCTCTCTCCCTCTTCTCAATGAGTTTTTGACAGAGAAGAGGAGATGGAGACATCAACAAAGCCCTCACAAACAGCCCTCAATGATTCAGTGCAGGCATTATTTCAATCTAACATCAGATACGCACCATTACAATGCTGCCAGTGGGGGAGTAAAACTAATCAAATACAAGGTAATGAACACATATAATTTGAAACGAAAATGAACTGTACTACTGGAAAACAGCACTTTGTTATGGAGTGTTTTCATTATTTGTACTGTTGGCACAGAAAAAGCCTCCAGGGAAGTAATAAGACTTGTGTTATTGATCTTCCATCAATACCTTGAAAAGTGTTTTTCTGCCAAATCCCATTAAAAAAAAAAAAAGACACTTATTCCCTATAGCCAAGTTCCCCCTTAATTTTATCTGTATCATGACCAAGCCAACCCATGTTGCAATCCAAAGCACACATCGATTCCCATGATATAAAAGCATCAATCTGATCCAAAACTACTACAGAAATCCCATTGTTCTTCATCATGCAATGCTGACCCTTCACAATCAAGCTCTATTGGAAAACTCTGCACTCCTGTTATACACAGTACCGAAATACACATATGCACACACTTTGGGATGTCACGAGCAGATGTAGGGAGGTGGAGGGCAATGGACAGCAGGGGAAAAAAACGCTTGGACCAAAGTAAAAAAATTAAAAAGAGGGAAAATCAACTTAAAATTGATCATTAAGACATTTTTTTGAGTCTGTCTCTCTCAGGGATGTGTGGATGCCATGAAGAGCTTGTCGGTTTTGGGTTGTGTGATTTCATCGCTGCTTCCTATATTCCCTACTGGACTTGTACTGCCACCTGTGTGGCACCTGGCCTAAGGAACCACATAGACCACAGGGTCCTAAGGGAACTATTCCAAACAGTTATAACACTTAATATCCCCAAACCCCCACCACTGGGCATCAAACTATTCTGCACTGGAAACAGACAGGAAGAATGTCAAAAAGCCATAATCATTCAGTTCCTGACTTGTTATACCTGCGCTTGCTCTCTACTAAAGTTTGCATTGGTTGTTTCAACCCAAAATTTAGACTAATGGTGACCCCTAGCCACCAAGTCACTTCTCTATTTCTGATCACTACCCAAAAGTTATTTACCACTACCAAAAGTTAACTACTCGCCTCTTGCCTCCTGCAGCCTTTTCGACCCCCTCCACTGTTCTAATACCTCCATAACCTTGTGCACTCGCCCCTGCCTCATGCCCCCTGCCCCCTGCATTTCCCCTACCCTCCCGTGCCCTCCCTGGCACCTTTGCCCCACGGCCCAGCCTCATTCATCTAGCCACCCCTCTCCGGCCAGGGGAGCTGAAGGCCCTCTTTGTATGCACTCCCTGGGAGATATTAACCCCCCGTCTCCGCGCTCCCACCAAACAAAGGAAGCACTTACTAACCGCTAAAGCCTTAACAAACAGCGCCTTTCAAATGAACCCTGCTCCATGCGGTGCAGAGGGAGGGGAGCGCCCAGGAGAAAAAAGCCAAAAACATTTGCTTGTTTTCGCAGATTACAGAAAACCTGGTGGTGCTGTACTCAAATCTTGAGGAGGTGACTCGCTACATCGCTAGGTTCCTACTAAGACTCCGCTGGCTGCCACTGAAGTAAAGAAGGAAGAAAAAGTCCATATGCACAAATAGACTTAGAGTTAGACTTAGACTTCTCTTTATTGATCCTTTTGGGATGACTCCCGCAAGGAAATTGGATTTCCAGCAGCAGATTTCAGCTTAGAAACACTTGTATAGAAAATAAAGAGGTATAAAAATACAGTATAGAAAATACTATATAAGAATAACAATAACAATAAACTTTTAGCTAAAAATAGGAAGTAAACAAAAAGTATAGATAAATAAAGATAAATATATAGGACTGTCTATGGCATTGTGTTATTATACAGTGAATAAATGACATTTAGCATAAATTAGCAGTTAAGAGCAGTTAGAGTGTCCAGTTATGTATATGAGTAGATTATTAATTAAATTGCACAGTGAATATAGACACTCACACACAGTACAGGTATTGGTTTGTATTAAGAGGACATCCTATTGACACCATAGTTCCAATCTTAACTATACACTTAACTATAAGATTCTTACCTGGACCATAACCTTGGCCCTTACTTTGTTTGTTTGCCACAAAACAGAACAGAAGCTATATTTCCCTGTCTAATTAAGAATGCAACTCTGTAAAAATACAAATTTCTGTTATTAATAACAACTCAGGACTACAAAACATGATGACAAGGGGTAGGTGGATTGGATGTCCTATTACAGTGCAGGTCATTTTGTGACATCATTGATGCAAAATATTGCCATTATGCAGTCCTGCTAAATTACGTAACACAAAAATAGTTATTAAGATTATAGATGTCTCATCATAATTATATTGTAGTTATTATTATGTTATTATAGTTATATTATATATTTATTATATTCTAATCTAATTTAAATATTTGTAATATCTGTTTTTACATTTTCTGTGTCTGTAGCATGAATGAGGTCTACAACTACATTTCATTCTGCATTCTGTATTGTATAATGACACTAATAAAACCTTGAATCCTTGAGTATAATGCAAAAAAAAAATCTGTGACTGTTGACAAACTTCTGTAGACTTGCAGTGTATATTGTCATTACACCCAACCCTAAGATAATAACATTAACACCTTAGGATGACATGACACGCTGTATTCCATTGCAGGTTAAGAGATACAACACTGGAAAATACTAAGCAGCCTATTAAAAACAGCTGCTTGTGACCGCTTTTGTTGGTTTTGTAGATCAGGACCTATCAAGACAGTAAAAACAAATAGCCATGTTTTACACAAACAGACACACACACAAAAATCTACACACCCGAGTCTCATGAGCTAGTTTCTGGGCAAGTGTGTAATGTGGTTGAGGTTCACAGCACAAGCCAAAATCACCTAAGCTGCCTCCCAGGTCTGAAATAAAACTGCCAATGACCTTTTATCCTGTAAAAAATGTGCACTTAATATGATAGGGGAAATTACTTTATTAAGAGTTTGCCCTCAAACGTTTTGGAGAGTGGATTGCTCTCCGGTTCAGTGCAAGCGAGAAAAGGAGAGAAGAAGAGAAACAGAGGGAAGTAAATGGAGAGATAGAGTCCAGATACAGTGCTACTATTAAGATCAGCTTAGGAGCTGTGTAAGAGTGATGACACTGAACACCTGTGAGGAACAAAGACAGAACAATTGCCCCATTATTATCCATGACGTATTTCGCCAGCACATGGTTGAATGATCAAGTTAACAACCTCTGATCCTGATGAATGCACTGCCAGTCTCCGCAAACTGAATTGCAAACATACAGCATAACCATATTGTGTAATTAGGAGCGGAGAAATGAGAACAATATGCAATATGTGGAATAACAATTGTGGAAAAATTGTATCAAGAGTTAAATAGGACACAATAAAGCACAGGCAATTGCAGTAAAGAGCTTTACAGCCATTATTCTCGTGAGGTGATAAACATTGTTTAAATGGCTGAATATGACCTTGATTGAACTTCATTACACTAGGACGTGTTGGGGTGTTGGTTTGCATGTCTTGCCTTATGGACTTCATGTGTGACATCATTCCGTGAGGGACAAAGACTGTAAATTTGTATCTACATGTGTGCTTTTGAAGGGCAGTGTTTGAATTTTTTTCTGAATGTTTGGAGTATTAGTCATATTTGGTAGAGCTCAAAGGTAAAGCTACACCTAAACATTGGCACCTGTCTGTTTTTTAGTGAGTCATGCATGCAGAGCAGTTGAGGGGACTCGTGGGTAAGCTGCCATCAAAAGGTTGTAGGTGTGCCATCACCTTTACAGCTGTCAGGTATATGTCTGCAGGCCACTGACTTCTGGCTTAAGGCAACCCTCTGCCTGGCCAAACACAACATTAGCAAACAAAAAGATGAATAAACAGGTTACTGGCATGATGTAAGTGATCCAAAACACACACGTCTGTTTGACATGCTAATAGAAAAGATTTATTGTAAGTACAAGAGCAGATAATGTAGGCAACTAATTGCTCCTTGTAACATACAGAATTGTTCATTTTGAAGGATCTATTTAGTCTTTTCTCACATGGAAAATGTGTCTCTTTTTGAACTGAACTGACTTAAATGGAAAATATTGATTTTCTCTCACAAAAGTCAGATGAACTTTGGCTTCATATAATTCATGGAAACAACCCACTGTCTACACTCTTCAGACAGGAATACAGTATATTGTGTAAATGTGCACCTTCCCACTGTCTGATCCAAAATTCCCCTATCATCCAAATACATGTGGTACAAGCCGCCCGTTCACAGGACAACATAAGACCCAGAAGGAGCGGGCCAGCTAAGGTCCAAGTCACAGGAATCGTCTTCCCACATCTGAGCTTTCTGCCAATGAATGAGGCTTTGTCTGCAGAAGGAGATGGAAAGAGATCCATATCTCCCATTTGGCATCGCTCATGTCGTCACTAATCAGAAGCAGATGAGCAGACAAGTTGCGCTCTGCGCTGACTCTGTGTGTGTGTGTGTGTGTGTGTGTGTGTGTGTGTGTGTGTGTGTGTGTGTGTGTCTGAATAAATGTGTGCATGCATAAATGTGTGCATGTTTGTGTGGAGCTTAGATGGGTTTTACTGCTGAGCTATGGAACATGATTGGGGTTAAAAAAAATCACAACAAGCTGATATAAAACATGCATTTTGGTCTGCATCAGATTTTATGACCACTGTCAGCAAATTATTCACAAATGCAGGCATAAGTGATTTCTGCATGTCTTCATTATTTCTTTTAAGAATGACAACAATGAAAATTATAACTTTTTAGAGTTTTAAAAAGGTATATACGTACAGTTTGTGTGAATTGTGAATTAGTGAGTGAGTCTGAATAATAAGTAAGGAACGGTAAGTGTACAGCATGTATCTCACAAGGGATGTTCTCTGGAGTCATCCAGTACAAATAGCTCCAGCTGAGCTGCAGTACTGGCAGAGTAGAAGAGATACATCCATGTGCCACCCATAGGTCAGATTAGGAACAACCACTTTCTCATTGAACAGGAATGGAGATGCACTATGTATCAGCCGGGCGGTGTACTGTATAAACAATATAGTGTAACACGTGTACATTTTATCTCTTGATATATTGTTATTATAAGCAACGCCTACAAAGTAAGTGGTTCCGTTGAATTTAAAAAAACTGAATCAGTGGGCCGGGCGCATGGTTCAAAAGGGTTGTACTTAGTGTCTTCATTAATTCATGGGTGTTTTGGGCGTAACATACCAACCAATCAGAGTTTCATCTCCCATTCCCTTTAAAAACCAGGCGTGTTTATACCTTGGCGCATTGCTATTATGATGGCGGATTTGCACCGTAACATTTTTATTTGTAATCTTTTGCATGTTTGTGTGCTGCTGCGCTTCCCTGTGTGTGTGTAAGAAGCATAGTGTGCACACGCTCTGCATAAGCCTAGGCGCATTTTACTAATTTGCTGTTAAAATAACAATGAAATGCTGCGCTATTGACTTCAGACCAGGTTTTTGTTGGTCAATGGCACAATCCCTTCCCGCTGCCTCAAGATAGCAATAGCAAAGAATTCACCTGAACACACCTCTCTATAAGACCAGCACGCCCATGGGCGCAAAGATGGGTGCAGGTGCATTTGCTATTTAAACGACGCGGGGCGCTGGACGGGAAATTGACAACTGCGTCGGTCTTAAACTAGCAAAGACACTTGCGTCGGGCTTTGGGTACAAGATAGGGCCCCCAGTGTTCAAGTGAAAAGTCAATCAGCTACACCACAGGGCGCAATGAGCTTGCCAAAATTGACTGTGTTGCTCAAGGGCACTTCATTAGGGCAGATGCTTCGAGACACAGGGTGTGAACAAAGGCAGTCTAGTTAAAGGACAGTGCATTTGTCACACATATTTAAGATGAGAAAAGTGACAGCAAAGCCTGACTTAAAAACATTCATCATCCAAGGTGCATTTCTTGGTTAAGGTCCCACAAACTAGTTATGGTTTGAGTGACTGGCTCTGTCTGTCAAAGGCAAGGTAACGGACATATGGCCAACCTCAAGCTCCTATGTTGAAACTAGATGGTTTCCTAAATGGGGCTTTTTAAAAGCAACTTTGTGATGTTTCTCAAACCATGCTGTTCCCAAACTTCTCATGGCCACATTCATTCTGTACAAAGGATCTCTGTTCGCTCTGGCCTCTCTCAGTATCCCTTTGTGAACTTAGTCGGCAAGTCCTCTGCACTGGAATGCCTGTTCTCAGGGTTAGGAGGTAAAATGCACACAGAAGGACACACAAACACATAGGCATTCACTTTCCCACATATTTTTCAAAGACACACACATTTAGATACAACCGAAAGCCAAAATCAGGTCACTGTGCTTCCCAAAATGAATAATATGTCTCCTCTAATTGAGATGTAGCCCTCGTTGTCATTCTGGTTAACCACGACTCATAATGTTAAATGAATATGCGAGTCTCATGGATCAGAATGGAAGAACATTCACTCTGATAAAGTGAGAGATGGAGACAGACAGAGTTTGAGAAGGGAGGGAATATCTGAGAGAATGACAGGAGATGGAGAAGGAGAGAGAGGAGGCAGAAAGAGTGAGAGCTTGGGAGCTTCAGACAACCTCTTCACCAATAGAGACTGTATGAGGGGGATGAATGTAGCCCTTTGTGCAGGGCAGACTGTGGGCTCCAATGTGTGTGTGTGTGTGTGTGTGTGTGTGTGTGTGTGTGTGTGTGTGTGTGTGTGTGTGTGTGTGTGTGTGTGTGTGTGTGTGTGTGTGTGTGTGTGTGAAAAAGAAAGAGAGAGCTAGGCGGCCCAGGCTCAGGGCCTACAGATGTCTGGAGCTGCGCCGCTCACCCCCGGCCTCCACAGGCAGCAAGCAGCTGTTGTCAGAGAGAGACAGGCCGCCCCGGAGAGACTGGGAGGGGGCCAATGGGCAGAAAACAAGAAAGAGCCTCTTTCACAGCCTGGTATGTCCTTCTGGATCCCCACACAATGTATCCTTTGAGGACCCAGAAGAATAACATTTAGATTTAAAGTTTTCTCATCCTGGGAAGTTTGGGTCAGCTCGCTCAGTCCTCCTGCTCTCTAAACTGCTGAAGGGTTGATGCTGAGGTTAGGGTTGGGTCTTAGGAAAGACTGTGGCTGGCGTTAGGACCAGTGCTGTGGCTGCAATCTTCAGTCCAGGAGCTCTGGGAGATAAAGTGAGCACCCAGAAATACTTCAAGCACCCCTTGACTAATGCAGACAAGGAAATGTCAAATATGCTGCGATGTCAAGAATTGTGATGATTTCCATCGCACTGGCCATGCCAAATGCTCTCAAATACAACATCAAAGTCTTAACCTTGTGGTGACTCAACTGACTAACGGATGACAGTCTAGACTGTCTATCACTAACTGTAACCCAGAGAATCACAGTCCAGTGTCGATCAGCCAGGATTCACCAGGAGTTCCATACACTCTAAACTCCCAGCAGGTGTTTATGAAATGTGCTCCCAGCACCTGCAGAGTGGAGGGAACTGAGCCACTCTGTGTTTCCACGGCTCCGAAGTTAAACAGGGCACAACGCATTACTTGTTGTAGTACAGAATGTGCCTTGGCAGTTTTGGAGTCAGGAGATGTTTCCACAGAAAAATTAAGGAAGTAATATACTAACGGTATCCAGGGAGGAAAGGGTTTCTCTGTGGTTTCTGTGAACAAGCTTGTCAGCTGGAAGGGAAAGGAAGGAAGGAACTTCTCTTTTTTCAGCTAAAAAGGTCAGCTCTGTCATATTTCTGGAACTACTTTAAAGTATACAAATTTGACTCACCCATCCTTGGCAAGGAATGTTATACCTGTGACAAAAAAAATAATATTGTCCGCACACAATGAAAGACAATATATTATGCATAGCATTATGTATAAATATTCCAGCAGAGGCACTCCAAATGAAGGAGCGGTTATTACTCAAATTTGATGAATATAGATAGGCTATTAATAAATAAAAATATAAAGTATAAAGTAGGATATGGTTGCTCTTAATTCTCATTTTCAGCTGTTCGAAGTCTACATTTCATCATTTTGATTGTTTTAATGCCAATAATCTCCTAAACACCCAGAATCACTGTATTCAGTTATTAATCAAAAGCCAGTATCAGAGTTTGAACCCTTCTGACCACCAGTGCAACGCACTCCAACCACTCAAGTTGAGAAAAGCTTTAAAGAAGGAAAAGGGAACCAACTAAAGGAGGTAATAGCTCAGGTCAAATATATTCATTATGCTCTAAAGCAATATTATTATGTATGCAGTCAGACCACTTAATTGTAATGGCAGAATTACACACTCAACAGAGAGGTCATGTAGTTAGAGAAGCAAATGGCCATCATACAGAAAAGTAGGACTGGTCATCTATGGAAACACAAGCCCATTCCCTGGTCTATATCTCGTAAGACATCTGATTAATATTTTTTGTTTAGCCTTTATGGCCAATGTGGGATATAAATTGGCTGACGTGGTGTAATAGGGAAGGGCAGGATGGCAAAACAGAAAGGGATACTCTGCCAAGACAAACACAGGGGAGAGTCGGGAAGTTGCAAGCTGCCTGCCATATATGCCCAGACCTGACCAAAACATTAGCATGCTGAGGCAGGAGTTAAACCCCACAGATTAAGTTAAATCCAGTGATTAGGTATAGCTGTAAAGGAGACAAAAGTGATCAAGACTGTCAGACAGAATTCCAGAAAGTGGGATATAAAGGTAAACTCAAATTTGTCCGCAGATACAAATTATTACAAACACTATATTCTATTTAGGACAAATAACCATGTAACCCCTAGTAACCCTTCCACAATCCCATCATGCATGTGGGCAGCATGGTATTGCCATTCCAGAGTTCATTAATATTTCTATGAGTGGACCTGCTTTAGAGAGGACTTGGACCTTCATAAAAGACTATTTGCAGGATGTGTGTGAGTGAATAACACTCAAACAAGCCTATTTGCTGAGTCATTGTCTGGTCAAATTTCAGGGGATTAGACAGAGAAGTGTTCAGATCATTATTCAAGTTTTTCAAAGTAGCAGTGTTAGCAATACAATTAAGTATAGAAAATAAAAGTACTCATAAGTATTGCTTCTTTCATAGTTCTGCATAAATGTTTAGTGTCTGAGAGTTACTCTTAGGTGGTGCCAGTTATATCTACTTTATATTTTGTTGGGTAGCTCGATCTAACAAAAAACATTCCATTTGATACATTTAGTCAGATTTACATACATTTTTCTATTCTGTAAAGTAAGTAATAATTAGGCTGTCAGGTAAATTGAGAAAATGGAGGAAAATGTATAATATCTATAATATATAATATAATATAAGTAAAGAACTGGGACCTGAAACAACTTCAGTAAATGTACCGATAAAGTGGTTATTTTCTACCTGTGGAATTATATAGAGGTGATCATCAACAATTATCATCACTGGCATTAGCCAACAAATCAAGCTTCATGGTTTAAGACACCGTCCGACCCGGTCCCAACACGTGTATACATAATACGCGTATATTTGCCTGCACGAAAGTAAAACATCCAACCCATCAAACAAAGATAGCATGGTAACCATGGTATCATAGTTGACTGTGTATACAGTATATGACTCAACAAACATGAGAATTAAATAACAGTTGTGCACACCCAGTTTTACACCAACAATGACTGATACTGCAATCAGAAAGAGAAAACTCTAAAGCAAGAATTATTTAAGCAGCAAATGTGCATGGAATTAGAATAGTTTATTCATACTTTTGTGCAAGTGTTGAATATTTCTTTACTTTGAGCTTTTGACCCATCCCAAATTCTAAAGTATGTATCTTTTATTCATTTTAAGTATGCTATTTATGTAAGTATATTGTATTTAAGTAAGACAATTCAGGGGCCCGTCACCTTGGGGCCCTGAGGGGTCAATACCCCTATTTTGTCAACCGTACATAAACTGTGCTACATAGGTTGCACACATTCCAATCCAAGACAAATTATATGTTTTTAATTGAACAAATGTTTAGGAACATGTACCCATACTATCTTACTGTATATCATTGAGAATAGAGGAGTTGTGGAAAGAGAAAAGAAGGCAAACACAAGTGAGGGAAGACAACGAGAGACGGAAGAAAGTCTGGAAAATGTTTGAGAGAGACAACAGGAGAGAGTGAAATATGGGAAACTAGAATAGCTCAACCGCAAATAGGCTCTTTCACTGAAAGAATGTATAAACATACAGTTGAGTTTCTTGGGGAGTCTGGTTATCCAATGAATGGATTGTTTGTTTGTCAGCCACTGAAACAATGTGGGGAGCAACACACGAGCCTATTACAGAGACAGTAAATCCCAGAGCTTAATGTTGACGAGAAAAGAGCAACTGAATACTGCAAAACAGTGTATCAGTGTAACTGCTCCCTCTTGGATTATAGCACACTATGCAATACAACTTATGACAACCTAAGTGGTCATATTGATATTGAATGTGTCACTTAATGTACTGTACCGTAAAGTATCTCTTTTATTGAAACAAAGGGAGAGAAATTAGAAGAGGAAAGAAGGTAGGAGAGTGAAGAATCTGGCTGCAGAAAATGAGAGGAAGCTCTCTGTCACCTCCTGTTTCCAAAACCCACTGACCAGGGCTGGCAGCAAGGCCCACGGCTCAGTGATGTAATCACGACTGCTCGGGAAAGTAGCTGCCTATAATTTATTTAGTTTTGGACCATGAGAGTAAGGACAGGGATATATTTAAAAGGGATTTATATTATTATATATAGTCATCTCAGACCAACTTAAGTTTCAACTGGCCTTTCCATCATATTACACAACCTCCAGTTTGGAAGATAAATCATACAATATTGCGCAATGCCATTCTAACTTGTAACTTACTTGTAACTTGTAGACTCCTTTGGCTTAATTTCTTTCTTTTTTGAAAGTGGAGTTTAAATACAAATCATGTTTTGATAATTTCAGGTATATGGTAAACATATTATGTTATCAATTGTATTTTGATTATTTTGTTGACAGATAAAACTAATATATATACTCTCAGTGGCCATTAGGGTACACATGTGCAATCTAATGCAATCCTATACAATAACAGCCCTGCCAAAACATCTATCTTTACAAAGCTCATTGCCAAAATTGTTGTTATATTTAGTTTATTATTGAGGTCATAGTTAAAGACAGTGTTGTACTGTACTACATTATATTGAGAGTTGTTGTAATTGTTTGTCCTCCCCTTACATGAGGGGGCAGAAGATTAGAACAATCTTAATATAATGCAGTCCAGTGCAATACCGTCACTACCTATGACATCAATGCTAACATATGATTTAATTTCCACCTCCATGACAGTGTCGAAAAAAGAACATTACAGACATCGTAAAAGTAGACTTTAAGCATGAATGTAGGAAAGAGTGAAAGTGTGTGTGTGTGTATGTGTGTGTGTGTGCGTGTGTGTGTGTGCGTGTGTGTTTGTGTGTGTGTGTGCGTGTGTGTCCAATTTTCCCATTAGGTCCCAAATGAAGATTGGAATGAGGAATCCAGATGAGAGGAGGTAAAGGGAGGGAGGGAGAGAGGAGGAGAGAAGAGAAAGGACCCCTATGGGCTTACCAAACAGCCTAGGAATGCGGTGGTAAAAATGAGTTGGGCTCTCTGGCACAAGATGGCCCGTGTGACTGGGTTTAGATGATGGCCATGACAAAGACTCCTTTCTTACTGACTTTAATAACTACAATACGCTGGAGAGCCACACACAAGCAACCACTTCAAATATATATATATATATATATATATATATATATATATATATATATATATATATATATATATATATCGAAAATACGGATACACACCGACATGCCAATACACCCATGCACAAACATAAGGAACGCACCATTAGTGTTCGATAAAAGTACCCTCTCACCTTTTCTATGTGGAAAGCAGACAATATTTTTAGGATATAAATTCGAAACATAAGATGGTTTCATATATTTCTGAAAGAGGCATTCCCTCTTAAGACCTTCTCTGTGCAGTGTACAGTGTAGTGTATATAGTGAGAAACAATCCACATAAAACAGAAAAAGTCATCACAGCTTATAACTGCAGCCTATTGATGCTTTATTTCAGCGTGTGTGTGTGTGTGTGTGTGTGTGTGTGTGTGTGTGTGTGTGTGTGTGTGTGTGTGTGTGTGCCCCCCCTCCCCAGCTCTCCCTCAACACTTTTCTGCCAGGGTCATGGTAAAAGAGAAGCAAGTTCCTTTCTTGTGGATGGACAGAAATCTGAGACCTAGAGGCAGACATAATGAATCACGGATGGACAACAGGCCTGACAGCCAACAATAATGAAACACAATGGACATGATCGTTCTCATACGCTGGACAGTGGAGCCACCCGATTACTTGACGACATTATGTTATTCAAAGAAAGACAATAAAGGCATTTTAACTAACTCAGTGTGTGGACTGTACTGTATACTGTATGTCAAATATTCATCCAGGTCTTTGTTGTACACATATAACCATACAATTTCTACATTGTACACCAAATTCCCCACCCCTACCCCTCACCACCACCAGTACCACACTCACACCACTATCCTATATATACCTGTCCTGTCACTCCACATCTGGACAGAGGTTTCCAATGCATTCCACAGGGTCCCATGCCTCTCAATCGCTCCAAATGTTATTCAATGTTTTGCCATAAAAGATATAAAACTCTCAGCAGCTGGCCACCTAATGCACAGGGCACAGACCTGCTATAAGGAAGCTAATAATAAGGTTATACTTGACCATACCTACTCCCTAATGTATCCCATCTGGACTGGAAATAAAGTAATGCTATTCACTCTTCATAAAGTTCCTACCTGATCTGTTACAGCTGATTCTAGTGGAACAGCTGTGAGAGCCTCAGGGCTTTAAAATGTTTAAAGTTTCTTATTTGAAAAATATGACTATGCAGTGATCTTGAAAGCAGTGCTCTGTTCAGAGGAGCTTTCAGATCTGAACATGTTGAAACTCCATGACAGTGTTGTTCTAAGTTTGTGAAGGTTTATAGCCACAGTACTTCTGAAAGCAGTAGTCTTTGAGTCTTCATAAGTTTTCCCCAGGAAAACACTGCAACTTGAAAAATTAAAAAAGCAAGAAAATAAGATGAAACTGTTACTGTGTTTGCCTCAGATAGTATTACAAAGGAGGTTTCAAACAAACATGATTTTGTTATTGAAAAGTTTAAAATACTTACTTGTTAGAGATAAGAAGTGTATTCCTGTGAACACAAGTTAAAACTCAGACCTTAATATTAAAATGTAGTACACATATGAAGAAACACCTGTATAATTGATTCTTTTGTGGCTTTTTGGCATTAATGTGCCTAAAAATGTTACCGTGGCATCATCAGCTCTGGACATTTTTTCTTCTGCTGCTCATTCCAGACAGTAAGATGAAATGCTTATGGATTTTTGCCAGAATTGTTCCTTGGCCAGTGATGAGCCATTTCCCCATCTACTTCTACCTCTGCTACCAGTTCACGTGTACACTTAACAATAGCCATCTTGTCTAAACTGTCACCCTTCACATTCCTAAACCCGTGTAATCCCAGCTCCACTACATCATAGTGTTACCACAGGTGACGAATATCTCCAGCAGACACAGTGGGCTCTTTGTTCCCCATGTTTGGTTTTCCTTCTTAAAAACACGGGATAGCCAAGAACGCACACTGGCGCTGGTAAACTTCATGGGGTGGGATTAATTAGGAATTTGAGTCAAAGACAGGTGTACAGCTTCGAGACTGATACCTAGCACCTGTTTAGTCAAATATCTCATCAAAATCACATTTTTAAGGGCATGTTTTCTGCAGGTTATTGTGTCTTTATCATGAGTGCACAGAGGCAGCTACAGAAGGGAAAGTGCTGCAAATTACTCCAACAAAGGAAGGCTTTGTTCAGTGCATAAGAGACAACCCATCTTGAGCAAATACACTGTGGCCCTCTGAGGCTTAACAACCAAGATGTGCATGAGTCATACGAGTCTTATTGATAAGAGACACGTGCAACATGGAGTTTCATATTCTGTATGTACAACCAAGGTTTGACCAGTAGGTGGCATCACCACACAACAGAGAGGGGCTTACACCTGTTTAAACACTCCCACAGAGAAAGAAGGATTTTTCAAATGAGTAGTCATATAGAAAAGATGCATCTTAAGTGTTGCATTTAAAAAATTCCCTGTTTGTTACATTCAGTAATAGTTGAAGTTTTTTGATCTGGGAATACATTAAGACTTGACCATTTTTATTTGTTGTATGGAGCAGGAATGAACTAAATCAGGGCCATACATTACTAGTAATTCATATCATTGTGCAAGGTTATTATGTCCGCCATCAGATATTTTAGCTGCCAGGAGAGCAAATATCACTAATACTGTGGCCTATTACTGTGTTTGCACTGAATCTTTCATGTATATTGATCCATGCCTCTTCCATCATAGAACTTCCATCTCTCCATTGAATGGTGCTCTGATGATTTCTTCAGTTCTGTGCCATCAGAGTCACTGTGCCATTGTACTCGGATAAATCACCTCCTGGCTGTGTGAGCCCTGAAACCCCCTGATAGCATCCTGCTTCATTCATGAGCAATTAGAGCTTCCAGAATGTTTCTCATAACACAGCCTCGGTTACCCAAACCGACACAGTAACTGTTTATGAGAAACACCACTGCTTATATAGGTAGCTAGGAGAGGAATCAGAAAGAAAGACATTATATTTGGACATTACTATTACATTTCTAAAGCAGATCTCAACACGGTGTACATACAGCACTGACTATAGTGCCCCCTGCTGTAATCTTATATTAAAAATGCATTTATTGCTACAACAGTGCACACTTGTTTTCACTTCTGTCACTATTACTATCACCATTGTACTGTATGTGAATACCAATTTTACATCAACCAGAATTAATAAATACATTAATTCATATCAAATATCTCAAGAAAAGCCTCCAACGTCAACTTGTCGACCAGCCATGGTCAGTTATTCATTCCCTCATAACCTCACCTTGTTCTGCACTGACACTCCACCTCTGCACTGACTGGTAAAAAACTGCACCACCACCACCACCAGGGGCCATCTGTGCTTTTCTGCTTCAGAATTTTCTGTCAACAAATCACCAAACTTTCTCACTGCATATTTGTCCAGTCCCTGCTCAGAGATAGAATGTGACTTCAGAACAAATGTAAAAACAGGGTTTAGACTGAGATCCCCTGCAGGCTGCAGACTGCGGTTGATGTGTGAGAGATCATCCCATGTTGATAGGGCTTCACCAGATCACATGCATCCATCTAGCCTTGCCAAAACATCCCACTCTCCGTGGATGGAGTAAAGAAAGAGGGGGACCAGTTTGTTGATAATCTCATAAATCTTTTGGGACTGTGAGCTCCGTGCCCCTAGATTGAACAAATCTCTTAGATAGATCTATAGAGGTCTCAGAGGTGCTAGAAGAAAAATAACACTGCTGAAATGAACTGAAAAGTGTTCCTTTTATTCCTGAAATCAATATTGCCATATCTAGAGATGACAAGGGGTTATTTATCTGCTTATCATGAGTTACTCCAGCTGATAGAGGCAGTATCTCAGGAACGTTTGTTGTGCTATAACCATATATTTGCTGGTTTATCATCGGACGTGACTCGGACGTGAGTAAATGCAGATGGCAGCATTCTTGATGGAAGTGGTGTTGTTGTTGTGTGGGCGCTAATCACACATCTCTGCATGTGCAGTCAAACCACATTGAGGGCCACCAAAAGCGCACTCCCTAACAAAAATGTGAAATCTCTGTAAAACAAAAATGATGAGCACGTCTTAGATATAAGGAGGGCTGCAGGGAGTCCTCGTCTGACATTAACACCTGATTGCACATGGCAATCTATGTGAGAGAAAGCTGTTTGTTAAGCAATAGTCATGCTCATTTACGATCCACACTGAATTCACAGAATGGAAAAAAGGAAACAATTTCAGAAGGAGCACATTTCAACAAGCTGTTATTAATGCAGGCTTGCACCATTACAGCCTTTGTGGTCCTCTAAGGGTTGATCAAAGTAACTATCCTGCAGGCATACAACCTCCATCTGCCTTCCCCCTTCCAATCCCCAATCCCTGTCACTTATTTGTTTCATTGATTTTAACAATAAAGCCTGGAACAGAGTGAGCTGCTGACTTTCTAGCAGTCAATTTCAAATTACTCCACAGTTCTCTGTTCATTCTGCAGTCTTCATTTTTCAGTCCTTCAATCACAGGCTTCAATGCAACTCAAAAGCTAAGGACTGCAGTCAGTGAGGAAGGTAGGTAATTTCACTGCAGGAGGCTCCTTTCTTACTGACTTTAATAAATACAATACGCTGCGGAGCCACACACAAGCAAAATACAGATACACACTGACATGCCAATACACCCATGCACACACATAAGGAATGCACCATTAGTGTTGCTTATAACTGCAGCCTATTGATGCTTTCTTTCACAGAAGACTAGAGTGTGTGTGCGCCCCCCTCTCCCCACCTCCCCCTCAACACTTTTCTCCCAGGGGTCATGGTAAAAGAGAAGCAAGTCCCTTTCTTGTGGATGGACAGAAATCTGAGACCTAGAGGCAGACATAATGAATCATGGATGGACCCATTAGACAAAGTATTGTATCATGCTGATGTTAGCATTTAGCTCAAAGCACTGCTGTGCCTCAGTACAGCCTCACAGAACCGCATGGCTGTAGAATCTTAGTCTTGTTATCATCCGCAAGAAGAATAAAGAGCAACAGGTCAGACCTGTGGTATTCAACAGAGGCTAATAAGCTGTGTTTCGCTTTAATGACCTGCCTTTATATAGCCTCACTTCTGGCCTGGCATTTGAGTTTATAGTCAGCTAGGTAATTACAAAGCTGTCATATACCCACAGCACACACTGTCATAAGAATAGCTGGTAGTCACAGTCTTTCCTTTTGTCTTTTATAATGGAATACTCACAATGTATTACAAACCATCTGTATGAGCATAAAGGGTGAGTCCCACAGTAATATGTCTGAAGGACATTCATTTGTTTATATCATAGCTGAGCGACACACAGTAAAACTAAATGTGATAATCATGATTCCCAAAACAATGTTTATACAATGTGTTCTTTCCTTCTGTTCTTTGTCTTTAAAACACTTAAACCCCTTGCCATAAGGAACATGTTGCCCATGACACACATTGATATTTAACTGCAGCTCAGCATAGAACCCTCTCCCCTCTTTTTAGTGCTTTAACGGCTTGACGTCAGCGACAGCATATTTAAAAGAGTCTCATTAAAAAGAGTCATTATCCGCAAAGAATATGGAAAGGACAGTGTCTAGTGTCTATTTGAAAGATGTTTTGTGTTTTTCTTTAATTTAGTTATTAAGTACTTCTTTGAGTAACTCAGTACAGAGAGAAAATGCTTAATTGTTTCCGAGGTCAGTGGTAGATAATGCAGCGGAAATTGAATCCTCACAGGTACATGAATACATTTTAGGTATGGCAGAAATATGCAGCATTTGTAGAATTTTCTAATTAAAGTTCATTAACCTTAGAGGTAAAAACCTTAGAGCTGTTCTGTTATTCCTAATTGTGATTTTTGTTATCACATAAAAGTTGAGCAAAATGCTCTGATAAATTATAATTATGGTGTGTGCCCCTTGCAATTGTCACAAGCATAGCATAGGCGGGCAACAAGTGTAACTCTACAGTAACACAGATTAAATTAAACTTTGTGTTTTACATAGTGTTTGCTTGTAACTGATTACTTTTAAACATATAAACAGGGTGCAGAATATTTGCAACGAATGACATTAACACCCACAAATGCATCACAGGAAACAATCTCAGCTCCACTTCATCTCCTCCATCTCCGGCCTACATGATTCATCAGCAAGTAATTATCAGGAAAGGTGGCAAACATTACACCATGAGAAAGTGAGGATATCATTGGCTGGCTGCTATGGAGATCCATTGGCCAGATGAAGATGTGATGAGGATTATCTAAACTTCTGCATTTTGCAAGGTGACTTCTGGTTTAACGTCGACCTGTTTGCAATGGTGTACAATCCATAACTAGAGAGCAGAAAATTATTTCAGTGAGATACAAAATATTGTCTGCTATTGATATATAACTACACATTGATACAACAAATGAGAGAAGATTCTGATCAAATAAACAACCATTGTGAACCTGCCTCTGAGCTGGAGGAAGTAAAACGTAGAGGAGCTGCTGTGACTCTAATGATGACAAACCGGGGAAGTCAGTCATGGTGTACAGTACCTTGGCATTTACCTGCTCACATGAGAAAACAACCTAGAAGGTTTTTTCTAAAGGCAATTTTATCTGCAATATGCAGCGAAGAGTTCCAAATTCAGTAAATTAAAGGCACACAACATTTGTCATATTCAAAGCTGTGCCTCGAGTAGCACTTTGTGCATTGTGGCTGTCAAATATGATGAATTCATCAGGTTGATTAGATTTTCCTCCCGTATTCCTTTAGCTGATGTTTGCCAATACAGTGTCACCTCTCTGCTGATCATTTTGACTCTACTCCAGGCAATACAATTCAACCAAGATGCATTAAGGTTGCGGAAGTGTTTGTCTGTTCGGATGCTCCTCTGCTGATTGTAATAATCTCATATTTGAGCCTGCCATCCGCCTGCAGACCATTTAACAAACAGGCTGGTTATCTTCTGTGAAAGGATGAAAAGAATTAAAGAAAATAAATGGAACAAAACAGCAGCCTGCACCTACATTTGATCCCATTTTCTATTTGTATATAAAAAGGTTTCAAACGCTATGGTTTTGTGTAACATCATAATATCACTGACATGTGATGGTAGGGCTTGGCAATAAAACAATCTTTAAACAGGATCGCGAAAAAATTCAGGTCAATATCGATGATAAGCTTTGGACATATTTACCCGATAACACAACTGCGAGAGTCTGCCATGTCGGCTTTGATGCCAGACACGCCCACTTCGTATTGTGAGCATTTGTCTGTTGTGTTAAAGTGTGTTCCCCTCCTGTGTTTAGTGTTTCCCTCCTGTTAAAATGTGTCGCGCCCCCATCCATTGTTACGGTTAGAGATAAGGTTTGGTTCAGGTTTGGGTAGCATTTGGGGGAAACACATAGCGACGGTGAAAGTCTTCGACGGCGAAAGTGGAGCCGAGGACAACGAAATTGATGGTGGACATAAATGTGAACTTGCGTTATAATCTCAAGCTGAAGACATTGTTGATAAAAAAAAGGGTTACACAACTTCAGTTGTGTGGAAGCGGTTCAGATTTAACAAAAGCGTAGAGGAGCAGATTAAGCCTGTCTGCAAAATACGTTGGTGGTTAGTGCCAACTAGGAAGGGAAATACAACAAATCTTTTCCATCACCTGAACAGGTACCATTCAGCGACCACACAAAGAGTATGAAAATGCTGGCTTAAGTCCACACACACAGCCGGCAAGTTTGTTCCAAAGTAGTAGTAGTAGTAATGAATAGCGAAAGACACTTGTTTACTTTGTTTGGTTCTGTGCTCCTCTACAAACATTTAAGATGCTTTCTTGGCAGGAGTTTACATTTAATATGTTGCTTTTAAGTAGTTTTAGGTTGTTTACAAAATCAAAACTGACTACTCACTTAGTTTGCACGATTGCAGACACCAAAAAGGAAAAATGTAATTGTAAGATGACTGTATGAGGAAAACAGGGCTACTCTTAGTTTTCTTTGGCCAGTAGAGGGCACTACTGCTCTGTTGACCAGTGGGGCATCTCATAATGTGAATTTGTAATGTCAAATCGCAACAAAAACACTGTGCCGAATATTTTAAGGCATGTTTTTTTTTATTTTATATGTTAATAAACTATATTCTAAAGTGTTATTAAACCTCTGGTTTCTTCAGTCTTCAGTCAGTATGCACTTCGAATGGGCGGTATCAGCAATAAAATTATATTGTGATATCGATATTGATCAAAATAGGAAAATATATTGTGATAAAATGTTTTGCCATACCGCCCAGCCCTATGTGATGGCTATCTGGTATGGCCTATTAAAGTGAATAAGTAAAAACAAGACTCACAGAACTAGTCTAGACAGCCATGCTTTCCACTCTGTGAGACTGCACCTATGCAAAGTAGTGCTCTGAGCTAAAGGCAAACATCATGCTAAACGTTCACAGTGCTAACAGAACATACCATGGTAAAATGGTTAATTGTTAGCTGACCTACAAATCTAGACGCACCCTAGCGGCAGCAAATGTAATTTGCAGCCAGGGGGTCTAGAAACTCTCCGTTGGCTTGTGAGCTGGAAAAGCCAAACTCTAGCCGGGCCAATCACATCGTGTATAGAGTCGATGGGCGGGCTTAACATAATGACGGCAGAGTTACGACAGTTCTGCGTGAATTCCCTGCTACTTGAAAACAAAGAAGATGGCTGCTACCTGCTGCTGCTGGCGAACAGCGGTCTTTCGAATTGGCTTTAGCCGCGACTCTGGAAGACTTGGAGTTAAGCTTTTCTTTTGAGAAAAGAAAAAAGAACAGCACTGAAGTCATTCGTAAAAAAGGAAGATGTGCTCGGAGTTTTGCCGACCGGATACGGAAAAAGTTTAATCTATCAACTAGCTTCGCTACCTTCTTTGTTGCTCTGGTTTGTTGTAGCGCTATCCTATTGCGTGCAGAGGGTATTTGAAAGACAACCATTTATCCCGCCCCTCGGATTGAGCCCTGCTAATGGTGAGTTCCCAGACCCAACATCTTGATATGGGTCTGGCTTGTCAGGCTAGTGGACAGGAGGAGTTGGGGGATGAACCCTGCAATTATTGAACAACCTGTCCTTCCTCCTGAGTCATGGTCACCTTAGTTTAGCATGTTAGGGTGCAGGTATGTGTCCAATACTTCAGTTTGGGACAAAACAAAAATGTTGACCTGATGATGGCGTTACATGAAAAACCTGGAGATCACCACAGTTATTAAAATTCATCCAATGGGGGAATGGATTTCTGTACCAGATTTTATGGCAGGTAATCCACCCAATAGTTATTGAGATATTTCACCAAAACCAACAATTTTAACCTGATGGTGGCACTAGATGAAACATAGGGGATCACCAACATTCATCTTAAGAGGGACATGAACGTCTGTGGAAATCCATCCAATGGTGGTTGAGTAATAGCATTACAATTAATCCTCTGGAAACCACAAATGTCTGTCAAAAATGTAATGGTGATCATCCAGTAGTTGTTGAGGTATTTCAGTCTGGAACAAAGTGGTGGACTGAATGACAGACAGTCCAACATTGCCATACTGAGAGCCAATACTTTTAGCATGGCTAAAAAAAGTTGGAATGTGAGGATGCTTGTAAATGCAACATATTAATATAATGTGCACTAATGTACTAGCAATGTTTCAAGATAAAACAATATGTCAAGAGATGTCAAGAAGGAGTGAGATAAGACTGTTCACCATGCATTACCACTGGCAGCCAGACAAGCATTCATGCAGAACCTTCTTCTGGCAAATGTTATGTTATTTCCATCAAGTATTTCTTTTTTTCTGCTTGGACATCAGAATTGTATGACTGCTTAGGGCTCGGTAAAACATAAAGCAAATTACTCAAACACTGGTAGGGGAGGCCTGATGGGAAAGTGAGGCGAGTGTGTGAGGATGGTGCCAAGCAGAGCTAAACATGCATAAAGCAACACCCGGTCATTAATATAGCTGCTTCCAATGTGGCAGTCAGTCGAAGCAGAAAGCGTGTCTGTGCTGAAAAGTGAGTCATTGTTTACAATAAGAAAAAGTCAGCCAGTGTCTAACAGAAAGTAGAGACAAGCTGGAGCAAGCAGACAGGACACCGATAATCACAAAACATCTTTTGATTGTTCCGTTTGTTGTTTTCTTTTGAAAAAGAAAAAAACATGAACACAGCCTTATTAATGAACATGGAGACGCAGCACAATGAAATACTGCTGTTATTCTATTATTTGTAGTGCAGACCATCCACATTCACATCAGTTAATTGGAAAATGACTCACTCATACACATTCAGCAATACATTCATAGATGTGATTAAAATCCAGTTTGTGTTGTTTTTCCGAGTTATTAGTGTGAAGGAATGGCTTTCAGAACAGATTTAGAGTAAATACTTAGTACACAGTACTTACACATACACACACTTCATGCTATACTGTGGCAGCTTGTGCAGCCCTGTTGCTCTATGACTGATGGGCAACAGAGTACAGTCAGTATGCATACCCCGAGAGGCAGCTGGCTTGACAGCGAGAGAGGGAGGTGAGAAGTTTCTGTTGTTCACCAACTGGCCTGATTTCCTTGTATAAGAATCCAAGTAAGATTGAGTTCCTGAGGGTCATGAATGACATGGAGTAACCATGGTGATGATCCAGCGATGTCAAGTCCCCAGTCTCTTGGGGACTTGGCACACATTGGATCACTACCGAGATCTGCAGTTACACTGTGTGAAGGCTAATAGTGAGAGTTGGGGAACACAATGGTGCATCCTGGTGGCTTAGTTAGTTAAGACACACACTCTAATAGCCAAGTTCAATTATGTTTTTCATGACATTGTCTGCTCTCTGTTTTATGCGGTCTCTCTTGTACTTTACATCAAAGCCACCCAAAAAAATTTACTATTATGATGCAATCCCAGTGCCGCATATTGTGTCAGAATTTGTGTCCCTTGACCTTCTGTGCAAACAGAAACTGTTTGATTATGAAGCTGACATGACTCTAAATGTGACTCACTCTTTGAAAATATTGATTTTTCTCTGCTCTCTGATGGGATGGCTCCCTTGCTGTCAAGCTGTCTTTCACTCAGGGTGACTGCTGAAAAATGCTTCGTGAGAATTGGTGGCTGAGGATTAATTGGCCACAAAGGGAGACTGACAGATGGGTCACTGGGACTGGTTATGAAAAGTAGATGGGGTTGCACCATGAGTAACTATGGGTGAGGTAGATCACTTGCATGGTACCGTTCATATATCATATCAATCTGCCTGAGTGCAAAGCTGATATCACATGATATTACCAGGAAATTGCAGACTAATATTAAGCCTCCCTCTGACTTTCTCTGTATGCAGTCTTTAATTGTTCATTTAGCTGATTCGAAACACAACTGAGGTGCATGCATTGTGCGATCTTTGTCTCTATGGGGCAACTGGTATTAGGATTGACTAATTTTTCAAACTGTTAAAATGTATTTGTGAGAATCGAATGTGAAAAATGCATTCAGAGAAGCGAGATAGAGTAGTTTCACTGAAGAGGAGATGCCCAAAGCTATGATTTAGCAGTAAGTGTCAAAGGTCCAACATCTACTTAGAGGACAGAGACATTCAAAACGGTGCATACTTCACAATGTGTGTGCTAGTGCATGTCTGTGTGTTCATGTACAAAATGACTAAATAATATTGTTTTCTTGAATATCATATTTGGCTTAAATGGTGTTTCTCACCAGGTTCTGGCTTTTAATGTCACACCTAATGTGCAAATAAGATCTGAGACCTATGAACATCAATCTCTTGATAACCAGCTGCTAAAATGATGATATCTTCAGATAAAGAACTATGTTTGATGTCCTCAAAGCCAGTTTACTTCATGTAGTTTGTGTAGTCAGTTTCTGTCCCACAGCGCTGAAAGCCAAGGCTCAAATTCTGCTAAGCAAATCGAATCCCCCTTCTACTGATTTATTACTCCCCCTCATCATGCCACTTGGCTCTAATCTATTCATTTATTTCCTTACTTCCCATACCATCATTCAACTTCTTCCTGTTGTACTTCATCAAACTATGTATGCCTAGCACTCTACTGGCTTACCTACACAGAAGCCAATTCTGAATCAAATTCCTCGTTATCAGTCCAGCTGGCTGCACCTGTAGCCTGCTGCTTCAGGTTCCAACATCCAACCAACATCTGTCCCGCCACGAGAATCAAGGACCAGCATCTGGAACCAGAGTGGTTGGTCTATGAGCTTACATATGTTGCCACAACAAATCCATTATATCCCTGATTGAAATCCCACAGCACTAAGTTGTCTTTCAAAATGTGTATTTACTGTGAAAGAGAGTAATGTAAGAAAGTAGTGTTCTATGACTGAAGGCTTGAGTGTCACTTCAGCTGTGACTGCCTATCAACTTACAGCAGTACAATCATTTGGCACCTACAAGACAGTTTGTAATCAATATGATCTCAAGCTGATTATTCCTGTTACTAGGCAACAAACAGTAGGTTGGGCACTGAAGAGTTCATCTTGTCTGTTTCTACATAGTGGTTATTATCACCAGCTGTTTACTGTGTCAGACTAGGACTCATCCTGCCTCCAGCAGCAAATAGGCTGAGCTGAGAGAGTACATCATGCACATGCTCTTAATAAGTGTTTTTTTTATATCCACAGTGGTTCTATCTCTATGTTGTAATTGGTGCAATTATAGGAAAATTAAATAATGGGTGCATGGATTTAAACATTAATCACCTTGTGCTCAAGTAAGTACACTTAGAACCGCATGAAAGGAAATAATTGAGTTCTTATATTTAAAAGAATTATTCAACAGTGGTTGTGCTGGTAGTTAAAGACTGTTCTAAGTTAGAGTCTGTAAATCAGTGGCTCCATAACATTGTTTTGGGTTGCAGTTGCCAACCAATTAGTATATTCATTAAGTGTTAGATCCTTGGACATGCGTGCATCTTTTGCCTGAGACTAGGTAGTCATGATTCTGTGGATATAGTGTATAGTGAACTGAATACCTCCAATGAGTGGACAACCTGCCCACTTATAATCTGCCTATAACAACTACATCTATATTATTAATACAGACAAAAGCAAGATAAACATTTATTTATATACATATTCTAAACTTAAAAACATCGAGCAAGTTATTTGAAAGTAGCAATAAAAGTACTCCTTCTATTGCACCTGACACAACCTCTTTGCTATGCTGCTGACACACCAGAATCCCTTATCTTTCGAAGCCTGCAAATCAAAGCCCATTATCTTATGGGCCATGAACATGATTGTGCATTTCTCAGATCAGCTGCTCATATACCAATTGTGGGGGACACAGCTGACTGGAGGATATAATAAAAGGCATTCTTATTTAAGCCTTCTATCTGCTCTGAAAGAAAGAAACTGTTAACCCGTAACCTTTCAGAGAGAAGAAAAAGGAAACTGTGGTTGTTTCTCTTGCGAACAATGCCCTGTCTTTGTCGATCAATCTTTTCCATTCAGCATTCGTGTTAGACAGAGGGTGACTGCTGGTTAGGTTGGGGCAATATCCTTTCCTTATGTTTTATGATCTTTGATGTGTGATAACATATCAGGTGTCTGTGCTTTCAAGTGCTCTGGTGTTGTTGTAGCAGGGCCAAACACAGATGGCAATCACTGACAACTGACAAGTATGAAGCCAACAGGAGAGCAACCAGAGACAACGTGTTTCTGCTGATATCCACGTATCACCAAAGATAAATCAACAATATAGGAATTTAATGTTGCTTGCTACATATTACTAATAGTAATATAAGTTTAGACTACATGGTACAGATGTCTGTAACAAACTGAATTAGAATCATAAGGAAGGAAAAATAGGAAGAGGAAATTAGAACTTCTAGGAGAAGGTATGAATAATATTTGATGATTTAATTTAGTCTTAATACATTCCAGTATGTGCTGGGTGAATATGCCAAACTGAGACTAAAAAACGATGTATGAAGACTTCAATGCATTTAAAGCGAAAAACAAAAACAAAGACAAACTTTGATGTTGCTCATGGAATCACATAAAAGGGTTAGAGGTTAAGAGAGGCACAAACTGCCAGCATGAAGCACATACCTATTAAGAAGCTTTGCTTTTATATCTCAGCTCAATGTGAAAGTATTATTGCTAATCCCCCAAAGCTGCATAAACTGAAAAGCACCACAAAACCATTAAGAAGACCAAAGAAAACTCATTTTGCTCTCCCCAACTTATCAGACTGACATATTGAGCAGCATCCTTTTCTCTCAAAGTGTGGTGAGCAATGTTATTTCCGCTAAAGTTAAGTTCTTTTTTAACCTAATGCTGACTTCTCTGGGGTCTGTGAATTGAAACAAGCATGTTGTTAGTATTGTAATCAATTAATTTCCTCCATTTGTCAAGTAAATCATATACCATGGCAATGGATTATTGGTTTGTTTGAATATGTAAACCAAGAGGACAAGACAAAATGGAATAGTAATTGCAAAATCTACCCTGTAAACACAAGGCCAGCAATTGTAAAGGTTTTCACTCTCTAGGGTTGCCACCTGACATATCAATGGGCAAGTTAGCAACAAAACCCCTGAAAACTTCACAAATGTCCCTTTTTGGATCTAATTTATTTCTTTATTATCTCTCTAAACAGTTATGTTCTGGATAACTCTCATTTTCAACTAAATTATGCCTGGGGCATCCAGATTGTGTTTTGGTCACACAGAGCTCTACATAAAAATATATGCATAAAATATATAATTTATCAGGCCATTAGAAAGATGGTAAAGATAGTTATAATGGACTTTGGAGAAGACAACACATTTGTGACAGGAACTGGGTTTAATTTGAGTGAGTTTAATATTGCAGCAGCTCAACACTGCACATTTAAAAGTTTCACATATTAGTTTCCCAAAAAAACAAATCTTTATTGCCTTATGCATTATTCGACTGTAGAGTCATCATTGAGCTGTCACAGTTGTATTAAAATGTTGTATGCTGACAAATAAGTATATTGTTCTACTTTTCTATTTTGAGATAAGAGGGTGATCAATAACAATTATATCTTTGATTCGCTGCTTGCACTTCAGTCCACTGCAAAATGTTACTCAATAAAAACAAAGACTCCTTAATCCTTAAATCTTGAATAGGGTTAACTCCTGATCAAAAGATCAAAATATATACACACACACACACACACACACACACACACACACACACACACACACACACACACACACACACACACACACACACACACACACACACACACACACGTGTAGTGTTTGACCACTATGCACCACATGAGCCATGGCGTAACAGGCAACATGCTAACATTTCTGCCAACTGTATTGGGCTGTAATGAGCCATAAAATGGTAGAAATGATCCCAAAAAAGAGTCAGAGAAAAGAAAACTGCAAGGTGATCCTAGGGATGATGAATTAACAAATCTCTGTGTTTAAAAGTCCTTTTTTAAAAGTAACTTGCCAAGGATGTCCCCTTCCACCTTTATTATTTGCCACAATAATACATGATCTGGCCATTGCCATCAGGAGTTCCCATTTAGTTTGTGGAATACCCTCTGAGATACAAAGAACAGATTTTGTTTTATGAGCATTTGTTGTCATCAACAACCCATCACAATACCAGTGTTCTCTCTTCATCAGATTTATCGGTTCTGTACACAGTTGCAGGGATACAAATCCCAGTGATTTGAGTCTTTTTTACACAGCCATAGGCTTCATGATGGCTGCAGTCACTCATCTCCATGTCACAGCTTCATGTGTCTCATTGAAATAATATTCCCCCTCTACCCCGTGGCTTCAGAGCTGCAGTCAGGGTGCTTGCGAAAATGACAAGGATGGGTTGGGATGTGTGTGCGTGCATGGTACAGTCCTAAATGACTCTTGACACCAGCTGTGATTAGCTATGTCACAGCACAGTAGTTATCTGCACTAATGTCAGGCCTACAATGAGGGTTAAACGTTCCAGTTCTTCATCCCAGTCATATTTCCCACATGAACCCTCTTTTAAATCATATATTTGTATAATATTTTCATGGGGACTGGTTGAAGAAGCAGTGGACAGCTGTGATTTTTAAAATAATCAAATGCAAAATGAAAAGATGTAGTTGCATGAAATCCCCCATCTATTCATTATAGTAGAATCTAAAAACAACCCACTAGAGCTGCTTTTTTGTTTTGTTCAGGTTGGATGCAATCCATACACAATTACAGTGGCGCAATCATACAGAAGATTAAACGCAGAGGATGGAGATGACACAGGTCTATATTCAAGTGACCCAGACTGTAATCCGGATGAAATGCAGGACATTATCAAGCTTGTATCGTGACCTGTTTGGATTTTCTTGGCATATAAAGATAATAGTTTCTAACCTTGATTACAGCATGATTCTTTTTTAAAAAATGAAATAGGATTAGTCCAACGAATCGTTCGGTTTGTAATGCGCACCTAACCGAAAGCCTCGTACCGAACGGTTCAATACGAATACGTGTATCGTTACACCCCTAGTAATTAAATAGTCTTATTTTGACCTGCAACTTATCTAATAGAGAGAGGAATTAGGTATGGTATTACTTTACCACACATTTACACAGGCAGATAGATAGCGGTTAAGTCTTAGCCTAAAGAATAACTCAGCAGGAGCACAGTCTGACCTAAGTAACACCCCCCCCCCATGCTGCTTTGATGTATCTAAAGGCTAACATTAGAGTTTGTAAGTAAGATTTTGCAAGGGAAAGTTTTGCATAGCCTCGAGGCTAAGCCCCCCTGTCTTTCAATCCTAGTGACATCCCTGACAAAGAGTATGACATCTCTTTCTCGAGCTAAATATCCACGTGTGTAAATGGACACTCCTGACCAAGACTAATGAACACTGTTTACTCTGGAGACACAAAGGTCTTCTGCACCTCGGCAGACTTACAAACCTCACGTCTGTTATTTTCTTTTCTTAGTTTGCTCTCCTTAAGGCCCATCCATCCACATCAGTTCACCTCAACAGAGGCAGGTAGCAGCTAGGGTCCGAGCTCAACACTGTCACCGAAAGGTATGTGAACACAAGCAACGAGCTGTTTATTCTTCTGCAATGTGACTGTGATTTGAATGGATGCTTATTGGGTAACATTTGGTGTGGAAAAAAAGTGGGCAGACTATTCTCTGAAGGATTGTTTTTAGACAGTGTAAGCGAGAGAGCACTCACCACTCCATTATACATCTCAGTTTCCTGTGTTGATTTGTCACCATTTGCTCACATTCATACAACATTGTTTGTCACATACTGCAACCAAACTATTGCAACCAAACTAATGCAATGCACTATACTGTATTTTCAGTATAGTCATAACTTGTGAAAGCGCTAAACACTATTAGCTACAATGGCTGACAGCTCACTGTCTAGGTTATTTATATTTATATTTAATTACCGCACCATTTTCAAATCTCCTCCTCAATTACACAGCCCGAAGGTTCCAATTGCAGCAATGCTCTTGCATTGTACAATATTAAAGAGTCATTTAGAGGAGAGCGATATTTTATTGAAACAGGGTTTGTTGCTGCAGCCGGAGGCAGCCGAGCTCTCCATCTCTGTAACCGCGTCTCTGGTTGTGTATAACAACACACCTCAGCTGCTACAGGAAAGCAACCGTCTCACTTTCTAATGCTCCCTCTCTCTGTTTGCCACTTTTATGCATCTCCTTACACAGCCATCTGTCCCTGGCCTTGTGTTTTGTGATCAGTGTTGCCAAGCAAACATTACACAGGCCTCATAGATACAGCTTTCAAAGCCCAAATCCTTAGCTGTTACTCACTGGGCATTATGCAAATACAACTACTTCCTCTTCTAAGGGAACACAAAACACAACAAATAAACAAGTACATGCAATCAATCTTTTTCGGACTCATGAAATTCTGTGGGATTATTTTTGTGCCTTTAATTCCAAGCAAAACTTCTCAAGTATCAAACAAAAAACACTAACTCAAGCAAAAAAATTGTCACCTCAAAGGTAAAACTTAAAACTTGCAAACAAAACATTTGTGTAGTTGTAAACTCTTGGTATTTTATTTGTTTGATATTATATCCTTTTGTTTACAGTTCCCTCTGCTTCTTTCTCAATGATCAGTCTTTTGCTCTCTCCAGCACGTTTGCAGTTTTGCTCCCAGCTTTCTCGTTTGCGCTTCCAAAGTCTTTGTTTGCGATTCTGACACAAATCTCTCGCGTGGGCGGGTCTTACAGGGGTGCGTCCCCATTGGCTAATGAGTGTTAGGGGAAAGTTTGAGTGACAGCTCAGCCTCAGTGCAGGTAAACTAAAGTTAGAGACTCTAACTCCAGAGTCTGTCCTCCAGAGTCTGGTCTGGAGGACACACAAACCACTCCACAGCGGATTCCTACATGATTAATAAAGTGTAAGTATTGATCGTACATATTGTCTGTGATCTACGTCGCAAGCATGGTTACTAGACGTTTGTTGTTTCCTTGTGTTAAGTTATTAGCTATCTAGTAAAGCTGTTTAAGTTAGCATTTAAAGTTAGCTAACTGCTAATGTTATCTAGCTAAAACTTGTAGCCAGTGGCTAGCTACGTTACTGAGCTAATTTGCCGTAGGAATCATGTATTCTTAATGAGGCCTTACTCAATGGAGCTATATTAACTATTGTCTACTCTCTGTAGAGACCTGCAGGACCCGAGCAGAGCTACGATGCTCTACCAGGTAACGTCAGTAACGTGAGTAACATCAGTAACGTAGCTATGTTCTACGAGGAAAAATTATTATCCACCTAACTACAAATTGTTGTGGTTGCTTAGGGTATTGGTTAGCTAAGTTGTACAATGTAGAAGCTGTGAATATAATGTATTCTATCTAAGATTGAGACATACATTAGATAATGTTCCATCTGTACACACACACAGATGGCAGATAACGGACATATTTTTTGTATATTTTAAAGGGGTGATAGAATGCAAAACCGATTTTACCTTGTCATAGTTGAATAACGACAGTTCGCTGGGTAAATAGGACATACATAGAAGCTCAAAATCCCATTGATACCCCTATCCTCTGCAAATCTCACATTTTGAAACTGCCGCTGAAAACGGGCGAATCTCAACAAAGCTGGAAGCTGACGTAAGCATCCCAACTCCTAGTCTTTGTCATGCCCCAACATTTGCATAGGCTACACCACTGACCTGAGGTCAGCTTAGTCTTCTGAATCTAGCTAGGTCATGCAGATCTCCAGAGGTCCGCTATTGCTATTACTGGACTACAAAATGCCGAGGCCCTGATGGAGCTCCAAGGCCTGCAGCTGGCCGTGATTCATAGGATTGAAGGGACAGTAGCAGCTAACGAAATCCCTAATGTTCACAAAAATGCATTAAATTGAAATCGGACACCATTGTTAGCTTTATGAGACCTTGGGGTACATGTTATGTTAGTGGCGTGACGAAATTCAAACTGTAAATATACAAAAGTTATGCCGAAAGTGTAGAAACGATCTTTTGCCATAAGAATAAATGGGACACATAGCCTAGCTTGCAGCTCAGGAGCTCCGCGTAGCCCCAAGCCCCGGTCGTCCAGTAACCAAGAAACGGTGACTTTCACTGGGTATGGAGGTTGCTGCTTTCTCGTCAGACTGTGTGGAGCTCCTAAAGTCCGACACGTCTTACTAAATTTGCAATTAGCCATCAATTTTTGTAAAACGGCCCATATTTGAGCTTTATATAGTTGATTTCTCGCTTAAAAAAGTCTTAGAAGTGAATTTAATAACGAAATAGAGCGACAATGTATACCTTTGCAGTGTCTGAAATATGAGACTTGCTGTCTCTTCTCCAATGTGTTTCTATGTGGTTCGCTCAAACCAATCAGCGCGTAGCTCATCTAAATATTCATGAACATACCATATTTGGAGAAAAGCTCTTGTTCCAAATAGGGCCATATTCACAGGGTAGTTAAGGGCCTAATAAAATAGCATTCGGGCAATTTTCAGCCCAACCAATGTTATATCCCCTATTAGGAGACCTTAAGGAACAGTGTAAAATACCCTATATAATCATTCTATCACCCCTTTAACGCTGTAAATTCAACAATATTTAGAATGAATGCATATTGTTACTACTGTCCAAACTATGTAATTTAACTAACACACGAGGCCCTTGACAAATACTTTGCTTAGTGATCATTATGGTTTGATGTGACGTGCATGGGTCCTAGTGGCTGGCTAAATTCAACATGAAGCCATATTGTACTTTACACATGTAATCAACGTGGAGGTAGGGATTTAGAAAGTGTGATCAATATATTCCAGAAAAAAAGTGTTCCAGTAGTGATCATGAAAGCTAGAAAAATGTTTCTAGAGTGCAGACTTTATTACTATTATTCATTATTGAGCTAAATTCAAACTAAATAAAAAATCAATAATAAGGTACTTCAAGCTTTACAATAAGAAGTCAAGGAAGTGAAGGACTACAGCCACATCCCAGCCCTCCAAAGAGCTGTCCTGCAGAAAAGGCTGTGGTCCAGACTGGAGCAGTGAGCTCAGGAGACCAGATGATCCCAGGCGTCCTGGAGTTGTGTGTGATATTCCCACCCTCAGAAGTGTTGTTGCAGACACAAGTCAGCAGAGAAATACAGCTTGCCTTAGTTGAAACTGAATATGGGAAATATATACATAACCCAACTACTCAGTATGTTTGTGTATTGTTGGTGGTGAAAAACAGATCCTGACCTGTGATGTACTGCAAAGAATGACTGACACGGAGTTTCAGCTTCTTCTACCATCGGGGCCCCAGCCAAATACATTCAGATATCCATTATGTATGTGAAGTTTTATATTGGACTAAAAATAAAGCATTATAATAGTCTCAAACTTATGTCCTGTATTATATAATGGACCAAACAGACAAGGGTGAATGTAAAAAAGTGTTTTAATATATTATGTGCATTTTAAAATATAATTATAGTAAATTAAATTACAGGACAGTATACTGTAGTAGGATATATTGACATACAATGGACTTAGAAACTACAAGTACACAAACGAAAATAATAATAATAAAAAATAAACTAAGAAAAAGGTTATTGTAAGTGTTCATTGAGTATCTCAGCAAAGTATGATCAATACATACTCTATTGGTCTATACCCTGGCTGTTAGAAGCCTTAGCACACATAGTGTTTCCTCCACAGAGACACTGAAGGCTCCTTTTCCTCTGCTGCTACCACGTCCTCCTGGTTGGACTGCCTGCTGCTTGATGTGAGCTGTGATAGAAAATGATAACAAAGTTCCTTACACAAATCAAATGGTAACAAAGTTCTTATTGATAACTGCGGCTTCTAAGCTTGGGGGATTTACAATTAAAATAACTTGCTTTTAAGTAGCCATTAGCAAATGTGTAGGCTTTAAAAACACTATGAACACTTTCCTTATGTTGACCTGCTTACAAATGCAACAGAAGACATGTAATTAGAGTTAGGATAGCCAGTCTTTGTCATAACTAGGAAAGTACAGATGAACAATCTTCATTCTTGTCTGGTCTTGTAATGTTATCCTCTTGGCTGTAAATGTAGCTAAAATTAATTAATATTTTACGTTCACAGCTTCTACATTGTACAACTTAACCAATACCCTAGCATTGTAGTTAGCTGGATAATAATATTTCCTCAAAGAACATATAGTTACATTACTGACCTAACGTTACCTGGTAGAGCATCGTAGCTCTGCTCGGGTCCTGCAGGTCTCTACAGAGAGTAGACAATAGTTAATATAGCTCCATTGAGTGAGGCCTCACTAAGAATACATGATTCCTACGGCAAATTAGCTCAGTAACGTAGCCGCTGGCTACAAGTTTTAGATAACATTAGCAGTTAGCTAACGTTAAATGCTAACTTAAACAGCTTTACTAGCTAGCTAGTAACTTAACACAAGGAAACAACAAACGTCTAGTAACCATGCCTGCTACGTAGATTATAGACAATATGTATGATCAATACTTACACTTTCTTAATCATGTAGGAATCCGCTGTAGAGTGGTTTGTGTGTCCTCCAGACCAGACTCAGAGTCTCTAACGTTAGTTTACCTGCACTGAGGGTGAGCTGTCACTCAAACATTCCCTAACACTCATTAGCCAATGGGGACGCACCCCTGTAAGACCCGCCCACGCGAGAGATTTGTGTCAGAATCGCAAACTTTGGAAGCGCAAACGCGGAAGCTGGGAGCAAAACTGCAAACGTGCTGGAGAGAGCAAATGACTAATCATTGAGAAAGAAGCAGAGGGAACTGTAAACAAAAGGATATAATATCAAACAAATAAAATACCAATAGTTTACAACTACACACATTTTTTGTTTGCAAGTTTTAAGTTTTACCTTTGAGGTGACAATTTCTTTGCTTGAGTTAGTGTTTTTTGTTTGATACTTCAGAAGTTTTGCTTGGAATTAAAGGCACAAAAATAATCCCATAAAATTCCTGCTTACTGATTAATGTGACATTTTGACTTAGCTGCAGCCAATAAAATAAATGCACAAGGAAATAAGGACACCTCTACAGGGCAGTTGACAGCCAGTGTGTATGTCCACCAGACCGTAATAAAAAATTACACCAATTTGGCTGCTTAACATGCACACAGAAATCCCAAAACAGACAAGTGATGTTAGAAACATGTAAAGAATGGGAAAATACCTTTAGTCATGTGTTTTTGTGCAGTAAGGCGCTGAATTCTGACAAGTTTGAATAAAATAAGGACATTTTTAACAAAAGCAAAACATGCAACTCTTAATATTGTTTTGTGACTTTTAGAAAAAATAACACCAATGTCACTTGTCAAAGGGGAAAGTGGCAGCTATGTCATGGACAGAGTAGTCACTAAGGAACGGCTGCATAATAAATCATTAATGGGTAGTTCCTCACTTGGATTTGAGGACTATATAGTACACAAAGATAAGTTATTAGAAAACAGACTGGGAGACACTATATTAAAGAATCAATATGTGATGATTAGTTAATCTGTAAAACAACCACTGTCTTCATGAATCGTTCCCAATTAACTATGAATTAGCCACTGAGCGACACAACACTAGCAACAACTTATTCATTACTAATTACTTAATCATGAATTAGCCTTTTTGTGCCTCCTATAGTAAAGTGGTACATCTGTTATCAAGTAGTCTCTCATTAGTTCATGATTATGGAAAGTAGCTACTGAGTTTTGTTTGTGTACTGCGGAATTCACAATTAGTTTCTTAATAACACACATGAGACAGCAGGATTCTTAAAATGTTTGAATCATCATATTCAGACCACCACATATATATTAATATTCACGTCCAAGTCATAACGTATAGCATAGGTGATACTGTCACCTTAAAAATACATTTATTAAGCAGAGTATGTAAGTTGAGACATGTGCCCTCAGCAATGAGGATTGTTTGATGGAGAAGCAACATGTGATGAAGTCAGCCTTATCTCCAAAGATAACATCTAAGGCTACTTATAATCTGGGGTTTGCGTGTGTGTGTGTGTGTGTGTGTGTGTGTGTGTGTGTGTGTGTGTGTGTGTGTGTGTGTGTGTGTGTGTGTGTGTGTGTGTGTGTGTGTGTGTGTGTGTGTGTGTGTGTGTGTGTGAGAGAGATTCAAGGCAGTGGCATTTAAGCAGGATAAATATGCACATCCACGGCACCGGAGATAATCCCTGCAGGGCCATTGTAAGCATGAATAAAGCCAGAGCTGAAAACAACTCATTCTAGACACACAGACAGACAGGTGGACTGACCCTCACTTACATCCAATTGTAGCCGATTAAACTGGACAGCCTGTTTTGTGCTGATCAACTCTTGCTCCTATGCTGTGTATGTGTATATGAAACAAATCATTATGTGAATCTGTAACATCTGTAATGTGTTATATGCTACAACACACGACACCAAACAATTTTCAACAGACCATAATAAAACATACAGACAAGGCTTTGACACTGACAAAGGTAACATTTCATCCTGATAACTTCCAATTAGGTTTGAAGGGTTAAATAGAGCGTTGTCCTTTTATAATGAAGCAATGTGACGAATGCCTGATGAGTTCAAACCAAAGAATGCACATAAAAGGCTTTAGAAAATGGACTGAATCATCTGTTAGCCTACATAAAGGTCTCTTTATATTTGCAGGGAAAACAAAAAGGTAAGAAGCAACTAGGTAAAAAAGAAAAATCATTTAGTTGGGGGAAAAGACACTTTCAAAATACATGCAAGATGTTAGAAAATGTGCTTTTTACATCTTGTAACTGTGTTCTGTATTCAATGATTGTCCATGGGCTTTGTCTAAACTTGTGTGTTTCTGCAACTGTGAACAAAACTTCATTGTAGATAGATTCTTGCACCCGTTTATGCTTTTCCGTTGCTAAGTCATACATGGCTGATAAAATATGGAGTTATATTCCTATCTTTATTCAAGAGCGCATTAGTTCAATTTGAGAGCATTTCTCACTAATATTACGTTCAGATGTTGTAATAATTTCCCTCAAAACCTTGCTGTCACACTCAAATAGTCACTGCTCGCGCTTGGATTTGCTGTGCTTGTGCTCAAACTTTCTGCTTGGACTCAGATATTTCTCCTCGCACTCAGGCTGATTCTGCGCGCTTGCAAATCTTCTCCTCTCGGATTTTTCCTGCGCTCTCGGATTGTTTGTGTGACAAGATGGAATGACATATGAAGGACAGTATGTGTGTATTTACAACTGGTATTTAATGACCCCACTTTGTATTTTTTCCTCGTTTGGTTAACCATGTTCCTGGGGATTTGGCTAATTTCAGACATGCTAGAGGTAATAGTAAAACCTAAACTGTAATATAACTGAAAAACAAAAGAAACTGGATATTTGTATCAGTTTTTACATCACTGTTGTATGTTTTTCAGATATTGTTCTAAGTTCTTATAACATTATTTTAACAATAATAACATTCATATATATCTGTATAGAAAGTTCTAAGTACAATTTCACTCCTATAATAAAACACTATTTAAAATAGCTGTTATTTAGTTTTACCCTAATGAAATCAATACAAAGCAAACTGAACAGAACAGAAAAAAACAAGCATTGTGTTTCAGTTTCCCTTCTTCCAGGTGGGGCTGAAGTACCCCTGTTGAGCTGCATCACAGCTGCACTGTGTGCATGGACCAGTGTTGTACAACCACACTACTGTGCTGTTCCAGTCAGTACATTACTCCAAATGCAAAATCCCATTGGTTCCCCCTGTACTCACCTGTGTGCAGAGGGCAGGCAGTAGTGGCACAAATCAAGAACGTTGGCAAGTCTGGTAATAATTTAATTGTAAAATCATGTTACATACACTTATCATTTCTTTATCTTGCTTAAATTCACAGGGTGCACAACAAGGCCCGGGAGAGAAAATTACTGATGTCCACAAATCCAAAGCAGAGAAGGTAAGGTAAGATAGTAATGATGTTAAATAAAGCTATGTACAGCTAATATCTTATGTGTTGATGTCTATGAATTTGTCTTAAATAGGAGCACACTATACAAAGACAACAGTGGAGAGTTGCTGGATCTGTCTGTCCTCAAAGTGCCAGAGATCTACAAGGACTTCACCTGTTTCTGCACCATCACCTGCATAATACAAGTGATAAAAGAGAGACTAACAAACTATTGTGTTCTCTGTTTACATAAATAGGTGCCTGTAATGTCTGTCCACATATACAATCAATTCAATAAATGTTGATAAGTATCACTGATATTTCTTAAATCATTGTAGTTTTTTCAGAGCAATAAGAGATTATTAAAGCCATGTTCATATTTGCAACAAATTAAAACCCTTATCAAGGCAAATAGGAGGTATATACAACTAGTAGAAGATAAATTAACTATACAAGAGCAATTAAGGTAAAGTTATGAGGTAGTAGCAAGCTAAAGTGATGTATAATCAATAGCAGTGAGTCAAGTCAACAGGGTTAGGGGTTAGCGTCGACCATTCTGTGCACATTATTGACATATACTAATAATAATGCGATGGACGGCGGGGGTGTATAAACTTGGGTTACAGACCCATGGTTACAGAGGAGCCGTCCGCAACGGATGTTCTAACATAAAACGAACGCCCCCTTACCGGGGCAGGGATCATTTCATTGGTCAACACTACAGCTGGCATTCTATTGGTTGCTGAATTTTGATAGGGTTGTCACACAAACAATCCGAGAGCGCAGGAAAAATCCGAGAGGAGAAGATTTGCAAGCGCGCAGAATCAGCCTGAGTGCGAGGAGAAATATCTGAGTCCAAGCAGAAAGTTTGAGCACAAGCACAGCAAATCCAAGCGCGAGCAGTGACTATTTGAGTGTGAGAGCAAGGTTTTGAGGGAAATTATTACAACATCTGAACGTAATATTAGTGAGAAATGCTCTCAAATTGAATTAATGTGCTCTTGAATAAAGATAGGAATATAACTCCATAATAAAAGCCAGAATGCTGATGTTGCGAATTTATAGCACTTTCAGGCTCAGGGACAGCTTACTGAAACATAATGTTAATGTTAACAGTTTTTCATGATTTAAGTGTCAATATACAGGTTGAACAACAAGCCAAAAAGGCTCTGTATTGACTTACAAAAGAGAGGTGAGGACAGAAAGATAAGATTTAGTTGAATCTGATCATCTCAGGTGTTTTTAAACACTCTTGGCCTACTTGTGTGTAAATTGAACCGTCCCTAAACATGGTCTTCAGATTTCACAGGACCACATCAGGAAGCAATAAAAAAAGCATAAGGGCTTGCAATGGCTGCTGTTACAGACAGTATAAGATGGAGCAGAAGGGATAAATAGCAGCAAACTTTCAGACTGAACAAAGTCAATGTAAAGCATCTTAAATGCAACAATTAGGGTCCATGAACCCTGCAGCATAAGCCTCCACATAGATTCCTTCCTATATTGTTTTCTAGGAAAATAGTTTCACCTCTTTCATTTGTGTACCTGCTTTGTACATAGAGTGTCTGAACATGGATGTTGATTTCAAATACACTGTTAAGAAAATATTAAGTTTCTTTATAGTTTAGTCAGCTGTGCCTGTGTCCAAAGAGACTACAATATAAAGCTTGGAAGGTTTACGTTGCATATAACTGAAACATGGAAAAATGTGCCACACTGCTATTGGCAGATAAAGCTGAATAAATGAATTCATTCCCAGAAGTTATGCTTTAACCTTATAAGTACAGTAAAAAGAGCAGACAGAGATATCCTGTGGCAAACAAACATATTATGTTAAGTCAAGATAACAGACAGAACGAGAGAGGCTGGTATTTATTTAAGCCCATTGCCAAATAGCTTGTTCTAATTGCAAACATATCTTCATCAAGCAGGTTAAATAAATTAAGATAGAATGCCCGGAGGAGAGTCATGTTGTAAAAACAGAGTTAAGGCTACTTTAAGTTCTAATTTACTTTTACAAGCAATGTGAACGGTGGCAGGTGTTTAGTTGTAGTTGGTAGATGAGAGGTCTGTGTTGTGCAGATGGCTGTTTGTTCTGTTTACACCTCTCCTCGAGAACTGTGCCACAGCCAGATCTGCCTCCCCCTGTCCCAGTCTGAATGCTAATATATTAAGTCTACCACAGACACTCCACAAAACTCTCTGTATTGCACAGTATTTCGGTGTTTACAAAATGGTGTAGTCCGGCGACTTTGGCACACAGCAGCTCGAGTGATGCGTTTTACGTCACCGCTGAGAAAGGACAACAGCAGCGTTCAGCTTTGGCGACAAAGAGGACATACAAATTACAAGATAATTACTTCTTCTGAAGAGTCCATCACGTTTTTTTAAACCCCCGTGTCCTCCTTGATTTGATGGGATAAACACTACTAGCAACTGCGTGGAGGAGGGGTGGAGGTGGGGGTGGTGCGCTATCACCGAAGGCTTTGGTCACGTGGATGCGCCGACAGTGTTGTTGTCATTACTGACAGAAACTACGAACTATAGCTTTAAATAGCAGTTAAATAAGTATCATGGTACCAAGTAAAGCATTTCAAATTTTGTTTAAAGCGATATCAACTTAGCGCAATAAACATCACAAAAGACACTTAGGGATTTTTTAGTTAGTTGAAAGAGTATCAGTAGAAAACTGCACTTTAAAATGTAACTGTCATTATTTTTTCAATGGTGCCCTTTGTGTTTAGTTCAGTTTGTTCAATAAAATAATGGTGGAAATAATTTCCTTTGTTTTTTTTATTCAACAAGCAATTTGTTGTATTTTAGCAGTATTCTAAAAACAGCAGAAAGGCAGAACTGACTATGTTTTATTATCTGTTTATTTATCGCTTAAATACGTCATAAGTTTAGGGTCAAAAAGTCATGCTGTGGGCAGAATTAGCAGTCTGGTACTTTATCATTAATTTAATAATATGTAGCTCTTGTGCACCAAGTTTGAATCTATCAGGAACAAAACTGCAGTAGTTATTATTGTGTTATTCACTCCATTCATTTTCCTACAATCCTAAGGCAATTTATACATAAAATGTGCTCAGAATCATACATCTTCATTTTCAGGCAAGCAAAAGGCAAACATTTTTAATGTGGCACAATATGCAAAATTCATTGACTAGCATCTAGAAAGTAAAAGCTAACTCATTACATCACTGAACTTTGTAAGAAGCCCAGCAGGTATCAGGGGGAAAATGTTCTTAAATTGTGAGACAATTAGCAATTTGTGTCACTGCAAAGAGGACTTCCTGCTGCTTTGTCAGTAAATGACGTGATGTGAGTGTAAGTAACTTTTCAACATTCACTGAAAGAAATGGCATTAATGGTCTAGGAGTAATGGTAAGTGTAGAAATGAAGGGGTAGCTGCAATTGTCCATTCTTCAAAAGAAGCTCTGCACACCACATACTGTGATGTTTGGACTCAGTGGAGCTAAAGATGACAGGTGAAATAAAAACAGAGCCACTGTATGACGGTAGAGGCTTTGTTTATCTGCAATGGGTGTTGATTCGAAGATTATAACATCTAAGGGGGGAGGCAGCCAGACACTGCACTGAGTAACAGATGGCCAAGCAAGGTGGTCAGTGCCACTGACAGCTCATTCGGGCAGAGCCCACCTATGAAATCAGAGCTGACGCCTGCCTCCCCCCATGAGCTATAGTATCTATCATCTCCTGGCTCTGAAAAGAAGAGTGAAAACCAATTCTGGTTTCATGAGATTAGAAAGCCACACACAATGACCAAACTCCACTACTGAGCTTGTACTCCCACGGTCTATTGTAAAGCTGAAAAGTGCTTGTTAAGTGTGGCTGTAGTGTTGTCGTGAGAAAAACACTAGGGATCACCTATAGAATAAAAAACTGAAAAAAACTGATAGGCACACACCCATACATACCCATGCTAAAGTTGACTAAAAAAAAATCATCTTTTGGAAATGAATGCCTTAATTAAAAAAATGAGGGAAAAATCCACCCTTTAAGGACACCAATTTTCTGAATTGAAAATTCAGAAAATTTTCAATTTTCAAAGCAAAAAAAATTGCTTTTTTCGTCTGCTATTTCACCACTAAATTAATTTCTGAGACTGTTTTATGCAAGGAATTAACGGTGTACAGTTTGAATATGGGCAGTTTTACAAAAATTGATGGCCAATTGCACATTTGCTCCGATATGTTGTCGGACTTGGAAGCTCCAGTCTTAGGTGACAGCCAGCTTGCGGTGGCCGGGATCGCTTGCTTACTGGTCAGCCAGTAATACTCACAGCGCCCCCTGTCAGCTGGAAGTCGTTTCAGACCCTCCCACCAGCCGTTGGGCCACGCCTCCTCATTTAAATTGACACCTGTCACTTCTAAATGAAAAGCATAATGTTAAATCGAAATGTAAAAGGTGAATCTTAAAATGTCAATGCCAAATGTAAAATGTAAAATTCAAAAGATAAAATGTCAAATTGAAAATTGAAAATTAAGGCTAAAAGGTTAGGCTAAAAGGCTAAAATAAAATGATTTCTTTTTTCTATTTGAGATTTTAATTTAAGTATTTCCTTTTAAGCTTTTACATTTCACATTTAATTATGGCATGATTTTTCCGAGTAGCGTAGTAAAATAATACTATTTTCAATTTGATCTTGTTTCGTTTTCTCTTTGGACTTTCAATTTGAATTATAAATAAATATATCCTCCATACATACATACATACACACATATATATATATCATACATACATACATACATATATATATATACACATATATATATATATATATATATATATATATATATATATATACACATATATACATATATATACACATATATACATATATACACACACACACACACACACACACACACATATATATATATATATATACACACACACACACACACACACACATACACACTTATATATATACATATATATATATATATATATATATATATATATATATATATATATATATATATATATATATATATATATATATATATATAGCCATTTTAATGATTCACTGGTTCTAATTTACCACTAATTTGGGTGTGTTATTTTTTCAGGGTGAGATTCACAGAAGTCCAGAACTACATCCAGCTAGTAATTGTGGACAATCTCACAGCTGTGAGCAGGAAAATCATAAAACTCTCCCTGAAGGTTGGCATGAAAAATGGATGAAAACCATTTCAAGGGTCTTTAAGTCTATAAGAAAAGAAAACTGTTTCTGAGCTAACATTCAGCACTCTATAATGTTGCTAACCCTGAAGACAGCAAACAGTAAGACTTGGAGATGCCAACCCATATACATCTCAAGGTTGTGAGCTGGCTGCCAAGCTCAGACATGGTGGTGATCTTGAAGTCTGAAAATAGTATTGTATTAAAAGGCTTCATTTACATTTTAATTTGTATGTTTCACTGGAAATAAAACATGTGTATGCATAACCAAAAGGAAAATTAAATTAGCTTGAAATTAAACTCAAAAAGGGAAATACATAGTGCCACCCAAAATAGAAATGCGGAGTCCACAAGGCACCAAACAGTCAATAAACATTCTTTCAAGTCATGTCTTGTGTAGTATAAAGTACATGATTCTGTCTGATCTTTAACACTTTGAGAGTGAATGTGAAAAAAAGAGATTTACTGCCTGCTATTGTTAAAAGATAAAAGGGAATTAAAGACAGTATAGGATTGAACCTGTGAGTCTTAAGAAGTCTTGTGGCACAATCTGCAGCAAACACAATCAGTCACACTTAACAACCCCTAAAGGAGCTGTTCTTACCATATAAACAAATAAAAGCGAGCCTCTGAGGCTCTGAGGGCACAGTTACAGACACACCGGAAAGACCGGGAACTGACCAGCTGTCAGCTATAATACACAAACAGGTGACAAGAGTTAAAACAGCGGCTGTGTGCACGACATGCTGCAAAATTCAAATCTCCTCACAATTAAGTGTTTCTGCTCAATTACAAAACATCTGTTCTTTACATCAGAGCTGCAGATGTGACTAAAACCCCATGTTGGTGTAATGTACAGACATAACTGTAATGCAAAGTTTGAACCAGCTTTACACTACAGCGGGAAAGTCACTACATTTATACTTCAAGACACTTTTTGGCAACTAAGAGCATTCCACAAAAGTAAGCAAAATTATTGTAATACAAGTTCAATTTACCAGCAGGAGATCATAACTGCTGTCTGTGTTCAACATCGAATGTGAATGGAATGAATGCAGATGAAGTCCGTGAGATGCGGTTGAAAGCTCTAGAAAAAGCTACTAAGTTGACTATGTGTTAAGATTATAGTCTAAGGTCAAAAAACATTATTACATGGAAAGTAGAATGTTCTCAGAATTTATACTATAGCAGAAACTGCTATACTTTTTTAATAATACAGAATATCCACTATGAGTCAAAAAACAATGCCAAAAATAATAACCATAAGCCATCCTAAAATTGAAAACAAAATTTAAAAAACAAAACTGTGTAATAAAGCCTTGACAAAAACTGTATGTCACAAGCTTCACAGAACTGGTATTTATGATAGTTTTATACAAAAACCAGTCAGAATCTAAGGCAAACAATCTATACAAATGTTTTATTAAGATCAACGAAGCAGTGTGTTTAGGACAGTGTTTCAGGGGCAGGTTGCAAAAGCAGAGATATGATGAACAAATTCATTTAAAATAAGACTACAATAAGACACAATTCTGCCTATCTTAGAGCTCGCTTTTTCAACTGAGCATCTGGAAAAACATCAACAGTGAACAGAACATCCTCGAGAATCACCCGGTCGCCACAACAATGTCTCCTAGCAGCTGGAGTTAGCCTCAGCAGGCTTTATCACATTGCATTGTAAAGAGTACACACAGAGCAGACTGTACACGTTGGCTGAGGCTTATGACCGAGATGGCTTTTATTGATAAGTGTCACAATGAAAGAGTAGCAAAATTGTTGTTGTTTTTATACTGTGGTCATGTCATATAATATAAAACAAGTGGAGCAGTGTGATTGATGGTTAACCTTACTTTATTTTGGGGATTGTTATTGATTGATATAGCAATTGTTGCCTTAAAACCTTTATATTTGTTTGCTGTGATTTTTCTTCATGGTTTGCTGTGGATTCATTTATTATATTGTTTGCTGTGGATTAACTTTTATATTGTTTGCTGTGATTTTCCCTTGTTTGCTGTGATGTTGCTGGACAATTGATAGTACTGTTTTCCCTCTTTCACGAACTGCAACAATAAACACTAGAAACCCTGTTCACATCAGCGATCTAATTTGCCAGCTGATCAGACCACTCCCAATAAAAGGAGGCTAGATCCCTTACCGAGGAAGGGAGCCAACGCTCTGGACGGATGGACGTGCCGTGTGCGGCAGCGGACTGGTTTGCTGATCTTCTTTCCCCTCGGTGTTGCTGCTGACTGGATCTCCTGTGCCCTGGTGGAGCCGACAGACTCTGCAGTGTCAACGCTCACAAACTCCGACTAAAGGGAAGTGGTCCTTTTCTTCCACACTGATGCGTGTGTGTTTTTAGCATAAGGAGCAAGATTTCAGATCGGCCCATCTGAGCTTTCATTTTCTCAAAGGCAGAGCAGGATACCCAGGGCTCGGTTTACACCTATCGACATTTCTAGCCACTGGGGGGCCATAGGCAGGCTGGGGGAATGCATATTAATGTTAAAAAACCTCGTAAAGTGAAATGTTCATGCCATGGGACCTTTAAAGTTGCCGGGCTATGAGCAGGCTGCCCTTTGATTTTCCACTGACAGAAGCAGAGTGGCTCCACGGAATTCCTGGTTCTGGATTGGAATAGGCTACTCGAAGCCCTGCTGAAGCAGACATTCTGTGCCGGCGCCAGGGGAAACAAGGAGCTGACTCCAGGCTGGACTGGACTTGGGTATTGTTTCACCCTGGGACAGAACATTGGACAATCCATGTTTTTTTTTCCATTGTCTCAGCACCAGAAACAACAGCAACCTCCAAAATGGCCATGAAGTTGAATCAACCACTCTCTGAAAGTTTCAACAAAGACTGAAGGTAGGATTTATTGTAGGACTGTTGTACTGTTGAAACTGTACATTTAACTGCAGGATTAGAGAATAAGCATTCATGCTTTAATACTTTTAAAAATGAATGAACGGACCATGTAAAGTGGCCATGTAAGTCTAATAATACACTTTGAGGTGTCATGGTATACAGAAACAGCTCTGGCAGAGTAATTAATTGGTCGCCAGAAATTTAATAGCCAATATTTTGATTATCGAATAAACATTTTCTCTGGTTGCAGCTTCTAAAATATATGGTTTTCCTGCAGCTCTTTGGCATATATGATATTTTGCTAAATATGTTTTGGGTGTGGACTGTTGGTCAAACAAAACAAGCAATTTGAAGACATTAAACTTGGCTCCAGGAAATTATAATAACCATTTTTTTTCACTATTATCTGACATTTTACGACCTATTTAATCAAGGCAATACAGCTTAATCAATAATTAAAATAATCATTAGTTGAACCCCTACTAGAGCAAACACTACACTGCTTTGTCTGTTTTATTCATATATCAGCATGTCAATCATTTTTACACTATAATTGACTGGCAATTCTATTCTACAGGTAGCTACACAGGTATTAATCATAATTTTCCATTTTGATGGGACTTTCACTGACCAATTATTTATGAGCACATTACAAGCATGATAATAATAATTCAACGTAATGGATGGAAAGAATGCATTTAATCTGCGACGGATTAGCTTTAAAACTTTTTTGTAAAAGGCTTACAATGTCAGTTGCTGAGTGGCGTTTCACCCTGATAAGAAAAGATGAGAGGGGACTACAATGACATTGTTGTTGAACATTTTGCTGACAATTAAGCCCCAAAGGGGCAAGTGTCATTACAATAAATTAGAGAGAGGAAATATTCCAAGTGACCCACTCAACAGTATTATCACTTGTAGTGGATGGAATGAGCTCTGACTAACAGGCCTTTGAGAAAGACCTGGACTTACTGTATAGCAAAAGGACAACTACCACATATGGCATGAAACAGACAGTATGAAATGTACAACACCTATCCAAGACTGTAAAAAAGACAACACCAAGAAAGAGATACTGTGATGCATTGATCCATCAAATCAAAATATTATTCCTAGCTTAATGAATCTGAAAAAAGGTTAGCTTGAAGCCACTAAAAAATGTAATACTTTTGTTCTGTGCCAACTTATTGCAGCAATATATTTCAGAACACCTGGCTAATGTTTTTTTCTCTCATAGCAGAATCATTACAAAGATGCCAAAATCATCAGTGGTATCCATTGAATATTTTGCAGCTGCCTCAGGCTGCTAATTGTTTGTCAATTTACCCTGGCAGGAGGTATGATCAATGCTTTCAATTCAGGGCCGGAGCCAGAAAGGTGCTTGGTCACGCCTCAGTAATTAGGAAGCAAATATAGACCTGAGCCTCAAGCTTTCTCCTGCATTAAATCACCACTATCAGTTAAAGTAACACAGAACTAAACAACCCATGGGAACCATCAGGATTTCACTAAAGACATCTTTCAATGCCAATATGTATCAGCATGCTTGTTACAGTCTGGGGGAATACTGATAAACAATGCTAATATCTAAAGCCTCTTTAATTATCTTCATCTGCAAGAAGGTAGATAAAAACTAATTCATAGTTAAAATGTCACAGCCTAATTTTTATATCAATTTAGATTACCCATATGGTAGTTAATACAAAATCAAGTTAATTGATCAGTGATTGTTCCTGGTAGCAACATAACTTCTAATAAATAATTGCTTTCCCTTCTTTATCAGTTTAATTTCCTCTTTGACCTTTTGGCCTGCACCATGCATGGTTCATATCAACACAAAACCTTCGCACAGAGAGTTAGAGAAACTACTGCCGACATCCAACTGTCTCTCTTTACCAGTTAAGATGAGCTCATTTTCCAGCTCTCATTTAATTACTTTTTGGCCCAAGAATAATGTGGAATCACTCAGTATTTAGTGGGCTCATGTGGATTTTAAAGAGAAGTAACAAGCCAATATTGACAATGCCGTACTCAAGTACTGTAATTCCCCTGAACTGCTATTCATGAAATTAAAAAAAACCCTTGGCTGAGCAGAAATATTGGTTTGATGCATCTGACCCTTTTTCCCACATCTCCTTTAATAGACATGGAGTCACAGCAGGGCTGGAGAGTGACAGCAGCATGGCAATACCGTCCGTGATAATACATGTTTATTTTACTCTTAACATATTCTATCACTTGAATTAACTTAAGGATGTGCTAAAACAGACGCTGCTTGCCAAAAGACTGAACTTAAAAAAACTGAACTCTTCTTTCTGCTTATTTACATAAAGGATTCACTTATCTACATTACATAACCCCTCACCTGTGCTAACTGGTGCTAACATATGATGTGAGTCATTCTCACATTAAAAACAGAAAATCTGTGGTCATGGCTTAAACAGTCTATGGTTATAGCATATCAAATGGTAATTAAATAAACCAATACCAAACACATATGTACGTTACTTATGAAACTATAGAAGCCAAACAGTCCAGAAGTTGAAGCCATAATTTTAGGTTACAGAAGATAATACCTGACATGTTAGTCCACATAATAATAATAGTGCATGCAGAACCAGCAGCTAGGAAGACAACAGAGTGAGGGCAGACCTGTGGGCTCAGTGGTCACAGCTGTTGCAACACATCCACCTCTATGCAGCTTTAAAGAAACTTAAGCAGAACCTCAATAATATGCCATCATATTTACCAACGCCCCAAACATTTTCCTGGCAGTCCCCTTTGCTTGCAATTTATTATTTGTTTTTCTTTCAAACACTTGCAGCTGCCAAGGGTTTAAGAATTCAGTTGACCGAAACATAATGCTTAACAGTTTATTGTGCCATTAAAACTCCACATAACCTTCTGACAATTGCTGCTATCACAGCAAATGCCAAATACAATTTAGCATGACAGTCCTAACTTTATCCTTTCGAAACTGGCAACCTAGATTGCATTTGCAGTATGATAGTAGCATAAACATCAGTTTCATTTATAATGAATGTACTTTACCTGTACAGCAGATTGGACTACACTACAGACATTGCTTCTGTATCATCACCCACATCATGAATGCTCAAGGGTTGTTTTGGAGTTGTGTTGGTTTTGTTTGTTTTTCTCCCTCGCCATTAAAATCAATTAATTTGGAAAAAAATAAGGAAAATCCAAGGCCTGGGTGAAACTACTGTGAAGAGAGCATACTGCAACGACCACAACACGGAGAGACCACTACGTCGAGGCATCTCTTCACACATTTTACGTTTATCTTATTGATGAATACTAAACAAAAGATACTTGGTTCTAAACCGTCTCTGATTAAACGTAATCCGGTGTAGTGTGTGGGATTTTCATGGCGCGTAATTTGAGTGCTACTTTGCGCTCAGTGCTGCCTCTAATGGCTTTGAGCTAAATTAAAACCGATTTCCAGACTGTATGGCTGAAGCGTTGACTTGCAATACAGCCTGATGGCGGAGGCGGTGTAACTGTCCTGGGTCACGGGGGCTACCTTAACTTTTGGAATTTACCCATAGTTTTCCAAAGGTCCAGACTCTCACGACTGTGGGAACACTACAGGGTCAATATTGGATTTGTATCTGTAACTTTGATAAATGGATCCGGAGATGTGCGTAAAAATGCTTGTTACTTTGGTGCGTTTGGGTAATTGGTCATAATTTTTGAAGTTTGAAAGTCTACATGGACTAGGGGAAAGGATTCTGAGAGCTTTTCCTGGGTTCAGTGGCAATTTATTCAACCATTAGCCTACAACTGACTCTCTTGTGAGAAACAAGTCGTAGACTTTTGCAAACAGCAATAAGTACAATTTTGCACGCTGGATTATAACTAGCCTATAATAGAAAAGTTATAGCCTATTGAGCATTGATCCTGAAGCCCAGAAGGCCTACTATGTGTTCATATTGTTAACGTTTGTAAATTAAAATGGACAAATTTTAAGTAGGCCTATTGGTGCCCACTTTCATCTTATCAATATGTTATTTTCAACAAGCACGGCTTTCACTCCGTGCATCAATGCATGTGATCAAGATCCATTAAAATGTAAGCTCTATTTCACGAAGCTCCTCCTGTATGCAGGGCTGGATATCTGTAACATACGGAGTAACACAGGAGACAGCCTCTTTCGTTCAGAGGTGAGTCTCTTCAGCACCTCCTTGGCGCTTACGGTGTGCGTCCTTTAACATATCCGCGCTCTCCAGCTGGAGGCAGTCACCGCGCGCATCGCACCACGAGCGCATCGGAGCTTTGTGCAGAGCACGTTTGTATTTTATTTACTTGTCCGACCTTTCCTGTCATTTTCTCGTCGTGTGTGATGCAGGCTAGATTATGGGATTATTTAAAGGAAAAATCACATTGCAGAGAGGTTTCCTACTTCGATGCGAGTGAGAAAAACTCTAGGAATATTTGGAGATAAAGAAGATGAGTCTGCCCTAGACACTGAAATACTTTCATCCGCACAGAAGTGGCGCATCTTGTAGATAGTGAGATTAAATCCAGTTGCAGGTAAGACGATACTTTGTTGACTCACAGTAGAGTGGTTGGTGAATTGTCTCAGATGTGCGAAGATAGTATCCTACATTAGCAAGTAAATGTGATTATTCCGTTCAAATTAAGTTGAAACAAGTTGTCAAGTTGAGCATGTAGGACATTGTAAGCACTCACTGCAAGACTTACTGCCGTGTCTCATTGTTTCAGTATGCAGTTTTACTGTTAACTGGTAACGTGATGATGTTCTGGCATGTGTGTTGAAGCAAACCCCTCAGCTGGGTCTGTGCTGGGTTTTCTAACATTGTAAATTGAATACCTAACTTGACCTCATTTATGTTTTATTTTGCATAAAGTGGATTTGCACAATTAACTATGAGCATGTAATAATTGATTCAGGCAGCTGAATATTCATCTTCTAATCTTCTACCTTTTGAGCTGCTAAAAGCAAAGGTTAGAGCAGAATCCATGGCCATGACAGCGAAGAAGAAAAACACTATATGAAAAATCTCAAATACTGAAATACTATTTTATTTTGTTATTACTATTTTTTCGAAGTAGCCACTTTATTTAAAATAGTATTTCACCAGTTGTTCTGATGGCAAACTGAATTTGTCTCTCTTTTGACTGTGCTGTCCCTGGGCTGGTTTTATGAAAGAATACCTGTTGCACAGTATCAACAATGCCTCAAATACAGCAATTTGACAGTTCACAAAATAATATTTCATTTTCACAAAATATTACTCATACCAACCATGATTCAACTTGTGATAAATTCAATTTATTGTTCACCTCAGCAACAGAGCTAAGTGCTTCAAGAGGGTATTGTTTTTTTTTAGGTGGTCTGTTGTGCTCTGTTTCTGTAGTAATAACGACCTATCATACTTGTTTATCTTATGCAACACAAACAAAAAGATGTTTCTCCCAATGACGTTCCAAATGTTACGTTAAACAATAATCTTTCCATCCACCTGACTCAGACAACACACACTTATAGACACCAATGTGTTTTCCCTGAGCTCAAACATCCTCTTTGCTGAAATGTAGTCGAAAAAACAACACTCCAAGCAGTGTCCACCCTATACTGGTGCCCTGCTGAAAATTATACACTGGCATTATAAAATCTCTTATGTTATATACTAAGTTGTCAGACCATGTTTTCCTCCTGTGCATTGGCAGTGACAAGCACTTCAATCTGACTGTGGCAAAGCTGTTGGCAGTACTGTGATTCCCCTCATTCAATTACTTAGGCTGGGAATAATTTACATCCATGCACACCCCCTAATAAACATAAAAAATGTGTCAGCAAAGAATTCAGTGTAACCCGTCGCAGATGATAATTAAGCAACATTTGAAGGGCAAGCATTTCCCCTGGGAGAGCTTATGACTGTAGGGTGTGCAGCGTGAGTAGTGGATAGCAGTGGCTGGCCAAGAAAACACACAAGGAATGTCTGGCCTCACGTAGAAAGCACAGTCAAACATCCTGAGGTTCTCTTCTTTACATATGCTATCAATCAGTTCTGTTCTCCAGAGAGTCTTAAGGCTGATTAGAAAAAGGACATTTTCTTTTTTTTTTAATGCCTTTGAACACCCACACAAGTGATTTCAGTTATTGTGGCTGATTAGACCTTTGCTCAGGTTGAAGGTGGGCTGGAGCTTAGGTGGGAATTTATTAGGTCACAAATCTTTTCTACCAATAAGAATGATAAAGCTGTCCATGTCCTGCCCTAACAGGTGCAAAAAAGCTAAGAAGAGACTCAGGAAGATATCATTCAATCAGTCTACAAACACCCACACAGTCCTGGGAGGAGGTACAATCAGCCCGGTTAACAGAAAACACCAGGGGCCTTTAAAGGACCCAAGTAAACATACTGTAACATCTAAAAGCTATCGTTCTAACTGATAACATGGATTTATGAGGTCATAGAGATCACTTATATCAATAGCTACTCATTACATTGGTTAAACAGACAAACAATACGACAGCAAGTAGAAAGGAAGAGAGATCACATTTAATATCAGATGAAGATGATGACTATGGATCTCATATATCATAATCCATATCAAGTGAAATAATTATCAAATTCTCTATCAACCAGACTGCCAGGATTGTAAAAATAATGTATAGTAAAAGGGTCATTTTAAAGTAAGTTACGCTGTTACTGACAAAAGTTTTTATGTGTGCAGGTGAGATGCCATAATCCGTGTGAGAAAGTGAGGTATCATGGACTCCTGGATCTTCCCATCGTCCCCTCCGAACCTGTCGGAGCACCTCATGTATGACAGCTTTATGCAAAGCAATGAGTCCGACCTCCACGGGAACTACACAGACCACAGCTTCAACAAAACCAGCACGGTGGTCATCACCTGCTTGTACTTTCTGGTTTGCACTGTGGGGCTCTGCGGAAACTCCCTCGTCATCTACGTCATCCTGCGCTACGCCAAGATGAAGACAGTTACCAACATCTACATCCTCAACCTGGCAGTGGCCGACGTGCTCTTCATGCTGGGCCTGCCGTTCATTGCCATCCAGCTGGCGCTGGTCCACTGGCCGTTCGGCCCTGTGCTCTGCAGGGTGGTGATGACCGTCGACTCCCTGAACCAGTTCACATCTATCTTCTGCCTGATGGTCATGAGCATCGACCGCTACCTGGCTGTGGTGCATCCCATTAAATCCACAAAGTGGCGCAAGCCGCGCATGGCGAAGACTATTAACTTAGCAGTGTGGGGGGTGTCACTGATGGTTAATCTGCCCATCGTTATCTACAGCGGAGTCATCACAAAGCACGACGGCTGCTTCTGTACCATCGTGTGGCCTGAGCCACAAGAGGCCTACTACACAGTGTTCATGTTCTACACCTTCATCCTGGGCTTCTTCCTGCCCCTTTTGGTCATCTGCCTTTGCTACTTGTTCATCATCTTTAAGGTGAAGTCCTCAGGCATCCGTGTGGGCTCCTCCAAGAGGAAGCGTTCAGAGAGAAGGGTGACTCGGATGGTGTCCATCGTGGTGGCAGTGTTCGTCTTCTGCTGGCTGCCTTTCTACGTCTTCAACGTCACCTCGGTGACAGGAACCATCAGCACCACTCCCATCCTGAGGAGCACCTTTGCTTTTGTGGTGGTTTTGGGATACGCCAACAGCTGTGCAAACCCCATCCTCTACGCCTTCCTGTCGGAGAACTTCAAGAAGAGTTTCCAGAATGTTCTGTGTCTTAAGAAGGTGGGTGGGCTGGATGAGGCTGATCGCAGCGACAGCCGGCAGGATAAGTCTCGCATGATAAATGACCCCACAGAGACCCAAAGTACTCTGCTGAATGGGGACCTGCAGACCAGCATCTGAGAGGAAGGTGATAGGACTCGCATAAACACACTCACACAGACTCATACATATCTGAAACCAGAGATGGGGACTCAAGTTTGAGACTCTGACCAATGGCGCACTTAAGTCGCACACACAGTGACTTCAGACTTGACTTGAGACTCGTCTTCAAAAGACTTCAGACTCGGCTAGGACTCGAGATGCGGGCCTCGTGAACAATCTTTATTTTAAGGAAATGTCTGATGAGCTGAATGTCATTTCCCTCCCTGCGTAACCTACCTACGTAATACGTAACGTATCTGCTGCGCACAGCCACACATGAGAGGACAACAACAAACGCGGTGACCGCACCGGCAGCTGCTGTGCCATTCATCAGAAGCTTTGGTTTAAATCTTCAGACAACAAAAGAATCGCTGAATGCTAAATATGTGCTATCAAGATAAATCATTCTGGCTCAACCACATCTCATTTCATCAGGCACTTGAACACGCACCCTGATAGCTTAGCAAACATGTTTAGCTCAGCATTGGCCATCTAACGGCTTCTTGCTTTAGCTATGACCTACGGAGATTAACGCTGACTGTCGTTCACTAGATGTTATGAAAAGATGAATGAGCGTTTGGATTTAACATTACGTAATCATTTACATCCTGCTGGCTGCCACCACTTTAATTATTAACGGTTGAGCATGTAACGTTACAGTTGTATTTAGTTAACGTTACACTGGGTTTGAGAGTCAGGATGTGTGAGGGGGTGTGTCCAGCCTCTCAGACCTGGACAGATATGCTGTCATTAGTTGTAGACGCAGTGCACATTACATGGCTGTGCTCTGTAAGTGAAAAATAGGTTAGTTATTCATTTTAGCAATATTTTCCTGATAACCTGAGTACCTCAATATTTGGTCTGTACTGTATGTTCATGTTACAAGGAAAAATAACTTTATTAACTTTAAATTAACTTAACTTGAAAGTAAAGCATTCCTGTTTTTTTTTTTTTTTATCATATTGCTATAGCCTGTTTACACTGATTATATACCAAACAACTAATCAAGCTGATACTGCATGATAATAGATAAAATGAGTCATAATAGCATTTCACATGGTTTGAATTCCTTATAGCCTATTTAGCTATGCAGTGTTCTGAGCAGCCTGGATGGAATGCAGCAGGTGATACAACACTCATTATAACCACGAGAGACTTGAGACTTGACTTGGACTCCAGTTAAAAGACTTGAAACTTGACTTGGAACTCTAGCTCAGAGACTTGTGAGCATCTCTGTCTGAAACAAATAACAGCTCTTATCAACATTTTAAGATCACATCAAAGAGGAAGAAAACATGATTAAATAATAAACATCTGCCTTTGACACATTGTCTTGGAAACAAATCCAAGATAACATAATCAGAAGTTCCTACAACTGTTTGCTATATGCTTTGAATGAAAATGGAATCTGTTTGACTGTGTTCTCAGTGTATTGAGGTAGAAAGAACACTAACGCCCACTTGCAAATGGTCCCCTGGGTGACATAAATTTTCCCTGGAGACCCGGGATTATATACATAGTTTACAGCAGAGGGCCTGTGCCTGCATTGTGTAAAAATAACTACATACCAGTGTGTTCCTATGCTGTAATACAAAATACTGTTGTTAAAACATGATCATTCCTCTATTTTGTTCCTGTCTCGTCTGCAAGTTATTTTCTCTTTTTGACTGTAAATAACTGTACAGGAAATGGGCAAAGAGACAATATGAAATGTCAGAGGATTTTATATTCAGTGTCATTTAGTTTTGAAACTCTAAATCTGACTTGTGAATAACGAATGAATGTCAGTGCCATTGATTCTTGTGTTTTGTAGTACAACATGATTTAATGTGTGACCAATTTTACTTGTGAAGAAATGTATAAAATGTTAATGTGAATAACAGTGTTCAGTCGGCAGGCAAATATTTTGTCCTGTGTCGCTCGCTGCGTCAATATAGCTACATGCATAATTGATATGACATTAATGGTACTGGCTCGATATACCAAGCCAGCCTCTAACCAAAGTGCTGCTAAGATGTATAGAAACTCTATTACGATGTTGTATAGTATTATATCAAGCAATGTCACTGTATGCCTGTTGCTACTGGCCTTCTGTTGGAAACTGTTCTTTGTCATGGCTTATTTACCATTATTTATGTATATCATGTAATAATGCTGCTGCCATTGGTTGCAACTATTACAGTAATGGCATTTATCAAAAATGCCAGACTGCATGATTCTAAATGATTCAGTATGAATGCTGAGTAGTGGTTCAGCTTTGACTTTTTGTCATCTGAGATCGTAAAATCTGTTTAGATTGTATTTTGTAAAGGATTATTTTGCTCCCAAGAAACGGCTGGGTAACTATCTGGGAAGTAGTAAACTGGGATTTAAGATGGATTTAAACATATTTCATTTAAAACACGTTCCGTTTATTGTTGTTTCACAGTTTTGTATTACAGAAAATGTTGTTTGATGTGCTATTGGTAATTCCTCTGTTTCTCTATATTACTTTGCGGATATGAGGGGCTTAGTTTATCCCATGCTGCCTCCCATTGCAAGCTATTTGTAAACACTTTGTATAATGACACTGGACCATCTTCTGTTTCTGTCTCCATGTGTCTGAGTGACGTGAATTTGTGAAGGGCTAGAACACTTATCCTCAAGAGGCTTTGGTGTTCCTTTATAATAATCATCATTGTGCTGCTCCAGGAGTCCACAGTTCATCCTGCCATCCTGTGACTCCCTTTTTGTTGCTGTAATCAGATTACTATCTACTATATAAATTGTTAAACCTTTACCCTACCCAGCGACAGATTATGATTAATGTGCAAAGAATGTGTGTTGCATTGATCTCAACATACAAGCCAGCCATTCTATAGCAAAAATGTGTACTATTATACTATATATATACAAATAACACATACACACCACTGAGCATTGTTTTCTTCTTCAGTTTTGCATGACACACACATACACACACACACACACACACACAATTTGTGAACCACCAGCCATGACTAATAAAATTCCATATCCAATCTCCCTCTCTGCAGTATTGCGAAACTTGTTACCTCGTCTGTAACATCTTATTACCATTGAAAGACATGACACACCTCTAGTGTCTTATATTTCCATAGCAACAGTGACCAAGAGTGTTGGTCCCATGGTTACACAAATTAGCATAATAATAATAATAGAGAGATGAATCTGGACATGAATTATCAATGTAGACATTGCTAAGATGACTGAAGAAAAAAAGTGAAGGCTGCAAAACCAAACACCTCAGTTACATAAAACCTGATGAAAGTGTATAGTTTGTGTGCACGACAAAATGTAAAACCAAACATCTTGTGTTGTATTTATAATTATGATTCCGGCAGACTTTTCTTACAATGCTTGTTTATTTTTCAGCTTCTTTTTTTTTAAATACCTGCATTTCTTAAGACTATATTGCAGATTTTCTACTTAGTATTTGCTCCATCGGTGTTTAGTATTTAGATTTTTATGATGAGCCTTATTTGAATTGCTCAAATGCTGTGTCTCATGAGCTTTGGGAAATCCTACAATTGGTCAAAAGTTTAGCCGTTTCTCTAGAAAGTTGGCATTATGGATGTTTTTCCTATTTCTGCTTTGTTCAATTATAATGAAACAGCAAGTTTAATGGAGCAAACATGGATTGTGTATAGCTATGTTGAAACTCAATAAAGTAATAAGTGACAGTCATTTTTGTTGGTGAAATATTGTGAAATGTTTATGAAAAGATGCTAAAAGATGCCAAATATTTCAGTACTGTATGTTTACATTAAATCAAACGTTTGGATTATCATGATGCATTATTGTGAAGTATGAAAACTGTTATGTGAGGCTCTCTCATTGAAGATATATAAATTCCCTTTTTCAGTTTATCTGCATTATATTCAGCGGGTTTGATTTCATTTTTTCAGACCTCCTCTGAGCTTCTTGGTTTGACCACAAAGGGGTGCCATAATCAAACATAACTAGAACTACTCTCAGGGCAGAAAAACAACACTAAGTTTATAAAGCCTAAAGGTGAGAGTGCATGTTTGCAAGTGTGTTGGACTGTATTCAGCCTATCAGCTCTTGGTAAATATAAAAACAAACTGTTTACAGTACTTTTGTGTTCCACCATAAGAGTACACAGACAGAAATAAACAGCGTTTCAATTCTGGGACATACTGTATATTGTCCTAATGAAGAAAAGTGTGAATGGATGAATGAGACAAAAGACGGAACATAAACATTCCAGTTTTGTTCTGAGTTTAATCACTGAAACGGATAATGAAGCTCTCCTCTTCCTTCTCGTTTCAGCTGCGTCCCTGAATGTCCTTGGGTGGCCTTAACTGCTCCATGATACATCAAAACCAAAGTGCGATCATTTCACAGGTCTTTGATTTTACTGTTCGGAATTCCGCCGTTGCACTCTAGTTGAGGTTCTGCAGCAGACCAAAAGGATATGCATGTTTGTTTTAATTTACAGAGCAGCTAAACAACCAGGGGTTGTGGTTTGTATGTGGCTGTGATAGGTTAGGGCCCTCATCTTATACATGAGTGAATATTTTTATTCTGTATTTTTATTTTTTTATACATACACAATCAGTGATATTTAAACAAAACAGACCACAACACCCTGATGTGTATGTGTATTATCTAAAGTCTGACTTGACAGCATACTGATTGAATAGAGCACTGGGTTTACTGCACTGCAGAGGCAAGACACCACGAACCACACCGGTCTACACCAGCCACACACACAGTTGCCATGGAGAAGATTAACACTGATGGATTCAGAACCAGGCTATGGTCGCACAGTGCCCATATACGTGCAATCTGTTTTACCCTCTATATAGCTCACGTCTTCCCATCCCCAAACTTCAGAAAAGAAATCATGATTGGCACCAGGCCTTGGAGGTGTTGCTGAGGGCAAATTTTCAAATAAGATCATGAGAGCCCAGTCGCATGCAGTGTTGTTAAATGGGCTTTTTTTTTTTTTTTTTTGCACGGAGCATTCAAGGTGTTACATGAGAGAACACAGCATTCTCACATATTATAGGACCTCATTTGGAGTTCATGTATCGAGTCTTCTCTTCAGAATGCCATACGAAACCCAAAGCTCACATTCAACATACAATTCATAAACAGCAAAAGGTTAGCCAATTTAACCATCACCATCATAATACCAACAATTCCACAAGAATGAAAGTATAATACGTCCAAAAACATTTCCAGTACTAGAACAGCGAGGGAAATATGACTGTACTGAAATGTAAAAAGAAATCAAAAAGACACCGAAAGGAACAGTAAACAAAAATTCAATGAGTTGCTAAAAAAATAGATATTCCCTGCCCTCAACCAGACTTAAAAATAAAACAATCAACACAGTAAATAATGGAACAGGAGCACACTCAGGTCCAAATCCACTTAGTTTCCATGGCAGCACATCCCCAGCAACTGGCAAAGGCAGCGTCTCTAAGCTCTCCCATGTTGTTTTTTTTGCTCTTAAACAATAGATGTATACTAGATTTATACAGTATGTCTTAACTAAATTCACAAATGATAAGAATCATAACCATACCTTAAAAAAATGTTCTTGCAAAGTTCATAATACGTTGATTCTATATATTTTTTTTTTTTGCGTTCAGTCCCATATGCATATGACAACAAATCAAGTTAAATGCTTGGTCAGCATAATCAAGTTAAATGCGTGGTCAGTTGAAATGATAGCACCATGGGAGAGAAATGGAGTGTGTGTGTGTGTGTGTGTGTGTGTGTGTGTGTGTAGTGGAGGGGGTCAGAATACTGTAAGAAAAATCCAGATGTGCCCAATCAACACTCAAGACAGCCCCTGTCCCCCTAGGGGAAGGGAGAGAGCGTGAGGGGTGTGGGGCCTCTTCACTCTGCCCAAGCCTGGAACTGGCGACGCCTGACTCTTCCTCCTCGTACACTCCTCTTCATTCAGTTTTGTCAAGTAGATGCCAAGAAGTAGCTCAGTGCTTGTTTGTTTTCGTTTTCTTTTGAAAGGTTGCATGATTTCACACGTCTTTTTATTTTTGTCCTCCAGAGCTGGAGGAGCAGACTGGTTAGTCAAAGAGTTTCAGGTAGGTTTGTGTAATTGTGTTTCATCCTGTCCCCAGTCCCTTGGCTCTCTCATTAGAAGCAGTGGTTCTTCATGGTCAGTGGTCACAAAGACTACTCATACTCAAGGAACTGTTTATGGTAGAATAAGAGATACCTGACGGAGGGAGGGAGGGGGGAGAAAGAGACATTTGATTCAAATTGCATACTGTATAACATTTTGTAGCGCTGCCAATGTCTTGTTTCCATTCTTACCCTTCACTATCGAGTACATCCTTAATGCTGGCCTTGGTGATTATGGCATCATCACATTTGAACCACTGGTCTTTGTGCTGGCGGATGAAGCTGGTGTAGTGGCCACTCTCTAATGTGCCTTGGTGGTTGACCACCGCAAACAAGGAATACCTGGAAATAAAAAGACAAAGAGACGGGAATCTGTCTTTGTTCTGTTATGTGACTTCACTTAAACACAAGTATCTCATAAAGGCCCCACTATTCTCCCAATATATGGACACCTTTATTTCTTTTAAACCCCATACTGATGCTCTTTCAGGTCTTTCTTGTGCATTAGAGGCCTCATCAGGGAACACCTTGCATACTAACTTCTTCTTAAGAATGTCTGGAAAATGAAAGCTATTGTAACTGTCATGGATGAAGAAAACTAAGCAGCTTTTAATAGGCTTCAAATTGATTTAATTTGGGGAAGTCACAGCCGGATGCTTCAGGTCATTAGCATGTGCTGCTATGCTAGATGAGAAATTTCTACTATGTCAGTACTGCTGTGAAGCAGCAGTGTTAATAAATCAGTTTGCTGTGGTACACGTTTTCCAAGGTACTCACTTATTGTCGTTGTTTAATACATCAACCGTCTGTTGATACTGCCCATTCATTCTGCTCTCTTTGCTGTGGGAGACAGAAAAAGAATAGCAAGACATTAGCATTTTTAAAGCTGCATGCATGCGTAAACATGCTACACTGACACATAAATCCACTAGGCGGCAGAATGATCCTATCTATAAATGATCTTCAGGTCGCTGAACAGAGCTGAATGGATGCTACAGCCAGGGGTGGGGCAGTACCGCTAGTGCATGCTTTACTGACATCAATATATATTTATAGGGAGCATTTAATAATGCTGTTTTGGTAGCGATGCCGATATGTGCAATTCCTGTGAGTACAAAGTATGTAGTGTATCATATAGTATGTACAAACATTAAAATGTAATAAACCACTTAAATAAGTGCTACAGGGTTTTTTTTTTTTTTTTTTAGAAACATCTGTATATTTATATCTGGATTTGAAGACTGGCGGGACAAGATCCATTATATGGGTAGAAAAGCTTAGATGGAGGCTTACCTGGATGCCATGAATGGCGTCATGTCCAACTCTAGGGGGAAGGAAACGTATGTAGTGATCTTCCTCCGCAGTTTGGCAGAGTGCTCAAACCGCTGGAGATGGCCAGAGAGGGAGGATGAGAGAGGAGAGAGGAGAGAGGGGGGGGGAGGGGCAGAAGCATGGTAAGAGAGAAAGTGAGAGAGTGGGGGGGAGGGGAGAGGACACATATTTAGAAATAACAGGCATCATCATTACAACATACAAAATAAAACACAGCTAGTGAAAATGCATGTTTTCCACCCTGTGTCACACATTTACACATTCATAACAAGATAATAACAGGCTTGGATTGATCTTAAACAATCTTCTTGAAGCATGTTCCTATGAATATCATAAATACATTATAGGCCCCCCAATACTGTTGATAAATAAAACATGGCCAGCGGAGGGCGGCACGAGTCACTGAAGTCATGGGTGTCCTGGGACACTCGGTGAAAGGGCTACACAGTAGGAGGTAATGCACCAACAACTGAATTGAATTATGAACACAGTGTACTAGAAAGCTAAAGCACTGCAAAATCTGAACTTTGCCTCCATCAGATGTAAGACTGCATACACACAGGACAGAATTGGCATATATTACAGTATATAAATATATTTATTTATTGGAATATGTAAGGATGCTGTTCTAAAAAAATAAATAAAAAAAAAAAGATATCAAAACTAAATAATAAAATTAAAATTCTGAAAAAATAAGCATCTAGATTTGAATCATCGTTTAAGCCACGTCACGCAACCCTATTTCAGGATTTCTGCAGGTTTCAACAAGTCAAATTTAAGACTTTTTAAAAAGACCTTTTTGAAACCATTACATCGTCGGAAACAATTCCCCGATTTCCTCATTCGCATTGTAGGACTGGTGTCTAGTCACCTTGTGGAGGACCCAGAATACCTCCGCTCTTAGTGCTGGCTCTGATCCAAAAGCGACACGTAGGACGCTTACGGGAGTTGCGGAGCTGCAGTGTGGGTCTCGCCTAGGCCGTGTGGAGGTAGTGCTGGGGCCGGGGCTGGAGCCGGCAGATACTTGGCAGAACTGGCTGATGGTTTGGCTCATTTGCTGGAGACCCTTCACAGCAGTTAAATGTTTCTCACTTTTTGCATGAGACTCCAGCGCCCGTACACCCAACGATCCCAGTTTAATTGCTTTCTTGCATAAGAAGCAGTAGGCTTCAAATATGTTGTTAGCAACTGGCTTTAACCAAGCCCTACATTCAGTTTTAAGCCAAGTATCGCTAAACTTGCACTTCCCCATAGCTAAAGAATAGAATCCGTTTTATATCTGTGGTACAATCCGAAAGAGACGTGCGCCAAATAAAGTTGCATCTTGGTTTCATCTGAGTCGTTAGTCAGCGAAACATCACGGAATTTAAAAAATAGCGCAGAAGGAGCATTTTATTGACCATTAGAGGTAGCGTTACATGGACATAGGAAATTGAAGACCTGTTTGAAATAATTTAAGACCTAGATGGCTTCAGTGAAGACTTTTTAAGACTTTTTTTTAATTTTGAAGCTCAGTGTAGCCTGAAATAATAAAAGTGACAGATATTGTAACAAGTGATAATTGGCAGTACTTTGTCACTGGCTGACTCACTTTAAGATGGAAACATGCTACGATGGGGAGCTTCTTCATTGTCAGCTGTTTGGTGGATTCCTGGTAACTATGGCAACCGCCACACTTGATTTTGGCACTGCTTCCTAGATGCTCTGGCCGCGTAAACCTGCAGAGGGAGGGTTGGAATAAAAGAGAAGAAGAGAGGGTGTGAACGAGCAGAGAACATGTGGGACAAACAAGAGACAGGAAGTGAAAACTGGGAAAAAGGGGAAGAAAACTATCATGGTTATATTTTCTTTGGCTATGTTACATAATCCCTTTGATCTCACCTAGTTCTATTCCTACAGATCTGAAGTGAATCTGAAGATGTTATGAGGGCTTGTGCATCATGTCTGCCTGCAGAGTTTTGGTGCAGCCACTCTGTATGTCAGTCCACCCAACCCAAAGCCCTGCTGGTAATGCCAACGCCTCTATCACCACGGCAACAGCACCAACCAGTTCTGTACCTTTAAGAGACTTGCTGCAGCAACTAAGGGTGTGTGAGGTGCTGCAGTAAAAAGTCTGAAGGAAAGGAGGCGAGAGAAAGAGAGGGGGAGGATGAGACGAATGTGAGAGGTAGAGTGAGGGCACGGGGGAAATGAATTAGGTGGAGAGGAAAGGGAATGAAATAAGATAAGAGAAGGAAAAGAAATTGCAAGAATGAAGAGGCAGTAGAGGAGATATGAGAGGTCACATCTGCCCTGCCAACCTGGTGATGACGGAAGATGAGATCCAGGGATAACAGGGTTGTTGTGCCTGAGCAGACACAATAAGTGACCCTTAGTGAAATTCATTTCAAGTGGAGACGATTGACATCCATAAATTTGGAGAGGTGGCAGAAGGGATACAGGAAAATAAGCCAATTGAAAAAAAACAAGTAGAAAATGGCAGTCCCTCCTTTCCTTGCCAAATGTTTTTCATATAAAAAGAGAAACCTGACCGGCAGAAAAGACAGACATCTGTCTGATGTCAACTGACTGAAGCTGTACCTGCGTAGGCAGTCTGTGAGAGTGGTGGACCCTGACAGGTGGCTCTCTCCATTGACTGTGCTGCCATCCCCTCCCGGGCTGAGGGGCCAGAAAGGCGTCGATGAGCCAGGAAGGTCAAGACTGATGTCCCAGAATGGATCTATCGTCGTGGAAACCCCGCTAGAGAAAAAAAAAAAAAAAAAATGTGATTTGGATTATGAAGTTGAATAAATACTGTGTGGTTGTGTGTCCTTTATTACAGGTCATGATAAAAGGATGATGACATAGACAGCAATACAAAAGCTTAAATTCATGCAGCCTCTGAAGATTCTGAACATGTTTTTGTTTAATCCTGCTGGAAGATTGAGTGTGTGCATTATACACACAGGTCCATTTGCAATTCAATGAAGTATTACATCAGAGAAAATTGGCCTTACATAAGGAATTTGTATTATTACAGCCCAATGACTATAATGGACTGCAGCCCGGGCAAAATGGAGGCTTCTAGTGTAGAATACATGCAGTACGCATTATCACTGTTGATAAGATGAGTCATGGTGCTGTAACACCCAGTGGTACCAGCAGGTGGCTATTAAAGCAAGTAGGCATGCATTTATGATGGGTGAGAGAGCAACCCTGCAGTAATGTGGCAAAAATTATGCTACCATTTTTGTTGAAAAAGCCTTGAGGAATGCATTTTCTGTTGCTTAAGGCCTTACCCATGAGTAATCTGTAGTCAACAGTAGAGTTGTTTAATGACTACAGATAGGTTCAATTTATAGCAGTCTCTCAGTTCACTGTGGAGGCAGGTAACATGGCACAGAGCTGCGCTCGGCTTGCCTGCTAGACTGGGCGAGGTGCATTGCAGTTCAGTGCAGCGTGCTAGTGTTAATGTGACAGGACAGCTCTAGGGGAATGGCAGCACTTGGGTTGTGATGCAGTCTAGACAACCGCCCTTACAGCAGCTCTGCAGGGCCCAGGACTTTTAATAAGAGCAGTGTAGAGGACACATCGAGTGGTTCACCCACTCTGGGAGGACAGGTGGTGTCCACATCGATCAGCCCAGCGGTGAGAGTAGACTACGCAATCGGATTGATAGATGGATGATGGATGAATGAGTATAAATGTAGGAAAAGGAGGGGAATAGGTGGTCATGTGATGCTCCATCAACATGAATGGGCAGCAAAGATCTTACATGGGGCTTTATTTCGGTAAATTGCATTTTTACACTGTTTAGTCGCAAACACACAGGATAGACACACACAAACATACTGGCAAACTTGACAGGTAACATCTGATTGCAGGCCCCCAGTGAAGATTTGGTCGATGATGCAGTTACAGTGGTTTGGATTGTTGGCCTTCTTCCCATTGTCGTCTCCTGTGGACCACAAAGAGCAGAAAGTATAAATAGACGCACAGATAACACCAACAACCTGTTTAGCACCTCTGAAAGACTCTGTCTGGCCCTCTTTCTCACTTATCCATTACCCTGCAGAGCAGCCTCTCTGCCACTTCACAACTCTCTGGATTCTAGCTAGTAGTAGTAAGCATTACTGCAAGGTCTGTGGGTGAGTCAGCCTGTCATTGCACTGCAGCAGGGCCTATTGACATTCCTCACACTGCTTGCTTCCTGTCCCTTTGGTACACACTATTGCCAGTCTCCTTCAGTATGCTTCCAGTAAAGTAAGGTACTGTGCTCTGTGGGTAGATCTGAGGTATAACTCCACATGATGGATCAGAGGCAGTAGGTGGCCCAGACACACTCCTCTCAATCTCAACTGACACTGCTCTTTGCTGCGTTTCCCATTTAGTCTGACTTGAACAAGCTGCCATCCTGGGCTGACAGAAAATATTGAAGAACGCACATGCAAAAAAAAAAAATATTCTATAGTAAACCCTTCAAACTTACTTACACTCTAAATGCAGTATGCACGCTGGGAATGACATATGGATTCATTATATAGCTTACTGATGGTGTCCCCTTTGCAGTGCCTATGTAGTACATCTAACGCTGCGATGAGGAATTCGTGGGCGTCTTGCTGCTCGTAGCCTGCGAGGTGACGTGCATGAGTCCACACCAGGTGCAGCAGCCGGAAGGGAATGTGGGGTGAACGGTGGCCCGAGTAGAACTGAGAGCAGGGAAGAAAAATGGGAGAGGTGGTGGGGGTGAAGAGGAGCGTTTGGTTAGTCTATTCTCCAGGTGTTACTGGGTGCATTATGTTTTATCACATCTTTGCCAATCTCATAGCTACATTGCTCACTGTGATCTATAATTCATGGCTGAACCAGTCTGTCAGTCAAGGTGATTTTCTGACTCTTTCAGCAGCTACTTTCTACAATTCTAATTTTAAACTAATTTCTCCATGTGTCACCTAACAGCACTAGCTCTAATGACAGCACATCCATAGAGCAGAGACGGAGAAGACGAAGAACTGGTTGGAAAGCGGGAGCATTTGGAGCAAAAACATTCATCTGTGAAGAGTTGCGGAGTCTGTGCGTTGTCATGGGAATTCGAGTGAGTGACAATCCAGGTCAAGGTCAGGAGATGTGGGTAAGAAAGTAACAGAGCTGAGCAGAGAGCAAGAGTTGGCAGGGTGCAAACATTACAATGAAGTTCCAACCAGACCTCATTAATGCCAGGGAGGGCTCTAATTTCTCAACACCAAAATGTTGCACACACCTTGCTTTATTCTCCACAGCTCTCTCTGAAATCTGATTGAGCTGTGAGAGGGGAAAACATGCCACGCTGACATGTCTTTTGAATCTTACAAACTCTGCTCCTTTTCGGCAGTTTAAAAAAAAAAAAAAGTGTGTGTACGATTTGAGGGTGGGTTAAAAACAGAACAAAGGTGGGGGATGAAAGTAAGCAATGGAATTAGAGATTTGAGACAAGGCGTGGAGGTAGAAAGACTTGGGATTGATTCTGTGTGTGTTTGGGAACATTTAAATAGATTAATTTTTCTTGTATGACTGACCCTGAATTTTCTGTCTCACACAAAGCTGAATACTCAATCAATGTCTGCCTCCCTGGGTGATAGAGGTGAGCGATTACTGCATTCATACGTTATATAGCTGAATGGTTAAGCCAACTGAGACCGGGTAGGGATATGTGTGTGTGTGTGTGTGTGTGTGTGTGTGTGTGTGTGTGTGTGTGTGTGAGAGAGAGGGGGGGTGGGGGGTTGATGACTCAACCCATTATAGCACCACTTGCCATCTGTGGGCCCATATATATACTGGGAAGTGAGAAATGTAAGAAAAAAGCGAGGCAGTGTGGGAGCAGACCAGGCAGATATTACATAACGTCCAGGGCCAATGAGTTTGTTAGATGTAAAATGCCAAACTTTTGTATCAAAGAGCTGAGATTAAGTGGCTATAAGTGGCTGTGCAACATAATTCACATTGACAGACCAAGTTCAATAAAAGTGTAAGTACTGCATTCTGCTTATTCATTTGCATGTGGCTCTGTACATTCCTTTCAGGCAGGATTTTTTCCTCCTCTCTGCCTTCCTCTTTGGACTCAACAAAAGAGCTCAACAGTGACTCAGCCTTCTGCAGTGGGTTACACTGCGGGAGTATGTTCTGTATTATGTGGTTCTCAATAAAACCATGGCTCAGTTTTAACCAAAATTATGAATTATTCTTTTCTTTGTGTGATTAAATAAACCTATGTAACAAGTTCATACACACACAAACTGTGCAACATACCTCTTGAAAGAGCTGCGACATCTCACACACCAGACAGGAGTTTGATTGCATCTCGCACTTGTGTCTGTCGGAGAGAAAGAAGTCTCGAAGCAGCGGTGTGTGTGTTAGGGCCTGAACAATACAGTTCATGAAACATGTGTTGCCCAGGTTTATTAACCCTCGTAAACCTGCAGGACAAGAAGAGACAAAGCAAAGTGTGAGAGCAACATGGCAACGAGACAGTGCTTCGCATTCATACTGCTGCCAACGGAGGGCATTCAAATCTATGCTAAAGGACCTGATCTGTTTCTCTGGACACAGAGGTTTAGCTGTGCTCAACTTGCTTATTAGAAATCATCAAAATTAGAGAATAGCCAATACTGATACTCCTTAACACTAACTATTTTTAATTACTAATTAAGCATTTAAGTCACTTATCAAGCAAAAATGACCAATACAACCTAGTTACAGATTATCAATTGTGAGAATTTGCAGCTGTGACAGTGGCCTGAATGCAGTATATTTGGGTTTAGGTTAATGGTCAGACTAAACAAGCATATGACGACGTTAGCTTGGGATTCAGGAAATTGATATTGTCATTTTTACCATTTTATTTGACAAACTATTACACAATCAATCCAAACAATTATTGGCAGCTTAATCGATAATGTAAATATTTGGTAGTTGCAGACGTATATGGGACCACACACACACACCTCAATTTGCCTGCATAGTTATTAAACATTAAAGCCACTGGCACTTTCAGATTCAGTATTTTTGTTGCCAGCAAAAACAGTGTGTATCCTGGAGCAGACCCTAAAGCTGTGAATGGATTCATTTAGAGTGAGAAAGTAAAGCTACAGTGATCCAATGATGCCCAGTAGAACAGGTGAGACACAGCAAGGTATTGGGTCTAATCCAATTGAGCAAGGTTTGGTTCTGGAAGAGAGCTCTCAGCGAGAGCTTTAATACTTCAGACTGGTCCTGGTGTGCGCACACAAATAGACACACAGTCATCAGAGCTACCAACCAAGCTCTTCAAAGATATAAGCGGGTGAAGGATGGTAAAAGACATTTGGCAAACCAAAACCAGCAAACGCACATGTACAAAATCCGAGCAACACAACACAGAAAGCAGGAAGAAAACAAAGCAACAGAACACTGAGAAAACAAGTTATGGGGAGACACAAACACAAATTCAGGTCCACTGTGGTGCGCAGTATCAGCGAGGGAACACTGTGTTCTGGCTTCACAGTGTACTGCCTGTGGGGCTGCCCGGTCCTGTTGACCTTGGGTATCACAATTAAATGCAAGAGTGACCCCAAATACACTTGCGCCATAGGCACATGTAGAGACACACACAGCTATAAAGAATACCCACAGCGCACACACTGTCAAGGAATGACAATCTGTGCAGACTATTGCTTACCTATGGTACAGTTTGTAGTGATTTTCCTCCGCTTTGGATTGTGTCGTAATAATTCTAGCTCCCTCTTGGTCGGCTCCCATGTTGTGTATTTCTCCCCTATGCCTGTGGATACAAAAGGAACACAAATGTGACGGCACTGAGATAACAAGTGGCCTTGTTTCAAAAGCTGGATTAAGTTCTCTGAGAAAACAAAATGCTCTACCTTGCAATTTCCAGGCTTTCCTCTGTTCCTCTTTGGCAATCTGCTCCATGTCTTTGTCGTATATGTAGTCTTGACACACAAAACAATAAATTCCCCCGTATAATAAGTCTATCGCTGGAAACGGGAAGGAGGGAAAGAGAGGGAGAAAGAGAGATTGCACCATAATTACAAATAGATTTTTCCACCACAGTAACACACGTTAGGTTTTATTTTACTGTCCAACCTCGCTGGCACAGCCAGCCTCAAGACAAGTGCTTTCGCCACCCTGCCTTTTCCCCTCACCGCACGTGTGATGTCATGTTTCCATTTCATTGCTTGCACTGAGCAATTATAAGAGATATGAGCGGAGTAGTGATGGAGTAGGTGCATTTGTTTCCCACCCCCACCCGGGCTTTCAAGTAACACACCATCCGCTTCCATTCTAAAACTCCACGGCAACAATACCTCAGCTCTGTTGCCGTGACAACCTATTTTTACCTTAACTAGACATTTGTTCTGTTTTTGGTGCTACCCACAGTGAGAAAGTGAGCCAACACATCATGTAGAAAACCTGACTGGTGTATATTACAGGGTTCATACGCATTTTAACCAATACTTTTCCGGCAAATTTCCATGACTATGTGTTCCTGAAAATGTCAGTCGGCATTATACAATAAGAATAAAAATCTGTGTTAAAGTTTACCCTCAGAGGTTTAACAATAAAATGAATGACAATTTATGTGGTTCATAGTGGGATTCGTAATATTGCGCCCTGAATAGAACGTTGAGGTTACGACGACCTGAAATACATTTATTAATCACATATTATTATGCTGTGTTAAAAAAAAAAAATAACCATGACTTTTCCAAAACTTTCTGGGTCTTTTTATGTTAACCAAAACCTTTCCAGGCCTGGAATTTGCATTTTTTTTAAATTCCATAACTTTTCCAGGTTTTTTCAAAACGTATGAACCCTGATATTATGTTGTTGTCCCAGTGCCGTGTTTTTTGTCTGTGTGTGTGTGTGTGTTTCTTTGTACGAGATAAGAGAACATACAAAGAAATAAATCACGCAGAAAGAAAGAAATTAATTTGAAAAAGTGTCATCATCGAGTGAGAGGAAGAAGATACAGACTGTGGAGTACTGCACAAGATACAGCTGGGCAGGGATTCATGAAGCTTATTCACTTAAACGAAGGATGAGAACAAAGAATGAGAGGATGAAGAGGTGGAAGAAAAGGAGAAGAGGTGAAATGCATCCAGAAAATGGACGTAGCTAGAAAAAAAAAGGACAGAAGATATTGAAGGAGTCCTGAGGAGTGAGGTTGTTAGGAAAAGGAGATGAAAGAGATGTAATAAGGTGTTCTGAGAAGAAGGGAGCTTGCTGTCTAGGAGACAGGGAGGTTGGATTAATTTGATTAGAGATGGAGAAGAACAGAGTGCCCGTGTCAGAGAGGCTCCTGTGGAAAGCTCAAAAGGTAATTAACACTGTGGCCGATCACTTGGGGTACGTGTGTAACCAAACTGTTGAAATGCATTAAATCAATTAAAACCATTCAGACAACTACCAAGCCACCCTACCGTATGCCTGATTTTCTATATTAAGTAGTCCTTGTCAAGGTAATATCAAAATCTTGCTCATAAGTGTCATTGTCTTACATAGCATAATTGGAATGTAATGCTGAAGCTAGGCTTTCTGGTAGCTGTGGATTAGCAATGTCTACCCGTCTCTTGCTGCAGTATGAAAGGGAGTGAAAACTTAAACCCATGACATTCGACTGGCTAAGGCGCACCCCCCAGAATGGTAATGTGCTGCGGTTAGGGTGAGGTTTAGCTCCCTGTCGGCTCAGAGGAGGAAGTTGCCCAAAGTAATGCTGTAATCCTTCGCTGATAATAGCTTATGCTGCAGTGGGCCACGGGGGTGCATGTGAATGTGAGGACTGACAGAATGGGACTGATCCTTGGATGTAGGCAGGGACAATATAGTGTATACTGATATAGTGCAATCATCATTTATCAACTATCATTTGAGCTTTATCGGGAGATTTCTTTTTTAAATACAGAATTATGAAACGCAATTTGTTGCTTAAATAATACTACAACGCAATCAGAATCAGATTTGCTTCAGAATGATGTCTTAAATAGTGGGGTGAGTGTGTGGCTTACCTAGATTGTGTCTCTTGTTTTTTGCGTGCTCGTGGATGTGTTTCTTCGTAAAACAGCCGAAAAATACGCAGTAGAGACAAGAGTGGAGTCGGTTCAGGTGGGCGCCACACATGTGACAGATACACGACTTGGCCTGGAAAGAAAGACCCAAAGGAGAAAGGGGGTTGGAGGAGGGAAAGGAATTGGGAGCAAAAAAGGAGAGGACAGTCAGTGTGGTGAGAAAATCCTCTGCAGCAGGACAGAGCCCTGAGCTATACTGTAGAGTGGCATAGGCAGGCAGAGTGGAACATTCTGCCAGCTGAATCAGATTTCTGTGTTCCAGTCAGACACACAAACACTTTGGATGACACGGTGATTGAATAGACCTGATATGAAGACAAACTAAAGATTGCTGGGCCTGTTGACAAATTCAACGCAGTTGAATAACAACATAATTCCACACTGAATCTTTCGCTCGCTAACACATGCAGGGCATGATGGGATTTATTGCTTGGCAGGCACATTGGAGAAGGCAAGCAGAATTTGTCTGAAGCACACACTAACAGTAGCTGGAGTGTGTGTAATTGGTTTGACTACAGCACCCAGAGGTAACCCAGAGAAACTGAACATTAAGAGTGCCTGACATCTTCTGCAAACCTGCAATAAATGAGCCCTGCAGGGGTTGAACAGTTGCACAGGTTCTCGTCTTATGCACAATTCAAATTAGGTTTGGTGGTTACACTGCATATATGTGAAAGTTGTATAACAACTGCATGAAAGGGGAGCACAGAGAAGGGTTGTTGGTCTAGCCTGAGTGGCCATGACCAAGTCCGAGTAGTGAAATGCAGTGTGATAAAGGGAGAGGAAAGATGAACTGAACAAAGTGTGGTAGACAAGTGTGATGAAGATTGTCACAATTCTTTGGGCAGAAATGTGATACAGATGCTGTGTGTGTGCACAGGCGCACATGTACATGAGTTTGGATCTTCGTTTGGAACTGCATTATGAAGACCACAGATGTCTAAGTGCTCTCACATTGAACACACACAAATCCCAAACCCTCTCCAACAGGTGTCACTGTTAGAGCATCCAACACTAGTCAAGCTAATAAACAACATAGCAACATAGGCCTCACAGACATACAGGCTATATGGCTGAATACCTGTGTAGCTAAGCCTGGAGCCTTAATTGTGGTGGAGCTGCTTCAGGTGACTCTGGCCAAACAAGCTGCATTTGAAGATGTGATAAGGTATGACAAATACTCCCAATTCCATTTCACTTCTGCCGCCTTAAAAATGTAGCCTATAACATGCAGATTGTGTACTAAAATGCTATCATTTCACAATAAGTACTTTAGCAAATGCATTTTTAGCAGTGATTACACTCAATGCTTTCTCTATACAGTTCTGTTGGTAATGTGAGTGAAAGCACAGCAACATGTAGTCTGCAAGCCTGCTTTGAGAGGGAGAAATTGAATAAGAGAGAAAAGAGAGTGATCTAATCAAAGCCTTTCAGGGTGCAGACCATGCCGCAATGAGTCGCCCACTCAGAGAGAGAGAAGACAGAGGGAAAGTAGGTTTGAAGCAAAGGTGAAGAGAAACAAAATGAGAAAGAAACTATTGGCTGGTGAGATTTACCAGTTTTCAGTTTCTGGTACACTGTGTGAAACTAGCTTGGAAGAAAGACTCACACTCTTACACACCTTGCTTAAGCTATTAGACAGAAACGTAAGGGCCCTTTACAGGATTGTCTGCCTACTGCTATATTTTGACTAGAGATACAATAGCATAACCTGAAACCATATGAACAACATTGACGCATATTGTTGAAGAGAAATAAAAGAAGTTTGCTAGACAGTTTCACTTCCTTCTCTCTGGATGACACATAACATAGAACGGTCTGTTCAATGGGATAACTACACAACTAAAACCTAAACCACTTGTGTGGTATAATAAAGCATCGACTAGCCCACTTAACTCAAAGGATGACTTAAAACCTCAACATCCAAGGCCACAACATTTTTGTTTTATTTTATCATGAAACTTTAACCAATACAAATGGTGCGAACAAAGGCTTTTCAGTATATAATATGGTTGGAAGTGGGCAGTCAGTATAATGAGGCCAATATTAGGATGGTAAATGGCCAGGATCTATATAGCGCTTTACTACCTTCCCGGACAAAGAGCTTGACAGTTTGCCTCTCATTTTCCCATTCACTAGGGGTGTTGATGGACGATTCTGCATCGATGCAGTGACAGACCATAATCGATTATTGCCTACCGATGTTACTTGTTAATGTTCCGGTTGATGCTTTTCTTGTTTTTGCCTTTTTTCTGCTGTGTTCAGACTCCGCTACATTCAGGAAGTCTTTAAGTCTTTTTTTAAGAGCAGATACAATAGAAAGAAGAGTTCAGATATAGCTGACTGCTTGAATTTGTTGATGAAAACAATGTGTAGCAATATATAATAATATTGATGAGGTGACGCATTGTGATGCATCGGGATATCGAATCGATGACAGGGTATTCGTGATCGAATCAAATCGTGAGACCAGTGAAGATTCACATACATATTCATACACGGATGGTGGTGGATATTGGTCTTGACTATGCAGAAATGCTTTGTGTTCCAATAAACTATGTGCATCCAAATGCCTTGCCAGATACAGTTCCGTTTCACTCTCGCTCTCTAGTCAAGATGTACATTTTTGTTTAATAGTCGAAATGTCACACAAACCTTCCATTCCTAATCCACATCTCATTTATATATATTAACAATAACACTAATACTGCTGCTGCTCTGAATCTTGATCTGATGAACAAAAAATGTATCCATTTTTCTAGCTACTATACTACCTGAAGATCTTTTATTTTGAAAAAAACGGTATAATAAAGCTCTTTTAAATACGGCTTAATAAACAGTTAAGTAACTCCATGTGCATTTCTTTAAATAAAAAAAATAGATACGTTATATGTGTGATAAGACAGACAGGTTTTCAACAACAAAAATGTTGTCATGGTAGAGATCTGAATATATGCAAAACTGGTAAAGCTCATATGTGGGAGAGTGTGGAAATGATCGGAGCAGGTGGGTGCAAGACTGAAATAGCAGTCCTGCACAAACATCTATTTGTATGGAGAAGTTGTCAGAGGGTACCAGAAGTAATTGAATATTAATCTGCTCATATCATGGTAGGCTAGGGATAGGGGTGTTACATGAAACACCAGACAAATGCTACTATGCATTGCTGCAGAGACAGACCACAAAACTCACAGTCAGGTCTGTGTTTTGGCAGAGCATTAGTGGGCGTGGGCTGGATTGTGATGACATTGCAGTGGAGGGGATATTCAGGGTCACAGACACTAAGCTCTGTTTGTATTCATATTGGTCTATTAGCCACCCAGCTCTGAATGAGTGTATAGGAGGGGGCAGAAACAAATCAGCGAGGGGTGCTTTGCCAAGAGGGATGTATGGTGAGTAAAGGGAAGGAACAAAGTGTTGACTGCCACTTAAACTGAACACATCTACAGCAGACTCTCTGAACTTTTGAGGTAGAGCTTGTGTCATTGTCACGCTAAGAGCAAAAGAGGGCACAGATGAGATTAAAGGCACAGAGTGAAGCAGGACAGGGGTTTTTAAATTATAAATGAAACTCTACATGCACGAGCAGCAGTGATGTTGTTGATCCCCACTGCACCAGGACTCCAATTCAAAAATGCCACGCACCCCCTCACCCTCCCCTGCCTCAACACCCCTATAGCCGGTCTCTGTGCTCTCTCCCTCTCACCATGGTTCATCTACTCCTCAGTGTCTGCAGAACTGCCTCTCTCTGCACCCAGGGCTTTTAATGTTCTATTAGATCAGCTATTGATCCACCCCTGGCACAGACAACTGGAACAAGGGTTGGACAGGTAACAAGCTCACGTTCATGCTGTGCTAGGCTGCATCTCACATCTGGATGCGCCCTTTGAGGCAAGTTAGGCTGGGCTCAGTTTCCAGGGGAATCACCCACTAATGTACAAGGCTGTTGATTGGTGCAGAAAGGCATTGACTGGATGAATATGTCTCCAGTACATCTTCAACTTGAGGATAAGATAGCATTACATGCTCTGTGGGTCCATTGAGGAGCCGTCAGATAACAATGACACAAGCCCAACAACTACAGTACTGTATGAATCGTCCGATGTTCTACATCTATCTGCATACATATAAATCTAAATAAAGTAACATCCATACTCAGCTTCTCAATCTCCTCCTGCTTTATTTTAATCTGACTGCATTATTCCTACCTCAGCATTTAGGTTAATGCATTCATATATTCCAGGGATGCACCGAATCCAGGATTCGGCTTCGGCCGAATATTGGGCTTTTTGACGGGGTTCGGTTTCTGCCGAACATTAGAATTTTTTCCACCGAACCCTATGCGCGCTACGCTGATGGACGTAATGACGTTGATTACGGAAAGGTGTTTACATAGGTGGACTGTTCAATGCTGTAGGCTGTGAGAAAGTGAAAATGGAACTCGTGAGCAGAAAAAGTGTTGTTTGGCAGTACTTTCAGTCAAAAGAATGTGATTCAAGTCAAGCTACATGTTCAATTTGCAATGCCGATTTGTCTCGTGTGTGCAAGGACCCTAAACAATACACAACATCGCCGCTGTTAAAACATTGCGTATGAAACATCCGAAAGAATACAAGTTGTGCATGAAGGAATCTACAAACAGAACCCAAAATGCAGCAACTTCAGGTACGGCAAAGGAAGGACAGAAAAGGACAAAAATACACTGCTGCGGACGTTGTTTACTTCATTAATGTGTTTACTGTGTTAATGGACTGAGGATGGGAGTAGGATTTGGTATTCGGTTTCGGCAGAATCTTAACCAGTGGATTTGGTATTCGGCCGAATCCCAAAATTCTGGATTTGGTGCATCCCTAATATACTCAAACAGAGCCAGTAATGTGATGAGCTATAACTGAGGAGGAGAGAAACGGACGACGACGATTATGATGTGGACAAAGGTCTGGCTCTACTGAGCATGCTCATGCTGCAAAGAACAGACTGGGGAGAGAGAGTCAATACGGGGTAGAGAGCACAGCTGTATGAGAGCAGTGACTCACCAAGCTGCTTCACACTCATAAGCCTGTGCATGCTTACACACACACACACACACACACTAAATATGCACAAAAGGGATACACAAAATTTCTCCAGAACCAGCCCCCCCCCCACCCCTTCACTTCCCACTATCCCCACATGACAATGCCTGGCCTGCAAAATACAGTCTTAGCAGACACACAGAATACAGAATACAAATCTTACTCTATTCTCATCTTAGTTCCGTCCTTCAGCTCATTGTAACCTCTGTTGAGAATGACATGCTATATGGCATTTGCGTGAGAATGTATTCCCACCTCATCCAAATGAATCCGAGTTGTGGGAGGCACGAAGGATTGGTGGAGTGTGAAGTTTAGAAGCCGATATTGTCACACACTGCTATAAGGACATTATAGTTAAACCATGAGCACCAGTGTATGGAGTCTAGCTTCTTGCAATCTCGAGGACAAGAAATAAAACGGAATAAAATGAGGATGGAGTGGAACTAAGCTAAGATACAACTTCTACTACTACTGAACAAGGCTGCAAAAAAAAAAAAAAAAAAAAAAAAACAGACAAACATGTATGGCAAAAGGGAGGACCATGCCGACAGCATTGTGTTTGTCTGCACAGATGGTTAACAGTCTTGCTCCAGCTTAACAAAAGGGTGTGTGATCACTTGTCAAACCCTGCAGCTACCAGATGCCCACAAACGCCCTGCTCCACCAAAAGAAAACACGCTTTGAGGAGAGACCCCTGATGTGACTGAATGGTCCCCTTGGACTCAAACCTCATTAGATCACAGGTAGTTGATTTCTTTTTTATTCTCATGGCACCAATCGGGATTCACAGAGCCTTGAACATTACCTCCAGGAAAATCTATAAGTACTGTCTGCAGAAAACAGGCACAGTGGGGATATTAGTGTACTGCAGTCTTTAAAAGTAAATCTATATTGAGCAGAACTAAGTAATAAATTATCTTGCAAGTGTCTAATGCCACAATCTTCACCTTTTTCACAAGGACAGAGAACCATTTCCAGACAAAATGCCTAGTCCGAAGAAAAGCTGTCACTTAGGCCCAAGGTTTTAACAATAGGGAATAACTGAGTGTCCACACAGGAAGAGATTGATTGCCTCTTGGTTTTGGGCTTGGCCAGCCCCTGGGGAGTGACTGACAGTACCACCATCTGGCTAATGAGCTAAGTGAGGGCTGGACAGCAGCCTCATTGGCTGGTTCTGGCCATCACCAGCGTGCTTTGAAGCAGTCATGTATTACCAGAGCCTGTTGGACAGTCAAATGAGGGGTACCATCTCTAGTTAAAGGGAGGGCAAAGAAGCGAATTGGTCAGAAGGAGAGATGGAAGAGAAAATCAGTCAAAGTGAACTTGTCTAGCGAGGAGGGGCTGAGAAGAGAGCTGGACATAGCTTAAAGAGAGAGGAGCTTAATCAAAATGCAAAGTCATGCTCGTCCTCCAGACAAACATTTTCAAATTAAAGACTAACCCTCACTAAGCCTTATAAGCATATATACATGGTCAATGCACATAGTATATGAAGCTACAATACCTATATTAAAAAAAAAACACTGCTTTTTTGTTTACCATGGATCACTTTTGTGCCTATGTAAGCATTGCATCTTCCTGACCAGGATTGTTCCCTAGCGGACGACTGCTAATGCATAGTAGGAGACCAAGCTCTTAGTCAATCGCAGTTTCCTTTAACATATCTGAATTAAAATAAACAGCAAGGATGAAAGCACTGTGGTAGAGCACATTGTCATAGTACTGACTGTGCTCAAAGACTTCAAGTGCATTATAGTGCCTTCATACTTTTAAATAAGATGCTGAATATCTGTGGGAGGCTAGATTCTTTGAGGCTGAAAAATTGGGAGGCAATAGCATGTGAAAGGGACACCACAAGGCGACACACCAGGCCCATTACTATTGGAAGTTACAGACGTCGTGCCATTTGTTTAGTCTGAGTCACTGAGCCACAGCCACAGTGACTGACAGACCAAAAGCCACATTAGACAAGACCTGGGACCAGGCTGGGAGTGACAGAAAGCACACAGACATGCAAGAAATAGGTCTGGAAGGGGGCCAGAAACCAACATCTGATATATATAAACCCACTGAGTGTTGACTATGAAGCAGAGGGATGAAGGAAAAGGACAGGATGGGAAGAAAAGGAAAATGAGAGGATTAGAGTCTTTGCTATGAATTTCACAGAATCCAATTATTTAAATGAAAAAAATAAGCTGTGAACAGAAAACTATATTTTAGTATGGCAGTTTAACAACGCAGTGTATACTTTATGTAATCTTAGAACTATAACAACTACGTAAGGGATAATGTAGAGCGAGTCAGTCATTATTGCGTATTAGAACCCCGACAGGATGATGCAGGCGGAGGGGTCTTGAATCAGCCTGAAGAGGTTCAAAAATAAAACCGTAGAATGCCGAATCAGAATTGAGTATTCAACAAGGCTGTGTAATAACAAAGATAAACAATACAAGTGGTTTATTTTGCAAAAATGTAATGGGATAATCAAGAGGCAATGAGAATCGTGGGCTGAACTAGGTTTTCAAGTAGGCAAATAAAAGCAAAAGCAAGGAAAATGAGGAAGAAAAAGTGTGGGAGGGAGCAGAGAAGCAGAACATGCAAGGGCTAAGAAGAGGTTGGAGGAATAGATCCTGCTGCTACAAACGTATGCTGATGAGTCAGAGAACAGGCCTGTGATGTGATGGAGTCAGATCTGACAAAGAGATCTGCTCTCAGCACAGGAATCAGTCGCTCTCTGGGATTGGCTGAGCCTCAGTGCATTGTGTGTGTGTGTGTGTGTGTGTGTGTGTGGAAAGAACAGGAGGGAGAAAAGAGTGACACAAGGAAGTAAATGTGTCATCCGTGGAAAAAAAAATGTATACATTCATTTTCCTACCTCTGAAATTCCCAGCAACATCTAGCAAACACTTTCTCTCTCATCTTCCATCATCACAAGCAGAAAGAGGGTTTTCATATGTGGAAAAAGGAGGGGGGGTTATGGTTCCTCTGATCATATATGATTTATTAAAACTAGAAGATAAAAAAGCTGACTTCAGTCAGCTCTCTAATCACCACCCTTAGCCCTTTAATCAAAGTGACAGCAAATTCTTCAAAGAAGTTATGGCTGTAAAATTCCATGAACCCCACCCACCCTGCATTCATCTCATCCAATTTCTACTCAACCTAAGATAATAGCTCTGATTTAACTACATGACAGATTCCTTCATGGTGGCCGTGTTTTTTGTAGACATAGAACCTTGTCTTATAGATAGTGAATAGAGTATTCTGTTGGATGGGGCAGCACACAAAATACATAACCATGACCTTCATTAATATTCACACTATCCCTTCACCACCATAGCCATTCACAAACCATAAATTATAAGTATGACTAGAGTTGGGCCTAAAGAGGAATATATGCAACTGTTAAAGCAAGGGCAGGTTTCTATCTCCAAGCTGTGCCAACATCCTGCTGTGCAAGTCTGCTTAAATGGCACATGGCAATCTGGTGTAACATGAATCTCAATTAAGAGAGGAAACATAAGAAATCTGTGCAGACAAAGGCTCGTGTGCCGTACTCAATCACAATCACTCACTAGACCCACTAAACATAAGAAGATAGAAGGGAAAGTACATCAGAACAATAGTTCCTCCTCTGCAATCTGAAGTGGAGCCATTTTTTGTTGCATGACACATACTGACAGTCTACGGTGGGTGTAGCCCCTCTGGCTACATGGCATGCAGCACACCTCGACCAGAACAGAATTTAATGAAGCACAGATGCACAAAAGAAAATCATGTATGATTGAATGTCCATTAAAACCAAAGAGAAAACACTTTTGCATACTCGTTTATTCTTGCCATCTCCCTTAGTTGGACATCTTTAATACACTGCTCAATAGGCATTTCATGTTTTCTCCATGGAGCATTTGTGTCAAATACAACAGCTCCATCGTGCAGACTCTCGTACACTGTGTTAGCGTAAACACATAAGCACATCCCAAGCTAATGGGGCATTTCATCTAGGACCAACTTGCCAAAAGAATTATTATTAATTAAGCTTTCCTAATTAAGGATAGCAGATCCCAAGCCACTATAATGTTCCTGCACACTGCCTGGGAATTGATTTTAGCTTGAGGTAGAGAGGATGACAGCTTGCAGGGAGGCTGCTGAGGACAGACTACAGGAAAAGGAAAAAAGAAATGAGGAAGGTGGAAGGGAAGAGGAGATGAAAAACTGCAATTAAGGATAAAAGGCATTCGCTAATGAAACCAAGTCTAAATACAATGTCAAAATGCTTCTTTGATATCCTGGTCTCTGAATGGCAATGACTTTCAACTTCCCTCTATGCTGCATAAGGTGTCTCTTTTACTACAGTGCTTGCAGTGTATTTGCTATTGTTGTACTCTTGTGAGACAAATATGCCGTAAGCAGTGCAGTGATAAGTTTTTTTTTTTTTTCAAGCATGCTAACAAGCATACCTCTCATTGCCACATCTATTCAAATAACCATTTCCACATAGCACGGACAGATGCAGGATTTCTACGTGTATTTTTATTCCACAAAGTTAAGAAAGCAGGATGTGATGTTAAAGGCACCTAGTCTTCTAGCTCATAATTCAGAGCTAAACAAAATCAAAGACTGCCTCACCTCAGGAGAATGCCCTGCCTGTGTACCACTGGAGTAGCACTACACCTGCTCTGCATGTCAAGAGTCGTTAGGTGGTAAAGAGCCTTGGTGATGGTGGTGTGAGTGAGACACAAGACTCATACTCCCATATAGCCATCCTGGAGTGCAATTAAGCATTAGAGAGAACCCTTAATTCAGGAACCAATCTCCTTTCTCTCTGTATCAGTAACCTGTACCATCAGTGTCTGTTTACAGATGGGCAGAGCAAAAACAATGGGTACAAACACTGACAGATGTGAGACAGAATCCATCGCAAAGCTAAAAGGATGGCTCGTGTAAGCAAAACTGAGATATAATGCTATTTGTCAATCAACTTTAATTGTAGACAACTGTATTCAGTAAAGCAAAAAAAAAAAAAAAAAACACATAGCTGCATTGCTAATATAAATAAATAAAAACAGAGGCTTGCCCTTCTCTTTTTACTTACATCACACCTGTAAAAGTAATTATATATCTAAAATTTCACAATTGGATACAGTACTGGTATTACACAGCCATAGTTCAATGACAGAAAAACAGCAAAGCCTATTGTCAGTTATGTAAGATTACTTCAAGATTCCAAGGCCACGGGTGTACTGCGACGCAGTGGCATGTGAGAGGTACTATCTGGTGCTGCACTGACAGATGACATGGACTGATGGAGGACAGCGCATACAAATACAATGCAATCAAGTCTAAAACTACCAATGACAGCTTTAAAGTGTACAGCAACCTGCTCACGACAGCTCAACCTACATAGTGTGAATGCTAAATTGTCTCTGAATGCCATCTAACCTTGAGGACTATGACCGTTAGCAAGCTGGTTTTCATGCAGCATGCCACCACGGGCATGGTAGAAAAACAGGGAAGAGAGATTTCCCCATATACATACATACATACATATATATATACACATACATACACACATACATACATATATATATATATATATATATATATATATATATATATATATATATATATATACATATATATAAACATACATATATATATATACATACATACATACATATATAAACATACATATATATATACATACATACATACATACATATATATACATATATACATATATATACATATATACATACATATATATATACATACATATACATATATATACATACATATACATATATATACACACATACACATATATATACACACATACACATATATATACACACATACACATATATATATACATATATATACATATACATATATATACATACACATATATATATATACATACACATATACACACATATATACATATACATATATATATATAGTCATTGTTTCTCTAAAAATGGCAGAGACAAAGTGTTTTTGTCAGATGTAAACCTTAGGAGAAAAGTGGTGGATGCTGCTGAAGCACTGGTCATGGTGGTCATTGTTAAAAAAAAAGGTAGCAGTAAGGGTGCTGAGACAGTGAGGCTTTCCAAAGTGATACAGAAATGGTTCTCCAAAAATTAAGCGACAAGGAAGGTTTGCAACAGCTAAACATGCCTACTGGGGGTTGGGCAGAACACTGAATTGCTAAGGAGTGAGCAATAGAAAGCTGACCAGTTTTATTTCTGTGATAGACTGACTGAGCTCCTGTTGATTGCATTCCTGTCAGGTAGAGTGTGAGGAAAAAAAACAAGACAGTCAATATTAACATTTATCAAATGCTGGTAAAAGTGTTGCAGTGTCCCCCACCACACTGCCTGATAACCTTTTAGGGCTGTCTCAGACATTTTCAGATGCTCTCTAGTTCTCTCATTCTGATGCGCACCAGGGTTTAAAAATAATTATTAAAAACGATGTGAAAGCTGTGCTCAAACCAAAGCATGTCACAACACTGTATAAACAAAAGGGTCATCGACCATTTTGCACTAGCTATTTGTTTCGACATGCCTGCAATGTAACTGAGCTATGCTTTTGGCCGTTTTGCCGTTTTTGGCCAGTAATCTCACTGGCTGTAACTGTGTATCACAGCAGATACAGCGATGGGGCTGAATTCTTCCGCTACGTAGGTTTACATCTAATATTCAGTCCATTAAATGAAAAGGCACTGAGGCACACAGATAGGTGAGCAAGAGAAGAGAAAGCAAGCCAGCTCGTGAACTACAGTATGTCAGTGAAGAGATGAGGAGGGGATAAGCATCAACTCACCAGCTCTGTCCATCCTGCATCACTCTGAAGCACCTATTTTATCACAACGACATAAAAATGTATGACATATATAAGAGAAGCATGGATTTATTTTTATTTTTTATTTTATAACAGTCAAGCAACCTAGAAATAAATGTTGGTAATCCACAATAAAAATGTAAGAGTCTGTTTGTTTTTTGTTTTTAAATCAACATCATGGCACAAAAACAAAACAAGTTTTGGTTGACAAAAAAGGAAGAGAAATGGTGGTAAAGTGAAATAAACTGCAACACAGTCCGGTGATGACATCACATTACAGAGAGCTATTCGGAGCAGTGTAGGCCGAGCAGGTGTTGGGATAAGCCCAAATAGAAATTGGCAATGAAGTTATCAGCTGACGTCCCAGCATCCAAACTCTTGACTGAACGACCAGTGCAGGAAAAAAAAACACTGACCTAGGATGCCCAAGAGAGAACCGCTAATATGTGGCCTTAATGCGTGCGTGTGAAGAGACAATGGGTACATTTGGTGTGGTAATGTTAGCCCATGGCCACTACTCTCCTCAAACCCAAGTTTAACCATGCAGCTAACAGTTCAGCATCTATCAGACAAAACCGCTAAGCTAACCTAGCCGATTGACTCACGAAAAAAAAGGTTGAATAAACATTGCTCGAGCTAGTAAAAAGGAAATTAAACGTTGCGGTTAAAATAGCAAATAAGCCACCAGACTCCGCAGCTCACCAAGCAGAGTCTTGCTAGCTAACTTACCGGTGATAACCTAGCTAGCTGCCTAACCCTACTATTAGCAACATTACTGCTGCAGGAGTACTTTCACTAAACCCGTAATTTTGTTCAACGCGTTCAGTGATTGTGCTTCACGTGGGACATAATTTGCACTCCAGTTCTGTGTCGGTCTGTGCCACATTAAAATTATTTCACTTTTGTTTCTGAAGCTAACGTTGCAGTTCCTGTGTTTTTACCTTGCGTCTCCTGGTCTCAGCAGTACCACTCCAAACAAAGCATTGGTATATGACTCGAAGATTTTGTTTCCAATTATCCACCTTATAACCGTTCACATGGGAGCACCCGGCCGGACTCATGACAGACAAAACATTCAGGTTGGGTTTGTAGGTGACAATGAAAAGTCTCCTGGATGATTCAGCTAGCTGGCTAGCTAGCTACGAACTGTTTGTCCAGAAATGGTTTCCGTTTGGAAATGGGACAATCGATGTAGTATCCAAAATGCTCCTCGGGCATCTGACAAACACGGTCTCTGATTAACTAGCTAGCTACACATCTGTTCATGTAGCTAGTCATCTAACGGAATTATCACTTCATTAATACTGCTCCCCTTGCTGTTTTGACAGTTGCCTTTATCGTTAGCTCCACTCTCACGATTAGTTAGCTTTCTTTCTCTAGTTAGCCTGCTAACACTCAACTACAGCATCACAATGCCCGCCCAGCGTTCACCGTGATTTGCCAACACAAAGACGTTACGTCACTACGCTGGTTTTAGAGCACGTTGGGTGCGCTTGGTTTGGACCCCAGTGAGTTCCGTATGGGGGAATTTTATGATTTTAACCATAGGATGCATCGATGACGTTGCCTTAAGAAAAACACCTCCCATTCAGGGAAGTGTGGAATCTATAACCGACCCCAAAACTTAACGTCATTCTAAATGGTGCAAAGCGGATCTTTTTCTGAAATAGGCCAAATTGACAGCAGGGAGCCAATTGTTATTGACCCCGCTTTATGTCAGTCATTATTGATTGCTATGTTGGACAGATGCTTCTTCTGTCTCATGGATGCATGTATTTGATAGTCACTTTTCACCTACGCAATGTCAAATCATGCATGCAATTTAGTGTGTGACATCTAAAAAGTATAAACTAAATATTTTAATCTGAACGCAGTATCAGTAAAAATCCCCTGCTTTTATAATAGTAAACGTTCAACCCTTTTAGTATCATCAACTAAAGTCTACCACCTTGTGGTTACATGGTGTATGTGTGTAGTCACTGATATAAAGCGAACTCAACTGCAAAGGCAACTTAGTTTCATGAATATATGTGGTGTCCATGTGAATGTCAACATGCAGGCTTCTCTGACCATATGGGCCTCGCATGTCTCTATTGGGATCTCAGCTTTGATTGACATGGAGGCAAAACCTTGGCACAGGGCTGATGCTGCTAGTGCAACAAGCTCATTTCAACAGTTAAAAAACAATACAGGCCCAAAGCCCTGAGTTACTCAAGTTCAGATTTGGCAAGAGCTTTCCTCATCTAATGAGGGTGTTTTCTAACATGCATTTTTTCACAAAATAAATAAGTAAATAAAATGAACAGTTCTACTTATATATACTATTTTTTTAGGAAGATAAAACATAGTCATAGTAAGTCAGAGTTTAACTACAAGGGTCATAATGGGGTGCAGACCTATGAATACAACCATAACACGGTATTGGGGTGCTGTTTGGCCTTTAACAATTTGCGTTGTGTTGGAAAGTAACACCAATGAGTCCTTTTCCAATGAAGATGTACAGGTGTATATTATTACTCACTTTTGTCTGGTTTGTATTATGGTCAATTGATTATGTCTTCAATTGGGATTGTTAAATGACCAGTAAAGACACGTATCACTATTCCCAGGGGTCGCCTCATATTCATTTTTGGCTGGTAGAGGGAAAGGTGGTGGAGATAGTTGTAATGGACTAGATCTGCACCTGAGAGGAAGATGACCCACAGCAACCAGCTGGCCTGAGTATATTCTACATTTTCTTGTCAGGGGTACCCTACTCCGCAGCACTGTGGAGATAGGTCTTACAATGTGAGAGAGGTGTACCTTTACTCCATCCCAACTTCATACTGTAATTACCATCTTTACACATTGTGAACTACATACAGGCTGACTGCCGGGTATCTGGGTCTGGCTAGCATGATTTACAACCCTAATTTTGCTTATATTCTTTTTTTTTTTTAATGGCTATTCAACCTTGTTTGTGAAATTGTGAAAAAAAAGTAAATTCCCTCAGTTGTTCATTTGGGGGCAGTGCAGGTCTAGTTATCCTCACAGGTAAACTTAGCTTTCAGGAGAAAACGTTGCCATTATAATTTACTGTATACTACTACTAATACTATAATAATACTAGTAATGAAAATATGTTGTCTCTTCCTTCCTTCTTCATCCCTTATGAATAATAATTGATGCAATTTTTAAATCTTAAAAGAAACACATACACTAATTACATATGAGCTTTTTATTTCTATGCTTTCCTGCGTAAATAAATGAAGGCTGAGCATTCTGCTTTGAGTAAGGTATGTCCAGTTCTGGGTGTCTAGACTGGCACTGGGTGTCTGGTATTAACAGGGAAGAAAAATAAAGTCATAATTGGGACTGTATGTATAGGGAAGCACATGAATATATAATTTGTGTATACAGTATTAGGTTAAAAATCAAACTTGACACTACTAAAGCCAGACTGGCACAACAGGTTTTAAGCTTCAGTCAGCTACCATCTTAACAGAAAAAAATGTGTCTGTTTTTTCCAGATAATTCTGTTAATCATGGAGAACTGACACTCTTGACAGTTGGAGAGGTTTTAGGGACAGGCCCTCAGCATATTGGTAGATCTCACAAACAAGATCCTCCCAGCAAAGAGAACAGCATGTCACATCTCATCGTCTATTTCCATGGAGTCCCTTCACAGTTGAATATTAACTATGGTGTTCAGAAAAATCTTCTCAATAACTTCTAACTTACAGTCAGGTCCATAAATATTGGGACATCGACACAATTCTAATCTTTTTGGCTCTATACACCATCACAATGGAGTTGAAATGAAACGAACAAGATGTGCTTTAACTGCAGACTTTCAGCTTTAATTTGAGGGTATTTACATCCAAATCAGGTGAACGGTGTAGGAATTACAACAGTTTGTATATGTGCCTCCCACTTTTTAAGGGACCAAAAGTAATGGGACAGATTAACAATCATAAATCAAACTTTCACTTTTTAATACTTGGTTGCAAATCCTTTGCAATCAATTACAGCCTGAAGTCTGGAACGCATAGACATCACCAGACGCTGGGTTTCATCTCTGGTGATGCTCTGCCAGGCCTCTACTGCAACTGTCTTCAGTTCCTGCTTGTTCTTGGGGCATTTTCCCTTCAGTTTTGTCTTCAGCAAGTGAAATGCATGCTCAATCGGATTCAGGTCAGGTGATTGACTTGGCCATTGCATAACATACCACTTCTTTCCCTTAAAAAAACTCTTTGGTTGCTTTCGCAGTATGCTTCGGGTCATTGTCCATCTGCACTGTGAAGCGCCGTCCAATGAGTTCTGAAGCATTTGGCTGAATATGAGCAGATAATATTGCCCGAAACACTTCAGAATTCATCCTGCTGCTTTTGTCTGCAGTCACATCATCAATAAATACAAGAGAACCAGTTCCATTGGCAGCCATACATGCCCACGCCATGACACTACCACCACCACCATACTTCACTGATGAGGTGGTATGCTTTGGATCATGAGCAGTTCCTTTCCTTCGCCATACTCTTCTCTTCCCATCACTCTGGTACAAGTTGATCTTTGTCTCATCTGTCCATAGGATGTTGTTCCAGAAATGTGAAGGCTTTTTTATATGTTGTTTGGCAAACTCTAATCTGGCCTTCCTGTTTTTGAGGCTCACCAATGGTTTACATCTTGTAGTGAACCCTCTGTATTCACTCTGGTGAAGTCTTCTCTTGATTGTTGACTTTGACACACATACACCTACCTCCTAGAGAGTGTTCTTGATCTGGCCAACTGTTGTGAAGGGTGTTTTCTTCACCAGGGAAAGTACTTTTCTTCGGTCATCCACCACAGTTGTTTTCCGTGGTCTTCCGGGTCTTTTGGTGTTGCTGAGCTCACCGGTGAGTTCATTCTTTTTAAGAATGTTCCAAATAGTTGATTTGGCCACACCTAATGTTTTTGCTATCTCTCTGATGGGTTTGTTTAGATTTTTCAGCCTAATGATGGCTTGCTTCACTGATAGTGACAGCTCTTTGGATCTCATATTGAGAGTTGACAGCAACAGATTCCAAATGCAAATAGCACACTTGAAATGAACTCTGGACCTTTTATCTGCTCCTTGTAAATGGGATAATGAGGGAATAACACACACCTGGCCATGGAACAGCTGAGCAGCCAATTGTCCCATTACTTTTGGTCCCTTAAAAAGTGGGAGGCACAGATACAAACTGTTGTAATTCCTACACCGTTCACCTGATTTGGATGTAAATACCCTCAAATTAAAGCTGAAAGTCTGCAGTTAAAGCACATCTTGTTCGTTTCATTTCAACTCCATTGTGGTGGTGTATAGAGCCAAAAAGATTAGAATTGTGTCGATGTCCCAATATTTATGGACCTGACTGTATATTTTACAAGGTATGTAGGAATAAGTTAAACATATTTAAAGAGTACATTTATTAAAAACAATAGAATGACATTTCTTAAGAAAATTGCAGTGGGAATGCTGGCGATGCACTGTTGGCTAGGCCGCCAGGAGCTTAACGGCATTGCTTGAAAAAATGTAAACTTCACTGCTTGAGAGTTTTACTGTTTTATGAATCAAAGATTTACAGCATTTAATGGATGGGTGCTTATCCTGCAAACAGTCCTTTTGCCTGCAGTGCTTAATAGATTGATTTGAACAGGCACTGTTTGTGTAGACTACACTGTTTGTGGAGCTGTGCTAAAAACCAGTAGATTATCAAGGCTCCATGGAACTCAGCCTCTGCTTTCTAGGAAATCTGAGTACCCAAAAGACACTGATGAGTAAGGACTAGTTCTATAATCTAGCAGTGGTAGAGTCAGTTCTGAGTAACATGAAGCACATGCAATCATTCAGTTTGCACTGAATTATTCCATTTATTCATTTAAGGACCCTGTTGAGACTCTTGACCGATTCCATAGGATTTCATGACCAAATTACCCCAAATATGCATGACTAGGAAGCATTGTTTATTCAACTAAATGTGACTTTGGAAGGAATAACGATCAGTAGCTGACCGGCTACTTTATTTTTGGTACTCATTAAGACAGCTGGTGAATGTTTTTTTCCAAGAAGCGTATCTCAGGACTCATATGAAGGGAAAACATGTCCTGTTAAACGAAACTTCTGCTTTGCACAGGCAATCTGACTGTAAATGTATGTCCCCAATGCTCAGTATTTATTCAATTTAATAAAGTCATAGTGTTTAATAAGAAAACTATAAATGGCAATGCCGTTCAGCGTCACTGACTGACTGTGTTAGATTATCCTGCATATGGAGAAGCATGCTAATATTAGAGCACAGATCAGCAGACAGGACATCTGTATCCTGCCGAGCTCTCTGCCAGAGATGCTTAGAGGTGACACATCTGTTAGAAGCTGTCAGCAGCTCTTTCACGTCATTACAGAGGCTGGGTGGGGCAAGGCAAGCCACTTGGGGAGTGCTATGGAGGGGTTCAACTAGAAGAGGCCTGAAGTCACCCAGGTCAAAAAGTTAGTCAGAACTCCCTTGATAGTCATACTCTGAGCTGCACGTGGCTATTTTCCAGAAAGATGCTAGTGTTTCATCTCTACTGTTCATGGGAATTTCTGTTAGGAGCCAGAGTTTATACAAACCCCTGTGCCTTGGCCTTTCTCACTGATTGCAGCTTATAATTTTCATGTTAAGCAATCTTCAGTTGTTGTTGTTGTATATATATTTTTGTTAATAATTTTCCATTGAAATTTGTTAGAAGCGTAGAAGAATTCAGTTTTATTTATAGTATCAAATCATAACAAGAGTTATCTCGAGACATTTACAGATAGAGTAGGACTAGACCACACTCTATTATTTACAAAGCCCCAACAAGTACAATAATTCCCTCAAGAGCAAGCATTAGCGGTAGCTATTGCAACAGTGGCGAGGAAAAACTCCCTTTTGGAAAGAAACCTCAGACAGACCCAGAGTCTTGGTAAGCGGTGTCTGACGGTGCCGGTTGGGGGTGTGATGGTAGTAATAGTCACAATAAAGATAATGGAACAGTGACTACAATGGTAGTCGTAGTAGTTCATGTCTTAGTAGGGCACAGCAGGGCGTTACGGGGTGTAATGTGGGACAGCACAGCATGGGTGGACGCGGTAGGACGCAGCAGGACGCAGCCGGACACTGCAGGGAATCGCAGAGCGTAGCAGGGTGTAGCAGGTCCCTAGCGACAGCTGCACCCAAGACCCAGGTCTTGGTGCCACCCTAATCCAAGGCGATATTCTGGGTGAAGAAGAAACATAAGGACTCCGGGGAGTAAACTCCCCAGAGCTAGGTTAGTAACAAGCATTTCTGGGAGAAGGATGCACATAAAAGGAACAAATGAAAAGAGAGATGAAAGAGCAGCTCATTGTGTCATAGGGAGGAAGGAAATTCCCCAGCAGTCTAGAATTAGATTCTTTTTGTTTTTGTAAATTATTTTTATTGGCTTCATTTTCAAGCAGATAGTATACAATGACAATACCAATGCACAGAATGTCTTACTAATGACACTATTAGAACCATAAGACCCAAAAAGCATAACTCAATGAAACTCATTGTCTAAATTCTGGGTCAAATTTTAGGACTTGAATACACTTACACACGCATACACACTTATAGACACATTATAGATTACAATTAAAGACTCACACATGGAAAAGAAAAACACAAAATACAAAATACAAAACAAAACAAAGCAAAAACAAACAAAAAGAGGCCTTTGTGAATGACACGATCCTGCAGGAAGTGTACATTAAATGTTATTTCAATTTACTTATAGCACACATAAACGACACACATCTAGAATTTTACAGTACAGATTACAGATTGGCAGAGGGGAACTGAATTGATTTCAGATGTTCAAGAAAAGGATTCCATATTCTGTAGAATTTAGTGGTGGAACCTTGCAATGTAACCCTCATCTTCTCTTCTTGGAGTAGGACAAAAGATCTCTCAGCCAGTGAAAAACTGTGGGAGGAGTGTTAGATGGAATATTTCTCAAAACAGCTAATGACATGCAGGCTTTTGTGTAAGTAGGCTTTCTTAAAAACCGGAGAACCAATTCAGACACTGACTTAAGATAAACGATATAGTCTACCTTGCACATGTTTGTGAATGGCCTTAACACTGTGCAGAGGGAATACATACTAATGAATTCAATGGTACTTCAATAAAAATAGTCAACCATATAGAAGGAAAAACTAATTTCTGCGCTCAACAATTGTTGCTGAGATTGGTTGTGAGAGGAGAGCCAGAATGTGTGAATAGAAGTTGTGTTGACTGAATGTACATTCATCAAGATTTCTAAAATTGCATTATATACCTACTGTTTCTATTTCAAACTAGTTCACTGACAAAGCTCTATGGCAGAATCATTGCTTTTTTAAACAATTATAATAATCTGCAGACTGTGTGCATTAAGGTCAAATCACAGTAAATCAGTCAAAGAGATATGAGTGATTCTGTCCAACAGTGAGTTAACAAGCTTCTTCCTGTCTCGTGACTGATTCCCCAGCTGTAAATGGGTCAAAGCAATTTAGGAATAAACAATATTCACAGTGAAAAATGTTGAAAGAAACAAACTCTTACATGCACATACACTAATGTAATACCTATCTTACCTGGGCAGGAAATTGCACAACCTTTAGCCTACTATTGGCAAACGCATAATTGTCTCGATGTCATCGCTGTTATGTTCTAATATCTGTCCAATTACAATAACTATGTGCATGTTATTCCAGTCAATACGTTATATATACAATTGTTTATGTGGGATGAAACTGTTGAGTCACGAAATGGCCCACTTTGTCAAAACACTTGGTCTAAATAATGCCCTACAAACTAATATCTGGGTCACAGAGTATACCATCTCTGTAAGTTTTATTTGTATAATGGCCCATGTCATACTAAAGATTTGCATTAGCACTGAATGACTGTGTCCGGTAAGATCACAACTACCACTCATTTGGAGGTGTGACCAAAGAAAATGTTAAATAAGCCTCACGTCTAAATGTGAAGTTCAAAGTCTCACTAAAGCTACTCTTAATTAGGTCTTCACTGCCTCTCTCTGATCAATCAATCAATCAATTTTATTTTTCATATGAAATTATATGAGGTTCCAGTGAAATGTTACCCCATCAGCTCCTTAAACTTGTGCATGATTCATCATAAAGTAGAATGAGGCAGTCATGCTAGCAGATTCATTAGGGGACTGGTGAGTTGATTTCCCTACCCTGGTGAGTGACTCATACTCATGACATGGCTGAGAAGCAAAGGGATTTCACTGTTGGATCTATCCTTTGAGAGCAGTGGGAATTAATGAATGTATGTCAGTGAGGTTTGAAAGATCAAGACAGAAAATCAAATCCCTTAAAAAAGGCAGTAAAGTTGTATTAGCCAACCCTAATGCTTCATGTAGTTTTGTGTTTTTAATAGGGCTGTCAGCCCTTAATTAAGGGCCTACGCAATGCGATTAATTTTTTTTACACTTCACTCGGCTTTGCGTCGTGCCTAACGGCTACTATTTTGACCCTTTGGCGCTGCCGTAATTCTTCATAACACATCTTCTGCTGCAGAATGCAGGCAGGCTGCCAGCATAGAGAAAGACAGCAGCAACACACTTCTGAATGGCGCTTTTCTTTTTAAAAAACTCCCGGACGGCTCAGTAGACAAGTCGAAAGCCATATGCACATTGTGTAAAGCCGAATTAAAATATCACCGAAGCACGTCAAGCTTGAGCTACCACCAAAGAGCTAAGCATATTAACGTGACGCAGTTTGATGCTAGCAGGCTCAGGCAAAGCAGTATTTTGGAGAGTGCTACTTGCCGACCTGTGGATGAAACCAAATCCAAAAAAATTACTACAGCTCTTGCAAAATGGGTGGCAACTAACTGCAGACCTGTCAGCATCGTAGAGGACTCGGGTCTTAAAGAAGTGCTACGGTTGGCATGTTCTGACCCGTCTTATACACTGCCATCGAGGGGGACAGTAGTTTCACCACACACAGCCTGTATGACACGGAGAAAGCAGCTAAACTGGAACTGCTGCCAAGTGCAAACGCTGTCTCATTAACCGGTGATCACTGGACGTCAGTGAGTAATCACAATTATTTAGGAGTTACTAAACACTATATTGACTCTGGCTGGACTTTGCACTCGTTTGCCTTAACGGTGGTTGTTAGTGTTACATCTCAGTCAATTATTCTCAATCCTTGTTAAAAATGTAAAGGTTAAATGTCCTGCTGTGGCATCTGGTTTTTGGACCATTTTGTTTGTACTGTATAAGCAAAGTGTTAGTGTTACATCTCAGTTAGGTTAGGTACTTGTAGGAATAATGACAGATTCACACATTTGTTTACAGTAAATAAATAATAGTCAAGTTCATAAAGTCACTTTCTTTGCATTCATTTGATTCCCAATCAAGATACACTGGTAAGAATGGCTTTCAATTGTTATGTACTTAAAAACAGTTCTGAAATGCAAACTAATAGAATTTTAATTGTGATAAAACATGTGATTAATCGCGATTAACTATAGAACTTCAGCGATTAATCGCGATTAAACATTTTTAATCGTTTGACAGCCCTAGTTTTTAAAATGACCAGATCTACACCTTTGATACTTTACAGATTAACTGCATCATATGTACAGTATGTAATCTGTGATGCTGTTCATCATGGGAAAATTTCGCTATCATTATTATTATTATTCTTTTATCACTTGTTTTCTGAATTTTCACTTGTGTGACTAGAACTATTGAACTATTGAACAATATAGTTATCATTTTAAATTGGCTAATTATTGGATAATATATGTCCTTGACAAGATTAGAGGTTTCAGCCGACACCTGAAGGGAGGATTTCTCGAGGCCTTAGGAGGTCTGAGAAAGCTAAGAAACTGATAATAATGTAACTGCCAGCTTATTAAAAGGTCCCATGACATGGTACTCTTTGGATGTTTTTACATAGACCTTAGTGGTCCCGTAATACTGTATCTGATGTCTCTTTCCCGAAATTCAGCCTTGGTGCAGAATTACAGCCATTAGAGCCAGTCTCACAATGAGCTTTCCTTAGGATGTGCCATTTCTGTGTCTGTAGCTATTGAAGAGGAGAGAGGGGGGGCAAGGTGGAGGGTGGGGGTATGGCCTTGACCAACTGCCACTTTGCTCGTTTGAAAGCCATGACGCCTCTCTCTCATGGGTGGGACAAATTCTCTGGGCGGGCAAAGCAGAGAAAGGGGAGGTAACCCTGCTCCTTATGACCTCATAAGGAGCAAGATTCCAGATCGGCCCATCTGAGCTTTCATTTTCTCAAAATGCAGAGCAGGATACCAAGGGCTCAGTTTACACCTATCGCCATTTCTAGCCACTGGGGGACCATAGGCAGGCTGGGGGAACTCATATTAATGTTAAAAAACCTCGTAAAGTGAAACTTTCATGCCATGGGACCTTTAAGAAACTCCTTATATGGTCAAAGGCAGTGATGTAATGAAACTGTTGGCTCATCTTCAATGTGTATGTCTTTTGTATAAAGTATCTGTGGGACTGCCCTGCAGATAGATTTTTTGCAGACTCTGACACTCTCAAACTGTCTCTTCACGTGCACGAGAATAAAATACCAACAAAGACAATTATTGACTAAAGATCTTTTATTGAACAAATCCTTGTTACCGAAATTTCCGTTACAAAAGCAACTCAATTAAGATGTTGCCATTACCAATATTTACTCAGTTTGATTTAGTTATCAGTAGTCAAACACTAGCTGAGCCTAATGTGAAATCATTCAAGTTGCCAGTCTAATGAGGCTTATGACTGGCACTGACCTGTGAATGATTGAGACCTGATATCACAGGAATATAGGTCAATGAAGGAGAGAAAAAGGTGGACAGGGGTAGGTTTCCATTTGTATTATGCTGATACTGCAAAGAGAAAATGCATATGTTCATGTTGCCAGCTGAATTTAAGAGGCATTTGGCTGTTGCTCAGAAATACAGTAGACAAGAAGCACTAGTGATGGTTACCTGTCCATATTTTGTTATTTTGTCCAGGTTTTCCCTGTTTATCCTGTGTCGTTAATCTAATTTCAATATGAAGATGCCATGTGTGCAAACAAGAAAAAAAATACCCAGATAGAAATACATGACTTGAATACACCTCTTCACTTATCTATAGAATAGACACATAGAGACCATTAGACCATATTTGTGCCTGTGATTGAATGTTTTACTCTACATGCACAGCACGTGCTGTGGCACACGTGTAGAGCTAGGTAGCGACAAGTGCCATTATTCCAGGTCAGGTTTGTTTGTTCTGTGCATCAATAGATTATCTGTGGCCTATTTCGAGGGAAATATACTAAAATATACATTTATGAGTCTTACATACACAGCACGATAACCTCCTAAACTGACAATGAATGTCATATGAGGCCTACCTCAGTACTTCTTCACACTTTCCTCAATATTTTTGACGGCCCTGCGCCCAAATAGGAAGAAAAAAAATCAGTAAGGCTGTAGCATGTTGTATCATAATTTACTAAAATGTTATAGGCCTATACCTGCTATATTTGCTAAAATATGTATTTATGAATATAAGACCTTGGGATCATTAGTTTTTTCAAGCAGTGCAATTCAAACTTTTTATGGGCTGACGTCATTATATGATGTGTGACGTGATCTATCTGCGCCGCGAAGCAGGGAGCGTGATGGCGGTGTCTCAACCAAAGCAAGCGAGCGATGATTGCTCTTTGCTGCCTTTAGTTCATGATATAATAAAATGGTAAGAGTTCCGGCAGATTCGTGTGGGTTTCATGTTTACTCTCGGCTTTGTGGAAACCACTTTACTTATTGTAAACCGTCGTTTTGGTGGAGTTGCTAAGATCGTTGACCTATTAGCTAAAGCTAACGTTAGCTATTATCGCTAGGCTAGCTAACTAGAAAAGGTAAATGTCCAAAATAACAACGTAGCAATGACATTTCCCCTTATGTACCTTACTTTCTTAAAGCATGGACAAGGACAGCCAGGATGTCCACCAAGAACTGGCCAAGCTGAAGATAAAGATCCAGGAGGCTCGGGAGCAGATATCCAACATGCCCGGGGTAGACAGCAGTCCGCTGGAGCAGCAGCTGCAGCTGGCTACGCTGCGGGAGCAGGTCCGCACCAAGAACCAGCTGCTGCAGAAATACAAAAGTCTGTGCATGTTTGACGTGCCGAAAGCGTCATGAAACTGAAGTCTGGATTACTGACTGGAGGAAGCTCACACACACACTCGAGGTGCATTAGGGACGTCACGTTTGTTTTCATCCTCACCCACGGACCAGATGTGGGATTCAAGAATACGGGATGGACGTTTAAATTGACAAGGACTTATGTTTCCTCAGTTGCATCGCAGTGATGTTTTTGAACCTCACATAATGTCCGGATTTTGTCCTTTTTTTGCGTTACAAACTTGGTTATGTAGACCTACTATTTGTATTGAATGTAGCTTTTCAGTGTATCGTGTTGTCTTGTGATATATTTCAATATTCCTATTTTGTAATAAAATTAATTGATTATGAGATACCGGTTTAAAGCCTTTTTTAATCAGCCTAGAGACTGTCTGTTATTTATTTAAGGGGCCACCGGAGGAGTTTCGGGACCTTTAGCCAAAAAAGACAACCCTCCAGTCGCCAGTAGAAAAAAATTCTATGACCCTACAAAATTATTTTGAAAAAAGGCACGACCCTTTCAAAGCAATTTATCAATACGTTCTGTACTGGTTTGCGTTTGGCAAATACATACGGATTTCCATTGGCTTTTTTTTACAGCTATGAGATACGAGCCTAAACCTCTGCATTCTGATCTGACGCATCACACTCCTCTGTTATGGTGTGGTGGCCATTTCAGTAGATTTACTCACTAACGTTGTGGAAACAAAATAAGCATGGCAACTAAATGCACACTTACTGCATTACTTCAAATACTAAGTTACTCCTCTAGTAAACTAGTATTCACATGAAATAAAACAATAAAATATTGAGACGATTCAGCAAGTCACTCTGGGTAATATTCAACACAAACTGGTTGCTATGGACTCGTCACTAGGCTTCCTCCACTTTGCCGTTTAAACAAAGTGGAATAAACGTATACAAGTCCAAATCTACACAAAACGCGCAATCAATTAGTAAGCTGACATCAAATGTGGCATTTAGGAAACCTTTATTGCAACCTTGGCACGGCAAGATGTCCAGACATAGTGCAACAGTCATTTGCGTTTTTTGTCATCAGCCAGGTAATATTTTTTTTTTACTAAAGCAGTATATGAAATCTGATGTATTACCTACCACCATTTAGTTGTTTTGTGTTATTTAAAATATTTATAAAATATCTGATCATGCCAGAATTATTCCACTCATTTTTTAAACAATGCAATTATCCGTTTCAGCCACCAGGGGGGCAGCTCCCCCTGCCCCCCAGCAAACTCATGGGTCAGACCCATCTGGTAGCTAAGGAGGGCAGAGACTGAGAGAGCTACATGGAGCTACATGGAAAAATATGCACCAAACAAGCCAATTTGAAATTTTGCTGTTTCATGAATACAAAAGTTGGGTGACCCCCCCCTCCGGACTGAAAAATGTTGGATGACCCTCGCCTCAGCAAAGAATAAAAAGACGAACGGATAAATACCGAACGGTCCCTTACTAGTCATAGACATTAATTTGAGCCTGTAGCTTCATCATTTATTATGCGTCTTTTTGACGCAATTAAGCTACTTTGTTTTACTTTGTTTACCATGTGTTTGTTGCTTTTCGACTTGAGGGGAATTTGGGCCCAATTATTTCATAGTGGAATATACTATGTAGGCTATCCACACTTATTAACAGCTGATGGCACCGGGCTAAAATACAGTGAGATGTGAGTGAAACTGCTTAAAAGCGTGTTTGGGGACTGGAGTGTGTGTGGGTCCCTAATGGACCCCCCAGCTCAGTGTGTTGCAGTTTTAGTTTATCTGTGTATGAAGTGGCAGGGTAAGCTATCAGGCAACATATGATGTGTATGTTAACAAATGGAGACTATTTTTTCCATTAGAGGGGAACTGCTGCACGAAATGTTTTACTGCAGTGTTTCATGTAACATCATTGTGTTTTGCTTGAAAAGAAAGAGAAGAGGAAGACAGACTATGAAAGTAACAAGTTGTTTTTAATTTTCTCTTATCCAAAAGTTGACGTAGACATAAATAGGCTACACATTCATATTTGTTCATAATGCAACAAACATTCAAGTTTGAAAAACAAGATAAATGTAAACATTGCCATCTCGGCAAGCTAATGTAGAGGCAGATTTTACAGCATTTTCGGAGCATCTACTACTGCATCATTCACTACACTGGTGATAGGCCTATGAGCTGAGCCACTTTCCCCATGTGTCTCATCACAGTTTAAATCATTGTGTCGCTGCCGCCTCTGGCGCTGAAGTCCAGAGTATTTGGGCATATGTTGCCCTGCAGAACGGCTCAGCTTCAGCTCTGGAAAGTCTCACAAAAAGTCTCTTTCACAAAGACAAATAAAATGTCAGCATATGATGCAGCCTTTTTCTTTGGTCTGCCTGCCTCCTATAGCTTTCTCCTTTATGTACATCAAATCACTGTGCACGCTGGGTCTCCGTGCAAACGGCGCCACACTCCCGTATGCATTTCCATCTTTGCACTTCTTGTTTCTGAAGGACTTCCTGTGAAGAACCTCGCAGTACTGCACGGAAACTTTGCAGTGCCGATCGGGGCTCATTTCGTTGGGCAGCTTGGCCATGGTAAAGAGCGTCTGAAACATTTGGTCCACGTTAGTGTTCTTCTTTGCTGAGACTTCAAAGTAAGCGCAACGCTGGTCTCCACCAACCAGCTGCTCGATCTCACCCTCCTGCACCTCACGGTAAAAGTCTCTGTCACATTTGTTGCCGCAGATGACCAGCGGGACCTCCACGTTCTCCTTGGTTTTGTTTCGCAGGCAGGACTTTGGTCTCATAAATCTGACGTTTCAGGCGCTGCACCTCCTGGAAGGAGTCTCTGTTGTCCAGGCTGAATACCAAGATGAACACATCACCTGGAAAACACAAGAGAAGATAGGTTCAATGCCAAATAGTAATACAATTTTAATAGAAGTCAATAAACTCTGCAAACATCAGCATGCTATGGGCTTTGGGTTTTAAAGCTCTACTCACCGGTAAGAATTGAAAGCCTCCTCATTGCAGGGAAGGGATGATTTCCAGATGTGTCCAAAATGTCCAGCTGGTAAACGTCTCCCCTGATACTGTAGAATTTCCTATGAAAGTCCTCAATAGTGGGTGTGTACTGATCTTCAACTCTCTCGTTCAGAAACCTAGAGATGATGGCTGTCTTCCCAACTTTAGTGGAGCCCAAAATCACCATCCTGTGGCAATTCTTGGCCGGTATGTAAAAGTCATTCTCAGGTGGTGACATTTTCTTAATCATGCAGCAGTTGCACCCGAAGGACGATGCAAAAGCAATATATGGTTTTAAAGTCCTTTTAGTGATGTGAGGGGTTTAACCTCGCTATCTCTCTGAAGCCGGAGGACAGCAGGTTGGGGATTTATGGGGAAAATAAGCCGCGCCTCCCAAATGTGTTATGCGTCATCCTCCAGCTTGGGGAGCTGGAGCAAGACCCGCTATTATAGCCTTACGGCTGTTTTGTGCGTCAGCTCTGTCCACCCCTTATCAACGGAAAAGGGAAAAGATAGCTTGTTTTCATATAGAATGCTTAAATGTTACAACATGTCACCATATCTGTGAGTAATTATCACACATTAACATCCTATATATATATATATATAATGACGATAATGTCATTTGACATTTTTAGAATTTTAAAATGACAAGATGCAGTTCATTGTAGGCCTACTGCGTGCATTACATTAAACCATGTCGTTTTAATGCATTAGAAAAAGACATGCACTATCTCACATTAACTTCTGTGCATGCATCTAAACAGCATGTTCTCTGTTTGTTGTCCCTTTAGAAGGCATCTTAACCAGAAGTCAAATTACATGCGAGCATCGGCTTCATCTGTTTGCTCAATCGCCACTAATTAGTAAACAGGCCTTGAGAAAGCAGCCGGAATACGTGAGGTTAGGAGAACGCAGGAGGCGCATTGGTACACAAGCACACAAGGCTTGTTAAAGGGAGCACAGTGTGTGTGCTTTTTTATCATCCTCATACTGCCAGTAGCCGCTGTTTTCCTACATGCATGAGTCTGATAGGATGTAGGCTACTGAAGGCTGTTCTTATATGTACATTTTTCATACTGTAGTCTCAACATCATATTCATGTTTTTAATTCCTCTTATCTATTTTATGCTATTGGTTTTTAAATATATTGCATTGCTTTTATATTTTTTTAATGATTTGTATTTCTATGTGCATTTGTCTTAAAGTGTTTTGATTCATCTCCAAAGCACTTCGAAATGCCCTAACCTGTATAAAAGGTGCTATGCAAATAATAATAATAATAATAATAATAATAATAATAATAATAATAATTACATATTAAATAAGGTTACTCTGATTTACTATTGCCAAATCAGCAGCATAAACACAATTTTTTGTTACAACAATAAATGCAATACAAACCACATAATCAGGCTGTTGTCTTGTTTCCAAAATCTAAACAATACATTTAGGAGCAGTGGCAGTGCAATTGTCCAGATCCTTAAAATACGTTTAGGGCTTAAGAAGATATTTGATGGATTTATAAAAATAAAAGCTTGTCTTCTCCATGAGGTTAGACAAAATGTCAGATCATCATGACTGCATGCAACAATGTACAAACGTCCAAATGAGGGGGGGAAAAGCTACAACTGCAGAACAGCCGTGTGTAACAGGTGCCTGGAAGTCATACAATCCAATTTGTATTGACTTCCTCGTATGTGGTAATCAAAGTACCCCACAGACTGTCTAAAGATAGAGACGGCTGTTTGTGACTCAAACTCTGCTCATCCACTTTGCCACCTTAACCACTTATCACGTTTTACTTATCTTCTCACCTGTGAATCAGTGTAAAGAGAACATTACTTCTAAAGTCTTGTGTGTGATGCCTGTCACTCGTAATGCCAATGTCAGCATCTACTATAATATTTACTGTGTAAACAATCTATTCTTCTTAATTTATTATTTCTGTAACTTTAATCATTTGATAAGCTACATGAGTTTCATATTACTTTATGCCTGAGCTTTTTTTTACGTGTACTTGTGTACTATGTGTACAAATACTAAAAACATAAAGCGATAATGCATTGATAATATCTATCAGATGTCCTTTAGGGCAAATAAAGAACATAAGCCAAACCATACAATTGTTGAACATTTTGGAAAGGCTAGCATGATCAAAATTCATAATAGATCATTCTCGTATGATCATTTAATTTAAGATAATCCTGTGCTATTAATGGCCATTCTGACAGCAGTTGGAACTTGATTGGTGTCAAGATTTCTTCAGTAGTAATACTACTACTACTACTACTACTACTACTACTACTACTACTAATAATAATAATAATAATAATACGGTGGCCTTCCATAGCACTCAATGACACCTTACAGTTAAAACAAGCAACAATACAGTTAAAAAGGCAAATATAATTAAAAACAAATACATTTAAAAGATTGAGATAGAAAATTAAAAGAATGGAATATATCCATGCATCCAATGGAGAGTGGAGGGTAGGCTTTTGAATAGGTGAGTTTTGAGGGAGGTAACAAACTCAAAACATCATCACTGGGTTATGATGAAGCAAGCAGCAAGATTCAGAAATTTGGTATTTAATCAATCAATCAAATTTTATTTAAAGTGTAAAATAACCATCAAACATGGTCTCAGTGCACATTACAGTTAAAGGAACACAAATAACAGACTGCAACAAAACATTTGAACAGCATTTAAAGCATGAATTGCTACCTCTCTACTTGTATCCTTCTCCTTGTGTTCTAACCATGCTTGAAATAAAATATAAAATAATTACATTTTACACAATGTCTAAAACAGGTTTAAGAAAACATATACATATACTAAAACATATAATCACAAATCTTGATATTTACCTTTATTTCTTTTGAAAATCTAAAACTTGCCATCACTGATGACCTTTTTAGCCTTTCTGTAGGGCTTAGGGGATGAAATCAGATAGGTGTACTTAAGCCTGGTTGCTCAAGACTTGAGAGATGGGTTTGTGAAACCAGGGTGGAGTGTACCAGTGCTACACCCTTTACTATTGGTCAGTAATTAAGCCAGTGTGTTCCTAACATTGCATATAACAGGACACATGCATATGGGCTTGTTCAGCAAGGCAGTACCACAAAGCTGCCTGCACAAAAACATGATGGAGAGAATAGCATGTATATTCTCACCCATGGGAAGCACATCCTCATTTATCTCTGTGCATTTTAGATAGTTGCTGTCAAGAGTTTTAATTCAAAAGTATATATATAGTTTTGTACTATACTTGCGAGTGATAGTAAATAATAAATATTTTAGGTTTTCATCTTAAAGCACGGATGTGCAAAACAGATACAAGCAGCTCTGTATCTTACATATGCCCAGAGGGGTTATACAATGAGTGGCATATTTAAAAAAATATCCAAAAATCTGCTTCGTAAAAAATGACATTACTGATTCCTAAGCATGTTTTTTTTTCTGGTAATAGCTTACACAGAACAGGTAATGGCAAGACCTTAGCCTGCCTAGTTTATTTATTTGTTTGGTCAGAGAAAGATCAACATTTTGACTGTGAGTTCTCTTGAACCTCAATGACAAATACACAGACCCTGGCTGCTCACCTGAGAACCAGCTCACGGTCAGTCTGAGAAAACACAAACATACAGTACCGTATGTGTCTTTTAGGCACAATCTTTTTGTCTGTGTGCATCCTAACTCTTGTCTTTAGTCTTAAACTGTGTTTGTGACCGAGCTTGTGTTGCAGCCTTTTCTGTTACATAGCTGGACCTTTACACATACACAGTCCTGGCAACTTGGCCCTCAAGCTGAGTAAGCACACCATCTGCAGCTCACTCAGGCCACGGCCAATCATACACATTAGTCTAATTTCCTTCTCAGCCATGTTTGCTATCATCAATTATTCAAGGGGACAGAAAAGACAGGAAAAGACTGCCAGGACACAGCGCTTCATTGCTGATGTGAAAACAAAATTGTGTTTTTTGATTGAAGCAGTTTTCAGTATAGGCACACCAAAGCTACGTTTTAGTGTAAAAGTCAGTGAAAATATCATTAAAGGCGGAAGACTTAGCTGCAGCAGACTGTGGAGAAGCAGACTGAGAGTCTTTTTATACTTGTTCAAGCCGGCATTTGGATGACCTGTATGCACCTGGTCTGTACTTTATGTATTACTGTGTAATTGTAATTGTGTAGCGTGTTCTCATTATGTATTGTGTTCTTAGTTTTGTACTTTTTCAACATGTGCTCACAGCAGCCAAATGTCTTATATTTTGTGTTATGCCCTGTAAAGCACTTTTTTTAAAAATTACTTTAGTTTTTATTGTACATTATAACAACTGAACACAGTCACCTCAATTATTGAGTGATATATGGAAAAAATAAAACAAAATAAATAAATAAAATAAAACAAGAGGTCCTGTGAGGAAAGGTGATGATAGCCACAAAAATAGAAATAAAATGTATACATTTCAAGTCGCTGCTTTATCCACTAATGAGTCCAAGCTGTGAACCAATGTCCTTATGCTTTATTTAAGTAAGATGTCCACTTCTGCCATCTTTTGGCATATAAACCTTCTGCCCTGTAAAGCACTTTATGTCTGTGAAAAGCAAATGTGGCTTACTTACTTACTTACTTCTATTAATTAAACATTACGTGGCTGAAGCACAAAAACAGCAGAAGAAACACACTGTGTGAGCTATGATGCAGATTGAGACCTAGATGCAGATTAACATTTCTATTTCTAATGGTATACGCCTCCAAAGTAGTTGACTCTCCTCCCAATATTCTCTCAGGTGCGTTAGCAAAAACCAAACATAGAATTTACCTGATTCAGCACATAATCACATTAGATGAGTACATGCTGACATAACAGACGGTAGGGATTGCAGGTGCCTTTTTCTTGATACCATTTTTCAGGCATGACAGAGGTCTGTGCTCCCTGGGGAATTTCGTGCAATGTACAGTAAGTTTTCTTTCTTGGTATGAACACTATAAGGTAAACTGTGGCAACGAGTATGTCCATCATCGTGGATTTGTTTTGTTCCCCTCCACCACTCAAAATCTGTGACCTCACAGGATGGCAGGTTACACAACTCCAGTAAATGAGCTGTGTTTATACCCATGTACATTTCTTACATGGCCCAATTTGCTTTCAACTATCTAAATACAAAAATGCAATAAAGTCAACTTCAGACTATATATGCAATTATGAGGTATCTGGTCTGCAAGTCTAGTCGACTGGAACAACCAAGAAAAGAAAAATCCAAGAAGTTTATGTTCCACAGATGGATAATGTGTTTAAATGATATTTTTTCTCTGCAGAATCACTACTCATCAGTTTAATTAAGCGAGATAATATCTGCCCGTATGGAGAGTAAAACTTGATTAATTCTGTCTTACTGGTGCAGGAGAGGCCATTTGATCTCGTATGCTGAAGGAAGGAGGGGTCATTTTGTATTTACATGTCGTGAGACTGTTGGGGCCGTTGCGTGTCAGACCAGGCCATGGTGCAGAGATAGTGCAGAAAAACTGTTGAATGAAGCATGAGCCTGTGGTTTCCAATACAAAGGTGTCAGGTTTCAGAGCCAATCAGAGCTCTGCCCTGACTTCAGGTTTAGTTTGCCGACTACCTGTATGTTTTCATAAACCGACAATCTATCAACTGTGTCATTATCTGTGACATGCAACCTCATGTCGGACTCCCTGCATGACGTACAACATATGAAGCAAAACATCACTGTGTGAATGCAAGGCAGCCAAGCACAAGTAGGGTGACACTTTACGATTTTATTTTCCTGACCCTTTTAGGACAGTGTGTTGGGCACCGATTTCATCCCACTCAGAGGGAAACAGAACCAGAAAATGATCGTAACCAATCCGTCAATGTCATTTTTGCCTTTTGAGAGATGATGGGGGTTAGAAATATCAGCAGAGTATTTTCAGATTTCTAGCCTTTTTGTGGCAGTTACAGAAATGATTTGGCACTGGTTGAGATCCACACATACACCAAATAGACGGTGATTCAGATGGTTCTCCTTATCTGACCTGACTGACCTTCGATTCTCCTGAACAGGTGGTCATTTTGCTAATGGACTGAAGAGCAGTGAACGCACAGACAAACACATTGGATAATGTGGACCTGGAGACCTGACCTGAACTCACCTTACAAAGTTGGAGGGATGTCAATCATATCAATATACATGCTGGTTTCATGATAAACGGAAAGATGGCTAATAGTGCGTTCCATTTACCTCGGAACTCGGAAGCCGAAGCTGGGAATGACGTCACACCGGAGTTGAATGTGTTCCATTTACAAGTCGGATTTTCATTGTTTTTATTAGCTCTAGCCAGGTTAGCCATTGTTAGCAATGCCAGTTTATAACAACGCATTAAGCTGTTTGTTTTCACAAAAAACAGCGTAGCAACATGTCCACAGATAGAAGATGGACAGGACTGTGTGTACGACTGATTTAGTGAGACACAAATAAGACAGAAGTGCTTATAACTGTCTGTTACTACAGCTTTCACAACTGTTGATGCACGGGGCATCCATGTTGGATTTTTAGCTTGGGGTACTCGGTGGTTGCCCGAGTTCCGAGCTCGGAAAGGCGAGGTCAGGGGGCGTGTTTCTGACTTTGACCTTTGAAAATCTGACTTCCAAGTACAAATGGAACGCACTATAATCCTCAACAATTATCAACCATCAATCAGCAAGTCAACCTTAGAGGAAAAGTTTGACATTTTGGGAAATACCCTTTGCTTTCTTGCTGAGAGTCAGATAAGACAATTGATTATTTTGAAATCTTTTCATTACATTTTTCAAAAAACTTTTTTAACTATCACAGTAGTTAACACCACAGGGAAAAGAAAAATACACTAGACAATGTAGCTAGCTGGGTTGTCTCAAAGTGGCCAAAAATCTGTTCATGGCTAGTTTAATTACACACTTTGTTGTTTAGTTGTAGCATGCACCAGTTATGAGTTTTAAAATATCAATAGTGACCTAAAATAGGAGGTTTGGGGGTGAGGGTGAACACTAACAAATTCAAACCTTTTAAGTTTTTTGTAAGAACAACCGAGAGAATGAGAATACGACTCGATATCTTGGATAAATAATGTTTCGTTTTTATCCAGTCATAATGAAATGTAATTTAAAAAAGGTTTTAAATTTAATAACCTCTGTAACTTTCATTACTTTTGTATTTTTTGTTGTTGTCAAAACTGCTTCTTTTTACACCTTAAATCACAGGTATGTGGTGAAAAAGAATAAAAAATGACAAAATGTGTAAAAAAAATCCTCCTAATTCCCAATTTGTCTTTGGTCGCTATATTTACAGATAGACTTGTTAAAAGTTTTTTACATGCATAATATTAAAGAATACAACATTTTAGAGGAAATGTCCACCCAGGTTCATTATTCTGTAGAATGTTAACATAGTAGTTCCTCCCCAGATTAGGCCTCCATTTCTACCTGTATCTATAGAAGTGGCATGATAACAAATATTAACAAAACGATCACGAAAGACCCCTTAAGGGACTGTTCGTTATTTATTTAAGGTGCCACTGGAGGAGCTTTGTGGCCTCTAACCTAAAAAGACTTGACCCTCCCCTCATCAGTAATAATTTTCCTATGACCCTCCAAAATGGTTTGAAAAAGAGGCATGACTCTACACTTGTGTGCAATTTTGCACCTAGCAAAGAAATACAAATATCATTTGATTTTTACAGCCCTGACATACAGGAGTTAATCTCTGCATTCTGATCTGACGCATCACACTCCTCTGTTATGGTGTGGTGGCCATTTCAGTAGATTTACTCACTAACATTGTTGTGGAAACACAGTAAGCATGGCAACTAAATGCACACTTCCTGCATTACTGCATTACTTCAAATACTAAGTTACTCCTCTAGTAAACTAGTATTCACATGAAATAAAACAATAAAATATTGAGACCATTCTGCAAAGGACACTGGGATATAACCAATTCAACACTGGTTGCTATGGACTTGTCACTAGGCTTCGTCATTGTATATTTTAGCACATAGGTAAAGCTGCCGAAGCTGAACATTAGGCTATATTCCAAAACACATATGTTTATTTTTAAAGCAGATTTTAAGTTACATTGTAACAATTTAACAATTCGCCCTTATAAAATCCAATCGCGGCACGGCTGTTTTGGAACGCAATAGACAGACGCTTAAATTCAAGTAAAATGTAACGGTGAGCAGTCAGTGTTGGACCTACAGTCTGTTGAGATGCCTCTCCAAACGCAGAAACGAAGCGCAGTCACACCATAAAACGTTAAGACACGTTGAGAAAAAAAGATCCGTAGGCTATTTTGCCGTAATCCAATGACACAGGAAAAAAAAGTAATCCACACAACAGTAGATCCACAAAAAGGTAAATGACACGGTGTATCCAGCAAGGCCTACACGAGCGTCACATTCACCAGCCAGCTCCAACCAGGTGAACGAGGCCTCTCCACTTCGCCGTTTAAACAAAGTGGAATAAACGTATAAAAGTCCAAATCTACACAAAACCCGCAATCAATTAGTAAGCTGACATCACATTTATATACATGGCATTTAGGAAACCTTTATTGCAACCTTGGCACGGCAAGATGTCCAGACTAGTGCAACAGTAACTTTCGTTTTTTGCGTCCTGCTGCTCCCATCGTCAGCCAGGTAATATTTTTTTTACTAAAGCAGTATATGAAATCTGATGTATTACCTACCACCATTTAGTTGTTTTGTGTTATTTAAAATATTTATAAAATATCTGGTCATGCCAGATGTAATTATTCCACTCATTTTTTAAACAATGCAAATACCTGTTTGAGCCACCGGGGGGGGGGGCAAACTCCGCGTATGCGGTCAGACCCATCTGGTAGGGGGCCGAGACTGAGAGCTACATGGATAAATATGCACCAAACAAGCCACTTTGAAATTTTGCTCTTTTCATGAATAAAAAATGTTGGATGACCCTCCCCTCAGCAAAAAATAAAAAGACACGACCCTCCGCTATTTTCCTCCGGTGGTCCATTGCATAAATACCGAATGGTCCCTAAGTAATGCAGGTTAAATGTTGTTTTAAGGTGGATATCCAGCCTGTCATCCAGAGCTGTATGTAACATAAGATCACTTGTTTCCTTGTGAGTCTGCGGACAAAGGAGCTCAGTGAAGAGCACCTTTGGAAAATTTTGCATCATTTGCGCTTTACTGTTTCCATGAGGCATTCTGCAGACTTGTATCAGAGGTAATGGTCAATTCAAAACCTGGGTTACTTCAGCGAACAGTGTAGTTGGTAAATGTGACGACCACTGAGTGATCTTATAAATGCTTAACCTTAGACGTCAGTGAGCTGGTGCCCTTTTGCAGCACTGTTTACGTAACTCTAATAGCTTCACGCAGAGACAAAAACGAGAAGAAGGATGGGGGAGGAAAGGAAAAAATTAATGGAGCAAGTCTTTGGCGAGGAGCGATATATTTAATTTCACCTCACACACGTACACACACCTTTAATATCAAACATTATTTAACATTGAACCGCCCTCCAGGCACTTATGTCAACATTTGAAATCTACACCAACACACTCTCCCACCCTCCAACAAATATTACATAAACTCCCCACCTGGTACCTACGCTTGTGTATGCAACATCTAACCTGGGCTGTGTGTAAAATTTAAACTATGACTAAGTATTTTTAGCTAAATGTAGGAACAATGTAATTTGTTTAAAAAAATCTATTCATGAATTTAAGTTACAGCAAGTCTACCTTCTCAAGTGCTCACTGCAATGACACCTAGTTGACACCCAAAATGCTCTCCCTCTAATGCTGAATTACCTGATGGCAGGTCTACAAAGGTTGTGCGCCAGGGCTGCATCACAATTCATCATGGTTTATTGCACACCTTGTCATTGGGATTAATGCCACTAAAAGCCCACTCATCACTCAGTGTATCTAACAGGCATTTTTTGAGTTATATGAAGATATTTTTTATATTAATCCCTATACAACTTTTATTATTGATTATTATTATGGAACTTTTTTAATTTTCACATTCAATCCTTGTATAAGAGAATATCTCTCTAGGTGCTGCAAGTCAAATCAGCAAAACAGGATTTGATAACACAGTAAATCATATGCACCCACACATGGCCTGTACTGCCCATTTCCTCTGTTTTTGTTTACATCTATGCCCGTTCTGACTCAGTGTGATGCCAATCCCACCAACTGCTGGGAGGGTTAGCACTCAGTGTCCAGCACGGACATTTCTACTGTTCGACTAATATGGCGCATGTGCATGTTCCTTTCAAATAATTACACAGGCAACATGCATAGGCATGCTTACTGCACCGGTACAGTGGGCTTCAAGTTGGACACGTGATAGCCCTCTTAATGAAGTCTGATGAGTGTGTGTGTGTGTGTGTGTGTGTGTGTGTGTGTCCTGCTCTGCTTTGACTAGTTTTTCCTCTTTTTGAACAGATATCTATTCCATGGATCAAAAACCACATATAGATATTAGAAACACACACACACCCCACTGATAAAAAAAAACTGTTATTTGAATATATAAAGAAACGTCATTTGGTAGACTGAAACATCCATTTATAGTAGACTTCACATTTTGCTGCTTGAAATTGCTATGATAAAAACAACATCATGACCTTTACCAAATATTAGGGAAAAGCCTGTGACCGGTGTTTTGAATCTGTTATGATTGACTTATTTTGGTCAAATGGCCAATATGTAAACATCTTGCATCATGGAAACTGCTTGAAAATCTGCTCCTGAACTATAAAAAAAATACTGGAGGATTGTGAAAGCTACTGAATATTCATTTATCAAATATTTGATATCTTGAGCCCCTTCAGGAAGTTTTGAGTGGGCTAAAACAAAGCTGATGGGTAAACAGTCTCAGGTAATCTTACATATGTGTAACTGCAGGCCCCACTGTTTATGTGGTTACTGTAACAAATTCACCCTGCACGTTTACTGTGCTGACAAGACTCTAATAATGGAAGATCTATATCAAAATCATGTAATGTATAAAATGTCAATTATTCAGGACACTAAGTGCGGGTACCAGAGGCTTTTGTGCTTTCTTCATACATGGAAAGTATTATTATTTTAGCTAATATGGAATATGGATTACAGGTATTGTGCTCAACACTACTTGAGACCACATAAAGAAGAGCCAACAATGACTTGATGTATGCTTAACCATTTCATTCAGCACCCAACTCCATATGTCCAAATAAAATGATCTTTCAATGTTTTTCACTTTTCAATACCTTGAAGCCTTTTCATACTTTACATGTTATTATGTTGTGTGTAAAACAAGAATCAAATCCAAAATATGACTCTCTTTAAGAGTAAAACGTTCTAATTATCTCATTAACATAATGACCTGTGAATGTGATCATAACATAGGAATCAAAAAGTTAAGTAAATAATTTTATGCTGGAGAGACTGATATGTCACTTTTACAGGGAGAAAAAGACATAAAATGTATTGAATTTGAATATGGATCTGCTTTAAATATCAAGGTGTCATTTTGCAGAAGCATAGCATTTTTACCATTAAAGATGGTGATGCTAACAGGAACACCCTCAGCTCTCAGTTGCTAGCCAGCTAATTAGTCCACAGCAAGACAAGCTTGTCTCCTGCTGTTCAGACTCTTCCTTTTTGTACCTCCCTTTGTACCACCAGTAGTGGAAGGCCTCCGGTGAGGCAGTATTGCTTCCTTAGCCGATTTAGTCTGTTCCCCATCCAGCCACTGGGTTCCTGCCAAACATCATTCAATAAATCATTTCATGTTCATTCACTCGCGTGTGGGTGCGGTCAAAATAGGAGAAGTTCAGGTGTTACTAATAACATTAACAATTGCTCTGTTGTAATAGTGTCCCAGTAAGCTATGATGGTGTAACGATGAGCTAGGATAAAGGAACCTGAACCTGAAGCAGCTAAATACAATTCAGCCATTATTCTTTTTTGTTATCATTAAGACCTGAAGTTTTCCTACTAGTACATGTAAAAATATGTTCTGTGATAAAGACCATAACATACAATAACAAAAAAAATATTAGAGTAACATTTTGTGAATACATTTTTGAAATGCCCTATTTTTTAAATTGTCCTCTTTTACCCACCTAATGATCCCTGGTTGTTTTCTTCCTAATTAAAATGATTCATAGGAGCCTATGTAGAGCCATTCCACACTTGCATCTCTGATTCCAAAATGTGCAGTAAATGGATTAAAGCTTGTATACAAAGACGTTAAGAACAGAAAAGTTAAGATCAATCGCTGAGAGGGCTGAGTGTTCTTATTTGCCCTCAGTCTAATTTGAAAATAGGAAATAGAAAGACAAGCTGTTAATGGGTGAACATAATGGGAATAGACCATCTATTCTGTTGTAGAAGTTGCATCTATGATCAGATGTCCTGTATAGCCAGGGGTTGACTGAGTACAAAAAAACAGAAACATGTCACAGAGTACAAAAATGACAGGCTACGGTTTTAAGGAAATAGTCGGTCCAGGTGAATTCATGTAACAAAAATCTCAGTGGTTGTGATTGCACTTAAATACGCTGCAATTATAAAGGAGAACTTTCAACCATTTTTCCTGGAGACACAGGTCCACTTTTTAGGAATTAGATAAGTGACTGCAATTTGAAGATTTCATTCAGTCTGGCAAGTGGCATTTAAAAGCTGCTTGTTTCACCTACTAGGATTGTGCCCCAAATATCAGTAGGTTACTAATAGTGAGTGGAGGATGTTGAAGGCATGAGCTTAGTGATAAGAAGACATGGTCATCTCTGCCTCTCTGTCTCTCTGCTCTTCCACTGACCCATACTTCACTCAGTGTGCTGATGAATGGAAGGACAACTCATACCAGCAGTGCACTTACCAAGGCATATTCAGGGAAAAAGAGGGAGGGAATGAGGTGAGAGTCAATAGTGGAAATGACCAAAATAGAATCTCCTCTCGTGTTCCTGTTGCTACGTGTGGCAGGCGGTAATGTCTATTGGTTCTCTGACACAATGTGAAGAGATGAGAGAACACAAGGCCATTCCCTGCAATTTGTGTGTCACCACCAAACTGCAACTTGTGGGCACGGAACAGTCATTACCAACAGCAGGAGCACATGAGAGCTGACTAAATGACAGACTGGGTCAATACTGGCTGCCCGTTAGCCTAGCCATTGCACCAAGCTAATTGTGTATAATTGCAGCTCTGTGTGCATTAGTGGTTCTGAGTCCACCGTGACCCTATGGATGAACCTCATGGAGGAACTAATGTTCTGTAATGTCAGAATGGAGGCAGAGGTGAACAGGTGGTGCAAACATATACAGCTGATGTACATAACATACGTACACATGCCCATAAGGATCTGTACGAACTCATGCACACATGCAAATACTGAACCTTGGTGCACTCTCTTATCTGAGCTCTCACCTGAACCCATAAGCCATCTCAGTTCACTCTGCATCATGGCAGCTTTTGTGTTCGGAATAACCCTCATATCTTTATTTGGCCAACCATGTTTATGAAGCATGATAGTGATCAAAATCCCCGATGAACAACCCTGTGCACCCAGTGTTTCTCTGACCTCAGGGAACCTGGGTAGTTAAGCCTTACTAAGTACAAAGTGAAACGGTGTGTATCTCATTGCACTGTGTATTACCTGGGAATACTCAATGTTGCTGCCAAGAGGATTTCATTATTTAGATAAATAAAAATGAAGATTTGCAGGCATCAATTAAACAAGGGTTTCTCAACCACTTTTAGTTTCCAAAGTTCTCATGACCCCAGCAAATTGTAAACATTGTCACCGTCTAGAGAAGAAACAGACAATGACAAAGAGTATAGAGAGTAGTCACCATTTTCTTGGCCTTGTGGAGTATTTATTTCAAATAGACTGTGGCCACTGACAGAAGTGGGGAGCTTATTACCTTGGAGGCTGGCTGTATGCGCCATGTTTTACTCTCTGAATAAAAAAAATTGTTATCTTCCACTTTGTAGATTTCCCAAAGTAAATATCTCTTTGGGCGCAAAGGTCAACAATCTGTCTTGAATGCTGGACTTTTATAAAGAACTATATAGCAGAAGGCCACTATCGTTTTGCATATTTGCATCATCTGAGTTATGAAACAGAAGTTATACTGTATATTTATCTATATTTTCAGTTTCATTGCATGTCCTACTTTTTAAATTGGGTCATTTTTACATAGAAAAGATATTTTTCAAGCTAAACTGTATGTTATGCGATATTAAACCTTTTGTCACAAGCACATTGGATACAGACAGTGACAGGAAGTCAGGTGATGTAAAGCAGATGGGGAATTTTTAATAATCCAGTGTTCCCTTATTGCATTGAGTGTGGCTACCATGTTGACATTCTTACATGAAGTATGCATGCATGGTCATATAGTTGATTTTATGGTTAAGAGCTAGGTGACCGCCATGCCTGTGTCGGTTTTTAGCGGGATGTCGGGAGCTGTGGTGTGGGGAGCTGATGGGATAGCATTTTATTGTACAAAGTAATTACACCCTGTATGGTTTTATGTGACAACTAAAAATGTATTAATTGATTGACTGATTGATTGATTGAATGATTGTAAAACATGAATGGACAGCGGTCTAAATGTATAGTATATGGCATTGAATTGGTCTCCCACAGTCACTCTGGACCCTGCTCACAGATTAAATGGTTTATTGACGTCTGTCAGTCCACTTATAATGTGCCAGATGATATGTAATCGAAGTGGAGAAGAGGTGGGAGGAGCTACATTCAGCATTTTTGTGTTACAGTGGCAACAGTGGCTTTGTAACGCCAAGAAAGTTTGTGGATTAGATGCAAGGATGTAGAGAGACTGAAAGTAGAGTGTGTTTGATGTTACTCTTGAATTTGATTAGCGTGGCTCTCCTGTAATGGTTAATCAAAACTAGCTGTGTCGCGCCTCGATCCGCTTTCATTTTTCATGGATTTTCTTGGAGCCTTTGAATATCAAAGAAGAGCTGAGTCTATGTCTTTTTGTGTATCTGCTATTTAGTGATACTTTTAGAAGAAACTACTACTACTTGTCTGGAGTTTGCACCTTCAAGGTTGAAAGCACTTAATTGGAAGTCGCTTTGGATAAAAGCGTCAGCTAAATGAAATGTAATGTAATGTGTAATATCTATTATCTAAAAGAACATCCCCTAATGCTATATTGTACTACAAAGTTAAATAACACTCCCATCACGCATAATGGGAACATTTTTATTTTTTATCTTTCTTGGTGTGTGTTACTAATATCTCTCAGGAGTTGTGTTTATGTGCTCTAATACATTCACAGTTTTACACGCAAAATGTATCAACATGTAATGTACGGTATATTGCTGTGTCCCTGGTAGCTTAGTTCTCACAGCTTGTTGCTCTGACCCTGAGTGGAAACTATGTCCAGTGACTGTACACTGCTAAGCAGGCACAGACTGGACAATTTCAGCATTGTTGGTCAAAACCTTTTCAGCTTATTGTAATTCAAGTGGTCTGAAAGGAAACTAGACTTCTGCACCTCTTGGCTCTGTATTCACAAAATCTGGTCAAGCACAGGACATTTCAGAAAGAGAGAGCATTCCTTATGGCTGTTCTGCGCATGCATTGCCTGTGTGACAGAGAGGGGTGAGGGAAAGCTGCAGGACTTTTTTTTTTACATATACCTACTGCTACTACTTTACCTCCACAAGGTGGAACAAGAAGGTTCTGTCATTGTCGGAGAAGTTCTACACATGACAACTTTTAGAAAGAGAATGAATACTAGTTGCAGTTTAGACCTACAGATGTATGTGATTGTTGCCACCTACAGGCAAATAAAGCAATTCCTGCTGCAAATGTAACGCCACCTGCAGGCAATGAGAAGCACAACAAAATACGTAGTTTGTCCCTCTAGAATGACACAGAGAAGCAATTTCTGATCTCACGCCTCTATCGACAAGACAACATAACTGTTGAAAAATATCTCACCATGACCATAATAAAAAGTGACCCATAGTATTAATATCATCCAAATCTTACTATTTTTGGCCACTGCATTCCCCACTGTTTTTCTTTCAGGAAGATACATTTTTCTTTTTTTATTTAACCTTTATTTATACAGGTAATCTCATTGATACACGGGGTATCATTCTCATTCAAGAGAGACCAGGAAGATACATAGTAATAGTGTGAACTCAGTGTGTTCCCCCTCAGTAAGCAGATAATGGGATGTGGTTAACAAACATCTTACTTTTATATTCAAAGACATGCCGATTTAATTTATTTCCATCTGAATTGTGTTTAAATATTTAATTTTTAAAGTGATACACATGCTGCATGTGCACTAACATTCATTCCTATTTATGGTATTCATACAAAGCAGAACAATCAGAATCTTCAATCAATAAAAATTGTGAAACAATGCTCACTGTCCAAGCTAATTATACAAGCAAAAACACAACATTTTGGTGTCGTTATTAACATTAACACGGACTAGGACAATGCAGTGCCTGGAACATGAGTATGACCAGCAGCAGCAGCAGCTGTGAGGGAGGGCTGTTATCCAAGACATCCAAGACATGTACTCCCTCAGTACAGATAGAGACAAGGACACACCTGCCCTCATTTAGACCTCCATTGGTCAATTTCTTATTGTTGGACCCAGTGACTCATAACAACTGCAGAAAGGTGCACTTAAAAGGATGGTTTGGGATTGTTTTGGTTGTATAAGGTACTTATCCATAGTCAGTGTATTACCTAGATGGTGGTCGGCACACCCTCAGTTTGTAGAAGCAGCCAGGAGTACTGACACAGAGGCTAAGCAATATATTGCTGTGGATGTGGGCAGCAGCAAATGTAGACACCTAAAAAAAAGGCCTACCTAAAAAAAATCAATATCAGTTAAAACTACAGTTGTTGACTTTCATACCAATATTTTTTTTTTCTTCATATTTGCACCTTTCACTATATCCTGACAGTACTGGTACTACATTATGTCCTCTGCCTCCTCCTGGTGTGTCACAAGGAAAACCAATCAGAGCAAAGGAGTCAATGTCTGCTCGTGAACTGCGGTCAAACTAGGCAGCACTAATTAAATATGAATGAAGATTATGTTACTGCATTGCCTATTTCTCCTGTGTTTTCAGAAACATATCTTAGTATACTGCCTGCTTCTCCAAACACGGATAAGTACCTTATACAACCCCACTAAAAAAAAAAGCCGAACTATCCCTTTAAGTCATAAAGGATTAGTAGTAGTTGGATGCATATTCTTGATTAAAGCCAGAAATGTTATGTACACAATGTTTCACCTTACTGTTACAAAAGCTTGATAAATGCTGTAAGAATGTTTACCTCAGCTGCTGACAGCTGGCTGGATTTACTCATGTCATTTAACATGAACCCTCTACTCCAATAAAAACAGAACAGGAGCAGAAATGTATTATTAGTGTGCTGTATATCTGTGTGACTGCTTGCATGTGTCTGTCAAAGTTGAAGAGACGTGTGAAGAGACAAACTTTAACTCCTTTCATGCATGAATGGCTGCTTTATCCACATCAATCAGGAACAGACTGTTCTCACTCTTTTTCTCATTATTCAGTAGGTTATTTACTGTGTATCAAGCTTCCACAGGATGAAACAGTTTGAAGCAGACTCTCATAATGAAACTCTTTTCATAGCTGGTGCAATAGAGAGAAGAAATGACCACCTAAGTCACCTTGAACATAACACTCTCAATGAGAAAAGTGCTGACTTTCATAAGCTCTGCAACATTAGCACAAGACCTTAATGCTAAGGCAATCGCAGACAAAGCACAATTTAAAGAGCAGAACATTAGCTGAGGTGCTTAGCCCGGCCTGGACCAAAAGTAGAACCTGTAGTGGAAAAGGTTAGAAGGAGAGGACAGCTAGATCTGGCTGGCTAACACACACACACATTGGACAAGCTGTTCTCTCTCCTGACTCAGTAGGCCACACACATCCTGACCTGTGTGTGTGCACGCACTCTTGTGCACATCTTTACACCTTGCTGATTCCTGTTCCAACTGACTTTTTTCCCATTTGTATCTCGCTATCAGACCAGCTGAGCCACACACACACACACACACACACACACACACACACACACACACACACACACACAGAGAGAGAACATACACATACTGTTCTTGTTTGCATTTGGCACAGACAGAATCCCTTTTTTCTATTATTTAGACAAAAAGGAAAACTGCGATGTCTCCCACTTCTGACATCCACATCCCCAGACTGCACGGTCAGATCTATTTTAATCCCCATCAGTAATATGCAAAGACAGGTACATCTTGAACAACCTTTCTGTCATTCAGATTAAGGAGCGAAAGAGAGTTGATGGACCACATGATAAAACGTTACGTCTATGTATGAGAACAGGCTATTCCTCGTCATCAGCGTTGGACACATTGGCTAATCCTGTTGAAGTGTAGATGAGTTAGTGGTGGGTGGCATGGAATAGAAAAACAGCTTATTTTGAAAGAAGCAGGGAGTTGTTCACAGAATATTTAGAACTACTGACAGACTCAGGTTGCATTGAAACTAATTCCTGAAACATGCTGTATAATGAAGTGGAAATCTGATGGAGGGTTGTTGTTTCAAATCCCCTGACGAATTAGAGAAATGCATTTGCTGCCGCTAGGGTAGAGTCTAGATTTCTAGGCTAGGGAACTGTGTCAGTTTGCCACAAGCTTTATTTCTTCTTCTTGGTATTTTTCAGAACATTGCAGATTCTTTAAAATATGAACCCTCAGTGATGTGACAAAAATTCCATAAATACTATTCCTATAAATGCATTTTCATCAGAGTTCAGACCATTTCGGAGAAACTAGCGTTCGTCCATTATAGACAAAGGAATTTTCACAGTGCTGTGAATGATTTGTCATACACGTGAACAATATGAAGCTGCTTGGGGTTTTTCAGGTTTGGTGAAATGCCAAATTGTTCAAACAATATTCAAGTTTTTTTTCAGCAAAGAACATCTTACAAAAACATTTAACAGTTAAGTATTTCCACATGGTAATCATCAACAAGGACTAACAGATTGACTTGTGCCTTTATTCCATGGCTATGCTGAATGATGAATAGTGTCAGCCGATTTAAAGGAGAATTCCGGCCAATTTTTACGTTAATCTTAATCGCTATAGCTACGCGAGTACTTTCGATAGAAAAAACCCCGACCCGAATCAGTGCAGGTAACACGGAGAAGCTGCAGCTACGTACTACAAGCGTCCCCTGAGCTAAAACAGCAGTGATCGGAGCAAGTTTTAGAGTGCCTTTGTGCCTCTTAACAGACACAAAATGCAATTAATATGTCTGTGCCACATGAACAGGGCCCTTACGTGTCAACAAGATGCGTTTTCAACTCAGACATTGATTGAATTCACCTACCCTGGTCTCTGTCTCGATCCTGCCAGTAGCTAGCTTGCCCTGCTAGCTGATAAACACAGCTTAAACACATCGAATAACTTAAACACATAGTCAACTTTGCACTTTGTTTGCAATTCTTTAACACACTTATTGCGAAACACTACACACGTTTTCTTACATTAGACACTTTGTTCAAAAATGAAATCTCCTGTTGTCATTGGGAAAACACTCTGTTCAAAATGCAAAACTCATCTGGCAATTGTAGGAACTTACATACAGACCTGAAAACAGAACACCAATCGGTCTGAGCCTTAGCACTACAGATAGGCCTCAGGTAAACCATTTTGAGAACTTTGCAAGCATGGAGGCAATGAGAGTCAGAGTAGGAGTTGGACGTGGAAGAGACATTTCCTGTGATGTTGACAAGCCCCTGCCCTGCAAAAACTGTAACGTGCGCTTGTTGCTCCATGTGTGCTGATGCGCTCATCTGTTGACATTTCTGAATGCCTTCCTACAGTTGCTTAATAAAAGCTTTCCACACAAACAAACGTACATGTGTCATTAATATGAGAAAAAAAATGAGATTTTAACGGTGCCGGGCTCGGGTCGGGCTTGGACATAAATCTCTTGATGCCTGTCGGATGCGGGCCGGGTTCGGACAGAAAAATTTGGCCCGATCCAGACTCTAATGTGAGCGCCTCTTTTTTTCTATATATTTTTTCTGCAATTTTCTTTTTCAGTTTACTGTTTGTTGTGAGCATATTTCTGTTCAGTCCTATGTAAATATATCTGCTGTGCATATGTTGCACTGACTTATTTGGTTAAAAATAAAAACATAAATGTTTCAACAGCATGTGTGTGTATCTGCAAATATTTAGATAGATAGATAGATAGATAGATAGATAGATAGATAGATAGATACTTTATTAATCCCGAAGGAAATTTTAGGATACAGTAGCTTAGACAACCTTACTGTAACACATCACACACATATACGCAAATATATCTACATATATATACACAGAAATGCAATGACCATGATAAGGTCTGTGCATGTGAACAATCTGACGAATTTTCTACAATTTGAACTATTTTAGTATTATGGCAAAGCATACTAAAGATGAGAGTGCTTTTCATAATGCCCAACAATGTGTAGCTGGTTAGACAAAAATCTGGTAATATGAATGAAGTGTGTGCCATGTGGTGCAAAAGTTTGATTTTGATAATGCTATATGTGGTTTTGGTTGCAGTGCTTCATTTTGCAGGATATATGAGGTATTGTGCAGTTTGGGTGTGTGGTTTTGTGAATTGTGTTGAGTATTTTGATAAAACCACACTAGTTTGCAAAATTGTGTTTTCGCAACTGGAAAAAACTGTAATAGCCCAAAAATAGTCTTTAAAAAAAGAAAAATCTTCAGTAGGTTTAAATGCTGTGGTCAAACTGACACCAAAGATAAAAGATGTTAGTACATTTGAGGATAACAGGTGGGTTAATGTGTCCTGTGCACCAGCACTGGCAGGTAAGACACTCATGCTCATTCTCTTTCAGGATTAAGACCTGATAATACAATAATACTTCTCCCAGTAGCATCAATATTATCACGGGACGGCTGAAGAGTAGCAAGTATTTTCTCAGTGGTTCATGGATCCTTTCTGGGAGAGCAGAAAGTGTTGTCAAAATCTATTCTTCTTCTTCTTCTTTCTTTTAACTCTGACATCCCAAGGTTCATTTAACTCCAATCCAGAATTATATACGCACCCGTTAATTACTATTACACAAAAATCACCCTGTCCTTGAGTCCACTTGAAGAGAAGAGAGATGGCCTATTCGTAGACACTGCCCCTAATTAATATGATGTCATCCAGGTACTGAACAAAATTACAAATATGCATAGGTAAAACTCCAATGCAATTAAGAAGTGTTTCTGTAAAGACAATGCTGCTTAGCAACAACTTGAAAACATTTGAATGTTCATCCAGGCTCAACTATACTACTAAAGAAACTACTAATACTAAGAAAAGGAATCATTCTGCTTTATAACACACATCCATAATATCACTACTTTAATCAGCACTGAAGGCAGTGGTGTCTACCAAAAGAATAGACATTCAAAATGAATTGTGTGTTTTCAGAACACAGGATGAAACCTTAAATGTTAACCCCTTTCCATTCTGACGGCCCGCTGGCGGGCATGGCCCACTTTTTGTCTTTTAGAAGCTGCAACAGGCTCAGATTTGAAGATCAAGGTTTGGTTGCCGTCCTGCCATATGGCCATTGAGAACATGCCAGTTTGGATTTTGATCTCAGTCTAGTTGGCGGTTTGGTGACAGAGCATGGGAGAACAAATACCTCCCAAGTAACAAATTCTATGCTCCCCACCAATAATCATTTTGTTTTTAATTTTCTATTTTTACCTTCTGATACAAAGTCAATAACCACAGGTGTTGTGACTGTCATCCTGGTCTGCTGTCTACATATTATCAAAATCCACTTTATTTTCTCTTCTTCTTCTTCTTCTTCTTCTTACTCTGATCCAGAAATACATCTATTATGTCACAAAAATCACCTTGTCCATGATGCCACCTGAACAGAAGAGAAATGCCTATTCTTAGACACTGTGTGTCATGTCCCTAATTAATATGATGTCATCCAGGTACTGAACAAAATTACAGCTACGTCTTAAAGAGAGAGCCAAAGTCCCTGCTAACTGCCCTCTCTTCCACTACCATCTAAAATTTTATGGGTTTTCACATAAAAAGGTTTTTTTTGACAACCTTTCTGACAATTCCTGAAAAAGATTATTCTCTTTTAAACATCGAGTAAAAGGGACTCTAGTATACCATGTGAGTTTTCTCCTTGAGAACATCTGTACATAGCTGTGTTTGTCAGAGAGAAGCCTCACTGGAGGAGGGCTAATTAGACACACTGGCAGGAGGAGATCATGTGGCCCTGGAGATAGATGTGACTAATCTAGACTGCTGTCATGGAACAAATTACCTCAATCACACTTGCTCAGGCACTGCACCTACATCTTTGCTCATTAAAAAACTTTTAGGCTATTGTATTTATGCAGCAGTATCACACATGGGCGTAAATCTGATCTAACAGTAGGGGGGGACAATAAACAAAATTTCTGAAGAGCAATTTTTGAAGGGGACACAAATAATACAGCCACAATTATACTCGTAGAGGACATGTGTACACAACCACAAAAATACTTTAAAACATAATGACTTATTTTTAAAAAGTGTCCCCATATAAAAGAAATACAATACTTTTGTACACTTGTTAAATTAGTTGATCATAATGTAAATTAGTGAGCCACTAGTAAAGCTCATCAAACATGAATTAGGTTCATAGGTTCACCACGCGGTCATATTATAATTATAAAATGATCTTGCATCCTCCGCATAAATATTAGGTTTCGTCTGGGACAGAGGATATATATTTAAGTGCAGCAAACCCACTGCTCAGCCACTTCAAACACAACTGTAGATCTTCAATATTAACCCTAATGTCAGTTCACACACATAACGTTAGGCTTATCGCCGTGGTAACGTTAGTTGTAGTGGGTGTATTTCTATCCAACAAGCTATTAAACAAGCTAGCTAACGTTACATTATATTACACTAACATAGCGAACTTTTTGTCATAATTAATTCATTAATTTCTCAGCATAATTTCTATTTGAGAAAAGAACAACTTCATCCGATGTTTAATGTGAATAAAACAGACTTGAACCAACTACTTACTACGTTCCTGTCACTACCCGATGTGCCTGTGTGAGTCGAGTGCAGATCCGACTCCTAACGTACAGCATGCAGTGGACCAAACCACTGTGAGGCAAGGGAGGGGGGACTCAAAATGCTTCTAAACTTAAAAAGCATTTTTTGGGGTTTGTATTGTTTTACTACTTAGACAGATATCTTACGGCAGTTGCTAGTTGTTTAAACTGCTACAGAGCTTCGTGAAGCCGGCTACAGACCTCCGTTGAATCAGCGGTAGTTGGTGGTTCAGTTACCCAGAAGTAGGTGACTTTGAGCCAAGTACAAAGCACCGCGAGCTGCTGGTCGTTTTGGCGGACATTACAAAATATGAGTGCTTTGCCGCAACAAAAGTTAAGATTAGGCACCAAAACGAGTAGTTAAGACTAGGAAAAAGATCGTGGTTTGGATTAAAACACTCCTAAGGAGCATGCATTTCCTGGGTGAAAGGCTTTAGTTTTCCCCCGGAAGTGAACTCCACTCTCTGGCTTGAAAGTCCTTTATGTATGTCAATGCCCACCCATCCACCCTGACCACCTCCAAATGCGGCCAACCGCTTTCTTATACAGCACAATGTAGTGAATACAGCACAAAAACGTGGAATGCTTAGGAATTACAGTGCTTAATTTTTCGTAGCTTAGTTGACCTGTGATGTAACAATTTGTGACAGCTGGATGCATCCTGGTAATAAAGGTGAATAATTAAATTAAAGCAGCAGCGGGGGGACAATGAGGATTTGTTGGATGACCTTATTAGAAGTTGATGACAAGACCTCCAATTAACGCCTATATAACTACAAATGACATATTGAGATCATTTTCAGGAAGTTTTTTAACTAGATGAAAACAGGATACACAGAAAATGACAACAACAATCTCAAATTGAAGTCCCATGAAGGATGTGTGCTGATGTCCTTAAGACCTAATTATATAGTTACTTGAGTGTTATCTCAGTTTTCTGGTTCCCTAGATAACCTGTAGCTTCAACCTGTTGTAGCCTATGTGAAAACAACGAGCACTATAAATCAGGATTTTCAAAGGAGATGAGGTCTCGTACTTTGGACATCAGGTTGGGGAGACTACTTCTTTTCATTGTCAGTGTGGCTTCTCAACTTGAGGTCTTGAGATAATACTTTATAAAATGTAGTGTGAAATTTTGTCAATTAAAAGGTCTCAAGGTGAGAAATTAAGTAAAACGCTGTAGAAAAGATTCTCTGCCATTTTGAACAGGCATCTAGTAACTTTGTGAACAGCAACTGCAAACACTTCTTATATATCCTTTTATTCATATCCATATCCATTTATTTTGTGCTTCTGTGTTCGGGGACATTCATTTGTTAAATACCCAAATTAATCTTTGAGAAGTTGCATTCAGTGGTGACTTTTACTGGTGATAACTTTTCCCTCAAATATCAGTTCTGGCTTTTTTTACAGTGCTGTTTTGTGATAACTTTTGTTAAGCTTCTTTAATTTAAACAATAAATAATCATTTTAAAAAAAAGGCGTGGAGTTCATCAAGTTGAAGTTGGCTGGACCACGTAGTTACCATTCCAGTTTCATTCATTTAAGCAGTTGAACACTTATTTACCTGTGGGCTACTGTTACTTTTCTTATATTTCCATGTATTGTTAACAGGTGGAATCCTTACTGGCGACATGAAGCCACATTGTTTGCCCTGCCTTCAATTACGCACTTAAAGCCATTAGTGTTTTTCTTCCTGCCCCATCAGCGCAAACAAACCGTGCTGCACACACTGCTCCCACTGCCCTCCTCTGGCACTTGGTTGTGTCTGGCAGAACCCACTAATTCAAAATATCTCGTCTGGGTTGTTTTGCTGAGGCATTAAGAGGAAATGAATTACTCTTTGGCACAGAAAATATTCAACTTTCCTTTGGGCTTTTTCTTTTCTTTTAAGATCAGTCAGGTGCACATCTGTCATGCAACTATTGACTGTGTCTTATTTATGAGAGGGCTGTCTGCGGCCTGTGTTCTTTTTCAGACACCATGAGGCAGCACTAGACACTATAACTGCCATACATATTATTTTACAAACATATATTTGTTATATTTATTTAATCCATTCATGAATATTGAGTCTTGAAGGTGCAATAGGAAAAACACACATTGGGTGAGAAGTTATTCTCCGTGTGTGCCATGGATGACGAGAGTTAATCGTGTTTTGAGCGAAGAAGTAAAGAAGGTGTTTTTCATTTTTGTTTTTTGAACCGGGTATTTTCAAGTGAACTCATTCCCTCTTGGTTATATGCAGCCAGCGAGTTTGATGGTGGATTGCCAATGAATGTGGATGTGATGGTGGTGAAAAGGATGACATGTGCAATAAATTCATCTGTAACCAGAACCATGGTGTCGTTTATTTCCCGGAGGGAGTGATGGACACTAAAAACAAAAACAGCATTCTAATAGTGACTGAGCCTTTTTGGGGGGAATGCTGCAGGTATCGAGCCCTCATTATTTCAAACAAATATGTTAGTTTCTCTTGGTTTCTGAATGATATAAAAAGAAGAAACAGCTGCTTCGGATTACATTTAACATTTAACGACTAAAGAAAACATCCCTACATACAGTACATTTATGTCTGTCTACTTTAAAGTAGAGATTTTCTGATGCATTTATTACAAAAGTTTATGTTCAAGCTTGAAAAGAAATGGTAACAAGCGCCAGAGAACCATAAGGTCACTGTGATTGTGTTTTGTCGCTCTAACTTTTTTTTGACTTGCAGCTACGGACATTGGGTCACAGGTAATACTATAAACTATTTAGTAGAGAGTATCATTGACTTAAAAAAGTCCACAGAGTGAAAATAAAACATTGGAATAGTGGTGCTGACAAAAGGAGCACATGAACAAAAAACAAGCCCCACACATGCCCTGCTCAGCTGCATTCTACATTATAAGGACCTGTAGGTATTTCCGTATATGAATCAGATGCATTATATCTCAAGTGATATATTCCAGTTTTTTTGTACATGCCCTCCATGTATAAATACAATCACAATCTCAGGCAACGGGATTTGAGTAGGAAATGCTATGCTATGCCTTTATATGTTGTGATATAAATATATATGCAATGTTAAGAGTGAATTTGTTCTAGTTGTTGATGCTACAGTAACTGAGTTACTGTAACATTTGTATAGAGTTACTGTAGCATTGTAGTTTCTAACATTAACTACAGCTTTATCACAGATTGAAAAGGTAAATGTCAGAATTATTGTGAGTGCTGTCTTGGAACTTTCTTTAATACATGTACAGGAAGAAGAAAATGTATTAGTAAGTTATTCAAAGAAATAACTGTGTATGACTAATGGTACAATATTCATTTATTCGTTGGCAGCTTTCATTATTCAAGATCAACCACTGAAAATACCAATCATACGACCACATAGGTTGTTTTACCCTCCAATATGACCCACAGGAGCGTTTCATAAATGAGCGCTCTAGCGGTGGCAGGAAATACAACCCACAGGAACGTTTTCTGTCTTCATACCTAAAACCTACCTATTAGAAAAAGATTGTGGTTTTAGTTCACAGTTTAACCCTGCCTATAAAACTGAATGGTAGGCTCTGCAAAATGTACACAACTTATGTCCACTACTTTTACACCAGGGTTAATGTTGATTATAGTGTGATGTTATTGTTATGGGGCAAAGGGGTCTTTTTTAACTCTCAGAACAACATGAGCTAAGAAAATTATGCTTTATCTTTGTATACTAGCATGTAAAAATGTAATGACACAGTTATGTCAGAGTTTACTGTGCAACACACTGTACCTACTCCAGGTGAAAGAAAACAACACTTCTCTACTGCAGCAGCTGTCATGAACACCCAGTCAGCTGCTGCATTAGTGAAGTGTTGTTTTCTTTCACCTGGAGTAGGTGCAGTGCCTTGCACTGTAAACTCTGACATAACCACTTTATTATATAAGAGTAAGCTGGTTTTGCTGTCCTGAAACCACCACTTCCAACTCTGAAAGTGGCAAATTGAAGGTATGGCCAGCTATGACTTGTGAGTCACCCACACCAAACTGCATCATGTTTGAGTGTTGGTTGTCTTCTCAGCTTTACTGTTGCGACTATTAATCCTTAAACCCACACCTCGGGTCTTAAGAGACTCCATCTATTCCCTAAACTGTTTGTTTTTTAGTTAGTTATTAGTTGAAATCATGTTTTTGTAACATTTATAAGGCCTTTAGAAATCTGAGGTATGTAAGAGTGTTTGTATTTCTTGTATTTCCACAAGGCAGTGACAGTGATTTGTGATTACCATGCTGTTTGGTACATGCAGGTCATTGAGCAATTATAGTAGGTTAGTTCATGTGTAGCACAGCACAAAATGTTTACAAGATTTTATAGGCTTCTAGGAACTATATAGAGACCTTTTGAAAATAGCATTTTTAGCATCCATAAGTAAAAAACAAAAACAAAAAAAGCGCAGCAATTTTCTAAAGACTTGATGTATGTATGGTTTGGTTTAATAATACTTAGATAAAACTGATTGTCAAACTCAACACAAATTGCTCTCTTCTTTCTTTTGACATGCACAGGAAATGCACAAATGCAGGACAAATGCACTAATTGTTTTGGCTCATACACGTCCCTGTCTCTCATTACTATTATGTGTCACAATCCAAGAAAAAAAATACACTGGAAAATGGTTTTGTGCAGTGGGATATGCTCAATACACAAACATTAAACCATGAGGACCACATGGCCCATGGAGGAAAGTGTGTTTTTTTAATATGCACATTTCTGCATCCTGTGCTTGTCTCCATGACAACAACTTTCATTATACAGTGGCCTAAGTGGCTGAATGAAACCTTCTCTGTTCATGCTTTTTTCTCAATTTTCGTCCTCCACCTTTTCTTCTCTTCTTCCTCCCTCCTGAGCTCTTCTTTTCTCTGACAATGAAGCTCAGAACAAGTACATGCTGGCAGCACACAGTCATTAACCTTACTGCTGTCATGTTTACATTTGTGGGCAGTATATGGACAGTACAGTGCAGTTTGAATTCAATTGTTATTGTATATTTTTTGTAAATTTGTAAATTCTATTGTATTGTTATACTGTATACTTTAACAGTATTCTTTTTATATTTCTTACTGTCCTTTCTGTTTTTCATTCTTTATATGTTAAGTGAGTGTTGTACTTTGAGAGCAAGGATTAACCGGAGTCAAATTCCTTGTTTGTTTACGCAAACCTGGCCAATAAAACTGATTCTGATTCTGAAGATTAAATGTTCTTAAATACAGCAATGACTTAATCATCTAGACATAATAATAAATAGTTTGATAATATATTTTTTTGTTTTTTTGCCTTCTGCAAGCTGGTAATAATTTTGCCTTTCTCCTGTTGTGTATTCTTCATTGTTCCTTTTTTCCTTGGTATATGTTTTCTTGTGTTGATTGTCTTGATTTGCAGTCCCAAAAAGTGTCTTTTTGCCTCTTCAACATTGTTAACTAGAACGCATTCTTCTGGATTGTCTTTTGGAAGAAAACTTTCCACATGTTGCTAATGTAAACAGCAATGTGCAAACAAGATGGGTTGCCAGGTTCCACAGTCGCTTATTGTGGACGCAGTTTGGAAAGATAAGAGTTTAATGAGGCATCATCTATCATTGCTGACATCATTTACAGAGCAAGGTAATTAATGGATACCATTTTTGTTTGGCATGCGCTACTGGATAATAAAGAGCTAATTGTGCATTAGACTGTTTGAGATTTCTCCGTTATAAAATAACAAAGTTCATATCTTCATTCTGTCTCGAGATCAACTTGATTTCTAACGTCCTCTGCATGTCTAGAGTCCAGTTTCATTGTTTTTGCAAATTGTGCAGTGAAAAAGAATCGTTTTCAGCTTGCATGCATTGTTTATGGTACTTCATTAAAATAAACCAACATTCATGCTCATTCACATTCATGAGATATAGAATGCAGTAATTTGCCATTTCTGCTGTGAGTGGTTAGTAAGGGGTTCACACAATATAAATACTCGCATTATCTATTAAATAACAGTTTTTGATTTGCTTTCTCATTCCTCAGGATTTGTGCACTTTATTGTAAAGATCATTGAGTTGTTACTATTTTTTGGATTTAAGTAATGAGGTAAAAGGTTTGATTACTAATATATCTTAGTTTATAGAAGTAAATAAGGAAAGTTTTGTGTAATGTGTTCTTCTGGACACTCGGTGGAGCAACACATGATCGAAAAAATGAATTGATTTGAAGTGCTGCAGTGCCATCTTGTGGTGAACTACTCAACATGTTTCCACAGTCCCCAGGCCTTTCTGAATGACACAACTCTTTATGGAAATACAAGAATCATATATATTATGTAACATGCCATATCCATAAGTACATATATTTCTGTCAGCATTAAGCCACAAATTTAAAACCATAACGATTTACAGCTTTGCTTCATATGGTAAGAGGGTCATGTTACTCAGCTGTAACTGGTTTCTGGGAGAACAGGTGAAACTTGGCCTCTTCTTTGGGGGAAATCTCCTTTATCCAGAGCAGCTTTAACCACCTGTGCGTCTTATGTTTACCAACGGAAAGTGAGGCTGACACACACATTCCCCACTTTGTTTGATTCCACTTTAGCTGTTACCAGAGGCCCTGCTTCTAGTTCCCTGTATTGTTTGAGGGTTGGGATGATGAGGAAGCTGTGAAATGGCATAAAGCACGTGGGGTTTCACTTAATTTTAACATGCTTCAGATCATTGTAGAATGGATGGATTGAATTATTTAAGGTGGAAGGGTAGTTAAAAAGTATTGTTTAGGAAAAATAAAAAAAGTAAAAGGCTGAACAAACATGTTTTACCAGTTTAAGGAGAGCTTTAGAGGGATATCTAAGATTATGTTGCCACTCGTGACATGGAGGTTGCTGCAAGGAAAGTGGTTGAGCTTCAGCTGTTGTTATGAACCAAGGACCTGGGTGACCGGACAGCCTTGCATCTGTTGGTCGACAGATGCAAAGTTATTACTGTGCTGAGCAGTTGTCCTGTGTTTTGCAACTAAGTGTTATTATAGCGGAAGGTGCAGAGCCCGCAATGAGAGTGATGTGTCCATTCACACATATGAACATAAGTGAACACAAACAACAAATATTTCAGACATAAAATAATAATAATAAAGCTAAATAATATTACTGTGTGTGTCTAAAGGGTGTATGCAGCAAACAAAACAGAAGAATAATGATGTAGGTTGATTTGTATTGCTAAGCAATATTTTATTAAAGCTATAGTGCCTAGTTTCTATTGCCCCCATGAGGAATTCTAAGTAATGACAACATACATAACAAAACTGTCGGTGCATCCACATGATACAAGCCTTACGTGATCTCACACGCGCCCCCACCCCTCCTCTACGCAGTTACTCGTAGCCAAGGAGGACACAATCAAAAAATAAAAAAACATGATGGACTCTTGAGAAGAGGTCATTATCTTCACTGCGCGGGAAAAAAAGTCACCGGACGACACAATCTTCTGAACATAGCCATACTGAGAAATACAGAGAGAGTTGTGTGGCGCTGATAATCTTATTAATGAATTAATGGCAATGGCTTGAATGTAACGGACGTGTATTAATATCAAAAAGTTAGGCATTAAAGCTTTAAACAGGCATGTGACATGCATGCACCTTTCCATCCTCTCAGATGCTATTTGATGTTATTAGACTGTGGGTTGTATTTTGTCAGGGACGCCAATGAAACTGTAGCCCACAATTTTAAGGGGAAACCCCCTCAACCTTCCTGCCAGAATGTGGCTTGTTTTGCCCGTCAAATCAGCTGCTCTTAAGATATTTTAGAGGACAATTGAGGACAAGAGAGAGGGAGGCGGGAGAAAAATTGGGATGACAAGCAAGTGATACCTTAGTCTAGTATAGTGGTGCCAACCTGCCTTGTGATGAAAGATCATGAGTGATATTTGGAAAGTCCCTGCAGGGCAAAAACACAAGACCAAAAGCACTCTTTCTTTACCTCCTAAGGGAAATCAACATCACATTTTGATGATGATTTTGTTAAATTCATTTTGTTGTTTTTTCATCTTGTGATGGGGAAGTCCTTTGGGCAGAGAGGGTGATTGGGCTTCAGGATGCGGAGGGAGTCTAGAATTATGGGCGATTGAAAGCTTTTCTGGACCGGGTTCAAGAAGTGCTGACGAAGCAAGACTAAACATTGCAAACCGCAGTTGAAAGATTTGCACATGTGCTGTCTCCCCCTGCACTCCTGCCACCCCGGGATTAGTCCCATCCTGGGAGAGCGGCTACATTTACATGTGTGCAGGCAGGCATGCACACACACACACACACACACACACACACACACACACACACACACACACACACACACACACACACACACACACTTTACATGCATTATGCACCCTATAATTGGAGAAAAAGAAGGAAGGCAAAGCTAAGAAAGAGAGAAGTTAGTGTCAAGAATGATGGGAACTGAGAAATAAGAAACATAGAATTCCAGAGTAATCACAATCAGCAAGATAAATACAGGCAGCTACCCCATTTTAGTGAAATGAAGTGTGCAGGGCTAAAAATCCATTGTAAGTTAGTCTCTATATAGACATGTAACATAAAAAAACAAAACAGAATATATCATCATTTAAAAAAAAGTGTTGAATAAAATCCCAAACGGGCTTATGAAGGCATCTGACCAAAAAATAAATAAAACAATGAACTAGAATTGGATTCAGTCAATCAATTTATTGCTATTGAAACTTGAATTTTGGGGAGAGGGAGGTTTTGAGTGTTTGTACAGATGTAGGTGATGTTTAATAAAATTGCTGCTTTTAAAACAAATTTAGTAGAAATTTTGATTTGCTCACTTGGCCCAGATTTTAAATACATACAGTACCAGCCATGCTTCACATTACTTTTCCCAAGAGCCTTTCTCAGGGCAGATATTTTGACTTGTTAGCAAGAAGCACTAATGGAACTAATAATATTAATTATGGCTTTGTTCCATTTACACATGCCATTAAGCACAATACAGGCAACTAGTTACACCAGCACACCTGCCTGCTGGGAAGTACCTTAACCAACTTCATTATTTTAAGTACTGTAGATGAGATGTTGAACAACCCTTATTTTTTTGCTGAAAAAAAATGCAGAAAAAACTGTCTTGCTTTTCCAGAAGTGCCTTAAATTATTTGCCAACTCCAGTGATTTTGTCTGGTATTTAGTAGATTTCTGACCTCCAGTAACCCTCACCAGTTAGCCGGCCCATCTGGTTACCCTGTTCCTGTCTCCCTTCCCTGCAGCAGTGAGAGCACCTCTTCTCAGGGATATCACACCGCAAAGCAGTGAAAGATCTGTTTTATTAAAAACCCGTCAACTCCCCAAACTACAGATCACTTTTCACATTTGATCATATAATCCCTGCACACCATCCTCCCCACTTCAACACTTGCCAGGAACTGAAATGCTAGCTACCTGACTAGCTGTGTTTGTGTATTTCCTGTGCATACCTTTGTACAAAATCTTTGGCAGTTGTGATTTAAAGTAGCAGAAGAGAGATCATGATAGCTTTTCTAACTCTATAAAGACATCCAGATCAAATTAGCACAAGTTCAACAGCAACTGCAAAAAGAAAAAGAAAAAAAACGTTCTTTCTAATCGGATAATTTAAAAACAGTGGAGATATAGCTGGATTTCGGCCATGTGTCTAAAATAACAGTATGAAATCCATTTCTTTAGCGACATATATTCTCTCGTGTTCCGTGGAAAGCTTTACCATTTTCTCTGCAGCCCACTCCTCTTCTGCAAAACTATAAAAAACTGTCCGGCAGTACCAGGGGCAGTCTAGCACCAGGCCTCCTGCCTATAAGGGGTCAAAGTTCACGCTCATTAGCTGCTACAGTGAATAGTTTGCCTTTCTGGCACAAGCGAGAGTTCACTACGTCACACGCCTCGCAGCTCGGTCTTCTCTCTGCCTTTCTCTCTCATGTGTTTTTCTCAGACCTTTAATAAAATTTGACTCTGCCATTTACTTCATAACCATGTGACATCATGGCTCTGTCACTAAGAAAAATGGTGATTTTTCTGATTATTTTTTTTTAGTGAAGAGTGATGCAGCTAGCTGGGTTGCGACATGTAACTGGAAGTGGGTTGTAAGACGACTTGGATAATGGAGCGTTGGATCTCTTCTTTTGACTCTTGGCTAAAGAACTGAGGAGAGACTTATAAGAGAGACTTTTATCTGTGGTCATGAGGGAATTTAAGCATCCAGTATGTAATATTTAAATTTGTTTTATTAAATCTTTTTGTTGAGTGTTTTTATGAGTACACAACCAGGAAGCTGCTTAATGACAGGCAGACATTTGATCTCAGGTTTTTGTTGATTTTGAACCCAAACCAGGCGGTTTACTTTTGGGTTCTGGCTGTGGGTGTCCTTACTGAGTGCTACGCGTTATGCTTATTCGTGGCCTTCCTGAAAAGTCAACATAGTGCTGTCAAACATCGTTGTTCCTTCTCTATGAAATATCATGAATATAATTGTCCCTGAGCACTGACTGTTGTCAAGTTGATTCTCGATGTGGGAAAAAATAATGGAGCAGGACCAAACCAAACATATGGAGTAGAGAAAGGTAGGATTGGAAACCACAGGCTCCAGGCTTATACTCCAGTCTTGTATTACTGGCTGTTTGTGGTCAAGGACGACCCACCCAGTCACAAACTCCACATTTGACCATTTACCTACACTGAGTCATGCCCTCCATCTCACATCATTCACATCGCAGAACACCAAGTTTGGAGTGATGCAATGGCAACAAGCTAGCATTGGCCGTAAAGTTTGTGCATGCTTTATCTTTCACCCTCTAATAGCTTGCCTTATGATATCTTGCCTTCAAACAGCAAACACGCTGCTCTCGTTTTCATACATTCAAATCATCATCACTTCTACTGGTCCAAATATAACATGCCGTACCCATTTGCATCAAGCAGCATTTAGCTGCTGCAGTCAAATCAAACTGCTGGTCTCCAGCACAGTGGTGACAGTTAAAGTGCAGGGCCTATATGTCCTCTCCTTGCCACTGAGAGCAAGCAATGGTCAGGGACCCAGTGTCGAGTTGGAGGCGCCAGAGCAGTGGGTGACCTCTCAACCACGCTGAGGTCAGTTGCTCTCACCAAAGCTCAGCCGTAATGAACTCAGGAGACTCTCACTAGCCATGCTCAGTCCCAGCTCCTCAGTCTCGCTTTGTGTATGTTGCGATCCTGTTGAGACCCTTTTGCCCTAATAAAGCTGATCAGGTTCTAGGGTTTGTTGTTGAGTCTAAAGTGTTGACAGTTCTGTGTTGCATAAGAGAAAACAGCCGGGACGAGGTAAGCAGGTTCATATCTGATTGATGCTACACATTTGTAATTCTTGGGAGGTGTTAACGACTGAATGCAAAAGAAGAGTGAAAAAGACAAGTAAATTAATTCTTGAAATATTTGTTGCTAAATGCTGTAACACATTTCATTACAACTGCAAAGTGAGCAACCTGTCAGGAGATCATTGTACAGTGTATAGCTCATTTTAAACTCGAAGTATGGAGCAGGAGTGTTTTATAGTGTCTGGACTGTGGGTTGTGTAAATGCCCCTTCAGCCACTTGCTTTTTAGGTCCTCTGTGGCCCACAAAAACAACACAAATAATATACGCACACACACACACACGCACGCACACACGCACACACACACACACACACACACACACACACACACACACACACACACACACACACACACACACACACACAACTCTCCTGCTGGCCCCCTATTGTTTTATTATTTAACAATGGATTCAGTTACATAATGAACCCAATCTATATCAAAGGCTGGACCAGGGATAGACTGGCATTGCTCCAAGTCCATCAGAATGGGCCAAAACCACATGGGAGAACAAACTCTTCCCTATTTTCCCCCCCTCTCCCCTGCTCTTTGTCATACCACAAAATATATCAAGTGTGAGAGGATGGACATGTGTTGCTGATCATACGTGTATTAAACAAATATTGCAATGGTCATCTAATATGTTGCGGTGTACTGTCCGTTTTAAGTATGGCCCAGAAATCAGAGAAAGTGTGGCATCCCAGACATGGTTTTAAAATGCATTCCTCATGGCACTACAGTATATGGGCTTGTGAGAATTCAGCCAGTGAGTATAGAAAATCCAACCGCAGGCTTGTGGGGTATATATACACTATGAGGGTAAATGGGTTTCGATGGGCTCTGCTGTTTTGTCTGAATCGCCATGTTGCGCTGGGCGACAAGAATTGTTGCTCCCACAGAGTGCGCTCACACACGGCTCTGCCAACACTGAGCTACATTTAAAACTCTGGGCCTGCTGTCCTTGCCGCACTTTCTGCCAAGCAGCTCCGCAAACAAGAGAAATGAAAGAAATATTTTCTTTCTTTTCTTTCTACCTGAGACTTTCCAGCCTTCTCTGCGTTTCCTCCTCATCCTCTTTCTTTTCCTCTCTCGTCATCATATTCTCTTGGCTTCTTGTCACTCTTCTATTCTCTGCTCTTGCTTTGTCTCTACCTCTACTACCTCTGTGCATCAGTAGCATGAACGATTTGTGGCAAATGTTCCTCCCACACTAACAATCCAGGGTCTTACAAGATCTCACATGATGGTTGCTCAGTCTCTCTCTCTCTCTCTCTCTCTCTCTCTCTCTCTCTCTCTCCTGTGTCATCGGTGACAGTGTTGTGTGTGTGTGTGTAGGGGTGCCAGTAATATGCTAATTCATCATTATTAAATACAATGGCCAGAAGAGATATTCCCTCATTGAAATAAAAATTGTGAACTAGTGGCCGGGTTAGCTCACCTGGTAGAGCAGGCGCACATATGTAGAGGTTTACTCCTCGACGCAGCGGCCGCTGGTTCGGCGGCGGGTTCGGCCCGACCTGCGGCCCTTTGCTGCATGTCATTCCCCCCTCTCTCTCCCCTTTCATGTCTTCATCTGTTCTGTGGAAATAAAGGCCTAAAAATGCCCCATAAAGTAATCTTTAAAAAAAAAAACTAACTAATGATTATGGGTCTCAATAACCCTCAACTTATGTCAGATGTTTTGTAATGGCTGTATACTGTACAATTCTTGATAGCTTCTTATATATCTTAGATAATTTGTCTTTTTTTTAAAGCTCTACTCCTTTGCATTTCAAAGGGGACAAAGAAATATCATGTTAGCGTCAGTCATCGTCTTTCCTGTGTGACTAACACAGGACCGTAAAGACACTGTAATGAGTAGAGAGACACGAAGTGTGAAGGGAAAAAGGTTGAAATGAGACAACTTCAAGTAAAGATGGAGAAAGTACATGAGGATGGAACCCTACCACAGTGTATCAAAAGCATAAAGCTGTGACAATGAAAACACAGCCATAGTTACTAATCAACAAGTCTTAAAGCTGTGGAAAGAAGATGAGCAGCTATGCTGCCACCCCATTCACAATTGAGATGTGCCAAGAAAAAAGTGAAAAGGAGAGAACAAATGAAAAAAGATAGTGAAAGACTGTGGACAACTGTTCAGAGAACACAACATGACCAGATGTCAAATTGTTGCTGTATTTTTTCAATATTCTTGAATTCTTTTCTCCCTTTTAGAAAATAAATAAATTAGCAACACTCCACCTGTAGTGGCTGTTTGTTTCAACACCATCACTCTCGCCATTTTACAGCGCTGATAAACCCCACTTTTGGCAAAATAATAATATCAAACCTTTACTTTTATGAGTGTGTGATTTTTACCAAATTTTATAATGAGTACCAGTAAGTTTCATTTATCAGAAAAGTAAAGGAAAACTGACAATCTCTGACTTTCCGTAGTGCAGTTATCCCTTCCCATCTGGCACTCAGAGCAGGTTGAAACAGACACTGAGAATTATTTGCAATAGTTTTAGACCCAGTTCTGATTATCTTTTCAGTAAACAACCACAATCAGCCACTCCACTGGGACAGATTTACTTCAAAAGGGAATTTGTTTTCCATGCCTTATTGAAGCACCAGATTTAAAGATTTTCTGATTAGAAAGTTTTCAAAGAGCTTTATTTTGATCCCTCTTGATTTACAAAGATATATTTCAACCCTTAAACCACAAACAAACTGCAATTTTATAGACATTTAAACCAAAACCGTTATGGTTTGGACTTCCAGACACTTTGAAAGAAGCTCTGTTTTTCTTCTCAGACACACAAGTAGCTAAACTGATTGAAGTTAGCGCCAGGTCCTCACAGGAACTGGTTGATGTAAGTATCACTGGCCAATCGCAGGTTACCTTGGAGGAGCCAGCATCAATTTAGTGGCATTTCGAGAGCCGGAGTGTTGGCACTGTGCTTTCCTCCCTTCTCTCTGCAGGCCCATCCGTGAGGAACTGGGGAAGTCGACGTTGGTTCTGTCTGCCACCCTGTTTTGCTTGGCCTGCTCATGCCAGCAAACACTGGAGTCTCCAATAACAAAATAGAGTCCTTTTATTTAGTAAGAAGAACAAGGAGACACGGCAAAATAAGCCTCAGGAAGTCATTTACTTGGGCGAAGTGGCTAGAATTTAGTTGAACGTGTTTGCTTTGGAATCAGTGTGACATACTGTAACAAACAAGTGGGTCAGATGGCTTTTTTAAAATAATCTACTGTATGCCATTTTGAATTGATCTATACGTTGTTAAAGTTCTAGGTGCAAACCTCTTAGTCACAATGTTATCTGCAAATTATTGCATATTTTATAATGAAATAAACTAACTAGAAAGTCTCTAGTTCAAAAAGGCATCACCTAAATGTAAGAGAATGATCAATACATTTCAGTTGTGGTGGAAGCAACATACAGAAATAAGGGTAGTACTACATGATGAATTCATGCTTTTTCATGCATGAAGTCATGGTAATTACTGTACCATTATTATAAAGTGTTACCACTCCATCTGTTGTAGAACTCCTTTTATTATTTGCTAACATATTTTCTTCTTTTTGTAGACAAAATAAAATGCCATCAATGATGAGACATTAGCTCAGAGAACTTAAAAGAGACTCGGTGCATCAAGTGGACTCAGGCTGGGCAGATTCAGTGGCCAGCAATAACCATGCTTTATGTCCACTTCATTTCCCTTGCAAATCAGCCTCACATTCTCAGAGTTTTCACAGTTCCCAGCTCCCTCTTTTCCCCGAAACATGCCCTGAGTCAGCCAGGCTCATTAAACAGGATAAGACTATTACCAGGCGAGTTATCCTGCTCCTAACAATGGGATGTGGTGAGGTGGTGGAAGCACCGGTTTCACTGGGTTCATCTCGCCTTCCCCCCTGATGTCCTCAGGGTCCAAGACCGCGACTCCCACTTCGGCCAATAACGCCCTTCCTTCATAAACAATAACTGTGACAGCTGGAATGTAGCAAAGCCTCAGTGTGGCGGTGTTAAAATTACTGTAAATTATATTTCATTTCCAATTTCTGCATATATGTGAGTTGGAGAGTTTATGTGGGTGTAGGCATCTACTGTATGGTGCACTGTACCCAATGTGAGTTTTTGTCTATAAATGTGCAGTTCTTCTCAGGCAAAGTTGCAACTGCAGCGTAAAAATGTTCATTCATTCATTCATTCATTCATTCAGTATACTGAAGTCCCCCATTCCAGTTCATTTTTGTTTTAGCTATTTACAGTAAGGCTTTCCAGAGGCCCAATCAGAAACTGTGGACAAGTTCCAGGGAAACAGGACCCAAGCACCCTGAAGAGCCTTTTTGCCTCACTTTTATTCACTCCTGTTCTTTCTCAAGAGTTCCTCCTGAAAGTATTTGGCAAACACTGGTGATAAAAAAAAGACTTTGAGGGAAGAAAAACAACAAGTCGTTCTTGAGCCACCCACACCCCATCTGCTGTGGTATTATCTTCTTTTATTATCTACAGATTATGTGCGCTGATATGATTTCTACAGTTTGGTCTGGTGGTCATTGTGGTTGTTATTGTTGGTTTTTTGTTGTTTGTGGAGCACTGTGATATGAGACAGCGAGGGGGGAAAAAAATCCTCCCCCATGTGCATCTAATCGTCCATTCAGCACCCTCTTAATGGCTTGTCAGTTCCCCTTGCCCTTCTATTTTCTGTCCAATTAATTCCTTTCTAGCTCTCCGGATAAAAGGACACAATGGAGCCCCTCCACAGCATAATGAATCATTAAAATTCAGCAGCGCGGCCCTGGCACTTGGCTTCTCCCTGGGCTGGATAGGGACGGCTGCTTGGCATGCATGCCAGGGCCAACTTGAGCATTCTACCCGCTGAACCAACGGAGATGGGATCTCTCCTCATTCCTCTCTTGTCGGTGGTTTAACAAAGAAATCTGAACTTAATATTTTGGTTGATGCGTCTATAGCCACATATAAACTCAGTGTCAACTCAAGGCCCTGTAAGGTCAGAAGGTTATGAGCGTGGCACTAAGGTCTTTGCTGCAACATGGCAGTTTATTTATATAGTTTTATTTTTTTCAACACCTGAATATTTCGCCAAAAACTGACTAGATAAAAAGCTTATGAGCTCTACAGCAAGATGTATTTTTCATTTTGCAAAAGTCATTGATAGACTTACATGTCCACCTGAGTAAAGTTCAATTCACTGTGAAGGTTGATTACTGTCACTTTGGAAAACAACAATAAAATCATTCACTGGTCTCCCCTCACAGCTGTAGCTCACAGTACAGATGTTAGACAAGCTGGTATCCAGCGTAAAGGCAAACTTCAATGCAATTCATTCTATTCATTTATTTTTTCACAAGTAGTTTCCAAATATTAAAGAACAAATACGAACAAAAAGTTGAAGCTAAATATGGATGCAAATAAGAATGACAGAAAGACAAATATCAAGAAAAAGTATCTTTTTATTTAAAAAAAAAAAAAAAAAAGGCCAGCAAATGGGTTAGCTGTGCATGTATGAATGAAACTCTAGTTAATATAACAACAATAATTTTCACAGCCTTTCTCAAAATTATACACCAGAATATACAAAACACAGTTCCGTGGACAAAAGTTAGAGCAGGATGCTCTGTACGTTTCGCATACAGCATCTCACAGAACATTACAAACCAAGGCTGAAAGGAATGATATCAAATTAAGGATATAATCAGGAGTAGGTTAACTGTAGGATTCTCTGGTGTTGATTACTGATTGTGTGCTGCCTGAAGTATGTTAATAATTCAATTTCATACTGAAATACTGACAAGAAGCATTAGAAGGCACAAAAACGTTTTGCGTGAGACTGCAGCAGTGAGTTGCCACTTATTGGTTGATGAGATAAATATGGGCAAATACTCACACACTCTTCATTTCCTCCTTAAACCCTAAACAGTCTTCTGTGAGTAACGGATGAATTCAAAGATAATTTGAAGAGTTGATTAAGTATCATTTGGTGTGTATTACATCATGGGATATGTATCTCTCTCGCAAGGAAATGGCTCACACATGCAGAAGCACTTTATCTCCCTGACACACACAGATGCGTGTACATATAGCCTACATGTTCATCCACGTATACAGGAGGTCCAGCTGACATGTCACTCAGAGTGTGTGGTGTTATTTTACCCCATTTCCTTTAACCCTAGATCATGACTAATCGCAATTTGCCAAGCATAGCTTTCATACACCTGTTCTGTCCTATGCGAGCATGTTAGGCCAGCTCTGTCTGCTTGCAACTTGGAATGGAGATGTTACTGAAAAATGGTCTTAAATGGAATGATATTGAAATTGTTGTACTTGTATTGTCCTTCACTTCATTTACCTTGTTTTCATTAAAAACCAAACAGCACTGTAAATAACCAAACCCACATTACATGTGTTCATCTACTTAAGAACAAAAGAAAAACAATAATGCTTGAACATAAATACATATAAGACTTTTATGCCAAAATGACACTATAAGATTCATAAGAGCCATTTAGTTAAGACTGATCGACAGATGCAAATGGGGTGCGATATAGCTCTGGCCATTAATGTAAATTTCACTGCAAATTCACATAATCGGTCCCGTGTACGTTCTCCAATGTTTCCTGCTTCTCCATCTGCTTCACAACAGAATTGAGCCAAAGCATTTCTCTCCTACCTGACTCGGTGGCAGGCCATTTGCTTTACCTCAAAATGTTCACACACGTGCAATCTTAAACTGAAAAAGATGGGGGATGTACAGGATGTAGGCGACATGTCCTCATGGAGGAGTTTTGGCTCACCAACAACACAATTTGTCTTTGTGTAAAAAAAAGTCAGTGTTTTCATCGCAGCGATATAACTTTGTATAAAATCAGCAGGCACTTTTTTCTTTTGTTTGTTTCACGTTCAAATGGTCACAGGAAGCCTACTACACACACTTCTCCACCTGCTCCTTACTTCCTTCATTAGTAGTGCATCGATCTGAATGAGTCTCTGGTGCGAACTGACTGTTTCTTGTCCCTTCAGGGTCGAGACAGCGTGGTGTAGACGGGCTGGTCCCAGCTAGAGGCGGTGGGGCTGTGGGCAGGAGCCATGGACAGACTGTTAAGGATCGGGCTGCCGTAGGGCCGCCTGGATGAGTGAAAGTAGGGGTACTGGTAGAGGCTAGAGGGGTAGCCGGAGTAAGGGTTGTAATAATTGGAGCTCTGGAGGTCAGTATAGTCACACTGGGAGCTGGAGAAAGAGGCTGCAGCCGAGGCAGCTGATGTGGCAGAGGTGACACAGGCCTGGCTACTGTAGGAGCCGTAATCAGAGTGTGAGGGTGACCCGTGGGAGTGCTCGCTGTAGTGGCTGGGGCTCAGTTGCTCTGTTTTTATATGGAGCCGGTGCTGGCCCACCTCGCTGGCGGAGGGAGCAGAGGAGGACATGGTGCCCTTGCGGCTCCACGCTGACCCGTTGGCGCCTGCATGACTGTATGAGGAAATGTAAGAGCCACCAGGGGCTGGAGCCTGCCCGTGGCTGTGGTCTGAAGGTAGGGTGGAGGAGCCCGAGACATGGCCGTTGAGGGGGAGGTACTGGTCAAACTCATGCACGTCAAAGGTCTCCATGTTGCTGATGACATCAGTGCTGAGCTCAGAGATGTCTACGTTGCTGAAGTCAATGTTTTGCCTGTTGCTGTCAACAAGACGACGGCCTTCATGTTTCAGATCCTGCTTCACCCCGTGGTGCAGGTCTGTTTTGGGAGTAGTGGGCGGTGTAGGGGGACCATGGGGCTGCCCTGAAAAATAATAACAGACATAAAGAGTGAAGGTTCATCACTCTCATGATTCAAACTATTTACAACAGCCAAAAAATATTGAATTCCTAAAATAAAACTCACAAACTAGTTGTGTTTGACGCATTATTTCTTATTTCTTCGGTTAAATTTGACATCATACCTGCATGTTCAGGGTGGTGGTGTCCATCAGTCATCCCTGCCAGTCCTCCCATCCCTGGTTCAGCTTTATACATGTGATGTGCCAGTTCTGCTCCTGAGTCTGAGTCGCTCTGGCCTGGTTTCATATTCTTCCGTCTCCGGGGCTGGTACTTGTAGTCTGGATGATCTTTCTTGTGCTGAACCCGGAGTCGCTCAGCTTCATCTACAAATGGCCTCTTCTCACTTTCTGAGAGCAAACTATGGTGAAAACAAATTATAAAACATTAAAATGGGTGCAGTCAAACTAAACAAAAATAAAAAGATAAAATGGTTAGATGGCTCTAGTGACTTTAGAGCATTTTTTATTTAATGTCATGAGGTCAGAAGAAAATGGCCCTTTTTATTTCTTTTAAATCATTTACATTAAAAATCTAAACTTTCCGAAATTTAATCAATAGATATTTGTGTATGTAATTGCTAAAGCTGCTAATGTAATGTGCCCAAATCTACTTTTTTATTAAAAAAAAATGAATATTATTGATTAACACTCTCTTTCTCCCTGCATTTCTTTTTTTATAAAATAAAATAAAATGTTGTCTTACCGCCACAGTTTTCCCAGAGTCTTGCTCAGTTCGGCATTGTGCAGGTGTGGATACTGATCCGCCAGCTTTCTGCGGGCCGCTTGCGCCCAAACCATGAACGCATTCATGGGTCTCTTGACGTGAGGTTTATTCTTCAGGGATCCGTTCCCCCTCACGGGCATAGGCACCAAGGACCAGTCGTAGCCCTTGAGGACCTGAGAGACGGCATCCCGTATGCAAGCTGGGAACCGGTCGTCATCCTCCGAGTCTAGTTTCTTGCCCAAACTGGCGAGCAGGGATCCTTGGCCGTCGGAGCCCGTTGGTGAGGACGGAGCATCGGAGTCGGACTCGTCCTGGGACATGGAGCTGTTTGTGCCAGATGGACTGCACGGCTGGTCGCTGCCACATTTGTCATGCTCCTCTGTCATTTTTAACATTACTTGCTCAGACCCTTGGGGATGAAAATCCGAAAAAGTAATCTTCAATTAAAAACAAAACTCAAATGTTACCAATTGAAGCGCGCAGCAAAGTGGCCAGTGCGCTTTTTACGCACGGTGCGCCACAGTAAATTCCTTTAACAATTTCAGTCAATGTGAGTCCGTTGTTTTCCTTCTGCTTCCCTGTTTGTTTGTCTTCGTTAGTTTTGTTTTCCTATGCTGTCATGTGAGGTGCAGTCGTGAAAGTTGTGATCTACAATGTGAGCTGTGGAGCTACACGTTACAGCAACTTGAGTTGGAATTTTAAAATCGTCACTCCACCCTCCGGCTGGGATTGGCTGGACCAAATCACCACTTGCCCGCCATTGGTTCAAGCTTTTATGTGGGCTTAGTTATACATTTTTTTTTTTTTTTTGGTGACACGTTGTGTGACAAACAATTCCATAATGCTGTTAGTTAGTAAATGTAGTGAATTCAGAAATTACTCAAATGTTTAAAAAAAAATACGTTGGATGTAAAATATATATGTTGACACATTTAGAATGGCAGGAAATAATGAAGTTATTTTTTGCTGTCTATAGTCCACACATAAGAAATATGTCAAATGGCAAAAGTAGATTTAAAAAAATTATGATTTTTTTTTTTTTTACTGAGAGGAAGTTAGATGGACTCTAAACAAGAATCGACTATCGCAACTTTGTTGTGGCATGCAGAGAGTAAAAAGATTGATATTCACCTTTTTATTTTCTCAGGTAACAGAACAGTCTTAAAAATGTAAACCTAAATGGCAAATGTGTCAAAACTAAATAACAAACTAATTTGCATCCTAAAACTAATGGCTGCATTTCTTTCTTTGAGTAAAAAAAACACATTTAATAATTGCTTATAATAATAATTCATCACTGTTTTTTTAGGCAAGTTCAATAAGTCATATTAAGCCTTTTATGCCTGTCTGTCTAATCTAAACAAATGATCATGACACAAGAAACAGAAACTCTCACTCCTGAATTGACTAACTAAAATGTGGGTTTGCGTTGATAACCAAAAACAACTTTACAGGCCTGTGCAAGCCCAAATATAGCTTTGATTGATTTCCCAAATTCAGAAGAGGAAGTTCAGCAGTTGTTTTGTGATTCATAAGTCACATCTCACCACCAGTAAGGCTGTCTTTTTTATGATACTGAAGATATAAAGAGCAAGAGAAGATAAGAGGACAGATTGAATCACTGCCTTTGTTAAAGGTGTCTTTGTGTTCATGTATTGTGGGATGATTTTTATCACAGGCCTCCCTGTGAAAAGACAAGGTGTGTTTGTGCTGGACAGCAGTTTGCTTTGCTCGGTGCACACTGCAGGTGGCTGAGGGAAGAAGAGAGTATGTAGTGTGGAAACAATATAAATTGTGGCTTTTACATACAGTACAGTGTTTTCTGCAGGGAAGGTAAAGGCTTGCACAGTAAGGTAAGAAACTTTCATTGTTTGGCTTTCATAGGCTTAAGAAGCAAAGGGCCAGTCCAGTGAGTTTGAATGTTATACTTGATGTCTGTAAAAGGATCATGTGTCTGCCTTTTATATATAAATGTAATACAAAATAATGGAACATTTATATCACAGATGATGAAATGAAAGTGCTCCTCTGGTCAGTCCCGAGCAGCCTGTCTTTTTAACAGATGCTGTCAAAGCGCTCAAGTTTGAGTCAAGTGTGTGTGTGTGTGTGTGTGTGTGTGTGTGTGTGTGTGTGTGTGTGTGTGTGTGTGTGTGTGTGTGTGTGTGTGTGTGTGTGTGTGCGTGTGCATGCGTGTGAACAGACAGGACAGTGGCTAGTTGTCAAACGTGAATGACTCTGGCTTCACTCTCGTTCCGCTCCACACATGGAAAAGTATTTACTGTGTATGTGCATGCATGTGTCAGCAGAGAAGACTCAGATATGTAGACTCAAGCATGTGTTATGCAGAGGTGGAAGAAGTATTCAGATCCTTTACTTAAGTAATAGTACTAATACCACACTATCTATTACTCTGTTACTTGAGTTAAAGTATGTAAGTATCATCCGGAAAATGTACCTAAAGTTTAAAGGTAAAAGTGCTCAATGCAGAAAAATCCTCACATTTTAGAAACTGGAAACGATCAAAACAGTTCTGTCATCAACTAAGTGTTTAATCTGCTAATTATTTCAACTGTACTTGTAGGCCTCTATATTGTTGGGTAGTTTAATTAATAATAAAACATTGTATTTTATGAATGTGTTTTGTGTGCAAAAATGTGTAAAGTAACTAATAACTAAAGCTGTCAGCTTAACGTAGCGGAGTAAAAAGTACAACATTTATCTCTGAAATGTAGTGGAGTAGAAGTAGAAAGAGGAATAAAAAAAGACTCAAGTAAAGTACAAGTACCTTAAATTTGTACTTATTTCAGTACTTGAGTATATGTACTTAGTTACATTCCACCACTGGTGTTATGTGTCCATATTACATGTCTGTCTTGCATGCTTTTTAAGACATAAGGCTAGTGTTCATTTTAATAATGAACTAGGAAGCACTCAGCGAGTAGAAACCACCACTAATTAATCAATTTGATTTAACAAACTAGACACAATTTCTGTCATTTAAATATAAAGTAAATTAATGGTCTGATCCTTTTAACAGTCCCTTTGGATTTGCAATTAAACTTTCTGTTTTTGTCAAATGTAACACTGGAAATCCCAATTCTCAATCACCATTGAAACTGAATCAACTGTTTCTGGCTCAAGTCCCCACAACATTGTAATGGAAAACCTTCTGTCATTGTTAATGTATCCTGCCGACAGACAAACAAACAAACAAACAAACAAATCAATATTAATCAAACCAGTGCGTCATAGTTCAAAAATAGTAGTTATTTTGATTTGTGTTTATTGAAAAAAATAAACAGCATTATATTTTGAACATGATTTGAATAGCTGGTTCAGTAAAATAAAGTCAGCCACTATAAAGCATTATTAAGAGAAAGACAAAACCTCAAACTCCTCACCAATCACCTCATCTCAGGTAGAATGTCTCTGACGGCCAATCAGGATGAGCCCAACGTGAGTGACAGCTGCCGTCAAGCTGCTAAGCTGTGAGACGGTCTTGGTTTCTGGGTAGAGAGGAGACAGACTTAAACAGACTCCAGCCCCCCCACCCCCTCTTCATGTCTCCCTGTATTGTGTGGAGAAACTATGGCCAGAGTTTGTGGGCTCTGTGCTGTTGATTAGAAAAGGAAGAAGCAACAGGGGAGAGGTAACCGCACATGAACCTTAAGTGTCCCGAAGAATGAAGGAAGGTTTTAATTTTCCTGTTTTTGTGAGATTCATCTCAAAGAAAAGACCAGGGTAAAGATTTTCAGATTTAATTTTTTTTTCTTCCAGACCTAAGCAGAGCATTTTAGCCCATTTCTCCTGGGCCCTAGTCATTTCTACCCCACATGTAAATTATACTCTCTGGCTTCTAATGGGCATACAAAATTAAATTACACAGTCACCCACAGGAATCTCGCTCCCTTTGGTCTCTGCTTCTGTGTTTTAATACACTTAGGCACATTTCTTCTCTTTAGCCAAGTTATTGGACAGAGTTTGTAGAGCAGATAAACTGGCATACATTGCCATAACATTGTGCAGTAAATAAAAAGTTTTTGATGTGTTCGGATGATGTGAACCATATATTCCATATTTAATCTATATGGTTGTGCATGATCACATCACAAGAATCCAGATAGAATTATTTATTTTTTTCCACATGAGAAAAACTGGCAACCCGTATCTCTATAGCCACCACAGTGCCCTAACCCAAACAGCAGGCCTTCATTCTGTTGAATAATCTCACTGATTGCAAACTGAGTCACTGTAAACTTACTGAACTGGGGAGACAGGCATGCTCTCCCTCTCACCCAGACAATCCCAACCACTGCCTAACCACATGTGGAACAAGCTCCTGGGCTGCTAACAAGCCATATTTCACCCCTGTGTCACATCAACCAGACCACTTCTATCTTTGGTTTCACACACTCAGAAAGAAGGTAATTAGTGCAAAATTTAGAGTTGCAGCAAACACAACACGAAGGCAAGGACAGAAGTCCTATATTTTACAGCCTTGGTGAAGTTATAGGATCTGGTATCGTTAGATCTTTAGGTGAAAAGATTCTGAGGATTTTCCAGCCAGGTTCACACACATTTTAAAGCGAACTCTCAGTGATGGATGTAGTACTCCTCTCTGTCCCATCTCTACTCATCCCACTCCCTATAGAAGTCGCATGGTTGATGTTCTCCATTTTGGTATGTGGCCAAATGTATTTTCCAGGTTTTCTACTTAGTGAGGTCGAGGACCTGGGAATGTTTGACTCCACTGGTTCCAATCTCAGTCCAACCCCCATGACAGCTGATGTGTGTTAGGACCACCCATTGACCCCTGACCCTGCACCATCCCAAATTCATTCTATTAAAACACCATAATTAGGGGTTTACTGGACCAATTGCAGGTTTTATTTAAACCTATTAGTAGACGCAGAGAGGTGGAGGGGAGGGATTGCACTGTGAGGAGAAAAGGAAGGGAGTTTTGAAGAGTTTGAAGGGGGAGTGTTTGAGACTGAAGGAAACAATTAGTCCAAAACGTCTCAGGGTGTGTTTGGCCTACGGCCACACTCATTATTAATGTCAGGAGTATAAAAAAACTCAAGTGTTTCCAGATTATTTGCTGTGTTTTCTCCCTGACACATAACTGTTGGCAAACGTTTTAGCTTGTGATAGTTCTGTATGTTCATGTGAACTAGAGATTATGGACAGAGAGGTTTTGGAAGCTGTTGTAGTAGCAGGTCAGGAAGGATCATGTTAAATCATTCTCTAGTTTCCTCAAGGTTTTCCTATAAATCTTTGATCTGCAAACTGTCAGTAGGTATCTTGGTTTTGTAGTGACTCCCATGGCATGCAAAAACACTTTATGTGAAGTGCATAATGGTTTTAGCTGTTAACAGAAAGCTTCTGTTTGAACGTTGCCTGAAGGTAATTTAATCTTCTAATCATTTAATCTTTGTGTGCAGGAGAAATGTCCATTCCTGATATTTACTCCTGGCATAACAGCATAAATGCTAGGATGTTAAGCAGGGATGACACTTCCCATGGTGTATCTTGTCCCAGAGTTGTCGCAAGAGAAGCGTGGGTGTATGTGGCTTCTTTTTCTTTCTTTTTTTACACTTTCTGATCTACAACCCCCTCTTTCTGTCTTTCTTCCCTCTCATCTTCACAGCATATGTTCTGAATAAAACTTGTGGTGTGCTCAGTCTTCCACATTGTCTACTTTTTTGATCCTTGATTCTCATAAATCATCTCCCTAATTTGCCTGTGAATTAAATGGTACGGGACATGTAGACATTTAGGACGGGGCGGCGAAAGAACAGAGAGCCCACCCCTTGACTTTACGGGAAATGGGAGGCCGCTCCACAAAAGTGAGACTATTTAGAGGACTTTGTTTGGCTGCGGGGACTTTCTCTCACATCGCTAAGAAAACTGGGTGGATTGTTTTTATTTGCAGATAATTAAAACAAGAATGAAAAAAGCCATTTGCAGTGCTCATTTTTATGTCCCTTTTATGAGCAGAAGACTGAGAAAATGTGCACGTGCATACACATGTTTACACACACAGAGTGTGTAGCAAGTGAGTGCAGTGCACACAGTATGAAACCTAAATCTCTTGTGTACAATTCATATATTACAGGATCATTAATAAGCTATAAAAATGATAATTGGTGAAGAGGATCAAATTCTCCAATTAGACTTTCAGTGTGACAGCCAAGACTTTTAATGTTTATGAGCGGCAGTTAGTCTGTCTGTCTCCAGCCTGACTGTAACCACTAATCGAAACGCTACACTGAAAAACACATCAGCACACCTGCTGCTAACTGCATAAAGCGGCTGAGTGTTTTGTGATTATCTAAATCAGTGTTGTAATATATTATATGATGTTACAGAAATAATTGTCATGGGTTGATGTTGGTTTACTGCACACTTGAAAACTGGTGGGTGCTTAACAATTTGATCAAAGGTGATTTCCCCACAGGATAGTTGTAAAATAAACAAAATAATAAAATATTGCTTCACTTTTGTGGACATTGCATACATAGTTATAGATTAACTATATACATTAATAATATATTTCTGTGTGGTAAGGCTAAGGAGGAATGTTTGAAGATGCAGAAATACAATGCACTCCCCATCCTCCTCTATACCATGCTGTCTTTTTCTCAATATGTATCCATGTACCCCTATAAACACCCATTAGGTTCTGTGTTACTGACCAGAGAAACCAGCATCGCAACATTATCCAAAGATTAGCACCATGCACAGACACGGTCAGCTAAAGCACATAGCCTCAGATCTGTTGTCAAAAAGGCTCAAGTGAAACAATGCTGTCTGACATGTCATCACCATGGAAATGTAGCTTAGTATTGCCAACTGGCCTGGCCAGGGCAGCACCCTCCATCCTTTATGATTTTTTTTCTTCATTTAAGACATTATTGCTTTCACTTTAGGGGAGTTGATGTGATCTATCAGTTGGTGTTGTAATTGGTTATAATTGGTTGCTTGACTGGTCCAGGGCTAGACGATGGTGACGAGTGAAAAGGTAAAAAAATAAAAGCCTCCACCACACCTGTAGTTGGAGGGTACTACTCACTGCGAGTACAACACTTCTGGAGTGCTAATGCTAATGCAATGTCTTGCTTTTATGTTCATTTAATGTGTTAAATACAGGATATGTGACATGTGTGTGAAGGCTTTGACAGAGTTGAGTAATGTAATCAATTACTTTAGCTGTTATTAGTAAAGTGACCTGATTACCTTTTCAGTAATATGAAATGATTAATTGGTTACATTTTTTAGTAACTTGCCCAACACTGGCTATGGCATAAAAATAGCCACAGACAGCACCCAGTCAGTTACCTAATAAAAAAATCATGTAAACAGAAAGATGACACATTTTTAAGCACTGTTATGATTTTGATCTGTGGATGGTTTCCTTGTTCTTTAACATGTCCCGACTATATATTATATTCTCCTCTTTATGTTTACATTGTCGCTACCTAGCATGCTGTATGGTTTCTGTACCAACTGTCACACAGACATCATTTGCCTCAGGGCAGGGAAAGAAGGAAGTTAACCGTTTTCACTGGTTTAAGGTACAGGGTGTTTCCTGGTAGTCACTTCACTATTTCCAACTGTTTGCCTGGCTGTTGCAGACATGCAAAGCAACAAAGTGAATAGAGTTTCTGATGCTGTAGCTTTCTGGTGCTTTATACAAAGACGAATCAAAAAAACTCAACGCTTGCAGCACTCATGGGTAAACTAGCACTTGAACATGGATGTTAAAACTAAAGCAGGTTATCTGTGTTGAGTTTATTGGGTTGTTGTGGGGAGTTTTTGGCCATGCCTGCATAGCGGTGCAGAGCTACAGGTTGCATGGTGTGGGAGTCCAAGGTCGCCAAGGTCACTTCCTGTTCCCTTTAAAGAGGTGCAGAGCTCTCGCTGGAGACAAAAGAGACCACGGAAGTACTTCTGTAGCACGAAGGATATAAAGAGTCTTTTCAGTCGACCACCAAGATTGACCTTTTCATTCACAGTGGAATTGAACTTTTCCTAAAAGTAGCTTGAGTAGGAAATGTAGCTCCCTCCTCCACCTTCTGCTGTGTATTCATACTAATCCGGACCAGTTTTATAGCTCAGATATGTTATTTATGTTGTTTCCGTTGAATAACTGACACTTTAACAGAGAAATCCAGTGTTGCATAAGTGGACTCAGATCAGTTTTGGTGACAGGATCACATTTGTTGAAGTTGAGAGTGTTTAACCTCTACTGACTGGTGACTGTGTTCAGCTCTGAGGACTATCAGCGTGTAGATGAAATTACATATCTGCCGAAGATGGTGAAATCAACATTTGATTCCAATAACCTTGGATTACCTGTGTGTGTGTGTGTGTGTGTGTGTGTGTGTGTGTGTGTGTGTGTGTGTCTGTGTGTGTGCGTGCGTGCGTGTGTATGCACGCCTGTCTTTTTTTACCTAATATTAAAATTTAACTATAACTACTATAACTATTAAGAACCCCCATCCCTGCTCCACCTACCTCTTGTGTTTCCTAATGGCAGCCCCTGGGACAGCTTTGGCTACAATATAAATCCACTGAGCTATAGGGTCTCTCATTTAACAAGATGCTGCTTTATGGTGCTGTTCAAAACTCAACCTACTTTTATGGATTATATGAAGTATATGTCATTGTCGGAATATTTGATTGATTATTGCATTTATACTTTAGAGTTCTGAGCTCCCCTGTTTGGTTTCAGGGATTAATTCATCATCTATAATTTGACGATATGACTCTCCAAAGCCAGGCTATGCATCTAACAGTAAAACAGCAAAATCCTCTTAATTGGAGAAATTGGAAAATTGTTTATACACTGTGTTTATATTTGTATGTTCACAAGCAGGTTTGTGTTGGTATTTTTGCAGCATAGACCATTTGAGTAGCCCATGAGTTGTCCACATGTGCTTTTGGATAAATTGGCACCAAATTTAATCAGAAACAATGACCTCGGCCCCCCACCCAAAAGCCCAATTTTGGCTTCATGGGTGCGTTTATGGCCTCAAACTCAGGTACATATATTTATGATGGCAGTAAAGTGGGCTGCTGTAGTTAATCTCCTAATGACGTCTCCTTTCCTCTGCCACCACTGAGTCTGGGTTCGGGCCACAGGGACCCATCGCTGGAGACAGAATAGGGGGAATGGGGCCTTGTTTTGGGGATGCAAATTCTGGAGAGCAGGGCTTAAACTAAACTGTGTTTGTGGCTGAGAGGGTGGTATGAGACCGGGCCTTGCTTTTTCTGTGTAGTGTGAATTGCAAAATGACATGTATGTGAGATGGCATATTCCAGAGGCGTGAGATCCATTGCAAGTGAGAGTGCCAGGGGGAAATTTCACTAATGGGAGACAAATGGGCCACACTTCTCAGCTCTTGTCATTTTCTATCTGTGTGGCAGCTTGTTGCTTTCTGTTTTTCTTCTTGTTTTAGGGCTTTCATTTGCAAAGATGCTTTGTTCACACCTTTAAACTACTTATTTACATAATATTACCTTGTCAAACCATGCAGTCTACTTTTGCATACAGTAAATGCATGTGCACAGGTGTGAGCACGGCCATGTCATTAACTCTTGTTTGTGTGAGGGGAATTTTTTTACTTGCAGGCAAAACATGACTCCATTATAAGGGTACCTGCTACTGTATGTAACTTCACTTAAATATACAGTATGATCTGTCAGTGACACTGGTGCACACCAAGCAGAACAGTTACCGCCCTTTTCCTCTGTCTGTCTCCACTGTCCATCTTCCCTCCTCCTTCCTCTCTCCTCTCCTGGTTGCAGTTGTATTTGTGCGCCTTGGGAAGATTACAAAGAGGTGCTTTGTGAGGGGATGCAGCTGCTGAAATTCGACTAGATCCAGCTGAAGAGAGAAGGGAGCAGGTGGGTCAACAACGCCACCCTGCCGTTCCCAGAATATCAGGCTGCAGAGATGTGCCTCCCTCCCCCACCCACGCACACATGCACATGCATCCTCAGAGCACCCCTACCCCACCTCAGCACACACACACACACAAACAAACAGTATGCCATGTCAAAATACAAACACAGTAACACCCACAAAACAGCAATACAGCAATATGCACATGTCAAAGGACTACCTCATTAGAAATACTGCCCACTCAAACAAGTGCGCATCACTGGAATCATTCATGCGGTGGGAGAATGTTGGCAGAAAGTTAGAAAAGCAATACAAATAATTACAACAACACACAAACATATCCCTAAGTGCTGCCTCGCAAAGGCCTTATGCTGATACAAAGTTGTGGCGTTTTATAATTTCATTGACAGCAGTTATAACAAAGGCAGTGAAGTGTTGCAGAAAGCAGAGGAAGATCCTGTCAGCTTTGTGGAGTTGAGATGTTAACAGGTCAGGGTGCTGCCAAAATGTTGGATTTCTGCATCGCAACGGGGACATTGGTAAGGTGACCCTCATCCGGCTTTGTGCAGCTCAAAAAGAGGTGGTGGGAGATGGAGAGAGAAAAGGAATGAAAAAGAGAAGAGGAAGTCCTGCAGGCGAGTCTTCTTGTTCTTGTTGAGGATCAGATGTCACACCAACCTCTCTGCAGGGGACACCATGCTGGACTAAGGTGAAATAAAATGAGATACAGATTTGCTTTCTTTAAAAAAAAATATGAATCCATAAAAATTTGGAGATACTGTAGACACACAACAGTGATATTGAAGAAAAAAGGATGTTCCTACTTTGCTTTATCTTCTTCATCTTCCCCCTTAATCAGCTCCAACTCCAGACAAACTGCTTTTTTTTTTCCACCAAAACCACCAAAATATGCATGGATTTTTGTATTAACTTTGCATAAGTTTTCTTTCTGCCATCATGTTCCATAAACAGGCTTTTTGATAATCATAAAAGCAATATGCTAATGAGATGCAAAGGAGTTGGACGGTACAGAAAGTTGTGGGCTTTGTGAACTATTCTTTGGCTTTATAAAATATGTTTCTTCAACTGAAGCCTCTCTGTATCCTTAATGAAAGTTTTGACGCACATCTCTTCCTCCCCCACACCTCAGTGTACCCATCCCCCTTCATGTGAGCAATAATTCAGCCACATTGATAATAAGTCCTTCTGTCCTGCCCTGAAAATGCTTGAATGTCATTTCATACACACTATGCCCCACAGGGCTGTACCCTGAAAGAGCCCACTGTCCCGCTCACTTAGTATTCCTGCCTTGAGATACTTGCAGACATCCCTATCACCAGTTGCAAGCAAGCTCACTGACCAACAATCACTGAGTCGGACAGTATGTTTTCTCTTTCTCAAGCAAAAACTAGCACTCTTCGGTCAGTGTTTTACTGGGAACATTCACTCATGATTCCTCTGATATTTCTTTTTGTGTGTCTGTGCATGTATGCAGTGTTTTCTTTCTCTCTCTGAAGGCAATCATCTTCAAAATTCATCTCTATCTTGACTATGTTGCCCTTCAGTGGCATAGCATATGTTAATTTTCCCTGTGCAACTTTTCCATCTAGCTGATTCTTCTCTGCCTCTCAGAGTAAAAATAAAAAAAGTTCTTCCACTGGCAATACATCATCCAGTTGTCATTTCTTTCATTTCACTAAATATTTCATCAACTCTGTGCTCACTTGTGGGTGTGTGTTTGAGTTATTGTTTGAGTGGTTTTCCTTTTTTTTTCTTGTGGCCAATTACTCTCCCATCACTGTCATTCACATTCATTTACATCAAGTCATTTGTCATGTTAAATTTGTCTGAGCCCTGCAATCTGTGTCCTACCCACGATTCTGAAGGTTGACAAAACGAATCCACATGCTGTTGATATGGCACTGATCAGATGCTTTTTACCTTAGCGCTGTGTCATCTTAACCAACTCTGGGCAACTGCAGAAGATGCACCCACATCTCACCTCTCTTCCATATTTTCTACTGTGAGAGTAATAGCCTCCACATTGCCTCGCGAAGCGTCATGCCTGATTGCCGCCATTCTCACATCTGCTTCCTGGAACAGCGGCGGGGAAGTCTCCAAAGAGCTCCCAGCGGAGTGTGGGGCATGTGTGCTCACATATGAGGCGAGAGTTTGAGACGGGGGCTTGCCGGCGTGGTTTATTTTCAAAGGGTAGGCTGAGGATGTGTTGAGAGGTTGAGGAGTTGAGAGAGCTCTTTGCGCTCTGGTTTGGGTTTCGCCTCCCTGGGACACAGCTGGGGGGGGTTGGGTTAGGAGCCCATGGAGGGTGTCCGCAAGGATTTTGTGTTTAGACAACAGCACAAACAAGGCAGAATATTATTTTCTGTGTGTGTGTGTGTGTGTGTGTGTGTGTGTGTGTGTGTGTGTGTGTGTGTGTGTGTGTGTGTGTGTGTGTGTGTGTGTGTGTGTGTGTGTGTGTGTGCGTCCTGTTTTACCCCCACCTCCCCAGTAAGTGGTGTCAAACTATACTGTACATTTAGAATGCAAATAGGAATGCAGACAGACGGCAAGTCTGTTTTTTGGCGGTTCTTATGGCTTCTCTGCATTTGCTGGGGGGGGAACTGAACTCTGAACTGAACAGCAGAACAGGGAAGTTAATGCCAGTGCCAGCTAACTGTCATATCTGCACCATTTATTTCCTTATTTTTTTCAGCAGCCACAGTAACATGTTTCATGATAGGCGTTGCTCCAAGTGGGCCACTTTGCATTTACAAAAAGGCAAGAGCCATATGAAAAATGCACAGAGATGTACCGAACTTATTTGGTTATTCAAAGTTACCACTCTTTCTTTTCTAGTCCACATCACACAGCACGTTTACCAGCTGCCACAGCAAACTAGGATGTTTTGAATGCAAAATAAGATGCAAAATTGAAGATTTGCATTTAAAAGACAGTTTCAACTAATGTCAGCAGAGGCACCAAAGCAACACACTTGGACACACTTTAACATGGAGCGTTTGGACATTTAAAGTGCTTTGTGTATAACAGCTCAGAGCAACTGAAGCATGTCCTTACTGAGGCAAACTGTAGGTGGAAGACGAACATGAATGTAAAACTGACCCATCTCAACTTAAGCAAATATCTTCTCGGATAAAGTCCAACTTTTAAAAATGAAGCGTTGATAGCAAGCAGATTAACAAGATATCGGACTACAATCACTATTATTCTTTTTCCTCACTTTAATATCTTAACCATAAAAGTCCTGTTTTACCCCCACCTCCCCAGTAAGCGGTGTCAAACTATACTGTACATTTAGAATGCAAATAGGAACGCAGACAGACGGCAAGTCTGGGTTTTTTTTCTTCCTTTTTTAATGGTCCTATGGCTTCTCTGCATTTGCTGCATTGTGTTGCCTGCCAAACACTGAGGCTGCCACAGAGCTGCTGCCGGTGTTTTTTTCCGATCAGACTGGTGTGGACCTGGGAAGCAGAGCTGTGAAACAGTGGAATTCAGGTGCCAAGAATATAATTTTCCTTAAGCGCTTACAACTGTAAAAACCAAAGCTGATTCCCTGAGACTGAAAGTAATTACAGGCCATTTAAATTGGAGAAAAAGGTGAAGCAGCGTGCTCTTTAGTTTTCGCAGAGCTCGAGAAACATAATGCGGTCTGTTTAATATCTGTTTTATTTGAATGTTTTTACGTTCAGCGTGGTAATTCATATTGGCTGTATGCGATTCCTCTAGAGGAAATGCCACTGGCTGTGGTTAACCCACAGATTCTAAATTGTGGAAGATATGTTGGACTTTCATATCCATACTAATATAGAAAAACATTATCTGGAATGAAATGGACAGTAATATCTAGCCTCTAACATCTACGTATTGTCTAATTATCCTTCACAGAGAGATGAACTTGGCTGAGGGCACTTAGTGTATCCTGTATCTGTTGTGACAGAACAGCCTCACCCGGCTTGTGAGAGCGTGACGGTGCACCTGTCAGAGAGGCCTGGCTAATCACTGTAAGCTGGCCGCAGAGTGAACATGTGTGCTGGGGAGACCCTTAGGCCAGAAAGGGGGGGGGGCTGACCCAAATTGTTTCAATAAAAAAAGAAGGATGTGGATGGAGAATTCCCCAGATCATTCCCCCACCTTCCCTCTGCTTTCACCGCTCCTTGGTTCTTCCCCTGTCCCTCACTTCATCTTCGGACATCAAAACCTTTTCTCTGTTTTCGTTGTTAAATCATCCGGCTATTGACAGACTGATTGCATCCTTGCTCATATGTGCTGACTCATCGCTTCTATGAAACCCGCCTTCCTGGGAATATCTGGCCTGCCATTGGCTCCCATTGGCTCCCTTAGGTCTGATAACGTAGAGACTATTTCTCCGCATTCGCGCTCTCTCTCTCTCTCTCTCTCTCTCTCTCTCTCTCTATGTTGAGTCATTCTCTGGGAAAAAGCAAATCAGCACTCCACAGAGATTCTAGAGAATACACTCTCCAGTTCTGTTGACGAAGGGTGAGGTTCTTCTTCTCCTCACCTCTGGAGGCAGGACCACACAGCGTGTGAAAATCTGGCCCGCCAGACACACCTTGGTTTCCATACGCAATAAAACATACATACATGTTTTCCCACAACAAATTACTTCACACCACAGTTTAGAGACACATAATCACCCTCACTGTGTTGTAGGAATAACTGTAAGTTGTGTTTGTGCATAGGGTCGGCAGTGGTACGGTCTAAACAACTGAAAGCAAACAGAAGATTTGTCTTACGTTCAGCAGCATTAGAATGTTGTTCGCTCAGTATGCCAAGTTCAAGGAAAGTTTTCAATTAATGTCAGATGTGGATATCAAAAGTGTACCTGAGTTTGAATGCCAGTTCATTTCAGTTGTGCATGTTTTGTTTTTTTATATATTGCTAATTCCTGGAAGACTCCAAATATAAATTACATTGGCCGGTCAGGCTCAGATTTGATTTTGTAAACTCCCTCTGCCTTTGCGTGTGTCTGCTATGACTAATTGCATTTGACCGGCACATCCAAATGCTTCATATTTGCAATCATTTGAATTGACCACCGTGACTTTCCTCAAGAAGTCAAACACTTCATTTTGTTGCACTAATGCCTCTACATTTTTCACAATTGCCAAATCAGCCTGTGCGACATTGCAAATAAATAATCTTGTATAATACAATAAAGATTAGCGTCTTTGCTACACTTTCACTTCAGATCTCCTTTCTCTTCAACTAAACATTTGAAGTCAGACTGGACATTAAACATGCAGAGAAGCGCCTGCTGTCTACAGCTTGTCAATGTGCTTCCACTTATCTCCACCGCCTCCACCTTCTTCTTTCTCTCTTGGCTTTCTCTCGTCTCCCTCTATCTCCTCTCACCCTGTCTCTTCCTCCGGGGGTAGAGTTTGAAGTGGCGTTTTTTGGGCTTTGTTTCCTAAACGGGCTGGTTTTGTTGTGTCTAGTGTCTGGGCTTTGGCAGGGCCTAGATGCTGAGCTAAAACCTAACACTGCGCTTGCCACACCGCAAGAGGTGGTTTTTGGGATCCTCTTAGTGGCTGCTGGCCACTTTATTCTGAACTCTACAGGCTCCCTACTGAGAGCAATGGCTGACTATCATGGGATAATGGTTTGTTGCCCTCCACAATCCCCTTTGGTCTAACTCTTCCTCAAATATAGCTTACTCTGACTTTGTACTAAAAACACACACCCCCTGCAGGCCCAGAAAACCTGTTTTCTCAAAAAGCTTTTTACTGTGAGTGATAGGGTAATGACTATTATGATAATTAGGGGCACCAATCAGGATTTAGCACAATTTGAATGAGAATTGTTTGGGTTTTTGAGTGTTGAGCTCTTTATAGAAATTACTAATTATATTTATTTCCAAACATTGGGTTAACTCTGGCTTCTCTTCTTTGGCTTTCTTCATGTATTTAGCATTTATTTTGTCAATACTTACTAAATGCTAAATATTTGAAACCAAGTTTTCAGGGGTTTTAAATGTTGTACTGTAACATTGTAACATTGTTGTACTGGAAACATTAAGTGCGTCCATCCATCTCTCAGAAATTTGAGGAAAAAAATATAATATTATTATAAGTATAATATTCTATATTCTTTGCTGTGGTAGAAACATGGCTGTACACACCATTGCTCATCTGATAACCGTCATTGCTTGTGTGTGGGTGGATGGTGCAGTGGATGATTACTCAACAAAACAGTGGTTTTTGATTATGTCAACAACTCCATCAAATCCATGCAAGGCGTGATACAGGTAACTAGAGAATGTTACTAGTGGACTGCTTGTAGTCCCCAGACATCATCTGACAAATAGCTACTGTGCAGTCATACTACGCGTAGTCTCGCATTGCCAGTCCTATCTCCACAGCGATGTGGAGTAAGGTCTGGCTACAACACACATACATTCCAGGACTGGAGAAAAAAACACTCTGTGTTGTTTGCATTTCTTTAAACCAATCACAATCGTCTTGTGTGGTGGTGAGCTCTGGACGCAGCGACGGTGGCTCTGCACAATAGTCTCAGGAAGGAACTTGTTTTGGGGGAACATTTGCACCCCGTATTAAACTTTAATTAATTAATTAAAATTTGCTCTTACCAGTGTATTGCTGTGTGTACTTTGTCCACAGCAATCCCCACTAATCGGTCCCAAAACGTTCCAGTTAAATAGTGAATGCTTAAACATTTGTAAATCTTTACAATCATTCCCTGAAAGAACCAAGCAGGCCTGCCTCATTGACGATCCAAACTTGCCATTTTCATAGTGTTGCTTTCTGGTTTGTTGTTGTTTCCCGAAGTGAAGGGACTTTGAGAACAGCAGCACACATAGAGCAGAAAGCGGAGGGACATCCAGCACGTCAGCCACACACAGGATGTCAGGCAATTATCCTGAAAATGTACTTCTGTTGATGTAGACTACAGTACGTGAAGCAGTTGACATCCATCATGAGTATATATATCAGGCTGATATATATTTTTATTTTCATTGCAAGATAATCCTAGCAAATGTCGGTAATATTTACATAATAATATCAATTGATCCTGTGTTTACTTTCTTCACTGAGTCAGACAAAAATGAAAAGAAGAGGAGAGATAACGTTCAAGATGAGAAGACTGAGAGAAAAAGAAAGAGAGAAGGTTATGGAGGCAGAGAGGAAGAGCAGGAACTGACCACTGTTCCCAGGATAGAATTAACATCATGCCCCTGTGCTGTTTAACTCAAACACAATCTGACCTGATTCAGTACATTATTGTAAAACACACATTTTGCTCATTTAATTAACATTAACATGACATTAACATTTAATTTATTCATTCATTCATTGCCGGTGACTGTCAAGAGTTTGTAGTGTTGTTTTTCTTAGGTGGCCGATATAATCCAATTAAAGCGTCCACAAAATCCTCTCAGACTATTACTACTACAGCATAATCATCTTTTTTGTTGTTGATCCATATGTATATTTCTAATTATTAATTATTTTGTCAAAATAAGACTAAAAACACATCTTACGGCTTTTGTGGTTCAATGAAGGCTATAGTGTGACACAAAGGCAGCAATATTTTTGTGAAACTATACTTCAGGAGTGGATTGAGACATCTCTGTAGATGTTTTGTTACTTTTTTCACTTTGACGTCATTTGAGCTGATGAAGAAATATCACCTTAACAACAATTGAAACTGACAAACAGTGCTGCTGTACCAGCTGCTGCTACTGTTAGCTTTCTGTGTCTACCTGGTAGGCCTTAACACACAGAGACACACACACACACACACACACACAGAGTACCGCGGGTCCCCTGGCCTGGCTGGGCTGTGGGTAGCTTGTAACCCAAGTGTTTTATTAGCAACTGGTCCAACACAGCTAATTGCTTCCTGAGGGAGCCGCCTCCCTCTGCTCCGTGACTGATTAACGGCCCACATTATGTGTCTCGACAACCTTGACAATCTGGTCACAAAACTTTTTACTACCCTGCACTGCCACAAATCTTCAGTGTAAATCTCCTCTCAAACCAATTTTTCATTGTAAAGCAGTTAGAGCATTCTGAACCCTTTTTTCAGTAATTCATGTTTATTAATATGATTTAATGATTTTCTTAATAGTCGCTTACTCGTATGCTTGGCTACAGTATTGTCTTATTCATCTGTTTTGACTTGGCCACAATGTCAAACATATATTTGATATTTTAAATTATTTAAAAATAACTTTTTCCTCAGTAGAGATGAGGAACCTTTGCCTACACTTTGTCAGCTTGTTTAAGGACATTTTTGTCATTTTCTTACACCGAAATCAACTAATTATGCCATATTACTGCATCATTACTGTGTCAAATCCATAGAAAATGTGGAAATGTTTCTTTACATCTTTTTGTAAATTTGATTGAAACTAAGAAAAAGTGATCTGATTTTAATATTCTTTGTCATGATTTCTTTGTTTGTGGAGTTTTCATATTCCCCAAATATTAGTGCACTGTGTATGTTTCTTGTTTCCCAAACAAATCTGGGTCATTCCGATTCAATAGAAGATGTTTTCTGGTCATAATCAGATTTGTCCCTTATTTCTCTCACAGAGCCTTTTATTTTGCTTAATTTAATTATTTTCTAGCTTTAAAACCCCTTGTTTAAAGCTATTAGTTTCACCAGATTTGATGTTGTCTCCTCCTTCTCTGTATGTAAATGTATGCATGGGTGGGTTGACACTTTCGCATACATGCAACACACATGATGTAATATATAACAAACTAAAACCAGGCATCATCTGGTTTTTGACCTGTTAACTCCCAAAAAGAAAATACTAAATATGTGAGTGGACATCTGAGTGGGTGGACATCAGCTCTGTAGCTGCTGGGAATTTCTCTTCATTTATTTGCTTAATTTTTTTTGGTGCAGATATTTATGTAAAACACAGCTTTTCATCCTTTTTAAAACTTTGTTCTTGAGGTTCTTAACTAAAAATGCGGAAATTCTGATCATGAAAAGCAGTCACTGGTTTCCGGACTCTTCTTGTTGCATGCTCTTGTCTCATACAGTATGTGGCTTTGATGATGCCATTGGGAGCGATGAGCAGATGGGTTTCAAAAGGCTGTGCTCCCTAAACAGGATATAAATGATGTGTAGGCCTGGTGCTCTTTGGAGCAGGGATCAAATGGTTTTCTTCCACCCCTCACTGCTCCCTCCATCTCTGCAGGGTGGGGTCCGGACGCACGGCCTAAGGAAGAGGAGGTCTTCCTCAAGTGTGTTTCAAGGTCCCACTGTCACACGTGCTGCATCCTCATCACTTCCTGTGAATCATCTGGAAATCATTACATACAATAATATCATTTATATGTCTCTGATAATTAAATAGAATCCACATTTCTCTATATTGATGTTGTTTTAAAGCAGAACTTACTTAAATCAATGCTTCTCCATCGTTCTGCACCTCATTTTGACCCCTGGATACAGCACTCTTTAATTACTGTCACAGTTGCAAGTGTGGATCAGGGCCCTGAAACCATGTTCAGCCAAACTGTGGTAAAAAATGCATACTTCTGGTTCGGGCTTGGAGGAACCCCTCCTGTGCCTTTTCTCAGAAGTCCCGGGCCAACGTCAAGTACGGAAATACATTATTGACATGGATTTGTTTTGCACCATTTCTTTTAACATTGTTCTTCCATAAACGTGTCAGAATCTGGGACATCTGTCTCAAAACTGACTTATTTGATGGCTCTGCCCCTTCCCAGTGCAGTCACATATGTTTCAAGGTATGTGCAGCTGTTATTGAATGGAAGACAATGGCAATAGAATAGGCATTGACATCAGGGGGCCATGGTGCTCGGACAGATTCTTCCACCCAATCGAGTGGGCAAAGCAGCTAGAACGTGGTCTATAGGATGGCCGTCGGGCCAGAGGGAAGAGAGAGTCATTTTCGCATTAGCAGAATCACATTTTGCGAAGATGCCGCATTCCAGGACCTCTTTATTTGATTAGCTGTAATGTCATAAATGCAAGAATGTACTCTGATAAATGGCAAAAGTAGCTGATGAATTAGTTATTCCCGTCAGCAAATACCCATACTAGCTTGCCCTCCCCATCTTCATCCCACAGGCCACATTGCCTTCTCAATCTGCAATATGGAGCATAATTATACTAATTTCTCTCAATTGCATTAGCGAGGGCCTGGAGAAAAGAAAGGCTGTCTTTCTAAGCAGGAGCCTTGGCTATGCAGTCAGCCTCTCTTCACCTCAGAGAGCAAGTACAGGGGGAGGCAACATGACCCTGGCTCACCCCCCCTCATTTGACTGCACTCCTCTCCCCTCTTTCGTTCCCTCCAGCTCTTTTCTCATTCCATATTTTACTCCCACACCGATTGCTTCATGTCATGTGGACTGAAACTTACAGAAAACACTGAAGTGCTTCCGGTGCTTGTAGAATCATAAAAATGTGTTATTTTTTTCCATCTTTTACTTTGAGATAGAAACTTGACTATGCATTGTTCAGGCTTCTGTTTATATGGCATAGGGGACCCTTAATATACCTTTCAACTTGGGCTGAAACAGTCCCATACTTAACAAGCAGAATCTCATCTGAGAGTTTTTTTTGTCTAGATTTAGTTTTATGGACTACTTCAGTGTTGGATACTTATTTTATTTGACTTTGTATTTAACTTAACTGAAGCTAGAGCCAAAAGCGCAGCGTAGATTGATTTTACAACAAAGTTTCAGTAATAGTAGTAGTAGTGGATTATTTTTTTTCTGTCTGACAATGTTTTACTAAATGAACACTTATAGTGTAATTTACAGTATCTACTGCATATGACCCAATTGAATTTCCCTTTCTGTGTTTCCTTTCCAACTAGAACCAGTCCTCCATGGCCAGGTCACATCAGACTGGCCTGGTGGATGAGGGACTCTGGGGGACTGCAGGGTGCTGGTAGTGGGAACACGGCCTTAGTTATGAAAGACGCCATTGTCCTGTCTGGCTCACCAACGTAGAAAATGAATAAATCAAAGAGGAGAGATCAAGAGTGGAGCAGAGGAGGGGAGAGAGAGATGGGTGGGGGGGGTGGGCTATCTGACATCTGCATTTTTAAACTGGACATTGAGCGCTGGAGGAATTTTGTTATCATCCACCCTCACTTGCTACAATGGTGAATAATTTTGCATTGAATTATAGCATATAAACATCACTCACATATACAACTATCTCTGCTGATCTATTTATCAATCATAGCATTTCTTGTTTTTGTCATGCAATAACTATGTAAAATACTTAAATTCATACAAAATTTCTTAGGGAAAACCTGGCTAACATCAAAACTGTTTACACCCTCTTATGTTTTATCTCCATCAGTCTGTAATGATCAATCACGTGTGTCACTCTTGATTGCAGCTATTTTTGCTTCCATATCAAGCTGTTACAGTGATGAACACGCACATCTTTATTCATGTTGATTTGATTCAGGGATTTGCCTTCACATTTTCTCCCTCAAACAGCACTTGTCATTGATGTTTCATAATTTGGTTTAGGTGGGATATACAGTAAATCTGGTTTACATATTAGTGCCAAACAAATTGGATAAAACTGACATTCTTTGAAAATCCTGCTAATATAATCATCGGCAATCAACTGCCACAATAACCTCAAAAAAATGGGACTTTCCTGTCAAATGGTCAAGGGATATACATTGCAGCCGCTTTTTTTTAGAAGCAAGGTGTCACATTTATATGCAACTTATTTGCAGCGTTGAAGTCACGAGTCATTTGTCAAGGTCATGTAGGCCTCCTGCACACTGGCTGTGTGGCGTGAGCGAGTCAGCTGCGTGGCATGTCCATTTTTATTTCGGCTCCCATGTTAACAGGTTAGAGCTTGCACACTGCCTGCGTGACACGCACATCTCAGGCGCAGCTCAAGCCGCGCCGAAAACGCATGCTTGCTAGAAATAGGACTGACGCCTATTTTTTATGCGACACACAAGCGTGTTGGAAGCGTTTCCAGGCAAAATAGAACACGAAAAGATGTTTATATGTCATTTTTAAATAAATACATATTAATAAATGACATTTTGATGTCTGAAAGTCTCTAGGTTTTGACATAAATGCAGATATAAATGTAATTTAAAAAAAAATAATAATAATTATCGATTTTCAAATATTGCACCTATCAATACAGAACGAAATATTCTGAAGCCTATTTTGCCGTCAATACAGCTGACGTTGTCTTTGCTGTAATCAAATCAGTATATTTATGTTTAATATGGTATTTCATTTTATCAATGGGGAAACATACATGTGTACAGACAAGGCTAGCAGCAGCAGCGCTGCGTTTCTGGTGTGCAAAGACATAGAAAACACCACGCAGCTGCCACGTAACTGACACTCAACAGAAACGCCACGCTCACACCACGCAGGCAGTGTGCAGGAGCCCTTATCATCAAGTAGTAATGTCAGTTGTGTTCTGGAAGATCCAGTGATGCCTCCTCCTCACTGTATCACCATTTTTTCTTTTTGGACCACATGGATGGTGGGGGGGGCGCTGGGGGGCATAGGGTGACCAGTCAATCAGTCAGTCTCTGCCTAAACTCTGCTGCTCTACAGCCAGTGCCGACTGGATCTCAGTAACAGCAAGACAGCAGCTGGCTCTCTGATTCAGTTCAACACAGTGGCTATTTGCTACTGCCTCCCATCCCAGGTGTGTGTGTGTGTGTGTGTGTGTGTGTGTGTGTGTGTGTGTGTGTGTGTGTGTGTGTGTGTGTGTGTGTGTGTGTGTGTGTGTGTGCATCAAATGGTGTCAGTACAATGGCCGCCCTGTGTGACCCTGTGCATCTGTGTCTGCCCGGACAAGCTCTACTGTCCTGCTTGCCGCTGGGTCCTCTCTTCAGCGCTGACAGCACACTACAGGTGCCAATAACATCTGGCGCTTTGCACAACCAAACACACATCTGCTGAGGCACTGAAGTTAAATTAAGCTATGTCTCAAAGGAATACACTAACAAAATCTGCAGGAACATAACAAATTGCCTTCAGTTGCTACTTTTGAGAAGTGAGAGAAGTTATTTTCTTTGCAGGACCACAAACGCGTTCATTATTTGACCAGGCCACAAGTTCATGACCAGACCTCTAGTCATTAATGAAAGTCTATGTCTGGGGCAGGATTCTGAACAGTCATCACACTGTTTTTTCATCTAACACCCCCCCCCCCAAAAAAAAAAGAAATCTTTCACTACCAAACACATCCTGCACATAATCAATGCTCTGTCCCACAGCAACCTCTGTTTGCTAGCTCTGGACAAGCAAAACAAGTTTGGTTGAAAGGAGCCATTTATAGACGTTTTTGTAAGCTAAAAGAACATTTGTAATTCATTTTGTAACTTCTGAAACACAGTGCCACCCTGCAGTTGCAGTCGTTTATTTGTGAAGCTTGCTGTTGAACCCAGTAGCTGCAAATTGGAAGACAAGACTGAGCAAAGGAGAGAAAAAAACTCCACTCCAGCTATGCACTAAGCTATGCAAATAAATCATGTAAGTTAGTGTCAGCATTCTGGCAAACAAACCAACAGTGAGGTCATCGGGCTTAGTTTGCCCTATTGGCAAGCAGAGGCACAGTGTGCAAATGCAGTCCATGGGTTAACCAGTTAACAGGTTTCACTTCCTCCTTCACCTGGCGGTATTTTTGCAGTCGTCCATATTTTGCATCTAAGGAGGAAGCATCTTCTGTTTTACCTGTGATACTGATCTGTCAGCAAAGTTTGTGGCATGTTTTAAGTTGCATCTATTCCCCACTAACCTGTGAAACCGAGCCTTTCAGTTGTTTTATTACCAGAACTGTCCCTGAAGAAACCCATGGTATCATGTTTCTATGATTTATCCCTAACAAAATACCTTAAGCAAACCTTTGCAGCTTCAGAAATAGAATCGGTCTTCCTGACTAAGCTGGATGTTCTCCCAAATTGTTTGTGTGAGAGCTGTGTGTGTGCATGTGTGTTATTACAGCTCTAGGTCCAGAAGATCAGGTCACAGGACATAACAGTCGGCCAGTGGAGAGCAGCCTCCAGGCTAGTTTAAGTCCCATTCACCCCCCTGCCTACCTCTCTCTCTCTCTCTCTCTCTCTCTCTCTCTCTCTCTCTCTCTCTCTCTCTCTCTCTCTCTGGGTGGCCTGTGTTTACGAGCTCCAGGAGCAGGTCATCACTGTGCTGAGAACACGGCTGCTGCAGGGGGACTGTTTCTGGGTCAGCCCCGGAGCAGCGACCAGGAATTTTCTTCATTGCTGTGTGTGAATGTGTGTGTATTTACACGTATGTGCACTCTGCGTGTTTGTGTTTTGTGCGTGTTTGTGTGTGCGTCGATTCAGACTTCCTGTGTGCAGCAGTGCGGGGGAGCAGAGATGGGGGTGAGATGACCCACGACCCTGACCACATGTCCTGGTCTGTTGGCTGATCACCCACACTTCCGCTTGCGGAGCCTCTATGCTCCTCTCTGCTCCTCTCTGCTCCTCTCTCTGGGCCTGAGAAATCTCCCGGCTCATCAGAGCTGTCATGTTGCAACATGATCCTCATCGCCGTCGTTGTTTGTAGTTTATATTTGGCTTTCTTTTCAATGTCTTTTTCAGGAGCACGCTGGAGGAGTTTTGAGCAAAACTGTTTGTGCCTGACTCTTTCTGTACTAAAAAAGGAATTTAAAAGAAAAGCACAGTCAAGTCAAAAAGGTAGTAGTGTAGATGAGTAGTGTAGTGACTATATTACTACCACATTTCTTCATACTATCAAAGTATAGTCATAATATAGATTTGTTTGTTTTTCTCAGGAAAATATAAACCACATTACATTACAACACATTATTGAAAGGAGGAGGTCCAGCTAACGTTAGCTGTCTCTCTTTCATGGTTCATGTCGTGATGACAGTGACCACGCTGTCAAAACTCTCAGCAACAGGTAGTGCTGTAATACACACTCTGTACATTATACCGTACTGTGATTTGAATCCTGGCATGGAGTAAAATACAGCAGAAAAATAAGTAAAACTTAAAATACTTCTTTTTGGAATTAACAGACAAATAAGTACACAAGTCAAAACAAACACCAAGGACATACAGTAAGCCTATATACTGATTTCTAAGCTAAATTAAATCAGAATTTCAGTTTGACTTGACTATAATTCACATTTAGTTTGCCAGTTTTCTGACTATGCAGCCATTTCATATATGAAAATGTACACAACCCACCACGAGTACCTTAATCACTGGTGACCTTTTAACCCCCAGCTTCCCTGGGAACACCATCATTCCTGTCCTCTCACTCACAGAGCAGTAGTCACCGGCCCAGGGCAAACCCACCACAAGGCTTTCTTTGACTATGCCTAATGAGGAGACTATGGTACGATATTGCAACCAACGTGGAGAAGTTTGCTTCCTTTACTCAGCTCCTTATCAGCCCAGTGAATCGAAAATTATTCAATTATTTACATCTCCTCTTTCCGAGGATTATGTCCATTCCCGGCCGTGCACACTATTATACTAATGTGGTTAAATACAGTTAAATTATATAATCACAGAGGCTGCAATTAGTGCAGTATGCTTGTCGATAAAGGGGCTAGTATGTGTGTTGGCAGAGTGCGCTCTCCTCCAAGATCCCAATTCCTGTAATTAAATGTAGGGGTCTGTGTTTTGGTTAATTGGATTTATTTTGACTGATTAGCATTGGCATTGACTGATGGGTAAGACAGAGGTGGTGGTGTTTTGGCGGCGACAGAGAGGGGTCTGGCATAATGTATGCATGCTATCCTGTTGCTGCTGTTTGCCCATAAGAAACCATCCTGAAAGTCAAAGGTCAATAAACTCATAAAGCTTCACTTCACTTTTAGCAACTGCATTTTGAAAACACAACAAACACTGCACACACGTGATTTCATGCTTAAATCAGTGCTGCCTATGTGCAAAGCCAGCATTAGTCTGGTGTGTGTACATGTGTATGTGTGTGTTTGCAGTGGCATTGGCTGGGTTTATTTGGTTAGGGGTGTCAGACAGATTAGCTGGTGTGTTACAGGTGCTATAAAAGTTGTTGCTTTGGACACGGCTCATGAACAGTGTAATGACTCAAGGCTCATGTTAATCTCACTCCTCCTGGCTCCGTCTGTGGGTGCTGGCCTGTTTGGCTGCCGGGCTGGGCTCAGGGCTAACAGGCAAACAGAGCGTTCCAGCATTACGCCTACTGGCAGAGGCCGGGAAGCAGGCCAGACAAGGAAAGAGGGAAGGATAGAGGAGAGGAAGAAAGCGCAGGAATGAGGAACACGTTTGTGAGCACAAAGGGGATGATTTCTTATCAAACAACTTTCTATATACAATCACTTTTCTTCCTTTCTTTATCTACTCTCCTCTCATTTATCTACAGATGTAGAAGGCTCAAGCTCAGAAGAGGGGAAAGATTAAGTGCAGGGTAGAGAGGAGCCTAGGAATATGCAGGAGTGAAAGAGAGAAAGGAGAAAGAGTGATGGACTCAATGTGATCTCTTCAGGGGGGGGTTAGTGTGTTGTGGAGTCCATGCTATTTGTTTTATTGGCCTTTGGGGAGAAAAGGAACAGAACATTTGTGCTGGATAGAGGGAACCACATGGTCTGTAGTTTATTTGTTTATGAACCTCAAATCTTTGAAATAGCATCATGATTCACAGATCTCTGTCTCTTACTGTCACACCAGTTCACTGTTGCATTTGTTTTTGCCCCAACCTGTCACTTCTCCTTTCTCTCACGATCAGTTTGTGCTGCTGTTGTCTGTTACCAATCTTCAGCCCATTCTTTACTTATCTAAGGTCCTTATTTTCATGCCGTTAATCTTAAAGCTATAGTGCGTAGTTTCTGTCACCCCCATGAGGAATTCTAAGTAATGACAACAAAACTGTCGGCCCATCCACATGATACAAGCCTTACGTGGTCGCGCACGTGCCCCCACCCCTCCTCCACACAGTTGCTTGTAGCCAAGGAGGACACGGAGGATTAAAAAAACATGACGGACTCTTCAGAAGAGGTAATTATCTTCACTCGAGCTTCTGCGCGGGAAAGTCACTGGACGACACAATCTTCTGAACATAGCCATACTGAGAAATACAGAGAGAGTTGTGTGGAGCTGATAGTCTTAATTAGCTTTGCATCAACTCATTTGGCAATGGCTCTGAATGTAACAGACGTTTACTAATCAAAAAGTTACGCACTAAAGCTTAAATAAAGTATAACATGATGAGAACATTTGTGAAAACCTAATACTTGCTCAGTTGCAGAAGTGCCAAGCTGTCAGACATGGTTCTCCTATGAGGTAGTGTGTTGGCCCAGCCAGCAGACGGGCTAAAAAACTCAGGTGTAGTTTAGAATCGCAGTGTTTACGAGGCACAACGCTGGTGTAATCCAAGTAATTGTTTATTAGAGGCCTCAACCTGTGTTATAAGTAATTACTTTCGGGTGCCCTAGCCCTGTAAAAATCCGGTTGTTTCCTGTCTGGGTGCCTAACACCACAATCTAAGCTCCTCCTTCCAAAATGTATATGTTTTACTACACCTTGTGAATGATATTACATATAATTATGTTTTTTTTTCTGTGAGCAGCGCAGTTGTAAATACATATGCTATTAAGAATCATTAGAGCTTTGGCGGTGTAGAGCTATTCCTCAGTGACACTCCATCACCTGCACCCATAAAACTCTTAGTGCCGAGCCAGTGGGGGAGGATTGTAGGTGTAGAACGGTGCTCTAACAGCCACTTCCTTAATCAGACGGCTGGACAAATTGTAATCATTAGCACTGTTGTAAGCAACATGCATGACATGGGTCTCGAAACTCATTAGAGTGAGTCAGCTGGAGTTGCTAGTGAGTGAAGGAAGAAGAAAAGGAAAGCAGGAGAAGGAGGGTGCTGTCACACACTCACCTGGGTCTGTTTGCAATCAGGCAGCTCAAGCAGGCAGTTCAATTAGGGCCTAACTGAGCGCTGCACCAGCTTGCACCAGCAAGGCTTGCGTCATCTCCAACCACACATAGATGAGAGCCCTCCTCTGATTCAAGTATATGCACACACACAGTCAGATCTGTGCACAGTAACCCACACAAACTATGATTACAGTTACAACAATCACACATGCGCATGCATACTCAGTGGGGTGCAGAAACTGCACAGACACTATTTCACTCTGTAGCTTTGTTGTCCTTCTGTGCCATGTAAAGCTCTTCGCTGGCTCCAGCAAAAGGCAGTGAGCTGTTGAAGCAATGATACCTGTGAATCCTTTGGTTAAATTTGGCAGTTTGTTATCTGCTACTGTTTAGTGTTCATGAAGTAACATATAAATAGTCAGGAAACATTAACTACTGAGATCGTGTTGAGTCTTTCTGCCTTTTATTGTAACTGAGAAACACACCCTCAAAAGATAATCTCTGCACACACTACCAAATATACTGTAGAGACAACCACACACACACACACACACACACACACACACACACACACACACACAAATACTGTACACACAAGCGCAAAGACACGTGTGCTCGTCCACACAGCTGCACATGCTTGAGCAAAGTTAGCATCTGTCCCAGAAACATCCGTCAGTGCCTCCACATCTGTGTGCTCCAGCTCAAGCCTTTTGCTCCGGCCCCCACACCCCACACACGTTCCCCTCAACTGGGCTTGGCCTCATGCCACCATCCCTTAGTCGTCCAGCTGAGTGATACATGTGCTAACCTCGGACAGCTATACAGTCCTGTTGCCTTTTTAAAGTATTCCTAAAAGGGAATGTGATAGGGTGGATTTCATTTGAAATGTCTTTTTTTGATTGAAAGGGAGATGTGGCAACTGTCTAGCAGCACTTCTAATGGCCCTAATGTGGAATGTATTTTCACGGTGACACATGTTCAAAGCTTTTCCTTGCATGCTCACTGAAGCAGCAAATGCCACCCATCAAACTATGTCTCATCTATCTGTGACGTGACTTTTCTTTTTAACTTCCTCACGGATGGACATCAGTTGAGGGACATCATTTATGCTGGAAGATGAAAGCATCACTTACAGTGACTGACACAAAATATGCCATGTGCAAAGTGCTTTAACTTGGCTTGATTTTAGCTTTCTTTTTTGAGGGTGTTGGGTATTTTTAAGATGTTGTTTTGGGTTTTACAGAGGCTGGGTTCAAATTCTGTGCTGATGTTGTTGATCGGCGTCTTTAGTGACAGCATCATTCCTCCCCCCCATTTTCACCCCTAACTTACCCCTGCCCTGAGGTCATTAGTCATAAGCATGGAGGGAGGGGAGGGAGTGTTGTGAACAACGCAGAGGGGATAGTGCAGAATGGATCCTATTGTTAGCCCCACAGGCCTAAGGGTGCTGTCTCACCCGGGGAAGTATCACCATTTGGACTATGCTTGCAGCCAAGTGTGTTTTCTTGGGTGTCCGTGTTGTGTAAGTCTATTTTTCTGTGAATGTGCACATGTGTGTTTGTCAACAAGCACATGTATGTGTTAACGTGTGTCTGCACAGACATATCACCACGCTCACTGCTCTTTTTGGTTATTTCCATCAGGCATGTGATGTGACACAGCCTGACACCACCACATGAGCATGTGAAACTTGTGACAAGCTAATTTGAAAACTTGATTTCTTCTACCACATATAATGACTGTGATGATGTGTCACCTCTTTAGGTATTCCCATATGTTGGCCTCTCTGTGCGGCCCAGAGTATGTGCTGCATACATGTGTAGGTTGGTGGGTGGGTGGGTACACCAGAGACGGCTTGTCCTAATCTGTATTTATGTTCTTGTGGTTAAAGTAATACAGATTACCATAATCATATCTGGCTGTGACATGACTGATTTCTGGCCAGCTTTCATTCATACATCTCGGCAAACCTATTTCTCTTTGACTCCCCTTTAAATTGGGCCCAGGTTGTTAAGGGCCTATCCAGTGAGTGAGCACACCTTGTTTCAGGCGACCTGGGCCGAGGGGAAAATCAGCCTTTAAAAACTACGTAAGGGAACAGACTCACCCTGCCAAAATGGCAACCGCCCTGTGTGCTGTCCAGCTGGCACACCAACAGCCAGAGAAGGAGGGATGGGATTGGAATCAAAGCAAAACTAAGAGTGATTTTCTCCCAGACCTCCTGTTGCAGAGAAACAGCATGTAAAAGCATGGAGATGAGTGTAAAGAGACTTAGCTAAACCATCATTCTTTCTCATCATTATCCTCCTCTGATGCATTGTACTTCTTAATAACGAATAAATTTTTTTATCTGCATTTATATTGGAACAAAACCACCAGTACAGTTTGAAGCCTCTTTACTGTATCTCAACCTTAACAGTATGTAAAAGCAATTGTGATACGTTAGGTTTACCAACTCCTACGACCCCATGCCTGCGAGTGGTTACAGTAACACTGTGACCCAGACCTATCTCTCTGTATGCCTGCCCTTTCCTTGCTGTGCTTTACAGGGTGTTAGCAGTTGTATGTTTTGTTGTAAGCTGAGTCTTGAGTCTGAACAGAGCGGAGCTTGGAAGGGAGGAGGCTCCCAGCATGTTGGAAACCACAGCATAACCGGCGCCAACTCCAATGAGACATGAGATATAGTTTTGGCTTCCCCGAAATCAAATAAATAATCTCAACCTTATTTATTTACTTAAGCTCTCATTATGATTTGCAGCCTCTCAATTATTCTACTGGGGTAAAAGGATTTTACACATACATTACTGCTGATTTTCTGACACACACCTGCCACCTGTTTTTGCATTTGTATTTCAGTCTGGATATTTCATCATTAAGTAATTGCAGCGGGGCTATAATAGTGTAAAATCATTGTCAGAACATTTATGCAGCGGCAGGGTTTGCCATTCCTGCTCACCAGCACCGACAGAAGCAAAAACATTCAACCACCTATAAACATACAAACAGACACTCAAAATGAGACCTTGGTAGCAACAGTGTTACAGCTATCAGATCCTTTTGGCCATGTGTTGAGTGCAATAATGGTAACGGCAATGACAGGCTCAGCCCATACTCTCAATTAGGCTCCCCGAGTGCTAGGTGTGGAAAGGTGTCTGGCAAAGCGCCTGACCGCAGCACTCAAAGAGCACTTTGTCTGCGCACCTCACACCCACCGTACCTGCTCATTTTGTGGAAACAGCCCAACGTTGTCACACAGTTGATTTAATAAAATTGGATCCCCAAAATGAGACTTCTAGTGTTTCAGGGGCGCAATAGTCGTAATGGAAACACATACAGTCCACCCCCCGCCCTCCCTTTGGCTTTGCAGGCATCCTTCCAGAGTCAGAATGAGCGGGGGAGACCCGGGGTAAACGGATACTTCCCTACTGTGAGCCCAGTAGTCTGGGTATAGCAAGAGTAACCCCACGTCCATCACAAGCTCATATCTAGCCACAAGCCTGGCTGTTGCTGCAGCTTACAGACTTGTTAAATGATGATTGCAAAAACAGAAAAAGTAAAAAAGTAAAATAAAGGTAGCGCCGGTGTTGCTGTGGTTTTGTAAGTTAGTTTTGGGATCTGTGGGCAGCCTGTTTAGTCTCATGTAGCTCGAGCTAAGTGTGTGATGTTTCGTGTTATGATGATGTGATGTGATGTGATGATTTCGTGTGATTATACGTGTTTACAGGAGTGACATTTAATAATCACCCCAATAACAAACTGGATTTACTGGACTTAGAAGGATGCAAGTGAATAAAATGAGTGAGCTCAGTTTTAACAGTATATCGACCCGTGTTGGCTGGGAATGCAGAGGGATGATCAAATTGCTGAAAAGGTTGGCAGTCTTGGAGGGCTGAGCTTGGAAACCATAGTGGGTGTAGCAGAGCCTACGCTGCAAACTGATGTCTTGCAAAAAATAGACATTGATGACGTATCCTTATAGGCCCAAAAGGAAGTAAGAAATGACAGCTATTAGTCTCTGCAGCAACAGAGCATCTTCATTCACTGCTTCTTCTCCTACTGCACTGTAACTTTTATTCTCGTATTTTCTGTTTTTAACTTTTTAATAATTTTTATGTAAAGCACTTTGAATTGCCCTGTTGCTGAAATGTGTTATACAAATAAAGCTGCCTTGCCTTGCCTTGCCTAGAGATGCTTCTTGGTTGTGCATGCTTCTCTTGCCTAGAGCCGTACTGTGTATCCAACAACTATAAAGGTTTAAAGGCATGAAGACACAGTTGGCTGACTGTACAAACTTTAGCCTGAATCCAGACCTCTGAATCACTGCCCACACCTCCAACTATTTTAGCAACATGACAATTCAGTCTGAATATTTATTATTACCAGTTCTACATTGTGGATAACATGTAGGAGCTGCTCTGCATATCTCTGTACCGTCTCTGGACATGTGACAGCACACATGACAGATTACCTTTTGCATGTTCAGATATATAGCAACATTGTGAACAGATGATAATCCATATTATGTCATTTATTTCTGTGCATACTGTGTATTGTCTGTCTTAGAATGATTTCCTCCATCCTGGAACAATATTCATAGCTTTGGTCTGCAACTCACGACACTTTATTGTAGGCTTGTTGGTGTCAGTACAATGCACATTTTTAGTGTGTTCCATATACTGTACTGTATGTGCTTCTTTAGTTGCACATAAACTCTCTTTTTGTTATATTTTGCATACATTAATGATATTTGCATTATGGTCCACTCTGTTTAACTATTTGAATATATTATTAGGCTTTTATGGGTTATTTTTACATTAATCTCACATTAATACAAATACTAATTTCAGTATAGGGATTAAAAAGCTTTTAGCTGTGAAGCAATGCAGTCAGATAGCTTTCATGGGATAGGCGTAGGGTAACGGGCAGCGGGTAAACACCCTGGTGTCGTGTGTATTTGTTTACCCACCAGTGTGTGTTGACACATACTGTATATTACCAGGAGACTCACAGCATAGGGTGGGGTGTTAAAGGTGTGTGTAAGCGTCTATGTGTGTGGTGCGGTGGGCTTCCAGGCTCCTTAAAGAGCACACATTGTGGTTAGCAACTGGCTGTGAAAGAGGCCCCTTATTAATATTAGGAAAATGCCCCTTAACTGCTGGCAATGCTTTTACTGATAACTACAGGTGATTTAGGAGAGATTACATCACATTTTTCAGTTTACGTGCTCGAAAGAACATCCTTTCTAGATCAGATCAATTAAAAGTGTTACTCAGATCATATTCACAGATCCATTCCAGGTAGTTGAATTAGAGGCTGACGCAACGGCGAGACTTTGACCACATAAATGAGATTAGAACAAACAGCATTGGTTGGAACGGCCATTTATGCAAACATGAGAATGTGGTTGTGGAAGTTTTAGGCATGCATGTTCCGTAAATGGTTTTAGTTCCCAGCATAATTTGCTATCTTCAAAATCTTTTCTTACACGCAGTATAGCCATATGATGGTGTGTGAGCCATATTCATACATCCCAGAGCCATCTCCAGCCTCTGTTCCAAAATGATTTAGACAGGTTTGTGAGGTTAAATCTTGTGGTCTACGACATAGAGGTTTACTTCCATAATTACGCTTTGCCGGGTTATTTGTGTACTTTATGAGCCTGAACTTGTGACCTTGGATGCATCGTGGAACAATTTATGATTTCTTTTTTCTTCTCTCTTGTACATGATAAACATCTGCAAACCTCCCCGGAGCCGACTACGATGACAACTTACAGCGAAGGAGTTTTAAAAAATGAAACAGCAGAAATCTCCCCTTTCCTCTCTACCTCCCTTACCCCTTCCCTGTCCTCTTATCCCTCTCTTCTTCTTCACTCCCATGTGTTTCTGTAGTCTTTGGAGGTTGAGAGGGGAGACAACGGGGGGAGATAAATCCTGCTGCACATCTGAGATTTATTTGGCCTCCCCCTGGGGAGTGCGGTGAAGCTCTGCATCTCAAGAAAATTGCCGAGCGTTCTCTGTTCGGCTTGGCACACTCTCAAACACACTCTCACACATGTACACACACACACACACACACACACACACACATTCTCCTCAGCTGGCTTAATTCCCCCCTTCTCCCTGTCACAGTGGCAAAGTTTGTCCACTTTTCTAGCCCTCAGTGCCACAATCCTTTGGTGCATGTTTCCATCTAATGCACATTATTTCAATGTATAGTCCCTTTGTTCCAACGTCAACAATGCACTCCCACTCTGGAAACCCCCTATATGCATCCTGAGGCATGTTTGAGTGATAATTCTGTTACAAAGCAGGCCTTAACTTACTGAGAAAAAGAAAAACCATCCAAGAGTCAACACAAGAAATGCTCTTTCAACTTTCAAAAAAAAAGAAATTTCAAGAAGAAGGTGGCCATTTGTAAAGCACGTCTAAAGACTATACAAATACGAATACTGTACAGCCACATATCATCACACACATTGCACACTAAATGATTTGTCTTTGTTTAAATGAGCAGCATGATGAGTTAAGATACCAAACTCATTTGTCTACTTCAGACTCAGGACTCCCATGCCCATCCCCCTCTCCCTGCATCTATTCCCCACCTGGCTGCCATTGAGGTTAATAAGATCACAGACAGGTGGCTCTTCTTGTGACCTGGATGTACTTATCCCCTGATCCCTGGCGACCCTGACAGGAAGTGAATCGCTGGCCAAGTGACCTCCCCTGGTGGCCCTTCCTGTCCTCATGTTGCCTCGCAGGAAGGAAGGATGCGGTCTGTTGTCCTCAGGCGCCGCTCACTCGCTCTTCCCTCCTCAGCCCAACAAGAAACCAGATTATTGATTCCAGGCTCGTCTCTCCTAATGCTCACTTTTTTATCCTCCTTTTTTGTCTCTTCCATTTCCCATCTTCTTCTCAGCTCCCACTTTATCCTATTTTGACATCATTTCTTTCTTCTTTGGTCGTCTTTATTGTGCCCTTGTGAGACGTAAGTAAACACTGCGGACATTGGCAAACCGCAACGTCCCTAATTACACTCTAGGGGCTAACAAGACACTTGATTTATAGTCATAATTGTATTTATTTCTTACACTGATTTGTTTATTTGTGTTATTGTTATTTTATTGGCCATTTGTTTACATTAAATATGGCAGTCATTTTATGTGGCGGAGAAATCCCAAAGTCAGACCTCTGGGTTTAGTGTGCTCTCAAATGATGTGCATGCACATTGTGAATTACAGGACACCATTTGGTGGTAGTTAGGAAAAGAGAGAAGGGGACTTCCAGGCAGACAGAGAAAGAGACCTTGTTAACAACATCAAACGCTGTTTTTGTTGTTCTTCTGGCTGTAGTTTAAGAAGGAACTCAAACCAAAAAGAGGTGAGAAGGTCATGAAGAACATTTGCTTACTGCTCAGACACACTGATAACAACAGTGTGCAAGAGGAAAAATACTTTACCTCCCGTGGGGTTTCAGTGCTTATCCATGTTTTCTGTCTTGGTAACATGAGCATACAACATCATGAACACAGTCACACTCTCCATTGGATCTAATGATGCAGCCAGGGCAGGTGGTTTATTGGTCCTAGTCAATGTTGCAGCCACATATGATGACATTATCGTCGACATTTTGGTCTTTTTTCTCTGTATATGCAAGTGTCACTCAGCTGCCGGTGCTAGACAGCACCGCCATGTTTCCACAACATAATGCAGCTTTGTAACTACAGTTAGAAAGGATAAGAATTCAAAATCACATAGTCACATAATCCTGTTCTTTTGGAACCATGCTAATGAAGTTCATAAAAGGTGAAAATATAGATCTGCAAGGTGCATATAATGTTATATACACACCACAAATAACATTACTTAATCCAAAACAAGCAAACAGGATATGAACACTCCTCTTTTCGTTTGTTGCTTAACTATTTTTGAATGTTTATATCAGGTTAAATAATGTAATTGTGTTGGACTATATGTCTTGTCTTTGCAAACAATAAATAAATGATATTTTTACACTATTAAATAGATCAAAATTAAAGAGGGGCGACATTGGAATAGGATCCAAATTAGAGTGATACCATCTATATAACAATTAGTTATTATTTATTTAAGATTCAAATGAGCATTGTACTTTGCTTTAAAGTGGGCTCAAGTGCAGCAGTTCTGTAGGAGCTAGTTAAATCATCAAACCTAACATCAAATTTAAACATAATGACTAAGGATTTGTGATATCTTAAACAACAGAACACTGTCATTTTTGCAGTTTAACTACACTCTACAAATTAAATAAACAATAGTGGATTTAAAGGTCCTCTTCGTTATGATTTCCCTGGTGTCTTTAATATAGAAATCAAACGGTCTCTTCTTATTAAAAGTAAATCCTAATCATTGCATAGTAAGTGCCGATATAATATGTTCTAAAAGACTTACAAGAGGACAGCAGGGACAAAGCATGAAGTGAGATGCTGTGATCCCACAGGTGTTTTTCTCCCCTCTATGTTGTGAGTCTGCAACTGCATTGCCACCTAGTGGGAAAGGAGGTTTACTGTCCTCAGACCGGTGTGGTTTAAATGAATGTATATTCAGTAAACAGAAGTAGTATGTTCTATAAAGGCTTAGGCAGCATATCTGAGGTAAATAAATGAATATATAACTGAGCCCTGAATAACTGTTGGTCACCAACATCTCTTTGTTCATTGGCTAATTCAGGTCAGACTGTTGGTCTGCGAGTGTGAAGTCTTCGAGCTGAGCAAATCCATATTCCTAAAATCATCAGAAGCAAACATCAAGCCAGTGAGTTCACATCTGGAGCTTATGTGGGAGATTGACAATATGTCAGGCCTTCAGGCTGTAAGAGAGCATCACTACAGTTGCAACGCATCAAGAATGCTCACGATGAATAAATCACTTATCAGCAGAGGCCAGAGACACTGAAAAACTGTGTTAGCCACAAAAGAGGGGGAGAAAGAGAGAAAAGAAATTGAAGGACTGGAAGGGAGGGTAATAAGAGAAAACATGTTGTAAAAGAACGGGAAGGTTTGTTTGGCCACGTTTTGCTAAATGGTCTCAGTGGTGCAGCTAATGGTTTTAGGTTTGTGTCCAAGCTCCACTGAAAATAAGTGGGAACCAATGAAGGGCTAGCTGTTGTGTTTTATGCATTTTCATCATTTTGCAAGAGAAGGAGGAGAATTTAAAGTGCAAGAAAATTTTAAATGGAAACTGAAATCACCTAATTTAGAGCCACACATAACACATCCTGTTACTCCTTCATGTATTTAACAGATGTTAGGTACAGTGCATTTGGAACTGTTTCATCCATTACAATCTATATTTTAGGTTTTCACTCCAAATGTCAAGCTCACATTTGAAGATCATGAAAAAGTGTTTATCCACTTTGATCTTCCATGTCTGTCCCTGTCTTTCAACCCTATCAGGTTATAAGTGGTTCTTCTCCTGACCCTCACCAGTCCATTTTGTCTTTCATCGACTGTGGCTGAGCTATGTGGCAACAAGGCTGGTCAAATGGCATCTGTCCCTTCAATAATCCTGGCGTTATCGCTACACATCAAAGCGTTAAAGGCTTGCATAATTGAGTTAACGAGTGTGTTTGGGACGTAACCTGATCCTTTATTCCCTGTGAGGACCGCAGTCACAGTGTGTGACCACAGACAGAGGCGAAGAGAGAGTGGGACGGACTGAGAGGGCCCAAAAGCCCTGCAACAACTGTGGGTTCACGCTGTGGGCCTGGCAAGCCGCAAAGCGCCCTGGGCCAGTACCACGCTAATGAAAAAACAACAGTGGGGTAACGCTGTTGTGAAGCTGGGACCGTAGCACCATGCCCACTGCACAACTGCCCCGGTCAGCACTGGCACTGGCCGCAGAGCCAGTTGTCACAGCCTTAATCTTGCCTGCTGAATGACCTCATCATTGCCTGCTGCCTCCTGCAGCTGCTGCCATGGCTCGTTACTGCAGCAGCACCCGAGTGACCTCACCTACACAGCACATATACAATCACATGCAAAGTAAGCAGATACAGCAGTGCAGTGCCCAAAACATGCAAAACCTTAAAGGATATGTTCACCCAAATTGCAAGAAGGCATTTTTTTATTAGTGGCATCTGGCCATGCAGAACGTTTTACTTTCATCTGCTGAGATTTCTGCCTCCACCCCGACTCAAAGGACGTCAATAGAATTTTTTTTGTGCTGCTAAAAGCATTGAAAAAAATGACTTTTTAAACTTTAATAGCAATGTGTCTTTCCATTCCCGCTTACCCTGGAAAATTCATAGAACTTGCTGTGGCCAGTTGGCTTTTGGAAATACTTTTAATAAAATAAATTACCCCAGTGAAAACTGTCCACAGTGAGGTCTGTGGATTGTCCGGGTAACCAGGGCCCAGTCCATCAAATGTAGCTTAACTAATTGAGGCTAGCAAGCAAGATATCAGGGTAAACTAATCCAGGTTATTTTCATCCAGCTAATTTGGTTCTTTGAAAGCAGTTTGGGGATTGATTTGAAAAATCCAGATGATGTTATCTTGGGTAACAGTGCACTCTTATTTGGAAATGAAGGCAAAATAAGTGGCGTTGAATACATGAACGGCATTCATATGATTGTCTGGATGGATGATCATGTGATTGCAGTTACATGAGGTTGGTGTGTTGAGAACTGTCCCAGCATGCACTGAGGCTGAGGAGTAGATTCATTTATAATCTCATGTGTGTTGCTGCGTTGTTACTGGTGTAATTGTGTTCTACATTGTGCACCACAATGTTACCACTGTTTCCATAATTCACTTTTAAACAGTGCACAAATGATGTTGGTGCATGATTGGAGGTTCTCCCCCTTATGCAAGACACGTTTAAGTGATAATCACAAGCCTGTTTCAAAAAGATGAAAATGAATCCTTTCATCTCTTACAACAGCTTTAATTGCATAAACAATTTTCAGCAAAGTGAGTTGATCATTTAGTACATTTTAGTGTTGAAATGACAAATGACTTGTTTAATGGCATGAATATGTTTCAGCTCCAATGGTCTTTTTAACAGTTAGAATGTTTTAGTTGAGTTTATGTCTTTTTGCTCACAGTCTCTCAAACTAAATTTGGTTTTGGTTTTGTTGTGTAGCAAGCTGAAGGGGTTGTGAAGGATTTGGTAGTGGGTTTTCATGGAGGCAACCTGAGTTTACATAATGTTACAGACCTGCAATTAATGTCCTCAACCATGATCTTCCCCCCAACATAAAATACATATACACAATACATATTAAACATAAAATCTTTTTTCTTTTTTTGTTGCCTATCTATACCTTAGTCATAATGTATTTGCTGTGACATTAATCTTTCCCTATAACTTTAGTCATACTGTAGTAACCATGTGCAGATATTGTATTTTTAAACATAATAATTACGGCACAATTATAAATGGCATTGGATGTAATGGCATTTTGTCAGAATTGTCTAATATCCACATTTGTATATGGAAATGAAACCAAAACAACAATGCATAGAGAGGGGTTTTTTTCTATGTGATTTGACTGTATTGGCCCTTTAACTGCACAAAGTAGGAGTAGCAATTACAACATGGATGTTTCATGTAAACATGAAGCTAATTTACATACATTGGAATGACGGCTCCATATTGCACTCATATCAAACAAGATCAGACTGTTCTGTACATACAGACTCAATTAACAGGCACAAACACAGATGTACATAGTGTTCATGAATATATATTCACACACAGACACACTTGTGTGTACTGAAAATAAAGAGACACTTGCTCTGTTGGCACCTCCTCCAATCACACACGCCGCCTCCACTCCTTCATCCCAGCTGTCACAACTGCAAAAACTCTACAAATACACACGCACACTCTCACATATTCACACTCACCCACACACACCACTTTTCCTGCTAACACCTTTTCCCGCTCACCATGGCTCTCTCCAGTTGGTGCTTATATGCCCACTCTCTGCCACAGCTTGTATGTAATACGAGTGTGTGTTTATGTGTGTATATGTGTGTGTCATTGCCTTTTATTGCCCTGGTTCCAGCTGAGCTAAGACATGAAGTGCCCACCTCTGGCCCCACAGCATGAGAAAGAAAGTGGACAGTGAGTCATGTTTTATTCTGGCCTTTTCTAAGCTGTGAAAAATTACAGCCACCTAAAACTTAATCTGCTCTGCATCTGAGGGCAGAGAGAGGATTGAAATGGCAGTGGGCAATTTAGGCCGCCTTGTAGTGAATCTCTGCTTTTTCTCTGCTTTACGCCCCCTTTCCTTTTTGCTCCTACGCGATCCGACTTAATGTTAGACCGTTGAATCTCATGATCAGTGTGTGAAATCAATCTGTGCTTACTCTGCATGTTTTGGTGTGTCAGTGCACTTAACGCCAAATGCTTCCTGTTTGACAGCATGTGTGAGGTCATAAATCTGATCACCACAGAGACAGAATACTGTGACACTGACCCTTGCAGGAAGCACCCTGGATTAGCGAAGATTTACGGTTGGGCCTTGGATAACACACCCATCACTTGTGTATGCACCCGCTACCCTCTTTCTTAAAATGACAGGATGGCATCTTTACAAGTGGAAACAAAAGTGTCTTGCAGTCTTAAATCGATCTGTGGAAATGCAAAGCAGATATAAATTAAATTTAACTTCAAGGGCCTATATCCAAATAAATAAGAGGACTGAAAAAGGAGCAGATATTGGGGGAAATTGGGCCCCTGGTAGTGAATATTACCCTCGTAGAGTTTTTCCATTCTGGTACCCTGGCTCAGACTCTTATGTCTGGATCTTTTAAAGGGTCCAGGGAGGGTTGGGCATGTATTATTTTCAACACTTCAGATTAAACCCTGCTACAGCTCTCTGAGGCCTTACTAATACAGACCCCCTGCTGGGTTACAGCTAAATTAAAAATGAAAAAAAGCAGTGACTGTGAAAACAGTGTTTAAACAGAGGTGGAAATTGCAAGTGTGACACTGAGATACTGTGATGACGTCTTTGGAAAGGTAATAATTAACAATGTCACCTTGTTTTATGAGGAAAGAGAATAAAAAATAAAAAAAAAATGTATGAGGACAGATTTGAAGTCAGGGCTTGGCTTCATTGGTTTAGCGCATTAAAATATGGCAAGATTGAGCAAAATGATCATGTCAAGGCAATTTCAAGCCACCTGAACACATTGTTTTTGCAAAGGCTCATTTCTATCCATGTTCTCTTGTACTCATGTTAGCTACAGTATATTGAGGGATCAAGCTCTTACATAGACAGTACAGTGAGGACATAAAACGTTTTACTTTGATAATTGCATCAATGCATCACTGCTCGTCTCTCAGGATGGAATTCAGAAGAAGAGAAAAGTTAAGTTATCAAATACAAAAGTAGATGGTAGGTGAATTTGAGCAATGCAACTGTATTAAAATGTAACTGAATACTTATCAGTATATCAAATATGCCTGACAAAAACTGCATGTACAATTTAGTGACTGACTTTGTTGCATTTCTTATGTATTGTAGCAGTGGTGCCCAACCTCAGGGATGTGATATCTCCAATGGCTTATAATTAAATCTGAGGGGTTGAGAGATGTTAACCAGGAATGGAAAGAAGAAAAAATGTAGTTCTGAGACTGCGACACAGTCTTTTTTCTCATTGTTGCTCTGTTTTTCTGAAATATGGAATACTTTTATCTCTTCTGGACTCTAGAATGGCTTAACTGCTAACCCCTTTCACATTGCCACATTGTTTTCACAATGCCATTCTCATTCCCATTTATAATACAAAAATATAATTAATATCTGCTTTAAGGGGCCATAAGAAAAAGAAGGGTGCGATCATTGTACTGCAATAAACACCATTTAGTGGTTCAAGTTATTAATGGTCCAATGAGGTTTATTCTGACATTTTTGGCATAGTCTACATATAATGCTGTTTCCCTCATTACCTCATAACAGACTGAAACATATTTTTCATTATGTGTGATAACTGTAGTCAAAAGTAGGGTTTTTCATAGTCAGGATTATTGAATTAAAGTGGAAGTTGCCTGGTTAAATAAAAGTTTATTTAGATAAAAATAACTGCCTCCCACACAGGATAAGTATTTTAGGACAAGATAAACACATTGCCAGTTATATTGTAAAGATGTACACTATAGGATTTATAATTAATTGTCTTTAACTTTTTATTAAGACAGAAAACACGCAACACTCATGCCACCCATTTTCCTCTCCCTCTCTCTCTCTGTCTCTCTCTCACACACACACACACACACACACACACACACACACACACACTCACTCTGTTTCTCTCATTTAAGATGCCTCCGGGAACGAATAAGTGCCAGGCAGTACCAGTCCACTGATGGTTGCTCTCGCCAAAGGCCTGACAAACAGGGATGCCGGCTGGCAGGATGCCCCCTGCCCCTCCCCACGGCCACAGGCAGCTGAAAGAAAGAGCGGCCAGATCAACAGATCAACAGTTGCTGTGACTTTGGTTGAGCGACTGGCTAGGCTGCTGCACGCCACCCAGCCCACATTCAGGGCACCTGACCCTGGGTAAACTGACAAATGCCTGGCCTTTGGGTGCGCCTACAGATTGACATGACCCTGAGGGCATTATGATCTCACTGCATTGGGCACACACACACACACACACACACACACACACACACACACACACACACACACACACACGTATAGCCATGTTCCAGTCACAAAGTTTTTTCAAGCACCTGACGAAGTAAATTGCGTTAACACTCACCAACACTTTTCAGGCTGTTTGACTTATTGTCATGGAGATGGCACAGCTCTAAAGATGCTTGCACCCAGGAAAGAGTGCTGTATGTAATTTGCTCCTAATTAACATGTTGAAATGATGTGATGTGATGCATTCTTCACAGCTGAATCACACAGTTGATTTACAGTGTGGGCACTGGGAAAAAAGCTATAATTTGATCAGTGCCTTGTTAGCCTAAGTCAAGAATAAAGTACATTTGCTTGATTAGATTTTTCTCAACTGCCTCCACAGTTTGTATTCAAAGACTGTTTTATGTGCTCGTGCTGCCATATATGCTTGTTGGCACAGAAACACACAAGCATAATAGTACCCATTATAGCCTTGCAATGTACAGTACACGCATTGGGCATATTTAACTCGTCCTGACAAGGCTGTTAATTTCTCTGAAACCAGGGATGGATTCCAACAAATCTCTCTATCCACGTTCCCTCTTCCCTCCAAAATGCCCAGCTGTTGCCACAGTAGACAGCTGCTTTAGGGGTAGAACAAATCTCAGCTGTCGAGGGGAGTTGCACAAGGGGGGTTGGTGGATTTTGGGGTTTGTACTCCCTCAAAACCAATGACACTACACTCCCTACTCTGCACTGAGTTGGGTGTAGTGTGGAAAAATGCTGACAGATAGCAGATTTAGGGACAGAAACCAGAGGCTCCAGCTGTCTGTGTGTTTACAACCAGAACTCAGAAACTGTGAGTTTAGGAGCTTGGGGGTCAAATATAATATGTGACGTCCCCAAAAAGTCTATGTAGGATAGATTATTTTACACTACAAACTACAATGTTTGGCAGTTGGAAAATGAAAGAGGAATAGCACTTTGATGTTAGATTGGGCTTACATTTTATTTTTGAATGAATATTTACCACATAAGAGGTGAACATACTGTCAAATATCATCCACTGCACAGAAACTTCCTTAAACATGGCTGTTGCACAGAAACTACCTTAAACTTGGCTGCTAGTTAACTGGGATTTTTTTCTGAAATGGCTTTCGATCTGTTTAACTCGTGTACGGTAAATGGAGCTGCCTCTTTGAGCCTGGTATTATTCACGGTTCACATTGTAAAGGTCAGAGGTAATACAAGCTTACATCAGTCTCCTGTTGTGGGGAGCAAACAAGGTTTCTGGGCTATGATCTTTGAACATATTCTAATGAGCACGGACAGCCTGGCATTAGATCAGAAGGCTGTTGTATCATACACAAATTTCATATTGCATAACAAACTAGATTACAGAGAGGGGAAGGGGCAACAGCATTGTATTACTGGCCACAGAGAATCAGGGTCTAACCAGAATATGCTGCTGTTCTTTGTTGCAAATGTAGACAATGTGGACCAAGCTAAAGAGTGACATCCTCCATGTGAGAGAGGTTTGAATTATGTTGTGAATTATAAGGTCTCTGGGTAAGAGTCACTGAAAGGCCAAACCATCTTTGGACTGTTCTGCTCTGATCACAAACAGCTTGTTGGTGGAGGCTGGAGGAAGCTGAACTGTAGCCCATACAGATGCCAATTGATAAAGACTGACTGTATGTAGGCCTATATCAACTCAATTAAAATTGTGTGCATCTCATATAACTAGGTATATATAGGTATATGACCTAATTATGGGCATGTTTCTGATTTAGCCATAATAAGTTTATAATAACGAGTTTTATTTATGTTAGGGGACAAAGATCCTCAACACTACCTCAACACGGACACTAACTTGAACTTCACTCTGCTGTTCTACCCTCTTTCACATGCGACTTCCTATCTTATATTCTTATATCGCCCTCTTGTGGTGCATTATTGAAATCACACCCCCAGCACGTTCCACAGGTAGCTGGAAGTTGTTTTTTTATTTCTCCATAAATAATGCTCATGCTAATAGAAACAGATTAATGCAATGGCTTAAATCAACTAATTCCATCTATATGGCAAATTATTATTGCTTCTCATTCAGTTACTAAGTGAATGGACGGTACCTCTTATTATATTGAAAGTATATTTTATTCTAATTAGTCCTGGCCTCCAGCTGTAGCTCATAAATGCATAACACCATCTATGAAGTGAAGGACATTAATGAATTAAAGAAAGTTAATAGCTTGTTTCATCATGAATAGGCGCAAAATATTATATGGCAATTGACATAATGACAATAGGCTACATTATTCGGTAACACTTTGCTTGAAGGTATCTACATAAGAGTGACATGACAATGTCATGAACACATGACACTGCCATGACACAGTCATGACACATGAACCCTAACCCAAACTCTTACTCTAACCCTAACCATAACTTGTCATGACAAAAACCGAATGACACTTACTGAAAGAAGCGTTATGTCATAAACGTTTATGACTTGTTTATAATGTTTATGACACGTTCATGACAGTGTCATGTCACTCTTATGTAGATACCTTCAAGTAAAGTGTAACCACATATTCACGTAGTCACTCTAACAGAATACTATACAAAACAAATGTGTGAGCGTTGTTGAAAGAGATGTCGCTCTAAATCTATCATAGGCTATGCACCTTATTTTGAAGGTTAAGAACACACTGGCTTCATTTCATACACCAGATGGTTGCGATAAAACATTCATAATTCAAAATATAAATGAGAAAAAAAATACTTTTGACACATAACAGAATCATGTAAATATTTATTTATTTATTTTTCAGCACCATGAACAGCGTCCTGTGACCTCTATCACCCTAATCATCAATGCCAGTCCTGTAATACAGGTCATACAGTCTTTGATGATTACAGTGAGTTTATAACGTGATGATGAAGGTCGAGGCGCAGTGCATAGTCCCTGTGTCCTGATTGTTAAGGTGGAGCTTTCTGCCACATCACTATATCACTACACATCTATTTGCTGCCGCTACAACGCGCAGTGCCGAAGCTGTTCTACTGGAAAGAGCGAGCTGTCAGAAGCAGAAAGCGGCTGAACAACAACGGAAGCGAGAGCGTTTTTGCATCTCAGGACAATTTCATCCTACTTTAGAGGTGTCGAGGAGCATGCATTCAACGCGCAGGTTTAAAGAAAAAAACATCTGCTAATTTAAGTTCTTCGCTGCAGCAACTTTTCAGTCGTCGGAAGATTTGTTTTCTTTGTTTTAACTAAGAATTCATAAAGATAGTTTTGAAATCTTGAGAAATGTCTCGCAAGAAGGCTGCCAAAGGCAAAGCCGCGACCAGCAGCCCGTCTGCGGGCAGCCCCACCGGGAAAGGGAGCGGGAAAGCTGCGAGGAGCAGCCCGGGCATTGTTCAGATGAACGGCGTGGTCCATCCCAGCAGACCCTCCATCAGCAATAGCAGCGAGTTTTATGACATCGCTTTTAAGGTAGGAGGTTGATCAGTAAATGCATGATAATAAACTAAAACTCACATAAAAGTGGGCTTTAGTTTCTATAATGCTTCCCAAAAATATCACACAAATTATAGATCACCATAAACTATACACAGATGATCATATGGACACTTTTTGTCTTTTGTTTACCTTTAGGACGAACAGGCTACATGTAGAGAAAAAGACACAGTAAATGTATGTTTGTGGTCAACTTTATTCTTTGCCAGTGTCGTTTTCCTGTTTAGCTTTTATTGCCTTTCGTTTTACAACCACCTCTATTCACTAAACAGCAGCAAGCTCCTGACACCAGCTATGTCAATAGGCACCTACAAAGGTGCACAACGCCGTGCAACAGCCAACAAACAAATCGTTGTGCAACTGGTTGAATGCATGTTTGTCCCTGCAGTACATATCACAAGGTTTGCATTTAGTCTACAGTGAGCGATTTTACCTAACCATAATGTGAGTAGAGAACTGTCACCTCACCACAACACAAACACATATTCTCAGTGTGTACTCCCAATAGCTTCAAGGGACTTGTGCCACCTACTATGTGTTTTGGAAGCAGTTTGATGTGAGTGCATGATGTCTTTGTGTTGCTCTTTTTGAAGAACAATTGGAATGATTGTTCCTTCCAAGCCACTGTGAACTGTAGATATTCTTATTAAATTAATTGGGGTATTTTTTTAGGGTGCAGGGACTAGCACTACCATTTTTACAGTACACAACATCCTTGCAGCCAATAAATTAACAATTGTTAATGCTGTTGACACTGCCACATACCCACTGTTATTGCATTTAGTTATGTGATCTGACAAGTAGCAGCAACATGTTCAGGCAGAAATCCAATAACATTCCCTTAAAATGCCTTCTAGATAGCTATAATGTTTTGGTTAAATGTTGCAAGGCTGGATCAAAAATATCCCACCTGTAGCTTTTTGTGCCTTATTACATGTGCTTTGCAGAGATTAACCTATCTTTCTGATTTTATTGTGCCATGTTTCAGCATTATGTTCCCTCTGATCACTATTCTGCATTGAGACATTGATTGCATTTTATTTATAAAAGCCTTAAGGGTAGGGAGAGTCCAGCAGGTGCCTCCTCCTGCACACTCCTGTAAACATAAAGCTCATGTAGATCTGTTTCATGGAGAAGGCATGAGAGAAAAGAAGAAAATTGGATACAGAGATAAAAAAAAAGAAGTTGTAATAGGGAAATGGAAGGCAATATTATCCTTTGCCACATTTTGTATCTGACCCCTTTACATCCCTTCAATCTACCTACTCTATCTTTCATCTCCTCTCTGCTTCCTCTGTTCACCCAAGAGGCACTTTTGATTTCCATGGTCTAGGGCATCAACGTCCCTCAGCTAACCTGGTAACAGTAATCACATCAAACCATTCACTTCATCACAGCTCGGAATATAAAAAAGAAGGAATGAAGCCCAAGTTCTGTATGCACACATGCATTGATGTGCACGCATGTACACACTTACTGAAAGGGCATCCACTGGTGGCCATAATGAGCAATCACACACACACACACACACACACACACACACACACACACACACACACACACACACACACACACACACACATACACCCTCTTCACTGGCCAGGTACCAAAATACCAGGACTAATTTAGCTAAATGATTCAAATGTCCTGTTTTATTTCTGAGGACAAACCAGTCACTGATATAAAATTAAACATATGAGCAAAAGCTCCCTCTTGTTCATGCTCCTACGTTTGTTTTTGTTTTTTTATTGTTAGTTATTTCAGTTTTGTCTGACATTTATCGTTATCCACCAGTCAGACATTTAGTTTAGCCCTCCAGTCATTCATGTCTGAGTTTTTCCCTTTTGTATTCCTGTGCAGGTGATGCTGGTTGGAGACTCTGGTGTGGGGAAAACATGTCTACTGGTCCGTTTTAAAGATGGAGCTTTCCTGGCTGGCAGCTTCATCTCAACTGTGGGCATTGACTTTAGGGTAAGTTTAAATCAATGAAACTAAAAACAAACCAACAAATCACCCACATAGGATAGATGCAAACTCACTGTTAGGTTTAGTACCTTTTGTAAAATGGGGCCATATGTAGTAATGGATTTTTTTTCAAATTCTGTGTCTTTACATACCCCAGAGCTATGAGTATCTCCTGTGTTAGAAGTCTCACAAGACCGGATATTGATTTCTTAAATTAGTTTGACATGCTTTAGTTTTTTAGTCTCCCAGGTTGATAACAGTGTCTCTCATGTGCCAGTTTTGTGGTCCCACATGGGCAGCCAGGAAAGAATGTGTCCATCATTTCTAATGATCACACTCAGATGTCCCAGAGAAAGAGACAGGCAACCGCTCAAAACAACACTCTGACCCAGGGAAGCAAAAAGAGACAGTTGCTTTCCTCCGGCTCTTCAGTCACCTCATGCACAGGGTCACGTCAGCTACAGTAACAGCCCTGGGTGTTCGCTGAACTACTGTTTTTAATCTCTAGGCTTTTTCTAGGCAATTTCATGTAGTAGCCCATTTTTTTCTCTTGATCATTGTCTTTTCTAACAGGTCTAATTAAGTCAAATGCCTTTACACTGATTGGCATGTACATTGTGGTTTATGTATTTACCAACTGTCTTCTCAGATATAGTGTATAATCTAGTATGGTCTAGTTCAAGAGGCCTGCAGAAAACTATACTTTTATAAAGTGTATTGTGTTCGCAGTGTGTATGATAGGTGTCAGGAGCATTGCTGATTTATTATTGTGCTCCTGTAACATAGTCGGGCTCGCAATGGACAGTTTGAAAATAAAAGTATCAAAATTGATGCAGCAGAACGAGAGAATTATGCCACGCATTAATCTTCCTTGTCAAAACCTGGTGCCTACATTACCCACAATGTGACTCAACTGCCAACATATCGGTCGGAGATTTGGGTGTGTTATGTTAATAGCGGCTGATGTAGCCTCAAGCTGCTTCCTCCACCAATCTTTCAGAGCTCAGTGGAAACTCTGCATGTAAGTTTAACATGACTTGTTCCTTCACCCATCTCCTCTACCCATCATGGTAAATTAACTTATTTTAAAATGCTGTTTTAAAGTTAACGGTATTACATAAGTCCACGTTAGATCCTTTATTCTCTTGGGAGGCATACTCACATGGGCTGCCACTGCGTGTGTGTGTGTGTGTGTGTGTGTGTGTGTGTGTGTGCGTGCGTGCGTGCGTGCGTGCGTGCGTGTCTCTGTGTGTGTGTGTGTGTGTGTGTGTGTGTGTGTGTGTGTGTGTGTGTGTCAACCATTGTATAGCCCTGTGAGTGGGTTGGAGGAGTTTGTGGGTGGATGAGCAGTTGGTTTATTTACTTATGTAATGTCTCTTATAACACTGTCTATGGTCCCGATGTACATTTAGGCCTATCTCAGCAAAGCAGAGGCCTTTATCAGCTATATTTGCATTTAATGGAGGAAGGAGTACAAAACTCATAAAGTTTGGTGCTTAGTCTGCTTTTTTGTCAAATTGACTTATTTAATTGCAGTGTGGCACAGAGCTGGGTGACATAAATAATGTCATTATCATCCCATTCTCTTCTGCATGGTTTCTTGTTGAATGGTTCAGTTTTTCGGTACAAGTGAAATAGACCTCCATGACTCATGAGGATCCTTCCTGAGTCAAACTGTAGAGTTAATGGCATATTTTTATCATATTTTTTAATTTTACATATATTCTCAATGTTCACAAGTACTGAATGAACCAAAAAAATCATCATAAGCACACTCTTAACAAACTTAACCCACAGTTCATAAATGCATACATGTTAAGGTACCCTCTATGTGACTGCACAAATCAAATAAACAGAGTGTTGTGAGAAGTTAAGAGACCAGACTTTGTTGAGTAGGAAAATAGGAAGGTCCTATGTGTTTGTCTTCCCATGGAGGATACACAGAGAGAGACAGGGAGACAGTGAGTGATTGTTATTTTTAGCAAAAGACAGTTTTGATCCCTTTTTAGTTGGTGGGAAAGACGGGCAATTTGCTTCGTATGGGGATTTGATCCAGTTCCCACTTCAAAGCTGCAGCAAGATGCTATGTTTTCTTCCCCCTCTTGTTTATTGTAGTCTCATCTCATTTAAGCCTCAGCATGTTCTTAGGATTACATAGCTGCACTGGTGCCTTGTTAGGCTTAAAATACATTGAGTCAGAATATAAATTATAATTCCACACAAATTCCTTTTGATTATAAAATATCAATATAAGGGCCATGAATTCAAAGACAAGTACAAGACAGTACCCAATCATAATAATTCCATGTAGATCTTACCTTGTTCTGTTTCTCAATCTCATTCTGATTTATAATTACTGCTAAACACTAATAGGAAAAATAACTGATTCTATATGGCCATGTGGCACATGACATATAGACCACATCAGGTTAATTGGATGATACTTCACTATAGCCCGCTAGTAATCAAACATAGAAGCAATGCTTATACTACAATTAATATTATAATATATATATATATATATATATATATATATATATATATATATATTTATTATAAATAAGAAAGTGGTGTCTTATCACTATAATGAACCTAAACTCCCACATCACTCTGTGATGCATATGAAAAGGATTAATGGAAAATGATTATATAAATTAAGATCAATTTTTACTGAGATGCAACTTTTTCATCTTTTTCTTAGAAACTGCTAAATAATAAAGAAATGCCCGATTTGCATAAAAGTAGTAAAAGTCATCACATTCAGGTTTTTGCTTAAACCAAATTTTGCCAGAGAGAACCAGAGATCACAGAACACTTGCAAACAACGATGCAGCATGTCCAGGTCATCAGTTGCCATGGTAATGCAGGTGCTAACCGATCGGCAAGGTGACTGGGACTGACCAGAGGGCAGAGATTGTCTTGTGCTTGAATGTGAGGCTCATAAAGTTTTTGGCCTGTGTGAGTGGTGGGGATTTTCTTTTCTTTATTTTGCTTCAATCAGGAGGTCTTAAGCAGTCGGTGGAAGGCATCATATGGGTGTTAAGGACTCAGGCATTTTGCTTGTTGCTGTCTGAGTGAAAAGGACTTCTGACATGTTCTTTATGCTCCAGCCTGCTGTTTAATGTTTAGGTGAAATATGGATTTGTAACATGCATGGTCACAAAAGCCAAAAAAATCACACAACACTTGACTCTCCTGAGCATTGTCCTGTCCATTTCTTTATGCACTATATCACATTTAATAATCACCTTATGTCACTTGTAGGTCCATGCCCTGTCAGTAGAAGAGTAGTCTCCTTTATGAACTGAATCAGGAGCAGCTCTCTAATCCAGAATTACCAATTAGAAGTCTCCTCTTGTCTTTTGTTTTAAGGTCTGGCTCTGCAGGGCACAGATAAACAGATTAATTGCTCTACCACAGAAGACAGCATAGAAACAAACTGCACATTTACTCATTGACTGGGATTTCTTAGGTTTAGTTATAAAATTAAATGTTATAGTTATTAAACATTAGAGACATTAAACTCATTAAAATATGAAAACAACAATGTCATTTAGAATTGATTTAGACAAATGTATAAAGCTATTAAACTAGGTGAGGTGATATATTTCCATTCTTAAAGATGCAGAGCTAACAAACACTAAACGACTTAATACTAGTGATGACTTGACGTTTTTTCATACATTTTTTGTACAAATTCAAATATATTAGGCCTGAGCTTTGTGTTGATATTAAACACAGTCATTTTAGTCATTCATACTTTTTCCATTAATCTGACAGGAGCATGGAACCGTAATGCTGTTTTTTTTGTCTGAAAGTTGACATAAGGCTTTGGTGGGTCAATAATCATTAATGCATTAAGACGCATTGTGTTATTTAATATTTTTCCTACTGTCAACAAATCCAATGAAAAGACTAAAACCAACAATGCATTAGTCATTCGCTCAATACTTTCCAGCTTCCCCACCCACCATGTCAGTAGCACTCAGGCCCAAACCCATTGATTCATACAGTTTGGGTCTATTTTCAACCGCAGATTAATGCAGATTAATACACACTTGGTGTTCAAGTGAGTATTCACAGCAGCATTACAATGTGTGTATGTGGGATAAAAACGTGGAATGCATACGAATTACAGTGCATTACCTTTCCTAGCTGTATATATAAATGGTTATTGGGATTTAGGCTAATGCACTTCCATTTCCGTAAAACTCATGGACAAAGAACAACAGTCAATGGCGGGAACTGTCCATAGTGCTGAACTCCTTCTCCAGACTAGTGTTCAACCATGGACTGTATATAAAACTAAATAACCCTAACCTTAACCCCAGGTTCAACTAAATCTACATATAGAGTACAAGGCCACCGAGGCTACCAATCTGTAGCCAAATATTTGACATGTCATCCAGCCATTTTAATCTGGTTTTCAATAATATCAATTTTGCATGATGCAGTTGCCTACATCCATCATTTTTCTGCCACTTTCTTCCCTGGCATTCTATTTGGCCTTTTGTAAAAATAATGTGTGATGTGTTTTTTTTTATTATTTTTTTTTATGTAGTAGCCTGAAGGCAAACTTTTTTTTTCAATTTCAACTAAATCCCACAGTTACAAAGAGTGGCAGGAAAATTAATGAATTTATCTTAGCTGTAAACATAATGATTCCCAAATGTTATTTACTGAAAAACAACATTGGCAGCTTCAGAGATAATTATTTCTTCATTACTGTGGTTAAAATGTCTTCATTTTAAAACAAAGCTTGAAAAGCAATTTCTTTGAGAGACAAACAGAGGATTATTATGAAGGAGCAAAAGAGAATGAAGGAAAACATACTGGGTAGAAGCACTAATGAAAGATGCTCAGAAGGAAAGCCAATTAACAATATCACTCCAACAAGCCTTTCTGATGTGGCGGAAAAACAACCTTTTTTCTCTTTGCCTCTTCACAATCTACCTTGCCTCAGGACACCAGGGAGAACTAATCCTTCAATCTCAGTTGACATAAATGCAGTGTGGGGAGAAGAGCAGCACTTCTCACCTCTACTGAGAGACAAGGGAGCAGCTCCCGGCTGTCAGTTATGTCTTTTGCGCCCCCAGTGACAGACCTCTTTTGCAACTACAGATTTCACCTCTCTGCACTCTAAAAGCATGACTGCATAGATGATGCATCGTAATGATGGCAATCCCCTGACTTCTCCTCTAGCGCCACCATGACGTTGACATTTGTGGTTTTGAATCAAATGTGTATCATTAAAAAGCCTCTCTTATTTATCTTCAGTCCTTGTTAGCATCGTGTTTGGCTTATTTGTGTCACACTCTGATGGTTTATCTTCACAATGGTTTATATTCAAACCAAAAAACAAAAGTCCTTCATTGTGACTGTGTATCAGGTAACTGTTCAGCCTTTTTATTATTGTGAGTTCAAGTAGAAAAAAAACACTTTTCTTCTACCTCTTTGTGTCATTCTGGAGCTTCAGTGCTTGACTGTGTGTGAATTAACATGACAGCCTCTCTGATTAAGATGTATAACCACCCTTGACGGTCCCTTTCCTGCTCCTGCTTGATGTGTGAAGAAAATGTGCAATATTTCAACTCATATTGGCATGAGATGTGTGCCGCTACATTAAAATGTGATTTTAGATCATTTTCTACCCTGAGGATGAACAAATCTTATATTCTGGGGATGAAGTCAGTTATCACAGACCACACTCTGCAGCCCAGGACACATAAGACAACACAACACTGCCTCCCTTCTCCAATGATTTATTTTGAGTACTCTATCTAGGAGTGGTCCATAAAATATATCCCTGACAGGTTTAAGAGACATCAATCACACCTGGCATACTAATTCATCTCACCCTATTTGTAGTTTGTATTGTACATGAGACCTTTATCTTAATGATTTACCCTTGCAGCGCAACATCATCTACAGTGGATGGGTTTGAGTTCATCACTGAGTAATGGGTGGTAGAAACAAAATCTGAGAGCAACTGTGCTTCACATATCACATACAGGCTGGGGTAAGGATTGTTGTTTTTAGCCATGTTAGCGGCATGGCTCGAGGGATGTCAGTGTTAGTCAGTTCAGCACTTTGGTCCAGACTCAAATATCTCAACAACTACTTAATGGATGGCCATGACATTTTCTGCAGATATTCATTGTCCCCAGAAGATGAATCCTTATGACTTTTGGTGATCCTCTGACTTTTCCTCTAGCGCCACCATTAGGTTGGCATTTGTGGTCTGCCGTTTTTTCTTATCCTACTCATTAATCAGCAACATACAGTAGATGTTAAGTAAAAACTCAGGAGCAGCACAACTCATTTCACATACATGAAGACGATTCGGGAGACCTTGATGACTTACACAGAAGCATTTAATGAATCCTCAATTGAGGAGACAATTAAGCAGGCAGTACAGTTTAAACACAATGTGTTATTGTGCATTGCCGTCCAAACTCTCTGAAGTTCCTTTCTTCCCCAAGCAGTGTTGGGAAGGATACTTTCAAAACGTATTCCGTTACAGAATACAGAATACATGCCCAAAAATGTAATTTGTAACATATTTCGTTACGTTACTCAATCTGAGTAACACATTCTGAATACTTCCACATTGAATTGCATTTTATAAGTGTAGGAATGTGGCCATCACATATAGCTTACTAAACAGGCCTATTCTGGTGTGTTCTTCTTTTCCAACTGGCTTAATGTGTACCTGAACAAGCAGATAGATTTTTGTATTTGTAGTCCCGAACTGCATACTACAAAAATCTCTACCACAAGCTAATTTTAGCTAGCGTTAGCTAACATGTCAAACGGGGCTAGTAAATGAGCATGTAGGAGAATGTAAAGTCGCACGTCAACTATAAAATAGCAAGGTGACTAGTAAAACTACAGCAGACGACTACCCTTGGCTAATTAAAAAAAACGTACTTACTTACTTTAAGATGCTTCTTCAGGTTGGAAGTAATTTGGACGCTGAAAGGAGGTTGGTTGCTGGCAAGCAGAGGTTGCACTGCACAGTTATATTTCGTTCTCTCTGTTCTTTCTTTAATGTGAAATGCTGTTTGAATTTTCAAGATAGAAACTCATTCCTGCCCTGGCTCTGTTGTGCCGGTTCCAGCTCCATCTCTACCTCTATCAGTGTTCACGCATATAGCTCATTTTTTTCGTTTTCATATTGTGGCTTCTGGGAAATGCATGGATTTGCCTTAATTTATTCAGAGAGTGAATAAACTCGTGAAACAGAGAAGTATCGTCATGTAATCCATTGCTTTCAACAATGTAACTGTATTCTAAATACCAACTATTTAAATTGTAACTGTAACAGAATAAAGTTACTCATAATTTATATTCTGAATACGTAACGTAGATACATGTATTTCGTTACTCGCCAATACTGTCCACAAGGTGTATTTAAACTCATGCTGGAGACGTTACGTTTAGATGAACCTTAAACAAAGATATCGCAGGTGCCGTAAACACAGATACTAAAGCCTAGTTCAGCCTATCTCTCTCTCTGGAAAGTATGCTAAAGTGTGGCTGGCCCACTGACCTCCAAAAGGAGACAGTCCTGAGACAAAACATTCCCTCATCATGTAGCTGCCTACGTAGACTCATTGAATCTGTAGATAGACAAACAGTTATACATGAAGAGGTTTAATTGTTAGAGACTGGCCAAATATTCTGGTCCCCTGACCTGTGACCTATGAATTACCTGGTGTTGTCTAAGCTTTCTCTTCTCATCATACCACAATATGGTGTTTCCGGAAATTAGACCACAATACACATCAACACTTGTAATATCCTGTAATACTTGCCATCACTATCATCTTCTGCTTTCCCAGAGAGGCCACACCCCATGTTCCATGATTCCACTCATGACGCTCCCTCTGACCCCTGTGTGTCACAAGTTGGACCAGAAGTTTCGCACCTCAGAGTTAAAGCATATAAAATCAAGTTTCCCTTTTTAAGCACAGCAGGAGAGTTTCACACAAAACAAGACAGCACCCGTTGATTCAGATTTCACTTTCCTCTGATGTTATTTTTGGGTGTAATTAGTATGCATGTGGGGGTTGGGGCTATGAAACAGGCAACTGCAAGATCTTCACTCAAAATTGTTGTTGTCTGATTTTAAGATAACTTGAAGTGGGGAAGCATTTCGACAATGTGCTCCTGCATTTAAGGACATTACAGCCCGAAAGAAGCATTAGGAATAAATGTTAAAATCGTTGACCGTCAGCCTCGGTACCCTGGGCAAGAAAGCAGGCTCACCCTCGTTCTAATTAACCAGGATCAAAGCCAAATAATGCTTATAGGAGAATTTCCTTTTCCAAAAAGAGAGCACCTGCTCTGAATTCACTTTTTTGTATTTTTTTTTTATAGTAATGAGGCATAAAGCTGATGCAGTACCCACAGAAGCATTGTAGTTGCATATGTGTCCAATGATCTTCAATGTCTTTGGTGAACTGACTAGTGCAGTTTGTTGCACCAGTCATCACCAATGACTGATTTATAATGCATCTATTTATTAATAATAGACTCTTGAATTATTCAAATACGTCCAGTCTTATTATGCAGGCCAGGTTCAAGATTGTCTTCAGGTGTTCAGAATATTCTGGTATATATCGGGCTATAATGATGAACCCAGCCACCTTAATGGAAGAATGTAGCAGGCTTTTTCTATATATACCATTTACGTGAGATTTTAATGTAGCTGTGGGTTTGCTTAAATACATCACCACAGTGGAGATAGGGCAGAAAGACACCTACACTCCCTCATCTAATGACACATTGGAGTGACTGTAAACTCTCAACTCTCTCCACATAAATTAAGGTCTGCAGTTGATGTTAGACACCAGTGATTCAACATGCAGTGTATATATGCCCAGTGCAGCCTGATTCATTCGTGAGTAGGGCCAGTGTTAGTGCCAGAGTTTAGCTCATCACAGATATACTGGGACAAGGCAAGTATGACATTGGTGACAGACTGTTCTAACTTTAGAAAATAAATTTTAATGTTATAATACAGACTTGCCGACACCACACACTACTAAGGTACTGGTTTTATGCCTCTGGAGGCATTGTGTTTTGGGTTGTCCATTCATCCTGTTTGTCCCACTCTTGTGAACGTGATATCTCAGGAACGCCTTGAGGGAATTTCTTCACATTTGGCACAAACGTCCACTTGGACTCAAAGATAAATTTATTAGATTTTGGCCAAAAACGTGTTTTGTGAGGTCACAGTGACCTTTGACCTCACAAAACACGTTTTTGGCCATAACTCAAGACGCTAATTATGACATTTTACACAAATGTCTAATAGGATAAAACTATGTAGTGATAACATTTTATAACCCAAAGGTCAACTTCACAGTGACATCATAATGTTCTGCAAAAAATGCTTTTCAGGCCAATATTTAACGCCATAACTCAGGAACAGAAGGGGAGACATTGAATTGAATACTGAATTGGTGACACTAATCTTGAAACTGTGGTGATTCTATAGATTTTCTGTGCTGCCGGGTTGAAGATGTATGTAAAGTATCCCATTTCGCCAAAAACATACACATAGTAACTTTTTATTAAATTCATTCAAGGTCTTCACCACATATACAGTATTATGACTCTGGACAGACATGGATGTAAACTGCAAGTTGACTGGTTGGTGGAGGCATACAACCGCAAAGTGGTAATTCTAGTTTATAGTTCTGACTTTACCTACCTTGTCTTTTAACTAAACTATGCGATGTTGTTGTTGATACAAATTTCCGGTGCAATATAAATCTTGGTTACAACTCTTTAATAACCATATTTAAGGGATCCACTAAAAAAAATGTTTTTTTATTGTGTTTATGTTTAAAACAAGTGCAGGTGTGTGTCATTTTTACAACATGTGTAATTTTAATACAGTCAACGAATGTTTTTCACATTTGCAGTTTTATACACTTGGAAAGAAGTTTCATTTTCCTTAGTCAAAACTACAAAGGAAGTGATGCATTTTATGTTCGAGCAGGCAACAAATGTCTGTGTTCGAAACTGTATCTTTACATTGCGCCAACATTGTTGATGTTCTTTGTCAAACCACCTAAAATTTAAGCTGTAAACATTGATTTCTTGCCTAAACTCTGACCCCCATAATGCCGAGCCAATCGTCCCACCAAGACATGCGATTCATCAGGAAGGCTGTATTTTCTGTGGTTTCATGGTTGACAGTGTTTCATGGTTGCACTGGAAAACTGAGCCCTCGTTGTGTGGTCAATAGCATTGATAACAACTTAGTGGCTAAAAGGGCTGAAAATGTGTTGGATAGTCAGTTCACTGATCTCAATTTAGCTGGGTTGAGGAAGAGAGATTATCTCATTTTGATTATGTTTACAGGGAGATGATAGGGAAAAAACACAGAGAGAGAAAGTTAAAAAAAAAGAATCATTGACTGTGGCTCCAGATGCTGTGTGTGTATGAAAGTATATTTGCTAGGTAAAGACATTAAACATTACTGTAATTGTTACCACTTCAATCAGGAAGTAAGCACTATGAAAAGACAACAGGTGATCACCTTTTTTTTTTCTTGCCTCTTTTTTTTCTATATATTTGTTCTGCAAATTTTTTCTGCAATTTTCTTTTTCAGTTTACTGTTTGTTGTGAGCATATTTTTGTTCAGTCCAATGTAAATATATCTGCTGTGCATATTTTGCACTGACTTGTTTGGTGAAAAATAAATGTTTCAACAGCATGTGTGTGTATCTGCTAATATTTCTGTGCATGTGAACAATCTGAAGAATCTTCTACAATTTGAACTATTTTAGTATTACGGCAAAGCATACTAAAGATGAGAGTGCTTTTCATTATGCCCAACAGTGTGTAGTTGGTTAGACACAAATCTGGTAATATGAATGAAGTATGTGCCATTTGGTGATTTTGATAATGCTATATGTAGTTTTGGTTGCAGTGCTTCATTTTGCAGGATATATGAGGTATTTTGCAGTTTGGGTGTGTGGTTTTGTGAATTGTGTTAAGTATTTTGATAAAACCAGTCAATTTTGCAAAATTGTGTTTTAGCAATCGGAAAAAACTGTAAAAGTCTCTTATGAAATATATACATATATAATCTCTCCATCAATAGATTATTGATGGTGAATGGCTGGCTGGCTGTCTCACTTGTGTGAAATCATGAAGTGAGATCCTGGTGTGGTTTCCGTTCTATTCCATTCAGTCACACATTCAGCGGCACATTTATTAGCTGTCAGTGACACACATATGTACACACAATATACAAACTCACACTGATAACGATGCTGATAACAGATGTGACAACCGCAAATGAACCAGGGGAGATCCAAGCAGGCAGCTCTTGTTATGCATCTGTCTCTTTCTTCTGACTGTAGCCAGACATTGTTAGCTGTCTCTCCTACATCACTGCTGGCACGTGAAAACTGGCACGGTCCGCTGACTATTCACCATGTTTTGGGATGCACGCGATCTGTTCGAATGCAGGCAGTTTCTCTAAGCTTAGAAGTAATTTGCTCCAATGCATACAGTGAGAAAAAGGATAAAAGATAGGCTCCATTTACAGTATATATACAGTAGGATTAGTGGTTTAGTCATTTTTCAAGCAACAATGCTGCAGTTGATGGTGACAGGTTCTCAAATGTGAGAATTTGCTGCATTTCTAGGTTTTACATTAGTAAATTGCAGAGGTGGAAAGTAACTAAGTACATTACTGAAATACTGTACTTTTAAGGTACTTTACCTCAGTATTTCCATTTCTAGTACTTTATACTGATTCTCCACTACATTTTAGGATGAAATATTGTACTTAATGCCACCACATTAATCTGACAAGTACTGTATAGTTATAAATTACTTTGCACATTAATGATGTATGGAGAAATATAATGAATTGTTACAGATTACTGTAAACTATCCAACGGTATAAAATAATTAAAACTGCCTCAACTCTAACCAGCTACAACATTGAAACGATGCTTGTTCATTAATGCATCAGAAATATCACAATATTATAATAGGCTATATAACAATAAAACACATAGTAGCATATTACTTTTACTTTTGTGTGTGTGTGTGTGTGTGTGTGTGTGTGTGTGTGTGTGTGTGTGTGTGTGTCTGTCTGTCTGTCTGTGTGTTTTGCATCATAGCTGACATGTGAACTGTGATGTTTACATTATTATACAATTCATTTTGAAGTGTCTGTTTAGTGTGTGAGTGTCCCTCCAACTATTAACAAAAGGCTGGTCCCATGATTCATCGCTTCATTTGTATCAGAGATGAGTGTTTCTGATGTTTGTCTCTGTTTGCTTATAGATATTGTGATTGTAGTCTTTCTATTAATTGTAGGACTTTAAGAACTGAATGTATTAAATTCCATAAGTTATCCATATCTAACCGTGATTTACACACTGCATGTTAAGTCTTTAAATTTGGTTCTAGAGAGAAAAGTTGCAGATACCATCATATGTATGTGTCTGTGATGCACATTTTAGAGAGCAAGGACTGAAAAGAGAATATAAGACAGCAGGGAGAGAGGCAGCTTTGGCATGTGAGAGGACGATAACGGACCTATCATAAAAATCAAGCTCTGACTTGTTGATTTCATCTTCTTCCTCCGAATGCTTCCGCTCCTCTTTGATACTTCCTCTGTCACTGTGCATGTCACTGACAGTCCATCGCCTTACACATGGCTGTCTTACGTAATGCATCTGTCTTTCACTTGTTTCAAGCTTCTATACATTCATTTTATATAGTTATAGTTTGTACCGTATATGATGGCTGACTGATTTCTCCATTATCCACTCTCTCCCGCCTGCCAGCCTGTCTGCCAGCCTGCCTTCTCTGAGTGGGTGCAATTAAATTGCCAAGCGTCATCATGCCATCAAGTGGCAGTAATGTTTTTTTTCTTTTGCTTGAAAAGTGAATTGAATTAAGATGAAGTAAGAGCTATGAGCCAGAGGCACAGTTGGACACACAAAAACAGGCACTCTATACGTATGTGTATGTATTTGTGACCTTAGTCTGGATCTACTGCAGTTCATTTCCAGGATAATCGCCAGAACATCCAGCGGCGCCAATGTGTGTTGCCGTTGTCTAACTGTTCTCTTTGGGAAACAACAACATTCTTTGAGCTAGCAAGCTAGTTTTGAAGAACATTTGGATCGTGCAACAAGTCAGGCATGTGTGTGTGTGTGTGTGTGTGTGTGTGTGTGTGTGTGTGTGTGTGTGTGTGTGTGTGTGTTGCATTGCGTTGGGGGTTCACTACTACCTTGGAATGTTTGTTATTAAAAAGCAGCTTTGCCACCTGCTGCCCTAATGTCACTGGAACTTAGAGAGGCGAGCCCCGGGGAGCACCATGAATATTTAACCATGGCATGAAAGAGGTGGGAAGTGACTTGTTGGATTATGGGAGCATCGCTGGACGAAGCTAATGGAAGATAGAGCAAGGGGAGATGGATGTTGTTCAACAGAGTTGAGAATAAGGAGATGAGAAGGCTATCAGGGTGGATGAAGTAAATATAGATTTTAACAATTCAGTAGTTTATACGGTCTGTGTATTCAATGTTTTGTTGTGTGCCATCTGAGGTCAATATTTTGATTTAGATTTGAAGGCGTTATGCTCCTTGGAGCACAAATCTGGAAAGTTAGCCAGGTAAAAACAGTTTAGAGCACAACTCTACAGTGTACACACTACAAGGTGTTCTACCTGGATTGTATTTTATTTTGTGTACATATTAACCAATTGATTTGATGCTAGATGATTTTGCAATGTAAAGAAAATCTAGAAGCAATTTTTGCCAGACCCAAGTTTTTGTTTGGTTTAAGCCCTCTGCGGCAGCCCTCCTGTTCTACCAGTGCTGTGGTCTCATAGAAATGAACGAGGAAGCCTGTGTGTTTGCAGTTGTCGTTGTGTGCTCTTTCAATTAGTCTCTTTTTTTTCAACTTCACCAGGTCACCCAAGTGAAAAAGTCAATAACAAGAAGGTTCTGGCTGTTACACTATTATCCCGAATTAGTTGACTTCACTAGAAATTTGCGTGGAAACCCGTTGCCCTAAACTGTCAGGTTGTATTAACACGGAGCAGTAAGTTGATGCAGTAGACAAATCAAGTTTTCCTTAGTAGTTATTAAACATAATATTTTTTTTTCTGGAGTCATGTTGTCTAAAAAAAAGCATGTTAAGTTAAACGTGCAAAGAAACATTACAAATATAAAACATTAGGCTACAGAAAGAATTCGTTATTATAACAATTGTTTTCCTTTATGACAGTATCATATTAAGAACAATGTATTCAATACATTTGCTCCAATTAAACAGAAAGATTATACATACACAGAACACATTGTGTTGTAATGTACTACATGGAAAAGTTTCACTAAGGAATCAGAGTTAATAGTTTCTAAACTGTGTTTAAACAACTGAACCCTTTCTCACTGCCCAGACCCTATCAGTCCCCCCATCGCTTCAGGCAGAACAGTTTAAAAAAAAAACGCCCCTCCCATACAGAAACGTAACATCTTTAGTTATCTCTGCTTAATATGATCTGTGCACTGCATACTTAAGCTTTAAGATTATTACAAACAACTAATGTCATTTAGTAATGAATATGTTTTTTTAACAAAACATGAAAGAATAAGTTGTGACCACTAAAGTTTAATTACTAAACTAAATCTGGGTTTACAGTGTACATGCAAAGCACAGTCAAAGTGTTTGGGGGAAGCAGACTTTGCTTTTTCATTGAGGCCTTCTTAGCCCTGTATAGCCTCCCAGAATTCCTGGAATTCAATCAACATTAAATTATAGTGGTATGATAATATAATATAGCCTCTATTTTAAAATCCATTGAGGAACAGGAGCACTGTTTTAGTGTGCAAACATGTTTTAAACCAAATAATAAAAGTAACAATACGTAAATAAGTAAAAACATGACATTAATATGTATTTTATTAAATGTAATTGTATTAATTTATTTGGATAATTTCCCGGCTTTCCAACAAATTGAGCATACAGGCAGTTATCACCAGTTGAAATCATTGTTACCTCATGAGCTAAGGTCAGAAAATATAGCCCGACAATAAATGAATCCCATAGCATCTATAGGTTGCATTATGTGTGGGTGTTGTGTAATGGGATTTATTGTGTGTCTCTGTCTCCAGGAGAATACCCAGTGCATCTTACGTAATTGAAAGTATTTGTAAAAGAGTGTCTTGTGGTTTAAAAGTGCTGACGAAGCTGTAACCAGGATGGCGGAGAGGAGAGGAGAGGAGAGGAGAGGAGAGGAGAGGAGGGGAGGAGAGGAGAGGAGAGGAGAGGAGAGGAGGAGGAGAGGAGGGGGAGGGGAGGGGAGGAGAGGAGAGGAGAGGAGAGGAGAGGAGGGAGGAGAGGAGAGGAGAGGAGAGGAGGGGAGGGGAGAGGAGGGGAGAGGAGAGGAGAGGAGAGGAGAGGAGAGGAGAGGAGGAGATTTAGACGAACTACCAATATAGAAAAGGAAATGTCTGTAATCAGTCTTTTTAATTAGCTTGAAGTGTCTGCTCTATTTAAACTTTGTCATCACATTGTAAAGTTTCCGATTCTCACATTGTGGCATAAGCTTCAAGAATGCAGGCTGTAAGCTACTGTGACAACTATTGCCCCTCTGGTGAATACGGTATTTGAGAGGATCTTTTGGCCTCATTCAATTTCCTTGCAGGGCACAAAGGAGGACTGCACACTGTTAGGCTCCAAATAAATATATTTTTTTTCTTTTTCTCTTTTCAAGGCAACTTTTGGATCTACAAGAGCTTTCTCTTATTCAATTTCCTGACATAAAAATATATGTCAACTTGATGTTGAAACATGACTATACAGTAGAAGGCTAATTACATGCTACAACAGATAATGTGTACGAAAAAGGAAGATGGAGAAGAAGGGATAAAGAGGATTAGTCATGCTTTTTAACTGGTGTGAAATAGGTTTGGGCAATATGATAATGTATACTGTAAGATGACAGAAATTTGGATTTACAGGATCTTTGCAGCACTGGAGATATTTCTTGATTCATCAGGTATTTAATTCACTGGATTAGCAAAAAATAGATTCCCATCTTGATTTTAAAAAAAATAGTTTGAGCAAATGTACTATACCATGAAATGTATTAATATTGTGATATAAAATGACAAACTGTAATGCCCACCACTTAGTGTGAATGGGGCAATCTTGTATCATAATCATCATCAAAACCAGCTGATAAAATGAGAGCATTTCTGTAGGCAGGGAGGTTGAGGGGGTTGAATATGTTTGATGTGTGCATCTGTCTGTTTCAGCATGACTTGGAATACTTATACTAAAACCCTGCCTTGCTCCCTGCCCTCAGTTCTTAACCTGTTTCCCCCATTGCTTTGATTTCTGATGTGTCTGTTGAGGCCAGGCAGCCTAATGCACCATTGAGCTCTCAGAGCTAAAGAAAATACATTGAGGAACATCGCCATATAGTCTTTTTCTCATTATATTTATCAGTACAGTTCATCTGTCTCATACACAACCTTTTTGTGGACATCATGCTCCTGTTCTTTGCCTCATGCTGCTTCCATTCATTTTTTATTGGCTCACACTTCACGTACCCCTCTGAAAGCTCCTCATGCATTTGTAATTTATGATCCCTGGAGGATTAAATGGCTAACACCCAGTGTGTAGAGCAGTTTGTATTTGAAGATGGGTTCTGTTTGGAGGGTGTTTTCCGTTTGGCTCAGGAAATTAAATTGACCTGAAAGTGGTGCAAGCTTCTTAGCCATCACTCTGTAAATTGTAAGTAAATTGTAACTACACAGAGATGAGCTTTGTCAGATGCCTGTAAGATGTTTAATCTTGTGGAAGTTTTGTTTTGTTGGAGTAAAGAAGTGGAGACAATGAAGTGGGATTGGCATGTAATCTACAATACCTTAATTCCTTATTTTACCACAGTAGTCATACTGTATAAGCTGCTCAAATACTTTTTTTATCATGCCCATCCCATCAGTGCTCATTAAATCTGTCTTATTATGCCCTGTTCTGGCTGATTTCAAGTAATTCCTCTTAGCAAATCCAACATAATTATCAGTGCAATCAAGCCCAACTAACCACCCAAAATCCTCACTACCTCATGGTGCTATCATGAGGCTCTTTTACTGGGTCACTAAATATTTATGAAGCCTCCAAGCACATTGTGGGTTGTTTTTAGTGACAACAACAACAACAACAACAGGGAGGTAGTCTTTTGAGACTCTGATTCCTATTAGAGCACACTTACAAACTACAGCTCGACTTGCTCGTGAATATGTATGAGATTCCTCCTTTGCGACTCTCAGAGAGGTAAATCAACCGAACATGTCAACAAAGACCGTACATATCTATTTCTAAGTGCTCCGCTGGCAGATTAGCAGCATCTTGTCGGGGTTGAATATTTTCTGTTTCTCCTCGGAGATCGGGAAATTAGAAGGTCAGCAGCGGCTCTCTTATGGTGTCTGTGTGTGTGGGGAGCTTTCGAGCGTTGCTGTGGCACCAGGTGATGTAATCCACATTGTCTATATGTGGGTCACTGAAGAACATCTTGACCTCCTATTTTCTACAGCAGTCACCAGCTCACGGAAAAATGGGAATGAATGTTCAGGACAGTCAAACAATTAGTTGATTAATTCATTAGTCCAGTGAGTGACAGAAAATTAAGGCAACTATTTGTTAATAGATTAATCGTTCCTAGCCTTTTTTAGTCCAGTTTAGCTAGTGGAAGGCAATGTCGGGCCACCTCTTATTCAACTGTTTGATGGATTGTCATTACATGTTTGTACAAACAAAATGTTGTACATTCCATGGTCCTCAGAGGATGAATCCAACAGACTTTAATGATCCCCCTGACTTTTTCCTCTAGCGCCACCACAAGGTTAACATTTTTGGTTTTTAGTGAAATATATCAAATATACTCGATGGACTGCAATGAAGTTTGGTATGGATAACCATAGTGCTCAGAGTATGATGAGGACAATTCATCTGTTCAACATCAAGCAGATGAATTAATATTTGCATGTTCAGGTTAAAATCTGTGGTTTTGAGTGAAATGCCCAATTGCATGGATTGCTATTAGATTTGGTAGGCATTCATGTTCTCCCTCAGGATGGCCATCACCTCATCTCACCATCACCTGATCCAACTTGTATGTATCTAATACTTTGGTTTATGACCAAATATCAGCAAAGCTAATAGCATTTCTATCAGCCTCAGCTGTGCTGTTTAGGTCTAATAGCATGCTACCAAGCTAAACTTAGATGGAACAAGGCAAACATTATACATGTTAGCATTGTCAGTATAACTTTACAGAGCTGCTAGCATGGCTGTAGACTTTTAGTCTTTTTCATGCAAAACTGTCAAGCATTCTCCTATTTCTGCCTGCTTTGCTGCTTTTCTTTCTATATAGTAATACTGCATAGTACCACATTAGGCTCATTATAGTAGGCATTGTTTCACTAGTTTCTGATAGTCTATAAACAAAATGATTAATCAATCAAGAAAATAATCTGTAGATCAATTGATAATGAAAATAATCATTAGTTGCAAACTGGGGAAGCTGTGGAAGTTTAGTGTTGGTCTCACAGTGTAGATTAATAAGATGTTTGAGTCCCTTTTTTCATAGGCCAAGTGGGCAAATTGGGACAAGTCGGCCCAATATGTACTGTAATGTTTGGTAAATAGCAATTAAGTTTAGAGTCAAATTATCTTCTTATGATTTGGAATGTCACCTGAGCCCAATGGGCATAAGGCACATTTTTTGCATGCGTTTAAGAGCAGCTCCACTTTACAGTTAGTCAAGTTATTTTTAACTTGAACCAACCCCTGGCATTATTTAGATTGAATTTGATGGCAGGTTGTCTAACCTTTGTGCATCTAGCTCTCCAGATAGTCACCCTCTGACCTGGGAAACTGCACGTCCATTTGGCTGAGCTTCACTCTGCTGTGTGGTGCAGCAGATCGAAGCCGAGAGCAGTGGAATGTCACCCTAAGAGACGGAAGGAGGCGAGGAGAGCAGAGGGGTTTAATCCTCTGAAGGAAAGAGGCCAGACTTCATCAAAAGGGGCCAAAGTGAGGTGGAGACATGCAATATTGATGGAGAGAAGAGAGTGTGGCTGCTAGATGAGAGGAAGAGACAGTTCAGTCGGACCACAAACTGACGCACTCAGACCTGAGGTTGTCTCCTCTAGCACTGAAGAAGCTGTTGCTAGTTGTAAAACATGTTTAAATTTAGGCACTGTCACTTATGATTCCTTGCTTTCATTTCCAGAATAAAGTCCTGCACATTGATGGAGTCAAGGTGAAGCTCCAGGTAAGAACTTAAATGTATCCTGACAATCATCAAACCCCTGTTTTTACACAATGTCTATAAGAGTCGTCATCAAGAGAAAGGTGTAAACTAAATAAGAATCAGGTTCTAATCCCTGTGGCATTTTAGCCTCCTGTCAGATCCTGTTTCCAACTACACCTGTCTCCAAGATAATACCCATTTTAGCTTTAGCAGTGCCTGTTATTTACTTTAGCTAGCTTATGCATGTCCCTAATCGCACAAGATGAAGTAAAGATCTGTCTGTGGTCTTGTTTTGTGACGAAATCAATGATTTTGGGGCAAAAAGCCTGTAAAAGATAATTAGGGTTTATCCATCTCCATAAATACTTTCTATTAGGCTTTGAGTTTTTCCCTACTCCACACTTCATTCACTATTTCACTACACCTACTAACAACTCAGCATTATTGTATGTTTGATATTTCTCACAGAGCAAGTAATCATGTGAATCATCCCTAATGATCTTAATTAGGAGTTGTTGGAGGCTGGTAGAGTTGGCCTTTGCTCTGTAATGTATTCATTTAAGGTTAATTGGCTCAACGTCCATTTGTAGAGCACCCTGTAGCCTAAAAACAGAGAGAGGGAGAGTTGTTTTTCCTCCAGTAATTGCCATTCTTCATTACCGCCACTTGGATCCTGGGGGGACGTTGCCTCGGAGTGGAATTAGGAGGCAGAACCAGCAGCAAAGCTGATGCATCTCAGAGAGAGAAAGAAGAGGAAGTGACAGAAAAAATCCTGAAAAAAACAAAAAGCAACGATCAACCTGCACAGGTCTGCTCTAGGAAGAGAAGAAAATGTAATTGCCATTGGCGCCAAATTGTGATGAGACACAGTGCTGCCTGCTAGGAAAAAGAGGGACATAAGTAGCCTTATTCCACTGAGGTTGGACAATTGGACAAATGAAACTGACCACAGCTGACAGCTCGATATCATGACTCAGACTGAGGTACAGATTAGGAATGGGAACCTTAAATCTGTATGAATCAATATTTGTTATATTAACAATGGATCAAATTACTGTGTAATGTAAAAGGGGTTGTTCCCATTAGCTCTATGGAGTATTTTAGCCTTCACTCTTCACTTTCATCACTCAAGTTTCGCTAATTTTATCTCACTGCATTTTGTTAAATTGCTCTTCAAATGCCTAAATAACGCTGCTCCCCCACCCCTTTGCAAAACACAGACAGCAAAGTGGTACCAGATCCACCACCCAAGCAGCGTTAAAAGGCAATTGTAGTATCCCTTTCCGTAGAACATAATGTGCCCAAACTGCCTTTTCAGTAAAAGGGGAAAAATTATGGAACTCTCTGCCAGACCACTTGAAATGTATCAAATTGTGGCTAATTCAGAAACAATATTTCTCTCATATTTAGTTTTTACACTGTGCTCTCGCTGTATACTTTCTTTCCTTTTTAATTTCATTCCATTTAATTTCATCTCTATCTTACTTTTAATAATGTTAATCTGTATTTCTATTTTTAAACAAAAGCCCTACTAGGGACAAGTGTTGTGAATTAGCTTCAGCTAAAATCACTATGATACATACATGTTTAAGCTTATCCATAGATAAGTCCCTATCTAAATAAACTTTAATAATAATCAACCTTGTTTCCAGCTGCCACTTTGATAAACCCCACTGTATGCTACCTGCCCAGCACTAAATGGCAGAAAAATATTGGACTTACATTAAACAGCTGGAAGTAAACATGACTCCTAATTAATGCTAATGTTGCATAGGTAACCGTTTGCTAAGACACATATGGTGATATGGTCAATGTTGTCTTTACAGCTTGCTGCGCTGCACCTTAGTAGCCAAAAAAAAATCAATTACAGTAATGCAGCTTGAAGTACAGATCCTTTTCAGTGCTGAATTCATACGACAATGGACTTCATATCTCATTTCCATATTCCAGTGTTATCCAGTATCACAGGAGTAAACTGAATGGTTTCAAAATGAGCTCCAGAGGGATGGCTGAGCAAACAGAGGACTTATTAAAAAGATAGAAACTTTGTTCTCTATTCAGTGATTATCTTCCTCTCTTAACCTCTGCAGATATGGGACACAGCTGGACAGGAGCGGTTCCGCAGTGTCACTCATGCCTACTACCGTGACGCCCATGGTGAGACACACACACATACACACACCTGTATCCAGTTAGGATATGATAGGATAGGTGTATGAGTCACAAACCTGAACCCTGAGCAATATAAAAATATTACCGTCTGATTAGTCATGTTGCATCTTTCTTCAACCATGCAGGTTAAATGATGTTAGGAGAAAGACAAGTAAGTCACACATACAGTGTCTGTTATCAGCAGTTAGGATATGTACAGTGGGCAGCCATGTTCTGGGAGTCATTATTTCAAACAATCAGTGGGTATTTTCATGTAAAGCCAAGGACTATAAGCTATTATACAGAACCAGGTGCATGCCAGAGTCTAAATACAGTTTTCCCATGATGCTATTCCCAGATCACACACACTACTGCTACATATCATAAACAGTAAGTGTTTCAGTGAATAACAGCTTAATATGAGATGAAACATGCCTGGAAGAACTCAAGGATTTTACCTTTACACACACCAGGTTTGGTCTTTTACTATGGGCAGTCAGGGATCCCTGAAGGGAACTTTTACTATCTGGATCTGTGTGTCTGTATCATCTATTTAAGTTTACGCAACTTAAGCAGGGACAGGTTGTGTGTGCATGATTTAGTGAGTATAAGTGGTCTGTGTATTATCGTCATTATGCATGTCATGTGTTGGAGGTTAGCCTGCGTCATTATAGCAGAACTTATTTGTCTCTGTCTCCTGGAAAAAGGAGACCCCAGAGGATGTTTAGCAGGTTTCAGTTTCAGGCAAGACGCCCGGGAACTTGCCTTCCTCTGAAAACCAGATCACACATCTTTGGAGCATAGCCTCAGACAGCTCAGTGTCAGGATTTTCAATTACTTTTTCATTACTACGATGAAGCATATCTAAAGCTAAGTTCAGGCGGTTGCACTACCTATACCACAAAACTGTGTTACATCAAGGACTTCCTCACACAGATGTGACCTTTTTAAATGCTGATCACCTTCTCAACTGTCTGTTCTAAGAGCGGGAGTGGAAAATAATTAGAAATAGAACATCAAACTTTTGGTGGCGCTTGTAGGATTTATGAGAGCTTGACAGGCTCATGAAAATGAACATCTTTTGTGCCGATGGTAATACCGCAGTAAAAAGAACTCCACTCATCTCTTGAACACTAATGTCGATAACGAGCCTATGAATTCTGCTGACCGTGATTCACTGCAACTTGTCTAACCTAAACAAACGCCTGTTTTAGCAACAGACTGTCAAGTAAGCTTTTGGAGTTTCTGAAGTGTTTTACAAAAGACTCTGCTACTTTGGTTTTCCCAGCTTTCAGTATTTTTGTTCAGCGCGTACATTTTGATCTCCCTGCTACCTTCACACCATGTGTAAACTCTGTCAGTCTCTGTGCGCTTCTTAAACTCTGAAAACAAACTCAAGTTTCTTTCTGCGAAGTGTACGTTTGTCCTACTTTGTATCCCCACAGTGAACTGATCATGTAACACAAGCAATTGTAGGGTAAGCCCCGGTGACTTTTGCATGCTTTAAGCTGCACTGTACATCTGTCTACATCAAAGTATCTCTGTGGAACGCCAGCTGACCTCGGGCAAAGCTACGCCTTGAATTGTATATGAATCTTTAAGTGCTGTGTGGCAGAGGGTATAAGTACTGGTGCTCATTTTTCTGTAGAACATGAAAATGATACACCCAAGCTGTATGCAGGAAGATTAAAGGTGCAGGAAGTAATATTTTATGTTAAATAGCACTTGATTCCTAATGGCCATAATGTATTGTTACACTCGTGAACTTGCACTACTTGAGTACTGTAATGGTTAATCTAGTTGATTCTCGTCTTTTATCCCTATGACTACACCTGCTTTTTTACCAGAGTGATCACTGATGGCCTGGTTTTACTATTGGCTGGTTTACTATCTATTGTACTACACAAGAAAAAACTTGTGTGCTCGAAATGTATACACAGTATTGCAGAACTATACCAAAGTCCAGCAAAATTTTGCCAAATTTATCAGCACCAGTGCAACATTTTGACAACATTGCCAAGTCTGACAACACCTTAATATGAATAATAAATTATGCAAACTTGAGGCCAGGAAGCTGTACGGCCACAAATCATATTCTGCTCAGGGTCCTAAAAAGACCTCAGTTAGCCATGGGTTACTGTAACTGTTTTATAGTTTATTACTGTTGATGTTCATCAATATTGATGTTTCAGCCAACGGTCAGTGACATTATGACACACTGAAGGATTTTCAGACCCCACAGTTTAGAGGAGCTCGGCAGGAGTACTTTTATGACCTTAAACCCATTTACACACACGTTTTATGTGCAAACACACACTTCTCCATGATGGGAATAATCATTATTGAAGCCAATAGTCGATGTTGTAACTTTTTGAGACTAGAGCAGAGCTTAAGGTAAATCCATAGCTAAAGCACTGCTGCATCCAGGATGAGTGTGGGAGGGTGGAGGGACTCTGTACGGTGGCCGACAGGGGCAAACGCCCTGCAACTTAAGAAAACACACACAAATAGACAAAACACAAGCAAATTAAGAAAACATCTTCATTAATTTGACAACACATGTGCAGCATTCAGCAAATGCGCTGCAAATACACACAACACAACCAAATACATAAACGCACTGCAAATAAAAAACAATGCAAAAAGAAAAACACACAAACCCAGAAAACAAATGCAACAAAAAAACGCAGCATCCAGAATATACAACGGAAGTTCTCCAGACCTCTAGAGGGAGCAGCTTAGTGGAACAGCTTGATTTTCGCCCCCACGTGGAGAGAGCGCTCTGCCTTTTTATTAGAGTCGGGTATGGCTGCAGCTTGGAGAACTCCATAGACTGTATATTAAATTCATATTATTATTATTATTAATAACATAATATATTAGTAATATACAGTCTATGCTCCCGTCTCATGCCCTCCCGGCTGGTGCCGTCCCCGAGCTTCGGCTTTTCAAAAAAAATTACTGTTTTTTATTATTTATTTTTTTGGATATCTTATCTGGAGCCCTGACAATTGTTCAGCTAGTTCTTTAAAGTGTGGAAATGGCTCACTGTTATTGAAAGATATCCAATGTGTTATTGCCTCCTTTAATTCATAATGATCATTGTTACAGATATTTATGATGTCAGTTCTCAGGTTGGAGTTACAACTCAGTTAAGCTTTTGATCATACATATTTAAACTATTTCTCTTTTTTGTTATACAGACAATGCGAATCCCTACCCTGGGGAAAATCTGATTACAGTTTTCCATCTTAGCTATAGATATTGGGTATATGGGTATACGTATATGTATGGGTGTGTGGGACTGTGTATATGTTTATACTTGTGTGTGTGCGTGTGTGTATGTGTAGTTATGTGTGTGTGCGTGTGTGTGTGTGTGTGTGTGTGTGTGTGTGTGTGTGTGTGTGTGTGTGTGTGTGTGTGTGTGTGTGTGTGTGTGTGTGTGTGTGTGTGTGCCCATAGGTACTATATTACTATGGCACTCTAGCTAATCATATTTTCTTCCCTTCACTAAACTACTTAAAACATTTTTTGTGTAAGTTACCAAGCTATGGGATCACAGATAGGAGTTAGCATCAGGCCACCAGAAGGTGTGGGGAAGTAACTTAAGTTACTGGTTTATCTGTACTTACTTCCTTAAAAAGGCTCGCGCCACATTCACTTCAGATTGGCTAGAGTAGTTTTGTTTTCATTTGTTGCTATGGGGACTGGGCTGACCTTGGTAACGGTTGTGGGGCGGACTGCGGTAGAGGGGAAGGGAGGGATAGGAAGACCATTCACTCAAATCCTACACATTGACAGTTGCACTGCTACGGATACCGTACTGATCACAGATTCCTGATGTATGATAGTTTGAACAATGACAGCAGAGGGATGAAGGGTCTCACATTTTCTAGCTGGAATGTACGCGGAGTAAACAACCCAGTCAAGAGAGGTAAAGTTCTGACCCACCTAAAGTCACTGACCTCAGACATTATGTTCTTACAGGAAACTCACTTGAAGAGTGGCTCGCATGGCAGGTTAAAAGCAAATTGGATAGGGGAAGTTTACCACTCAAACTTTTCATCCAAAGCAACCCTTTTTACAGAAAAAAACAATCACTGACAAAGAGGGCCACTATATTATAGTAATTGGTGAAATCCACAACATTTCCCTCACTCTAGTAAATATATATGCTCCCAACATAGATAACCCCATATTCTTTCAGAAGGTTTTTTCACTGATACCAGGCATCGCACAAACACACTTGATAATAGGGGGCGACTTTAATACTGTCCTCAACACATATCTTGATAGGTCCTCCACGAAGAGACTCCAAAGAAATGCCTCTAGTGAATTTATAAATACGTTCATTAATAATACTAATGTACTGGATATATGGAGAGCGATGAACCCTTCAGGTAGGGACTATTCATTTTATTCCTGGTGGACGCCAGACTCATACCATCCACAATGAATGCTAAATATCACAGCATTGTGATTTCAGATCACAGCCCACTCACCTTTTCGTTGTGTTTGGATCATGTAGATAAATCACACGCCTCTTGGAAACTGAACTTGCACTTACTCACTGAAAATAAATTTTGCGAATACTTAAAAGACCAGATTTCTTTATATTTTGAAATAAACGACAACCCTGATACCTCTCCCTCCATCCTCTGGGAAGCATTCAAGGCTTACATAAGAGGCTGTATCATCTCGTTTGAAGCTTCTAGGCGAAAAGTAAATAAGACCAAATTAAAAGAATTAGAAGATCAAATTAAATTACTTGACATAGAAAATGCACACTCCCCCTCTATTATATTGCACAGGAAAATAGCAACACTTAAGTATGAATATAACAAAATTATCTCTGCAAAACTAAGTAAAGCATTCCTCTATACTAGGCAAACATATTTTGAATTTGGTGACAAACCACACAAACTACTAGCTAGACAACTCAGAAAAATGGAAAACGACAGAACGATACACAAGATAAAAGCTCACAATAATACAATACTTACAAAGCCTAAAGATATCAATGACAGGTTTCTTGAATTTTATACTGATTTATATACCTCAAAGACCACTTCAGACTCTGTAACTATTAATGCATTTTTAGACAAATGTGAGCTTCCCAGACTGAGCGAGGAAGATTGTGATTCTTTGAATTCTGACCTCACAATTGCAGAGGTTCGGAGCGCCATTGCCTCCCTAAAGAGTAATAAGACACCCGGTCCTGATGGACTTCCAGGGGAATTGTACAAAACATTCAGTGAAAACCTATCCCCTTACCTGTTGAAATTATATGAACATGCCCAGATACAGGGTAATTTACCCCCCACCTTAACTGAGGCTGTGATCACATTCATTCACAAAAAAGAGAAGGACTCACAGGAAGTAGGCGCTTATCGTCCTATCTCCCTCCTTAATGTCGATGGGAAATTATTTGCCAAGATACTGGCTAACCGGCTGAATCCTCTATTGGGAAAGCTAGTTCATATGGACCAGACAGGTTTCATACCAAATAGGAGTGCTACTTTCAGTCTTTTCAATATTATATATACAAAGAGATGATCTTGTCATACTTGCGCTTGACACCGAGAAGGCATTTGACCAGATTGAGTGGTGTTACTTATTTGAAGTTCTTAATAGGTTCAATTTCGGAAATAAGTTCCTGTCACTAATTAAACTCATTTACAAGAATCCCACGGCTCAAATCCTAACAAACCGGACAATATCCTCCCCGTTTAGCTTACATAGAGGGACAAGGCAGGGGTGTCCACTATCCCCTTTAATTTTTGTGCTGGCTATCTAGCCTCTAGCCCAATGTATCAGAATAGAACCCCAGATTTATGGATACTCCACCAAAGACACAAATAATAAGATATCATCCTTTTGACATCCTTTTATATATAACGCTGCCTCAAATCACTATCCCAAATCTTCTGGACAAAATCAATCTGTTTGGGACCTTTCCGGGTTATCGGATCAATTGGACTAAAAGTGTTTTAATGCCAGTCCATATGAGTGACTTAGCACACCTACATCACTTTCCATTTACAGTCTCTCTAGAAAAATTTACCTATTTGGGGATAGAAGTGACAAAGCAGGATGACAAAGCAGTACTCCTCTATTCCAGGCAAACTTGCCCCCTCTAATAGAGCGATTACAGACTAGAATATCATTCTGGGACACGCTCCCAATTTCTTTAATTGGGAGAATAAAGATGATTTTCCTTCTGCAATTGTTATACCTACTTCAAAACATCCCATTGTTTCTAAAAAAATCCTTTTTTAAACACCTAGTTTCTTTAATAGTTCCTTTTCTGTGGGGACACAAGGTTCACAGAATAGGCAAATCACATCTCTGTAGGCCAAAGCCGAAGGGGGGATTGGCACTCCCAGACTTTTTGCTATATTACTGGGCCTCAGCGATTAAGATGTTTACCTTTTGGTTAGACACATCAATACCAATGTCTGATTGGCTAATGCTGGAGCGGGAAGACTGCCACCCGTATTCTTTGGCCGCAGTCCTACTAGCTCCGGCTGCGGTTAATAAGTCCCTGTATAGTAACAATCCCATCATACATAGCATGATCTGTACCTGGAAACAAATCAAGACCACCTTTAATCTTAAACCAATCTCTCCTCTGTTACCAATCACTAGAAACCCCACATTTGCCCCCTCCAGTCTGGATGGAGCCTTTTCTACATGGAGTGAGAGGGGTGTCCAATGTATTGGTGACTTATACGTGGGAGGCGTCTTTGCTTCATTCACACAACTACAGAGGAAGTATGAGCTGGAGAATAATAACTTCTTTCGTTACCTACAAGTTAAGGACTACGTTCAGAAATACTTAAGAGAATTTGAGACTGAATCACAATCTAAATTAGATGACTGTCTGAAACTGTCTCCTAACGAAAGTAAATTGATATCCCGGGTCTATAACAATCTCTTATTAATAAGCTCCCCATCGACTGAAAATTATAAACGTAAGTGGAAGGAGGAACTTGGTGAATCTATTCCAGATGATTTATGGAAAGAAAGTCTTGAAAAAATACATAATTGTTCAGATAACGCAAGACATTGTCTTGTCCAATTTAAAATTATACATAGGCTTCATTACTCAAAGGAGAAACTACATAACATATACCCAGAGGTGTCACCTTTGTGTGATAAGTGCCACTCTTCCGTAGCAACACTTCTCCATAGTTTTGCTCTATGCCCAAGGGTCCAATTATTCTGGATTGATATATGTAACATTATGTCTGAGGTCATAAATACCTCAATCAAACCTGAGCCCCTGTTCATCATTCTTGGAATATCAGAGACCTTCAGGAAACTGAGTGTGGCACAGCAGCATTTTCTCTCTTATTGTTTCATAATAGCAAAGAGATTAATCCTCATCTTATGGAAGAGCACAGCTGTACCTACCTCTAAGATGTGGTTAGAGGATTTAACTAACACACTTCATTTAGAAAGGATAAGGCATACGTTGAAAGACAGGCTCAACTTATTCAATAAAACATGGAAACCCCTCATATCATACCTCAAAACTACAAATCCAGTCCGCATCCTAGCACGATATATGACAATTGTAATGGTTTTAGAGTGAAGGTCTCTGTGAGGGAGGGTGGATGGGGTGGAGATACATGGGGAGGGCTTAAACGGGCGGATATTACGCGGGCGGGGGTTGGGATAGTGTGGGGGATCGTGGTCAGTCTGTTGGTGTTCTTGCCATCGTTTTTGTACTGTTGTTACTTGTCTTGTTTTGCTTTGCTTTGTTTTAATGTTGTACCACTTTAAGTTTACTGTTTATTTGATTTTTTGAATTAGTCATAAAAAAGATTCTCAGAATGTACAAGTGAATTGTATGTTAAATTGTATGCTTTAATAAAAAGACGTTTGAGAAAAATCATCTGTAAATGTCAGGTACATTACTGTTATCCCGAATTAGTTGACTTTGCTAGAAATTTGCGTGGAAACCCGTTGCCTTAAACCGTCTAAGTTTTTACACAAGGTGAAACTTAACAGGTCAAGTTGTATTAACAAAGACTGGTAAGTTGATGCAGTAGACAAATCAAGTTTACATTAGTAGGCATTACCAAAAATCATTAGTAAACACGCGTTACTGTTGTTGAAATATAATAACATGAAACATCAGGCTCTATTTATCTAACTATAGGCAGTAGTAATTCTTATAAATATGTTTTTTCCCTTGTAATACTATTGTTTTAAGAAAAATGTATTCAGTACATTAGTTCCAGTAAAACAGAAAGGATTACATAGATTGTAATTTCCAACATACTCTGCACAGATGTGTGGCCATAATCTACCTCACTGCCCAGAGCCTATCAGTCCCCCCTATCTATTTTTAATGTTTTAAGAAACTACATTATCTGTTCTTATTTAACAAAATGTGTGTTTATTTGGGGCTGACTTACAAAAACTATTGTTTGCCAGTCTGGAAACTTTTCCTAAACTCTCTAAGAAAAACTTAATTTCACTGTAATGTTTGATGATGTACTAATTGTGTAATTACGCTCTTCTTCATAATGCACTGTGTAATTTAATGAAAAGCATTGAAGCTCAAACTGAAAGTGAAATTATAAAAATATTCATACAATCCTAGATACACGAGGGGAAATGAAAATAAGAACAAATTAAAGCTTTTCAAATGATGTCAATGAAATCACAGTTGTGAGATTGAAAATGTGGAAAGTGTGTGTGTGTGTGTGTGTGTGTGTGTGTGTCTGAATGTGAAGACGAGACACACAAACATATACTCATCATAATGTTTTAATTTTCCATTGCTGTTCTTCCATCTTGACTTTTATTGTGGTCATTGTGTTTTTGCCCTTTAAAGTGTCTCTTTTGTTCCTCCTCTTCTCATCAAGTCTTTCTCTATTCTGTGCTCACGATGTCTGTTTATCTCGTCCTTCAAACCTCAATTTCACTCTTCCATTTGCCAATAAATCTTGCGTATAATGAGACATCTTGAGTCCATTGTTTCCAGCGCTCAAAATAAAAAAAGAGCTTCTGTATATTTTGCACACAAAAAATGCAGAAATGACTGATTTGGTTAACTAATTTATTTTCACAAATAACAATTGAGGCTGAGCTTTACGGATACTGAAGCAACAAAACAACAAAACATCTTTATGGAAATAAAGCATGGCAGAAAAGCATGCATGAATTTACAAACACACACATACACACACACACTCACACTGTCCCTCTCTTTAGAAACAGTTGCAGCAGTTCATGATCTTATGTGTCCTGACTTCAACTATTAAGTGAAAACTTAGCAAACTAGTAAAATAATGAGAAACACCTCCAGGACAAGTATTGCGTATCTCAGCTTTATTACATATCTAGTCAGTCTGCATCATGCTCATCTCTCCTGGGTCGCCTCCTTTCTCAGCTGAACAGTCCCTCGCTGCCTTTCAAAGAAATACCTGCACTCCCTGAGCGATAATGGGAAACAGGACTGAGGCAGTTTTGCAGTTTAAAAAGCTCTTTCACTTATATTTTCTCCTTATTGTATCATTCATGTTGTTAGGTTGAGTACTTGAAAATATACACATATACTGGTATACACATGTGTTTGTCAGATTAAGGCAGTACTCAGATTAATATATCTGTTATTTAAGTCACTTTAACATGTTATTATATTTGAACTAAGATCATAATAAGAGTTAACATAATAGGAAGGCACTGCTGGGTTATTTATAAAATATTTCAAATGATGTCTCATGTAGTAGTGTACTCATGTACAGTAGTGCTTCCTGTGTTTCGGTTCTGTCCATTTCAACAAACATCAGTCAAAAGAAATGGACAAATAAAGGGGCGTGGTTAATACTGGTGGAAAAACTGACTTGTACTTGCGGACAGTTGTGAAAAATACTGGAGATAGTTACTTTGTATTAGAAGGTTCCTTGCATATTCTACAACACATTTTCCTTGACATTATCTTAACTTTAATCCCATCTTGGCCATTTGGGCGTTCCATGTTTTGCAGCTACTTGTCTTTAAACTGCCATGTAGCATTCTATATGCAGTAAACGCTGGTCTTTTTGAGTCTGGCTGATTGTGATGCAGGACTTTGTCTGGGCGAGAACTCAAATTAATCAGCCTTGGGGCCCAGAATGAAAATGATTTCTGTCATAATTTAATTTGGGGGGTTGAGACATCAAGGTGAAAGATTGAATTAAACATTTGCTGAGATTTATTTCCACCAATCCACTTTACAATATAAAATGATTTGCAGTCAATGAATTTTGAAACAATACACTTAAACTTTTCTCTGTTCTATTTAAGCTTTGCTTCTGCTGTATGACGTCACCAACAAAACATCCTTCGACAACATACAGGTAGGTTACTTTTTGTTATATTTAATAATTGTAAAGCTGTTATAACCACTTACAAAACCTCCTGAATGTTTTGTGTCAGATCTTTTCATTCTCACTTTTTGTAATACTTTACATGAACAGATTGTTGTCTGACATGGTCATTTGTAATTTAATTAATTTTCCATCAGATTTATTTTATAGAATAAAAGGCTGTGGTTAGATCATGGCCACAAGTGCTGTCACAAAAGGCTCAGTAACATCTGATACGTCACTGAATGAATGAATAAATGATATGGCTTTGTAATGCCAAAATGCTGAGCCTCATCATCAGTGTCATCTTTGGCAACATCAACCCACATTTTTTATCAGTCAGTCCATGTGACGGATGGTTGAACAAGCAGAGAGTGAATGTGACTTGGCATGGCTGATCTCCCTCTTAGAATCAAATATTGGCATCAGAGCCAGCAACATGTAGCATAGTGAATTTGTCAGTGTTCAGTTGTTGCATGAAATCCTAGATGATAACTAAAGAGAGGCGATGGCTGATATCTGCCCTCTCTGAAGCTGTACCTCCTCCGCTCTTGTTTTTACCAGAGCACCTTACCTCTAAGTTTATTAAATTAAAAAGGAATGGCTTTTATTAAGCAATTCCATTGAGTTAATTATATTGTATTAGTCTGTACAGGGTAATTTGTCTTCTGCATTTGACACATCCAACTATTACAGAGCAATGGAGCCACACTTCAGCTCCTACAGACTGGCTCCAGTTCTGAGGACAGTGTCTTGGTCAATAGCACTAAGATGCATGTCTTTGGAGTGTGTGAGGAAACCGTTGTGGATAGAACATGCAAATTTGACACAGAAAGGTTGCAGTCATCCTTGGTGGGGTCTACTCAGTGCTGACCACTGTGGCGCCGCCTGTTCTGCTCTTTGGCACATACTGTTAATGTTGTGGCTGTATGCACTCTGACAACAGGAACAGCGAAAACAGATTATATGATGAAGGATGAAACTGATAAGAATCACCTGAGCACTCATGCAAAGGAAACCATTCATTAGTACAGAGGATAGGATTTTGTTTCCGACAGGACCAGATAGATAAGCAGCTTCATAAACTGAAAGTGTACATGCTTGTATAGAAACTGTGCCTTATGAGCACTTTATATAAAACAAGGTTGTGTGATGCAGTCTGTCCTGCAGCAGTTTTCAAATCAAATCAGTCTTGGCCGCAGGCATATTCCCTTTATTGCGTCAGCTAATTAAGAGAAAATGAAAAATCAATACAAGACATTTCATAGATTTTGTCATATATGAATTATGTGCATATAGACAGAAAATAACATCACAGTATGAATTTGCTGCTATAATGGCTTTTTATTGATGTGTTTTATTCAGCTATTAGGTATGTTGCTTTGTGGTAACTTTGCCACTAAGATTGCTCCCTTAAGTATCTTTTTGTTTTGTTTATCCACATAAATTCGAAAGGGAGCTGTGAAATATAAATAATAATAATAATACCTTGAAGCAAGAGAGGAAATAAAAATAAATACAGCAACTAGGGAGAGACGATTTGAAAGGATACAGAGGAGAAATCAAACTGTTGGTACATCCTTCCAATCAATAAAACACATAATTAAAATCTTAAGCAATACTGAAATAATGTGTTTTTACAGTCCTAGTTGTACTGAGGAAAAAAAAAACATATCTTTCTTTTAGTTGGGGAAAAAATAAACTAAACAGCACGACGTTTTATGAATCTCCAATTTGCCAAAATTTGTAAAATAGCATTTAGGACCACACAATGGCAGCTTTTCATAAACATCTCCTCCATTACCCATTACCTTCATGGTGTCATTATGTCATCATACCTGCTGTTTTCCTCTGTGTGGTAAATGTACAGGAGGGGTGGCCATTTTTAACTGCTTTAATTGACACTGACCATCAGAAAAAAATGCCTTTCCTCTCAGAGCAGCAAAGCAGCTGTTAAGGGAATGTATGCCAGATGTAAACGGACAGAGGACAGAGACGGGGTTGTTTGTGTGTGAGTGCAGAAGTTGGACAGGAAGGACATTGATATGTTGGGCAAGCAGTAACAGAAGGGGGGATGAGTAACTGTCAAGCATCTGAAACAAAGTCTACAGCGCTGGTGAGCTGGTGCTACAGATGACATTCAGCCTTGGTCATATCAACACGCAGTGCCTCAGGCTCTGTTTTTGTCCAAAAGTCTCCAACTCAGCTAACTGGGAGGACAACTAACACACTGTTGTGCCCTGGATTATTCAATGTGTGAGGTTTACTGTTTACTGTATACCTAATGAATATGTTGCCCCAGGCAGGCAGTAAATCACACTATTAGTATGCTTTTAATATGATAGTGTTAAAAGTTTGTCATAAATCGCAAATGTACCCTATTCTCTTTATTGTTTGCTGTATCTTACTTTTTATTGCTGCACTGGCACAGTTTCATCTCTGACTGTTGAGGTTTGTTATTTGAAACAGATTTTAGTCTCCCAGAGATAAATTTGGTGCAGTCTTCGGGGACACAGTTTGACAAGTTCTTTCCTGCCCTGCTTAGCCTTTCCCTCCTTTCTTTCTCCTCTCCACATTCGCATTCAGTCAGTGTCTGTTACTGCAAGGAGATATCTATCTATATAGCTGTCGGCAAGCTACAGATGCCTGCTGGCACACCGCTGCCAAGCACTAACTCATGTTAATGAACGCTAATGGTGATAAATGCCACTCTGAAGGAGAGGGAGAAACCAGAGGGGCAAATCATTCTCTCCTCCTCCGCTCCAGATCCGCTCCTCTCTGTGGTGTATTATTGTCTCCCCAGCTAGGAGATATTTAGGCAAGCAAAGCATTAACGTCATAGAAGCTGTCCATCATCTCAGGGAGAAAGACTTAACACTTATGCTCTGACTTGCTACGTCTAAAATATCAGCTGCTGTCATTTGGATAGTATAATTGTGTTTTAAGTGGTTTAAAGATAAAAGTGCAATTTCTTTGAATCTACAGATCTGTGAGTTTTTTTTTTCTTGTTTGTGCAGATGCATTTCAAGCTTCAGCTTACATCCGTGGCTGTGTTTCATGTGGTCCGTTATGGTCAGCGCCGTTAATCTATCTATTGTTTATGTTATACACAATGGCAAGTATCTGTAGGTGTAAGCCATTGGAGCAGAAATACAAGAGCCATTTAGTAACATGATAAATGTCGTCTTGTCAAAAGTAGTGCTTCAGGGAGACTATAAGAGTCAATTTAGGCCTCTGCTGCAAATCATTTGTCTGGGTTGCTCCGGTTAAAAAGCAGCCTGGCTCCTGTGGTGCTGTCATTCAAAGCTAGGATCATTTGCTGTTGATGGGAATCAAAAGGATTGTCAAACCAGAACAATTCAGTGCTCTCTGTCTGTCAATGAACCTGCAGTTCCTGAAACCCACCATTTAGAAAGAGCAACAGGCTGCTCTGGTGATTAGAGAGATTGCTCGTCAGCATTAGGATCTGGGGCTAAGCTGCGATGTTGGCAAGAGGCAGTCCTCACCAGAAAAACGTCAGCATTGGTTGTTTGTTCGAATGGCAAAAGAGACCTACAGTATGTTTGCTTTTACCTGACGACAAGGACCTTTTTTAGCCGGGTGAATGATGCTTTTTATGTCAGAAGCAAAGGCGACAAGCTTTAAACACAATACTGAACATTATCGCCTTGTAAAGTTTGTCCTCACCAACTCCTGAGGGAAATATCTGTCTCTTTAGCTGCTAAATGCTCAACTATGTTCACCAGCTAGTCACTAACTGTCTGACAGCTGTTTGGTGTTGAGCAGATAGCCTACAGTGGGCTTGCCAGAGTTTTTTTTGTTGGAAACGGCTGCTTGCTGTGGCTGGAATGGCGCTGATGAAAGCGGTGAGACTGAATCAAAACAGTAAAGTTGCACCAAAACAATGAGCTGAAAGACATTAAATTGCTTCGTAGACCTGGAGAGAAACTACAGAGTCAGGTGATGACTTTCTGTGGGTTCATCATAGGAATCATTTTTCTAATGATTTTTAAAGGCAATGACAAGCAACATTTTTTAGTTTTTTTATAACTTGCTGGTCAGCTGACGTGTCCTTGAGCCAAGACAGTCCTGCTGTTTTGTAGCTGAACCTTTTCAAATCCCCACAGCGTTCTCATAACATTAGAATTGATCAGTGCTCGGGCACCGATCCAGTGAAGCAGCCTCGTAAGACACAAACCTTCTGTGTCATATTGACTGTGCAGATCAATAGCTCTAACCTGGATTAGAATACATTCTCTATAAATATAATAAAATGACTCTTATTGAACAGTCTGAGTTTGATGCAGATTTTTAAATGATGAATAACTTTGCAGCTGCAGTTGCTCTTACATCTGTATGTGTGTTCGCACATACTGATGCCCGAATACTTGATCATGCTTATGTGTGTGTGTTGTAGAAACCCAATAAAAGCAATGAGAGAGATGACACCTTCATCTGTGTGCATTCATTCATCTCTCTCTGTCTGTCCCCGGGGCATGGGTTGGCTTCAAAGGAAATGGCCGCCTGCCTACCTCATAGCTGTTAGTTAAATATCATGGCACCACTGCACCAGATGGTGATGAGAGAAAGTGTCAGTAAATAACGCAGTGAAATGAATATCAAATACCATTCACTTATAATCAGTGGAGACTTGTTTCAGTGTTGTGTGAAGAAACATATGGTGGATTATTCTGCACCATCAGGTTCTATACCAGTTAGTGAGGGCATGACACGCAGTAATCCTCATTCATTACCTACTCATTCACACATCACCTGTAATTTGGTCTCCTGCGTGGAACATTACTAGTCTGTCAGCACCATTGCTTCGGTAGATTATTGCCTGTCCTTCACTGTAGACATATATAATGCAGCCAGTGAGCGTAGTCCTGCAGAAAAGTCGGTGTTCAGCTGCTTTCTGTGGACATTTCCATTTACTATGATTTCAGCTGCAAAGTGACAAAACAGATGGGACGCTTATGTGCACAAAAGAAACCACTCAAACACAGCAAGATGAATAAAGTTGTCCTAAGCTGCCTGCTTGTTGTTGTTGGAGCAAATCAATTTCCTAGAAGGAATAAAATAAGTAAAAGTAGGTGTATTACTATCTCTATGGAAATAACTTCACAAAAGATAGGTGGGGGGGTACTCTCCTCTTTCTTTGTCCTTGTTGCACATTTTCTATTACCTCTTTGTTGTGGAGAGTTTGGAAAAGGAGGGCCATCACCTTTTTTTACCACCGCGCTGATTTTTGTTACATAACACGGCATTTCTGCCTTCTCACCAGAAAAGTGCCTTTTATGTTTCTCTGAGTTTGTTGCAACTCTGCAGAAGAAAGGTATTTACCTGAGAGGGGGCTGACAAAGGTCAAAGCCACTCAGAAGCTCTCAGAACGAAAACATGATTTGGCGACTGTGTCTTTCTATCTCTTATTTCATCTTACAAAAAAAATAACTATTTAGAGAAAATCAAAGACAGCTTTTTCATGAATTAAAGTGCCCCACCACCCCTTCAGCTTTTTGCAAGTCTACAACTTTAATGTATCAAAGATTATACAAAAGGGACAGGCGTATATGCTTGCCATATAATTAGAATATCATGAAAAAGTTGATTTATTTCTGTAATTCCATTCAAAAAGTGAAATTTGTATATTATATTCATTCATCACACAGTGATATATTTCAAATGTTCATTTCTTTTAACTGTGATGATTATAACTGACAACTAATGAAAATCCCAAATTCAGTATCTCCGAAAATTAGAATATTACTTAAGACCGATACAAAAAAGGATTGTTAGAAATGTTGGCCAACTGAAAAGTATGAACATGAAAAGTATGAGCATGTACAGCACTCAATACTTAGTTGGGGCTCCTTTTGCCTGAATTACTGCAGCAATGCGGCGTGGCATGGAGTCGATCAGTCTGTGGCACTGCTCAGGTGTTATGAGAGCCCAGGTTGCTCTGATAGTGGCCTTCAGCTCTTCTGTATTGTTGGGTCTAAGAACAGGGGTACCATGGTCTTTAAACTAGGTACTGGTAGCTTTGGCACTGTGTGCAGGTGCCAAGTCCTGTTGGAAAATGAAATCTGCATCTCCATAAAGTTGGTCAGCAGCAGGAAGCATGAAGTGCTCTAAAATGTCCTGGTAGACGGCTGCGTTGACCCTGGACCTCAGAAAACACAGTGGACCAACACCAGCAGATGACATGGCACCCCAAACCATCACTGACTGTGGAAACTTTACACTGGACTTCAAGCAACATGGATTCTGTGCCTCTCCTCTCTTCCTCCAGACTCTGGGACCTTGATTTCCAAAGGAAATGCAAAATTGACTTTCATCAGAGAACATAACTTTGGACCACTCAGCAGCAGTCCAGTCCTTTTTGTCTTTAGCCCAGGCGAGACGCTTCTGACGCTGTGTCTTGTTCAGGAGTGGCTTGACACAAGGAATGCGACAGCTGAAACCCATGTCTTGCATACGTCTGTGCGTGGTGGTTCTTGAAGCACTGACTCCAGCTGCAGTCCACTCTCTGTGAATCTCCCCCACATTTTTGAATGGGTTTTGTTTCACAATCCTCTCCAGGGTGCGGTTATCCCTATTGCTTGTACACTTTTTTCTACCACATCTTTTCCTTCCCTTCACCTCTCTATTAATGTGCTTGGACACAGAGCTCTGTGAACAGCCAGCCTCTTTAGCAATGACCTTTTGTGTCTTGCCCTCCTTGTGCAGAAGGTGTCAATGGTCGTCTTTTGGACAGCTGTCAAGTCAGCAGTCTTCCCCATGATTGTGTAGCCTACAGAACTAGACTGAGGGACCATTTAAAGGCCTTTGCAGGTGTTTTGAGTTAATTAGCTGATTAGAGTGTGGCACCAGGTGTCTTCAATACTGAACCTTAACCGTCACAATATTCTACTTTTCAGAGATACTGAATTTGGGGTTTTCATTAGTTGTCAGTTATAATCATCAAAATTAAAAGAAATAAACACTTGAAATATATCAGACTGTGTGGAATGAATGTATACATTATCCAAGTTTCACTTTTTGAATGGAATTACTGAAATAAATCAACTTTTTCATGATATTCTAATTATATGACCAGCACCTGTAAGTCATATTGTCTGCACTGACTATTATAATGAAGTGATGGTGTTAGTGGTGTCTGAAAAGAAGAAATATTCAAGGCTAGGCAGTTTGGAATCCATTTATGAGGCCAATTTGAAGAAACATGTTGTTTGGGGTACAGAGTTTTGGATCTATAAATAAATATGCTGCATAAACAGTTTTTTTCCACTTCAGGAAAAACATTCGCAATTGTTGCAGGGATAAACTTTTTTTTTTGGAGTTTCCTATAACTCTCTACACTTTTACGTATTTATTTTTCCCAAAAACCTTTCTAATGTGATAGAGATTAGTCAGATAATCTGGAAGCCAGGGGTCCTGCACTGTGTCTTCATCCAATCATCGTCTACGTTGTTTGTCTGTTTCTGTATCAACCTTTCGTTTGTCACAGCAACTATTGCAACGCATTCTCATGAACGGGTTGTGATATCATATGAAAAGTTATGTTAAAACTAGGACACCTAGGAGCGGCAGTTGCTAGCTGTTTAAGCCTCTACAGAGCTTCGTGCCTCTGACTACGGTGCGCCGCATTGTGCTCCATCAGGTCAGCTGTAGTTGGTGGTTCAGTTACCCGAGAATAGGTGACTAGGTACAGAGCACCGTGAGCTGCTGGTCGTGGTGCTCCGTCAGGTCTGCGGTAGTTGGTGGTCTAGTTACCCCAGACTGTGCGCTGGGTGCTCGATGGTGGTTTAAGCCCCCAACGTCTCCTTCCAGGCAGCGCTGCGACCATTGACTTCAAGGCACCTAACCCTAACCATAACCATAACCATAACCACTGCCTAATCCTAGTGAGACGTTGGGGGCTTAAAACACCGATAAACCACTAAACATAAATGTCCCAAAAGTTGGTAAGGAGAAAGGAAAACAGGCAATAGACAACAACAACAACATATTTATGTATTTTATTATATCTTGTTTTCTTCTGCTTTGTTTTATCGTGGCCTTTGTACTATCATCCTAAATTTTAAATTTAAAATAGCATATGTCTAGATATATATGAACAGAGATGAGTTTTTTTTTCCCCTAAGAATTGAAGCTTCTTTAGACCAAAAAAAACATATTAGAGGAATTGTGTTTACAAGGACTGACATGAGGACTGACAAGATATCAGTTTGATTGACAGGGAGGCACAGAGCCCCACACCCCCCTCTGACACACAGTACATGACTCTGGAAATAATTGGCACAGATGCCAGAGAGAATATCATGATAATGAGGACTGCCTATGTGCACACAATCTAAAAAACTGGCACACACATAAAACTACATTCTACATTCCTGCCATTAAGTTAGATGGTGTGTGGATCAATTTATTTTAATGAAAATGTGGCAAAGTGACACATTTGCAGGTTAATGACTTCTGTCTGCAGCTTTAAGCCCTTTCAGCCTGCTCACACTGAATCTCCATTTTGCTGGATTTGCCATTTTACCCACTCCTATCTTTTCCCGTCGATATATTGAAAGCCTTAAATTATTGATTTCCTTTTTTATATTCAGACATTCATAATTCTGAGAAATAGAAATCCATTGATAAGGTTGACGTCCTGGCTTGCGCTGACGGGGTTTGTGAGCTGATTTCATTTACCTCTTGACTTGCCACCAATGAAATACATAATTGATCTTTCACCTCTACTTTTTTTCACTGTCCTGCATGTCGTTTTGACACACGAGGTCTACTGCCCAAAGAAATGCCAATGAGATGACAAAAATATATATTGTGCAACCATTATGCAAACAGTGAGTCACATTTCATAAAAAGTGTATACTCCACAAAGTGTACACTTCCTGGGGAAATTATTGGTTGTTACAATATAGTTGTGGTGGAATTTCCAGAAACACCATGATGTGGAATGATGAGACTAAAGGAAAGCTTAGACAACATCAGGTCATTCATAGGTCACAGGTCAGGGGACGAGAATATTCGGCCTGTCACTATTAACCAAACCTGTTCATGTATAATTATGTTTGTCTCTCTACAGATTCAGGGAATCTAGGCAGCTGTATGATACGGGAATGTTTTGTCTCCTTTTGGAGGTCGGTGGGCCAGCCAGACTTTAGCATACTTCCCAGAGAAAGAGAGAGGCTGAACTAGGCTTTAGTGTTTAGGCGACTGCATTATCTTTGTTTACCTTAAAGGTTCAGCTAAACGTAACGCCTCCAGCATGAGTTTAAATACACCTTCAGGAAGACAGGAACCTCGTATGGTTGGGATGGCACTGCACAATAACACATCATAGTTAAACTGTACTGTCTGCTTAATTGTCTCCTCAATTGAGTGTTCATTAATTAAATGCTTCTGTGTAAGTCATCATGGTCTCCCAAACATTCTTCACTTATGTGAAATGAGTTACACTGCTCCTGTGTTTTTCCTTAACAATAGTAAAGACTTTTATGTGTGTACATGGAGATACTAGCCTTTAGCTGGTTAACTAACACTTTAACTTGCAACAGAAGAGTCACATATGTTTATATGCTTACTTGTATTTTAAAAGCAACTTGGAAACCCAGGCATCGTTATTTTCTTTTGGCTTGCTTTTTCTTCTAATAGAAGGTCTTCATCTGCAAATGCTGTGAGTTGACCTTGTTTCATCCTTTGGCAATATGTAGGCTACTTGTGTTTCTTTTGTCGAAGTTAAGAATCCACATGCAAAGCTTTTTATCAGGTTTATTTGCTCAGAACAGTGTAAACTTACCACTGACTAAAAGAGGCACAGGTTAAGGGTCAGTGCTTATGTTCAGCTTCTACAGCACAAAAACAAATTTGAGAGCATCGAGAGAAGTGAGGATAGTAACTCTATACACGTCTCACTCTCTGCTGCTTTTCAAAGCACATCAGTCATTCAGACATGACTCACACCCGTGTTTGCGAGCGTCAGCTGCTCTTTTATAAACATAAAAGCCATTCTCTTCCCTGTCAGGCCACAGAAATCAGCTACAAGGCTGTTATTTTTCTGTTTTTTTATGATGTGAAGTTATATAACACAGAAGGGACTTGATAACTGTGTGTTTTATTAGAGATATTGTGTGTGCCTATAAAATCTGCAGAAGAAAACATAAAGTACTTCCACAAATGTCAACAAGCAGATTTGAAAATGGCAATGCAAACATTACAAACCTTGGTTTTGAATACATCGAATATAGCTTATTAGGGTTTTTCTGCCTGACTGGTTGTGTACCTGCATGGACGTGTCCCGAGAACACAGTCCCGAGTGTGACAGGACTTCTCTGTGTCTTCCTCTTGTGTCAGACAGTGACACTGCGCCACTCGGCTTAGCTCAGTTGTCTGGGGGAGCTTAAACCTCCTCTTGGGAGAGAAGTCCTACTTTCTCCCTGCGCTCCTCTGGGTTGGCTCAGTCTGACTCTGCCTGTTGTTGGCAGCAGACTTCTCCACTTTGTCTGTTGGTGTAATACTCTGATCAAAGCTTGGTAAGAATAGCAGTGTCACCCCCATAGCAAATCTGCTTTGTCAAAAGTGCAACAGAAGGAAAGTTGGTTCATGTGGAAAGACATGAATACATGAAGACAAGAATGTTAGTCCTGTTCATTATTGTATTCAGCAAAGCGTGATCTGAGTTTTAATAGGATGCAAAGAGAGTCTGAATACAGTATAAGAAATGCATAATTGTTTGTCAGTGACTAGAGCACTTTGGTGAATTTAAAGACAAATCTCTCAGATTCTTCTGGTAATGTTAGATATTTTTTCATTGTTTTTAGGAAAATACGGCAACAAATGGAGCTCAGCACAAATTTTTTCAGGAAGACTTCTAAATAACTTCAATCACCACTATCTCTTCCTAAAACTATTCAGCTGTTAAGAGGTGTTCACTTTTCAGTAAACCAACCAAAATTGGCCACGAAATTCATGATCCAATCACAGCATGAAATCCTGCTTTAAATGTCTTCTTTCCTTGCTATCAGCTGTCTTTTCAGGCAAACATGCAACCCTGCTCCTCCCCTTCCACCTCTGGTCATAGTCAACCACGGCAACCTGAGTCCCTTATCGGCAGACAGCTCCTTCATTCGGTCTCCATCACCATTGTCTAGGCTCCATCTGGGGGAATATGTCTGGCTTCTCTACCCCTTTAAAATATTTTTAACAAAGGAGTCCAATCCCCAAAGACTCTGTACATTTTATATTATGCTTATGTACAATAAATCTTTGCTTATCTGCAACGAAGTCTCTCTGAACTCTGAACTGACCGAATGCTTTTGGTATTTGACAGTTTTGATAGTTGTGCTATGGACACATTGTATTTTACGATTAACGAGAGTTGTATAAAAAATGTATTCCTGCATCATCAGCCGACCTGACTACTCTTGTATCTTTTAGTAGGACACAGCCCTGCTTTTTTATCTCAGTGACAACAAAAGGAAAACAGACAACATCAGAACTACCCTCACACACCTTTGCCAGTGACAACTTGTCTCGCCAATGTCAATGTCACGACGCAGCTGCCAGCAGCTGTCTGCCTGGGCTTTTATCATCCTTTCTCTCTGATACAGATCCTTTGGTCTTTGTCTTGTCTTTCACTGTCACTGGCTGTCTCTCCATCTTGCTGCCTTTTGGCACCATCTGTGTCTCTCTGTCACATCTCTGGCTTTGTCTCTCCCTCTGTTACAAAAGTCTCTCTGCCATTATTTCATTATCGTCTCGTCTACTGTTGCAGGAAGGGTGAGTTTCAGCGGAGCATTTGGCATGTTATCTTTATGAATTTTAATACCGCAGAGCAAATAGCAACTAAATACTTATTTTCTGTTAATATTGACTGAAAAGGTTACTAGGAAATTTTGTACAAACTTTTAAACTGATATTTTACTGACATTTTAATTCATCGGAGCTCTACTGTAGGCTACTGAGAACAGAAACCTGACAAAAAGGTTTTTTGGCTCCTACAAACAAAACAAACCTCTAGCTGCATCTGATTCACCACACTACTTGGGGACTTGCTATAACCAGGGCAATGAGCAGAGAAATGTATTACCTCCTCTGCCACCATGCCACGTTGTCACTGACATTTGGCTCCCTCAGCATTTGGCCAAAGATGTGTCTTGAATAAAAGATGAACCCAGCCCAGTACCTTCATCCATGGGAGGGTATTAAACTTATTTGGAGCCTGCTATTCAGCTGCTTGAAGCCCTGTTGTTCTAAATAGACAGACAAATAGATGTATTTGATTTTATCTATTTATTTTTACAGTATTTAGTGACTGTTATTTATTTAAGGGGCCACCGGAAGAGTTTTGGGACCTTCAGCCAAAAAAAGACATGACCCTCCCCTCGCCAGTAAAAAAATTTCTATGACCCTCCAAAATGATTTGGAAAAAAGGTATCACCCTGCCACAACAATTTATCAATACCTTCTGTACTGGTTTGCACTTAGTAAATATATACAGATTCCCATTGTTTTTTAACAGCCATGACTTATGTGACTAAACCAGACATAGTGCAACAGTCATTTTCGTTTTTTAAGCGCCCTGCTGCTCCCATCGTCAGCCAGGTAATATTTTTTTTACTAAAGCAGTATATGAAATCAGATGTATTACCTACCACCAGTTATGGTAGTTGTTTTGTGTTATTTAAGATATTTATAAAATATATGATCATGTCAGACGTAATTATTCCATCCTATTTTTTAAACAATGCAATTATCCTGTTTCAGCCACCAGGCAGCTCCCCTCTGCCCCCAGCAAACTCATGGGTCAGACCCATCTGGTAGCGAAGGAGGGCCGAGACTAAGAGCTACATGGAAAAATATGCACCAAACAAGCCACTTTGAAATGTTGCTGTTTCATGAATACAAAAGCTGGGTGACCCCCCCCCCCCGGACTGAAAAATGTTGGATGACCCTCCCCTCAGCAAAACATGACCCTCCCCTATTTTCCTCCGGTGGTCCATTCCATAAATACCGAATGGTCCCTTACTGTAATGAACTCTGGAAAAGATGTGTGGTCTCCCAACGACAGAGTCTCTGAAGCTTTGAAGTACGCTATCATGTGTGCGTTGATGCTGATATGAACTTCTGTGGCAACTTGTCTCGACGGCAGAAAACTGTTACTGTTGTTTTTTTGTAATAATTGCGCTAATAATAAGTTGCACAAAATGATATTAATAGTGATTATACTGATTTAAAACGTTGTATTGTACTATTGTATTGTGTCTCACTGTGATCACAAGAGGGCAATGAATACTTGTGATTCTAAATAAATGTAGGTTTACCGTCAGTGCCACTTAGTGTCAAGGCGGACACAATACCGTACTAACACTTGCAGTAGAACAACGTTTCTTTTATGTTGCATTTTGTTAGCAGCCAAATGCTGCAAGCTGCTGCGAGAGAGAATGCTTTCAGTGTCTACAGTCTGCAGATGCCAAACAGACTTTAATCCACATTAATTTGTGTGAATCTAATCTACAAGAGTCAATGTGAAGTGAGTGACTAAAGCGTGTTTTACACTAGACGCATCCAAGGTGGCGCGTGCCATCATGACGTCAAAATGACGTAATATCCTGCCGGCGCGCCCGATTTATGGTGCGCGAGCAGAGGTCGCGCATGGCTCTTTTTTTTTCAGCGGCGCACGACAAAGCGGAAACGGGAGGCCTGAACGGGTTCGCCGACAACCGGATGCCAGGACTCTCACAGTGACTGCAAGTCTCTCTTGTAAACTTACTGGGTTAAGATGAGTTCTTTAATGGCGAATGAAAGGCTTGATCCGACAAAGTAGGTCATTGAATCAAATCGAAGCATTGACGGCAATGTTGCAGCCAGTTCTGCTGTTGTTTAGCTTTTTCTTCTTCTAGTCCGTAGAAAGAGCAACGTCTGTAGCCTTTGCTCATTAGCACCACCTCTGTTCAGGAGAAGACTGCAACTAGTGTCGTGAGCACCAGCGGGTATAAATAGTCACGGCGATCCCATGACGTCACATTTGCACGCGCCAGCTGGGCTGCGTCTAGTCTATAAGATCCTTAAGATGTGAGAAATAAAGGCAGCTCCAGATATAAGAGAATCTACAGGGTGTTTGTTACTGTCAAGTATGGCAATCCAGAGCCTCATGTTTTAAGCCTGTTTGCATTGTACGGATGTGAACCTGACAACAGGATGTCACTGTTTGTTCAGCCTTTCACAGAGATGTAATGACTCTCAATAGTGGGCTGTTCATCATTGTATCTTTATTTACGTGAGTTTACTCGTCAATTATCACTTCCTTAAAACTAGAGTCTGTTCTCTTTCACACAAGTAGATGTGTGTTAACTCAGGGAGCCTGTTTTTCTCCCAGTGTCTTCCTCAGCCTGCTCTTTTTTTGTTTATAAACTGGGATAGTTTTTTGTTACCAGTTGCATTCATTTTGTGGAGGGGTGTGCTGGTGGAGACTCCAGGAGCACTGACAACTAACAAACAGTATAAATGTACTAAAATATCCTCTTTCTCATTCAAATAGTCATGCCTAAATCACTTTACTGCATTGATCCATTTTTGCTGTTGAGTCATTACACATGCCATTCTTCTCCTGCGATAAGAAGACAATAGGAGACTTTAATTCTCCAGGATGGAGGTGACAAGTGGCTTCATCTGGAATCAATTATTGTATCTGTGAAATGACCCATAGGGGTGGTGCACTCGAAACAGCTGAATGATCTAATTACAAGTTATGGCTCATCAACGATTGCTGTATGGAGAGAATCAGTCAGAGGAAAGCTGTCAAATGAAATTTTGCAAAGGTGGGAGATAGATGAACAATAACCTATTACAAAGGCCAGACGTACACGGCAATTTGTTATTTTGATTGATAAACATTACTACTTTAAAGAGCGCACGGAATTTAAAGATGAGCCATTTTCAAAAAGAAGTAAAAACAGCAAGTTGACCTAGCTGAGCAACATGTGAATAATGAGAAGCCTTGACAAAACGTTGAACTATGCATGAAGCAGATAATTGTGCACATGCAAAATGTTCCTTAGTAACATTCAGCCCTTCAGCACTATGTTGAAGAGAACTGCGGATGCAAAACCAAACAACCCAACACAATCTTTTTCTCAGCTATTTCAGAATAGCAAAGGGCTGAGTCGGACCTTTCTCTAAATGTCTTGTATGTCCCTCTCTGACCTCATCAAATCGCAAACGTGATTCAGCGTTAATTTCAAGGCAACACAATAAACTGGAGGATTGGTCAAAGCACAAAAGACGTTTAAAGGTAAACAGTGTATTCAGAATAGTATGATAATAGCTCCTATATAACTGTAGCTACTGTAATCATTTATTTTCAGTCTATTATTTGTAGAATTAGCCTAGTATTAGTAAAACGTTAACCAGATTTCAGTTTGTATCACCCAAATTAAAGGCCAGAATGAAGGAGCAAAACTGTCAAGTCTATATTTGTGTTTTCCTTCTTCTATATGTATTTTTATAGGGTTTTTTTTCCTTTTAAACACTGTTTAGCTAAACGAAAATTTTGAATAAAATGTAGTCTCGTTCCTTATAAGCAAAAAGCCTTTTAACAGCCTTGGTGAAAGTGAGTGACTCACTGCTGTTTGCTGTATGATGGGTTGGTAGCTGACTGAAATGCAGATCTTTTATTTATAATCATCTGTGTGTGTGAGCAATGGTCATGCAATGCTAATCTCGTGAGCCTGTAAAGGGCCGTGCATCATTCCATTAGATGTGGAGTTTACTGTTATCCCGAATTAGTTGACTTCACTAGAAATTTGCATGGAAACCCGTTGCCTTAAAGATTTTACATAAGGTGAACCTCAACAGGTCAAGTTGTATTAACACAGAGCAGTAAGTTGATGCAGTAGACAAATCAAGTTTACATTAGTAGTCATTACTAAAATTATTAGTAAAGAAAAAATATTTTTTACATAAAATAAGCATGTTAAATTAAACATGCAAAGAAACATTACAAATATAAAACATTAGGCTACTTGTCACTACTACAATAGCAATTCATTATTATAACTAGTTTTTCTTTTATGACAGTATAATTTTAAGAACAATGTATTCAATACATTTGCTCTGAAAAAACAGAAAGACAATCCAATCACAGATCACATCGTATTATAATTTTCCAATGCATTGTACTGCGTGGTAAGTTTAATTCAGGAATCAGAGCTTCAAGTTTCCAAACTGCATGTAAGCCATTGAACCTTTTTCTCACTGCCCAGACCCCATCAGTCCCCCCACCCTGCCAAGGTCCAATGTGTAGGAATTTCTCCCATCTAGCATTGAGATCATATATCGCAATCAACTCTCTCGCACCACGCAGTTCAAAGTACGTATTACAGCTACGGTAGCCTTCACGCTTCAAAAAGACGGTCTCTTGCTCTTTTCAATATCCTTTTTCTTTTTCTGGTTGAAGAAGAACACTCCTGTTCCTGAAATTTGTGGTCCTCCATGTTTCCTTCTTCAAACTTGCGGGGGCCGGGGAGCCACGATACCCATTAGCAGCATTAGCAGCACTTGTGAGTTTATCATGTGACACTGAAAACGCGAAAGGCAGAGCAGTATGTCCTGTATGTCCCTTACCGGCTAACGTATTTCAAGATGTCGCATGAATATGGAGCGTCTACCCCAGTTCATGCGAATGCAAATGGAAAATGTCAAGCCAAAAGGAATACTTGGAATTGATGGTGGTAAATATTCATGAAAAAGGACAAGTTTGTGAACGGGCAACACAGATTTGATAAGGAACAACTAAACACGTTACACACTGGACCTTTAAGCTGATTATTACAAACATCTAATGTGATTAAGTAATGAATATGTTTTTTTAACAAAACATGAAAGAATAAGTAGTGACCACTAAAAAGTTTAACTACAACTAAATCTGTGTACAGTGTGGGTGAAGCCTCGGAGCTCCAGAGTTTGGGTGTTGGATGGTTTGACTACAGCTGAAGACTAAGATAGGCTGGGAGAAGGTTTTAAAGATGCTGTGGATTAGTTCTATATCGCTTTGTGATAAATGCTACTATAAAAGTAATAAAAAGAAATAAAAGTTCATATTCTTACATTTTGTATATGTTTTGATTCATTATTGTTCATAATAAATATTCCAGTTGACACATGCATGGTCCTTCTTAACCACTCTGATATTCACAGGCAGCAGTGTCAACACACGGCCTATCTCATCTCCTGTTATTTAACATGACCTTTGGCTGGAGGTGACCCCGGTGAAATCCCTTTAGAACCAAGATTCATCATTGGAATTAATTACAGAAGAGCTGTCAGAGGGGCGACAGCTCTGGAGTAAGACTACTAAAGGAAAGGTGGATTGATCATCAGCCAGTCAGAAATCCAATGTGGAGTAATTAAGCTTTGTGCTGAAATGAGGGATATTATTTAATCAGGAGGGTTTTGCAGGGGTCCTTCTGAGCTGATTGAATGCTCACTAACTGTGAATGGATAGTGCAGGTGCTGTCGGAGCTCATACAGTCAGAGGTGATGTTTGTTCCCCTGTGAAGCTTTATCCTTCTCCCGTGTACACACTGTAGTTGAGGCAGGACAAACAGTCCTGGTAAACAGTGTTGATTAAACTGATGAGAGTTTGTTAAAGTAACTCTCTCTCACACAGTATTTCTCTTTCTCACATACTCTTTCTTGCTTTTATCCCTTTTATATCTTTGTCCTTGCCTCAGTTTTTCTGTCTTTACTTCCTTTACCCATTTAGCCATCTTCTAAATGCCGTAGTCGCTCTCACTTTCCTCTTCCTCTTTATTCACCTTATTACATTTAGTGCTCAGGCTTGTCCTTGACAAGTCCCAGACAAGGCTTTCTCTTCCCAAAGCCCTTTTTATGTGTACTACATATTTCTTCTTTCTTTTCTCCATCACAGGTTGTTCCATTTTGCTTGTCTAACAGCTACTATGTCTTCTCTCTCTCTTGTCTCTTTTGTCCTGTATTGTTACCAGGCATGGCTGACTGAGATCCATGAGTATGCCCAACAGGATGTGGTGCTCATGCTGCTTGGAAACAAGGCAAGGCATAGTGTGAAAGAAAAGAAAAAATACTCTTGATACATGCACACTAGGGCTGTGTAGCAATCTTCAATAGTATACAATTTTGCTGGTATCAACTAGTCTTTGTCTCTAGCAAAGAATATCAAAACATATTGGCATTTACTGTAATTGTAAGTCTAATTCTTAGTTTACTTATTCTTTGATAAGATAATTCCTGACTTGAGTAATAATTCCACTAATTTTTATTTAGGCAAAGTTCTCATATGGTGGCTTTAAATTCAGATACAATTAACCATTTATTAACCATTTATGGGATAAGTCAGGCAATACAGTATTCTATATTTTAAAATAGCCTTTTGTCTGTATATCCAAAGTCTGATATAGCTAATTCCTTTGTGCTGTACAGTCCATTGTTGTCCTAAATCTATTAAAAACACTGCGTGACAGGTTCCTTAATTAGGGTGAACATAGGCACTGTAGTTTATTTGTGAGGTAATGCCACAGACACCGTACTGCTCCCGTAAATATGCCCTTAAGCACCAAATCTGTATTAATCCACGGCTTAAAATAGTCCCCAACAATACACAATTTACTCCTGTTTAAGTAACGTTTGCTAAAAACTACAGTGCCAAGCTGTTTAAGAAAATTATTTAGCCTTTTTTTAAAAATTCAAAGTATCTATTTGTGAGATATTATTACATCAGTCTTCAGTAGGAACCAATGGGCTTGGAGCTGAGTGCCACAGACAGGGTAAGGAAAGTCAAAGTATTGAGAGTCAGACTAACGGTCATTCGATTACGATCGGAAAATAGTGTTTTGGTATCCGTACCAAAAAAGCTCAGTCAGTCGATCATGGTGACTATTTGCCTGATTATATTTCTAAAAGTAAAATATTCTTGATCTTTTCAAAAACACAGATACAGTATCTGACAATATCTCAACCTGATAATTTGCAAATATCAGTGTTACACATTTTGTTCTATAACTGCCATTCACATCCCTCCCTCTAAAAAGAGAACAGATGTCTCTGCCTTGGAGCTCTGTCTTGTTTCAGTCCCCCCCACTCCATATCAGTGCTTAATTAGCATCCTGAGAGTCAATCTTGACTCATTAGCTGCCATCAGACCTGAACACCGGGAAAGGCTTATATGTAAACTGTGGACAAATAGAGAGCAGATCTGAACAGTGAGTGGGTGGATGTTGTGGTTTTATTAGCACCAATGCTGTTGCACGGTTCTGGCGTGTGTGACCTTGTTTTTCTTGTCTCACCAGGCTGATGCCACTCATGAGAGGGTGGTGAAGAGAGAAGATGGCGAGAGGCTTGCAAAGGTAATTATTTACATTTACAATTTACTGTCCAGATGCTACAGCTGAGAAGCTACGCCCTACATAACCAAAAAGGTTTTAAGACATCTTTTAATTCTAACAAAATCGCACTTATTTCTCCTTTTGTTTCATTTTCCAAAGATACTGTATTTGTATTGCTGATTGAATTTCTATGGCAGATCAAAAGATTAGGAATATTACAGAAAGGTGGGATTATCTAGAGATTTCTTTCTGTTTTGTAAGGAAAATGTACCACCTGCAAACCAAAAAGATTGATAAAACGGAGAAAGGCCAGACACGTCAGAGGTGTTGCCCTCCTCTAGATGATTATCATTTGATAATGAATATGTATTGTATAGATTCCTGCCTTCTGTGTCGTCATCTATAAAAGTCGAAAGACATTCTGCAGAACATTCATTCATATTCACTTTCATAGTCCTGGTGGCTACAAATACAACCGCAAAGCACTGAAACCAGGAGCAAATGTTTCCTTTTATCAATCTCCCTGACTGTTGCTTCGCAGCGCGGCAAAGAAAACAAATACCAGTTAGCCAAGCGATTCAGCCCAGAAGTGGGAGCAATGAAGTGCCACTAAGTAACTCAGTCTGGGACGGAAAAAAACGCATCAGTTATCATCACTGTGGGCTCAGACAAATGCCTCTGCAGAGGAAAAGCTGGGAGACAAATGTATCACCACTGTGCTGGATTTATCCAAAGTAAACTAGTTCACTATTGTGCTGTGAATTTCTCCTGAAAACTTGTGTATCATCTTAACCCAACAGCCTTCATTTAAAACAATGTTAGCATATCAAAGAGGCAGCGGTTTGTTAAATTATCATACATATGTTTGAGTCTTCTGGGCGTAAAATAGTGAAGATCTCCGATAACTGTCATTGCTTTGACTCTGCAGGAGTTTGGAGTTCCCTTCATGGAGACCAGCGCCAGGTCAGGTCTCAATGTAGAGCTGGCTTTCACCGCTGTGGCTAAGTGAGTATCTCTCTGCAAGTGTTGTGGAGTTGTTTTGTTCTTATCTAATAAATACAGACATACTAAACCATGAACATACAAAAAATGACAGCACTTTACCATCATCAAGAAACTAAGAAATGTGTAAAGTTTATTTTTTACCTTGGGGTCTGCCGAGGTTTCTTCCTAAAAGGGAGTTTTTCGTCACCACTGTCGCACTAAATGCTTGCTCTTGGGGGAATTACTAGAATTGTTGGGGCTTTGTAAATTATAGAGTGTGGTGTAGACCTACTATATCTGTAAAGTGTCTTGAGATAACTCTTGTTATGATTTGATACTATAAATAAATTGAATGGAATTGATAGTTGAACAAAAAAAAACCTAACTCAAGGTGAACTTGCTCGCTTTTCCCCTCCAGACATAAAAATACTCAGCTAGGAATAATAATTTGTCTGTTTTTCCACATCTAGGTTTTATCCCTCATTGAAAAATCTAGAATCTATGAATGTGCAAATACTTAAAATACAGGTTCCTAAATTAGTTTTTGGAGCAACTTAAGGCATATACTGATCATTTGTAGTGTTTATGGGGGCTCTGTTTTGTTTAACCTTATCTTTTTTTCTCCCTTTGTGTCAGGGAGTTGAAGCACCGGTCTATGAAGGATCCCAGTGAGAAGTTTAAGCTCCAGGAGTACGTAAACAAGGAGATGAAAAGCACAGGCTGCTGCAGAACTTAAAGCCTGCGTGTGTGTGTGTGTGTGTGTGTGTGTGTGTGTGTGTGTGTGTGTGTGTGTGTGTGTGTGTGTGTGTGTGTGCGTGTGTGTGTGTGTGTGTGTGTGTGTGTATGTGTGTGTCAGTCAGTCAGTCACTCACATTCATGTCGTACTGTAGGTATTATATGTCATATCTGGCCCAATCACAGATGAGGCAGCTCCAGTGAGGTATAAATCATTTTGCCCTTCTGTTTCTCCACTCTCAAACCTTCCGTCTGTTGTCCTGCGCTCATCACACTGTCCCACTCTATTTTGTTTGTCCTGCTTTTCCTCACCTACCTCCTCCTGCAGCTGTGAATGTAGGTGGTTTGCAAAAGACAAAGTTAGAAGCTGCACACCTCCGTTATAAATCTATTAATGGACATTTTCTTCCATAACTTTAGTTGCATGATATTTTAACCCCAGCATTGAATTGGATACCTACCTTTGCATTACCTTGTTTGGATATTTTATTGTTAAAGGGATTTAATCACAACAGAATTTATGTATTATGTAGATATTTTTGCAAAATATATGTAAAGCTATTTATTTCTCCATTTGAAATGTCAGTGACAGTCGACGTTTTGGTTGAATGTTCTCTTCTTGGTCAGCGTGTGGATGAATGTTGATAAATACATTTATAAGATTTGAATTCATGCTAGAAGCAAAAATGAAGTATACAGTAGTTTAAACAAGCCTTCAGAAACATGACAGTGCATGGGTCACAGAACCGAAAACATTTTGGGGATTTTTCCAATATTAGAAGGATCAATGTTGAGTTTTTGAGAGCTCTAATGCAACCTCTCTTCTTGATTATATATAATTTAGTTTTGAAATTATTTAAAACACGATTTGACAAACATGATGTTAATAACTTCTTTCTGCATGTAAGAAAAAAATTAGAATAGCACTTTAGATGGTAAATAAGAGTATGGGTGGGGTTTTAGGAGGATGTTGGGGGAATAAAGACCCGTAGTATGTTGACAATGTTACCTAAAGTATTGTATACGACACACAGATGTGTATATTTTCTTTTGATTTTGAATGTTTTATTTGTAGTCAGATGTGCAAAGTAGGCTTCTATATTTCCTGCTTCTATTTTCCATTCACAAATATATAAATGAGGTATATAGTGCCATTTCTTCTCAAACCCGTTCTTCATAAAAGAAGCATAGATACCTTTTTATATGACTGTTGCTTAGATTAGATTAGATTTCATCTTAGTCATAGAAACAATACTGTACATTTTTCAAATCTTGATGTTCAGAGTACTGTATTGATTTTTGGTTTTACTACTTTTTAATGTGCAACTTCTTTCTTGTAATTGAAAATAAACTACAATAAAAACAGAAGGTAATGTGGCTTTTACCCTTTTAATAGACGACATTTCAGTTTCACTTACAGAGATTCTCCTATACAACTCCACAGTGAGTTCAGTGCATGCGAGTAATAGTAAATTTAAAAGCTTTCCTCTGTCTAAATTGGAACGCAATTTTTATACAGTTTTACAAAAAGGAGAAACAAAGTAATGCAAGCAAATTCTTAAATGTGATAATAAAAAGTACACAAAGCGGTTTACATTCAGCTGCTTGAATTTGTACAAACGAAGCAAAAATAACAATTATTAAAAAATAATTATACCTGCAGTACTTGGCAATATAACAGCAAATTAAACAGTTAAAATAAATACATTGAGAATTAAATACCATTGTACTTATTAATGGAAATAAACGTGAGTATCCGCAGACCATGTATATTATTCCTTCCTACTGACATTAAAGGGGTGATAGAATGATTATATAGGGTATTTCACACTGTTCCTTAAGGTCTCCTAATAGGGTATGTAACATTGGTTGGGCTGAAAATGGCCCAAGTGCTATTTTATGGGCCCTTAACTACGCTGTGAATATGGCTCTATTTGGAACAAGAGCTTTTCTTCCAAATATGGTATTCTCATGAATATTTAGATGAGCTGCGCGCTGATTGGTTGAGCGAACCACATACACATACATTGGAGACAAGACAGCAGGTCTCATATTTCAGACACTGCAACGTTATACATTGTTTTTCTGCTATTTCGTTATTAAATTCACTTTTTTGCGAGAAATCAACTATATAAAGCTCAAATATGGGCCGTTTTACGAAAATTGATGGCTAATTGCAAATTTGGTAAGACGTGTCGGACTTCAGGAGCTCCACACAGTCTGACGAGAAAGTGGCAGCTCGCTGCGCTCCATACCCAGGGCAAAGACACCGTTTCTGGGTTACTGGACTACCGGGGCTCGGAGCTCCGCGGAGCTGACCGGCTTCCAGCTGCCGGCATAACTATTGTATATTTACAGTTAGAATTTCGTCACGGCATGTATATCACAGCTACCCTAAGGTCTTACAAAGCTAACACTTTTGTCCAATTTCAATTTAAGGCATTTTTGTGAATTTGAGGGGTCTCGTTAGGAGGAGCTGCTAGCTAGGCTATGGGTCCCATTCATTCCTATGGGAAAAGATCGCCGCTACACTTTCGGCATAACTATAGTATATTTACACTTTGAATTTCGTCACAGCATGTATATCACAGCTACCCTAAGGTCTTACAAAGCTTAGCTAACACTTTTGTCCAATTTCAATTTAATGCATTTTGTGAATTTCAGAGGTCTCGTTAGGAGAAGGCAAGCTAGCTCTCATTGATAGAGCTCCCCAGCTCACTCGCGGACAAGAGGCGTTTATTTACCCGATCGTTTGTTTAAATAACTCAACACACATATCCATTATAAGATTAAGATGAACCTGTGGTAAGAGATTGCGGGCGTAACAAGCTCGCTGACCGCGCTCTCACTCACACACCGGCCATTTAGCAGCAAAAGGGGAGCTGCAGGCCCTGGAGCTCTGTCAGGGCAGCGGCGTTTGGTAGTCCAGTAATCCAGAAACGGTGACTTTGCGCGGGTATGGAGCACCGCGGGCTGCCGACTGTGACGGAGCTCCATATAGCTCACAGCGGGCCGGGGTCTGTGAAGGAGGACAGGCTGGGCAGCGAGGCAGCAACCCAGGCAGCACCGGCTGCTGAACTCCGACACACAGTCGGACAAAATTTGCAATTAGCCATCAATTTTCGTAAAACGGCCCATATTTGACCTCTACATAGTTGATTTCTCGCATAAAAAAGTCTTAGAAGTGAATTTAGTGATAAAATAGCAGATGAACAATGTATAAAATTTCTGAGATCTGCGCAACCTATTCAGAAGACTACCTGATCTCAGATCAGTGGTGTAGCCTATGTTAATGTTAGGTGGAGCCACCGAGTTGACGTCAACTATTAGCTTCGTTGACATTTGCCCGTTTTCAGAGGCAGTTTCAAATTGTGAGATTTTCAGAGGAAAGGGATGTCAATGGGATTTTGAGGTTCTATGTATGTCCTATTTACCCACCAAACTGTCGTTCTTTAACTATGACAAGGTAAAATCGGTTTTGCATTCTATCACCCCTTTAAAGGCCTGTGTCCGATAATGTTTTAGTATGCATATAACTGACCCGAAGGGCTTAGTTGGTACACTTTGTTGAAATGCAAAGTTAATTTAGTTGTATTAAACATCTGGAGAATGTAAGCATTCATACTCCTATGTCACTGACAATGGAGAAAACTACTTTTTCCTACAAACATAACCTCTGCACATTCAGGTCAGGATGACTGACCTTTTTAAGTATGTAAGTCATATCACGTAACAGATGAGTGAGTTAGGCTAACATTCATGAGCTTAGGAGTGATTCGGACTCCATAAGAAATGGGTCTGGCACATAACGTTGAGCAGGATGGCAGGTAGACTAAAGGAGTCACAGTGGGATGTCTCACCTTTAAGTCTTTTTCTCTGTCACCCTTAAGTCTTTATAAAGACTAACCATTATGAGATATCAAGTACATATCTGAGGTTCTTCTCTTCTTCCAGCTCCACTCCGTGCACCAACAGGTCTTCAAACATTAAGTCAGTCATGGTTTGTGCTTAAAATAGGCCTCCACTGCAGAGAGAATGGAAACAAATATCAGACTCAGATATTGAGAAGAAAAGAGCTAAATAATAACTTGACTTAGTTGGGTGTTACATTTACCTGCATACTCCTGGGGCAGCATTGGTCTGTTGATAACAGTCTGTAATGCAGTGATCCAATCTTTCTGATCCTCTTCAGTCTCGCACACAAGTGGAAACTTCCTGTCTGGGGTCACTATGGTAATTCCAAACTGCCAATGGTAGCCCTGAATGTTCGGGGGGAGGCCGGGCAGCGTGGTGTAGCTGTTTTCCCTGCTACCAATGAACACCTCGCCTCGTGCATAGGCATCCTGAAAGCAGAGGGAGAAACGTATAGTTTAATCATTGTTCAATGAAACAAAATCATTTATTTATAGTTTTCATTTAAAAGGAGCTAAAGCCAAAATCTAGATGGACAGCTATTTGTCTAAAAGGAATCTTTGAGTGCACTGTCCCTCTAAAATAGACAGAGACTAATACACAGTAGAAATAAGGGCATGGCAACATCTCCTGGTCACAGTGTGCAACTACAGGAGTTTGCTCTTGACTTGCAGCTTTAATACCAGTGGATCTTTGAAGTACATGAGCCTCCTGTCATCCAACGTGAACCATCTCTTCTTGAAGCCCTCTGTGTGCTGTGGGACAGACACAGGAGAGAAACATGTGGCAGTAGCTGATTTCATAGAGCTACAAATGTCAAATAAATAACTTGGCTTTCATGCTCTTCAAGACCCTGATGTAGGTTTTGTGTATTTCCTTTCCATTTTATTTACTTATAAATCATGTTGTGGAAAAGTACAACAACAAAAATGTTGCAGAGAAATGCCTTACCTTTGGACCAGTCTTCTCCATGTAACCCTCCTTTATGTAGTTCCTGGTTAGCTTTGGCAACAACTAGACAAACAAAGAGCAAATATCTCACTGTGTGTGTGTGTGTGTGTGTGTGTGTGTGTGTGTGTGTGTGTGTGTGTGTGTGTGTGTGTGTGTGTGTGTGTGTGTGTGTGTGTGTGTGCGCACTCACTTCAGAGGTGGAAGCTCCAGGAAAAGCCACCTGCATGTAGTGAAACCTGGCTGCTCTGATGGCGTTGAACCAGTCCACCATTTCCTTCAAGACAGGACATCAGGAAGTTCAGTGATGGACTCTTACTGAAAGATGTTCTCCACACACACACACGCCATCATCATCATCAGCCCTGATGGTCCATAATTACCTCCAGGACCCACAGCAATCGTTACTTACTATGCCTTTGTCAAATGGCATTTTGAAAAGCTCTAATGGGCTCCATTTAGAAGAAGTAGCATATTCTAATGACGAGATATATATAAATATATATATAATGTTATGACAAACCCATCAACTCCTTAAACTTGTGCATGATTCATCACAAAGCACAATGTGGCCGTCAGATCGGCACACAGAAAAAGAGTCACCCGGTTGTGACTTTTTGAAGATGTGTTTTCTTCCCCCCACCTAAAACACCAAACAGAGACACTGCACCTCACCTTTCCATCCTCCTGGTAAACAAAGATATTCCTAGTGCTGTTGTCCTTCAAATAGGTTATCTGCAGGCCGTGGGCAGTACCGATTTTTGTTGGTTGGAAAGTGGCATTCAAAGTATTGATCTTCATTATTGTTTTAGGCTCTCTGGCCTGCAGAGAGGTAAGACATTTTTAGAAGAGAAATGATTGATGATGAAATAATTAAGTTGAATGGGATCTCCAGTTTTTCACAGAAAAATCAGGACATTTCTACAAAGTGTAACAAAGTGTTTATACTTTATATAAAAATAGATGGTGGGAGAAAACGCTCACATCTTGCTTGTTGAAGTACTTCAAAACACCTTCCCGTTCGGACAGAATAAATTTTCGGCTGAGGTACTGTCCTTTGTCTCGGCCTCGTTTCCATAGAAACCCCTCTCTGTAGCCTGCCAGGAGAGGAGCCACAAGGGTCCCGTTCCATTGACACGGAGCAGAAATATAGCGAGAGAAAACAGAGGAAAGACAAACTTTTAATAAAATACACAATACCCCAAAATATAAGACAACCATTTACACAGAAGAAAAATTCATAAAATGGTTTCTATAAGGAACATCAAGCTATGATAAACGTCTGCAAGTTTGTTGGCCAGAAACCTAAAACACTCTGTGGAGCAGCAAGGAACTGCACATTACAAAAAGCCTTTAGATCCATTTTTATGAAAAAATATTGATTGAGTGCATAATAGTATAATCATAAACTATTATCATTCCTGGAATCAAGTGGGCAATTTCCTTTACTTGAATTAACCCCACTCTTGGTAAAATAACTCAGATTAATGCTAAAGCTATATGTTGTCTACATACTTAGACTTAGAAAACTTGAATGTCCCCGAGAGGCAATTTGTTATATATACAATACAGGCATAATGACACATAATCCACAACACAAACATTAAACCAGACATCTACAGCACTATTTATCTAACACATAACATACACACATCAATAAATAGAATACAGTAAAAAGGAGTATGTTGCACTTCCCTAAAAGGCCTAATACCATAAATAAATGAAAATACTGCACAGTACTTCACATATATTCCTCCTCCAGTCATACCCCCCCCCCCCCACATCTTATTTAATTGGGTTATTACCATGGGAATAATTGAGTTTTTTGCTCGGTTGGTTCTGATGTTAAGGGTATCTATATCTACAACCAGATGGGAGCGGCTTGAACTCCACTGAAAGTGGATGGGTTGTATCCATGCAAACCTTGTCTGCCTTTTGTGCCAGATTGGCACAGACATATTGGTCATTATAAAACCCCTTGTGCCCATTCATCCAGTACATTGTGAGTGCACTAAAACAGTAAAAAAGAATTGCCATGTTTTTCAAGAGTTTGAAAGATCTTTAAGCGTGTGTGTGTGTGTGTGTGTGTGTGTGTGTGTGTGTGTGTGTGTGTGTGTGTGTGTGTGTGTGTGTGTGTGTGTGTGTGTACAGTTTATGTTATATGGTCACTGTTCTAAGCAGCTCGGCAGTGGTGGGAGGAAGCACCTCCGCTTTTACTACACATAGATAATTTAGCTTCAACTCATGGCTTCCTCTACAAGCCAGAAACTCTCTCTCTCTCTCACTCTCTCACACTCACACACACACACACACACACACACACACACACACACACACACACACACACACACACAGAGCTATTGTTGGCTCTGTTCCTGGGCCCTCCACCTGACACTGGCATCTCTGTCTATATGCAGCGTGAGCCAACAGAAACAGCACTGCAGGAAGACATGTACCGTCATTGCCATATGGACACACGGCCAATACACAGACACACAACTTACTTGCACTTATCAGCAATAAAGCAATATTCAACAGAATTCTTTTTTTTCCAAATATCTGAGAACTGGATTTCGAACACTATAATAAACTAGATATTTATGTCAGATACAAGTAAACAATACTTGTTTGCACAGCCAGAGAACCTACTTTAAGACATTGCAATAACCACAACTGAAAACTGGTGCAAAGTGCTTCATTATTTCAAGAGACTTTTACTACTTTTCAGCTTTTTCCTTTTTTAAGTTGTTTTAGTTCAGTTTTTTAGGGCCATTAGGGTCTTTAATTGTTCACTGTACAATTTGTAAAAACAACTGTAGTTTGAGTTCCAATTTGAATGGGGGTGGTATTTATAAAAAAAGAAGTATGAGAAATATAATAACAATCCCCTGTGATGCCAACTCACAGCCTTACATAAATAGCACTGAACTGTTTTCTTGTGATACATGGACATCTCCAGATAGCAGACTACATTAGAAACAGCTGACAAACTGCAGGGGCTGGACAAGAAAAGCATTTCCATTGAAAATAAAGTGCCTCATTTAAATGCTGGCGTGGTATAAGTGCAATGCGATAAAAAACGAAGAACAGAGAATCTTTGAGAAGAAATGTGCCATAACATTGCCCCTTTCCTCTGGGAAATGAAGCTGAAATTAACAAACACTTGTCTGCTGGTCCACCTGCACCACCCTCTCTCCTGCTATCCCCCCCGTGTCCCTTCCCTTGCTTCATTGTACAATAATAAAGTTGTAATGGTGTGGCCTGCACACAGCAGTGAACTTCTGGTTGAGCAACGGCTTCATCCATTATTCATAAGAACCTTTTGCTCGATAGTGCTTTAAGCCCCAAACATCTCGTTCCAGGCAGCGCTGCGACTGTTGACTTCAAGGCACCTAACCCTAACCTTAACCCTAACCATAACCATAACCATTGCCTAATCCTTGTGCCTTCCAGGCACTAGGATTGGATCGCCCTTCTGTAGACCACCAAATCTAGAGGTCTAAACGATGTCTAACTTCCTATATACCTTCTTAATTGTTGCCTCAATCCATTACTATATCCCCATGTGCAAAAAGCATACCCCATACATCAAAAACCAGCCCCCCCTTCCCTTTGTTTTGTTTTCAGCCAGGGGGAACCTCCCTGGCCTAAGAGTCAAACCCCGCCCTCCCAGGGGAGGGGCGCCAATACTTCTACTAACCTATCTACTCTTTTCTTACGCCATATCATATTGTGTAATTATTTTTTATTACTAAGTAGATGTGTTTTGCATGTTTTTTTAATGTATTTTATCACCAAGCACTTATATATTGTTGCAATTATTTATTTATTATTTATTGTTTATTACTTCCTAAACTTATCATTTATTTTACAGCCAGCCAGATGTGTTTGCATGATTTTTACTGGCCCTTTTAAACCCAGCACTTACAGGTTTATGTATTACTTCCTAAACTATTTATTCTACTGCCAGCTAGATGTGTTTGCATGATTTTACTGGCCCTTTTAACCCAGCACTTTTAGGTCGGATCCCTTGTGCATGTTTGCTTGTTGTGATATTTTTATTCTTATATCAGATTACTATGCAGGTTATAGCACTTATTTTAGCTTTTCTCTTAGACCTGTTTATATTACTCTCTCTACGCCTCTACATTACCAACCAATCGGCCTATTCCTCAATAGCAGTCTGTATACCCCTTCATACTTCTATCTACCCCTTTTTTTCCCCTCGGATCAATAGGCCAGTGCCAAAAAATGAAAACCCGTAAACCACAAACCCTAACCCCAACCGAAACCTAACCCTAACCATTGCCTAATTGACTTCAAGGCAGCGCTGCGACCGTTGACTTCAAGACACCTAACCCTAACCATGCCTGGAAGGAGATATTGGGGGCTTGAAACACCGATAAACAAACCTTTTGCTCCACCGCTGAGAGGAGAAGGGTCATACTGTTCACAGCAACATAACACAGCAGAGGAGAACAAGATAATTCATTAAATGTTAGAACTGGGTGTCAAGATTTGCAAACACTTGGGAGAGCAAAGCAAGTATTGGACCAAAGCATTTGTCTTTCTTCAGGTCCTCTACAGATGCTAGTTTCTCCTGGCCTAAATTCTAGGAGTAATGTTATATAGAATACTTGTACACAAAAGAGGTCATTCTTCCTCCGTGGCAGAGACACACAGCCACATGCTCCTAAACCTCTGCACAGCACAACACAAGAGACCATTGACACAGAGAGAGACACACAGAGACACAGAGTTTGACAGTCATGAGACTCTGACAATAGTGCTTTATCTTGCCTACCTTAAAGTGAGTTTTTCCTTTTCTAAAAATGTAAGCTTTGTGTTTGAGTTTATAGTGAAGGCGTTTCTTAAAGTTACCTAATGATGTTTTAACTGCAAATGCCAGAGGTTGCTCAACCCTGTGAGAAGGCAGCGTGGCTCTAGTTAAAAGGGGAACTGTGTTGTGTTGTGAACTTGACACTTTGGCTCTAGAAATGACATCACTCTACTACAGAGTTGAAGATAAGGTCCCGCTTAGAACTTCAACAGCGAGGGTGTGGACTAATATAGTAATATAGCTTTAAAATGTTCAACCAAAAAATGGCCAGAAACCATGTCCTCTATCAGGTTAACTGACTTTATGTTACACAACTTCCTGTTTCCAGCAGAGAAGTCACAAAGGGAAACAGTCGATAAAGCCTGATAAAAAGCGTAGTTGGTGACCATCTTTATCAGAAGAACTATGGAACATATAGACATGTCCGACATTACTGGCAACATCCCGTTTTCCTCTTAGACTACGCTAAAGCCTAGTGAGAGGCTGGAACAGAACTGTGAGTTTCTCAAAACTAAATCTGTGAAGTTGTATTCCGTATTATTATAAACAATGGAAAATAATATTTAATCAAGGCGCAGGCTGAAAAACAATGGATCTATCCTATAATGATGGCCCTGTTACATTTAGAAATCCTAGTAAACCATGTCAGTGAGCAAGCATGCACAATCCATAGACCCATGGCACTGAAACACCTGAATGGGATAAATGTCACACCTGTGTTTAACAAGTCAAACTGTTTGCTGTGAGAAATGTTTATAATCCAGTCTAGAAAGACCTCTGTGCTGCATGTGTCAGTTCAGTTTTCATTTCCTTCAGTGCTGCAATAACACTTTACGTTAAATCCCCCTATTTGGCATTTGAATGCAGTATATTCTATAAATGGTTTATAACACACTATAATGTAGTTTTAAGCGGATGTAAGTGTTTATTAATTTATTTGTCATTTGCGACACACACACAGTCAAACGGGCACATGATCCAGCACAAAAGAAAGAGATAAGGGTTATGCAATACACATTTAGTGAGGAACTGAGCTTGATAATGACAAAATGATTTCACACAATCAACCATGAGAAAAGGGGGAGACATATTTTAGCTAGGCAGTAACAGAGGTGGGTGTGGCTAAAAAAAAATGAAGGCAGACAGACAGGTAGGTAGACATATGAGGAGCTGATATTGGACAGCAAAGGGGAGTTTTCTTCCCTTGATGACCATTCTCATTGTCTTTGCTGATGGACCATGCATCTGTCTAACTACCGAACGAGCACTCACACAGTTTTACTGGCAGGCTAATTGGGCTGGGCCATGTAAATGAGCACTGGGTAATTGTGCCTACTGGGCCATGAGTTATTCATTATTACACCATTTGACTGTGTAATGCCATTAGCAAGCCAAATAGCACCTCCACACACACTGGACCCCAGCTGATATCAACAAAAGATCAACCGCACAAGAGTTTGTGCTGCTTTATGTTATATCCCTACCCAGAATATTGTCACATCGTTTAGAAACAATCCTTCATGGATACAGACAAACAAGTTTACGCCAAGAGTGTGACATCTGATACTAAAACAAATAAAGATTCAATGAAAGTTGATAAAGATACAAGTAGATTGCAAATAAGCAAGATATGTTCAAATATTAGTTAAACACTTTGCAAATACACTCATTGGCTTAGATGAGAAGATTATCTGTGTGTTAAGTACGGAGCTGAAGATGGGGCGAAACAGCTAGCTATAAGGGGAAACAGCATGGCTTTGTTCAATGTGAAAAATGTCAATCAACACCTTTAAAGCTTATTTATTACTCTGATGTCTCTCATTCGTTAGAACCATACATAAACAGAAATGCAAACCCTGTGAAGGGAAGGCCTCTTTTTCCTTCCTCTTTCACTATAATTTCATTGTCACTCAAGAATGTTGGTGATGATAAATGAATGATGCCATTTCCCTGAGTAAGCAAGAAGTATAATGTGTTTGTGCACATAACTGTACAGAGACGCATTTCATTCTTACCTGCCGAGTAGGGCTCCTGCCTCTCTACACACAAGAACTCCTTCCTCTCGTACTTGGCTCGGATCCATTGTTCCCGCAGGAGTCTGCAAGACAGTTGGTGTTAGATACTCAGCTCTTCCTGAGGTTTAATGTTTACTTCATGTTTAAGCTAATTTGTTAGAAACACCTTATTAACTTACATGGATGTCCAAGCTCCGAGCCACATTTCATGCAAACTCTGAACAAAAGCAGCCAAATATTACATATTTGTGTAATTATCACTTGTGTCTGCCTTGTCCTCCATCTATCATAATATTGATCATACGGCTTGTGCTCTTCTTTTTATCTCCCATATCCATCTTTATTGAGTTAATTCATCTGGACTCTTTTTCTTTTCCCTTAACATTAACAAAGCATCATACATGAGTATTCATGTTCAGCATGCAATCATCCTTCATAAACACAATGCAGATTCATTCTAAAATAAACTCCACAGCGTTTTGTTGTTGCGTATAGTTATTTATATCACTAGATAGTTAGGAAAAAAAACCCTTGTACTGAACTGTTGTTTCCTGGTCAAACTACAGGAACTTGGTATTCTTATCACTGAGGAGTTGCTGCATGTCAGCCTGGCTACCAAAACCACTTGTTGCCCCTCGTTGTGTTATTAAATGCATCCATCTGTGGAACAATAACTGCAGTCTTAAAGATGCCATCAATAATATTTTATTGTTTTGTTGCCCAAACCACAATATAAACTTAGCACAAAAAGTAAGGAAATTTGTGTTTGGTAGATTATTTCTCTGTGGTAACAATGCTTTTTGGCAATACATCTTATACCGTTGGAAAGCCTGTTTAGTTCCCTTTCAAATGGTGTCCCATTTGTAAGGAACATGCATTTGTGGGATGAGCAGCAGCTCTGAGTATGTTGGTTGCACCCATGGACCAACACAACCACGTTGGCTGACTTGCGACAAATGCTGGTTGAAGAATGGAATGCCATCCCACAGCAGTGTGTGACCAGGCTGATGACCAGCATGAGGAGGAGCTGCCAGGCTGTTGTGGCTGTGTATGGTTCTTCCACACACTACTGAGGCTCCTGTTTGTGAAATGAATAAATTGTTCAATTGCCAATATGTCTTTTTTCTTCAAACTTCAATCATCCAATCCACCAAATGAGTCAATGGCAGAATAAGCTGTTTGGCATTGGCAGAGAAGATTTGGCAAATTTTTCATGGGCGCAACCCACATACTCAGCGCTGCTGCTCATCCCACAAATGCATGTTCCTTACAAATGGGGCACCATTTGAAGGGAACTAAACAGGCTTTCCAACGGTATAAGATGTATTGCCAAAACGCATTGTTACCACAGAGAAATAATCTACCAAACACAAATTTCCTTACTTTTTGTGCTAAGTTTATATGCAACTGTTTGCAATGTTGTCGACTGATGATGACCCACTCAGAATGCCACTGAGTGACAGAATGAGTGTCATGTAACAAACCTGCCTATTACAACGTCATTCCATCTTAAACTACCTTTAAGACTACTTCATTAGCTACAAATGGATCTGTATGATAACTTTCACCACCATGGCTTTTCAAAAATCTGGACAAAATCAAGATGATGGAAAAGAAAAGTGTCTACAGCATCCATCTGTGCTGCAGATATGTACTAACCACTCATACATGTAGAGGTGACCACAGGTGACCTGAATCGGGCTTTAAGGAGGGCAAAGGAAGACATATCACTTACATGCAGTCTTTGTGTGTAGGTCGGTAGTAGAAGGCAGGAACTATCTGTTCATATTTGGCCTTGGCAGCATTGTTGCCCACAGAGTCCATAAACTGCAGAGGGGAGGAAAAGAAACCTCTGATGTTTTAAGTGATACCTGTGTGTATAAGTGTGTGCTCAGTGGCTTAATGGCCGTGAGAGCATGTACAGTAACTGTATGTGGCTGCTGAGGGCAGGTCGCACACACACTCACACACTATGAGGTTTTGCAGCTCAGCATTTGTGTGTGTGACTCCTTGCCCAAAGGGAGACGTTGCAGCTGCCATGGCTGCTTCTTCTTTTTTTGTCTCTTTATTTTAACACAGAGGACACTGCTCAGCATGCATTTGCACACGGCTAGGAAACTACAGATAACACAAGCACACCGGTAGGAAAGCTGCATGATACAGTTAATCTGACTGTACTACATGTATGAAAACAACACATTGTTCTTTATTATCTCATTCTTGATTAATCAACCTGTTTTTAGAGTGAGTTTTAAAATCTGAGAGTCCCAGGATTAAGCACACACACACAAACACACAAACACACACACACACACACACACACACACACACACACACACACACACACACACACACACACACACACACACACACACACACACACACACACACACACACAAAGATGTTGGTTGTATCTGCCAGCTGCTGGCTCATGCCTTTCAGGCCGTGCTGAATTGAGTCTGAAGACTTGACTTATTCATCCAAGCAGGGATGTAGCGGGCAAAACACTATTTTATTTAGGATTTGTACGAATAAAATCACCTCACATACACAACAGACACAAGTTCTTACCTCCACCTCAGTGGAGCTCCAGGGATCCAGCAGGACAGATTTCACCTTGCTGATCTGAGCAATGTTTCTATGAAGGCCGGAGCAGTTGAGACACACAAACACTCCCAGGGTGTAGGATGCCCACTCCGGATCTGCAACATGGCATAAAGACACATGTAGATGCGCACAAAAAACACTTAAAGCTTTAAATAACTGAACACACTTAAACATTTCTGAACTTCCTTCTAACAGACACTGATGGCTCAACTAGATTTGAAGCAGGTTGACCATAGTGAACAGAGGACAACCAAAACAGTGGTCGATACATTACAGGCAGAAAGAACTATTTTTACATGTAGTGTTTTAAGTTTTCTTTACATAATTTCTGTAGTGGATTAAGATTCCTAAAAATCACACGTACCGTAGAAACAGGTATGGATAGAAATCTGACACAAGGGTTAAGATGACAGGTAATGACAGAAAGATGGGACATGGAGAGACGATAGGGTTGTCTGTCCTGATCCTGGAGATGACCGACAGAACGAGTTTGTTTTCTGTCTGTCTATCTTCCTCACTCTCCATCTCTCTGTCTTTAATATATGTGACTCCCTCAATACTAAGTCATTTGTCTTTGCATCAAAAAGAATACATTTTCCAAGTGTGCTCACTTCAGCCAACCCATACAAGCAGGTCACCCAAAGAGATCTGAGAACTTGTCTCCATGACCTAGATTTACCAACTCAGTCAACATCCTCAGAGTGACCATAAAACCCTCCCCCAGTTTTACAGATGATCAATATTTGGGTGAAAATAAGACTGTAATGTAGGATTGTGTGAAGGCAGACAACTGTAGGTGTTTCCTTTCCATTTTTCAGTGTGGTGGCAGTAGAGAGAGTAGACTTGGCACCACTGACGGCTCACCTTGAGACACCCCGGCAGGGTATTGTTTCATAGATCTTATTTCTGCCCACAGACACACACACAAAAAAATGTCTCCCTTAATACAGTATTTACAAAACAGCCTAGATTACTGTACTTTATTACAGCAACTCAGCAACACATGCTTAGAAAACTGAAACACTGCATAGAAATGGTAATGAACCATCTCCAAGTCTTCTTTTTTCAGAGACAGGCACATTGATACCTGTACTATGAATACATATATCACATCTATATGTGTGCCTATCTTCAGTGTTATAGTATTTTGTTGCTGTTGAGAAGAAAAAAAAATCTGTTTTTAACATGAACTGATTTTTTTTTAATGAATATTAGAAATTCACAGGCATACCAGTCTTTCACACTACGTTCACAAGTTACATACATTCATACCTTCTTGCAATATGAGTCACTTCTACCTCAAACACCTCTGCCCCCCCCTGAAAAAAATGTTTAAGCGCTCATGACATTTTGCTGTGTTCTCAAGAACTTCAGTGAAAGGTCACAACAGTTCTGTTTGTTTGAAGGGAGACAAGAATGGAAAGAGTGTGCACAGTGGTAATGATCAATTTCACTATAAATCCACAGCATGTTTGTTTTTTTAAAGCCAAGTTGCAGCAGATGTGTGAATGGCTATACACACATGCACAAAGCTCTCCTACACATCAACATCTGATTTCAGAATCATTAGTCATATCAAGGCAAGGTGAGAATTCAGCTGCCATGGTGGTTATTTGTAACTGAGCCAGAGAACTGGGGCAGTGTCAGGTAGTTTGTATCAGCGTGCTGCAGCCCTTCAACCATTGCTAATGACGTGCACACACAATGCAAAAATAGCATGAGAGCAAAAAAAACTATGACTTCCTTGTGCATAATCACAAAGCTGCACACATGTCAGGCTGTGCATCTGTGAACAAGAGACAAGAGGCTGATGTGTAGTGAGCCATTCCCATCTTCTCTGCATTATGTGGGCCTGTTATAGTTGAGACAATCAGTCAGTCTAACAGAGAAGTCACTCTCTAAGACAACCGGATGCACACAAAGTCAAACAGCCAATAGAGGATAAAAACACATTTGGCGTGGAAGAGAAATTTAAGGGTCCACAATGTAGCAATGCATGAAGCACCTTAGCTTATATATCGATTAATTGATTGAGAGAGAGAGAAATATTCAGCAACAATTTCGCTAATTAATAATAATGAAAGTTATTTTAATCTTTTTTTTTTTTTTCAAAAAAGGACATGTAAAAGAATTGCCGAACATTATCTGGTATTCCCAAATAAAAGGATTTGTTGCTTTTCATTGTCATAAGTCACCGTAAACTAATGTCTTTGAATATGTTTTGTTTGAACAAAACAAGACATTTAAGACATCATCGGGCTCTGGGAAGTTTGGGTGGGTATTTTTTATTTATTTTCTGCAATTTCCTGACATTTCATAAACGATTAATCAGAAAACCAATCGTCATATTTAAGGAAAAAAAAAAATACTTCAGTTGCAGCCCTAAATATGAGCATCCTCCTGAATGAATGGACTAGTGAGCTTCAAGATTTCATCTTGAATAGTACAGCTTACACTTTTTGAACCAGGAGCAACGCCAAGTGAGGAATAACACATTTAAAGGACAATTCCAGCGCAAAACGAACCTAGGGGTTAATAACAGATGTGTACCCACTCGATCGTTCTCTGGTACATGTTTTCATGCTAATCGAATGTGTTTGTAGCTTGAAACAAGCTAGCGTGGACCGCTGATTAGCTTACAACGCTAGTATTCGAGGCACAGGGAAAGTAAAAACAAATCGCTATTTATACCATTAAAAAGGCTCAAAATATCACCACACTTCACCGGTAGCATAATGAGGGTCCCTAAATGTTAACCGAAGCATTGAGAACTTTGTAAGTGTACAGACAGTTTATTTAAAAGATAGATTATAAAGACAGTCGCGTTCTCGTATACAGGCGGCCGCCGTCTTGGGAGCGACTGTCTTTCTATCTTTTTAATAAACTGTCTGTACGCTTCCAATGTTCTCAATGCTTCGGTTAACATTTAGGGACCCTCATTATGCTACCGTTGAAGTGTGGTGATATTTTTAGCCTTTTTAGTGGTATAAATAGCAATTTGTTTTTACTTTCCCTGTGCCCCGAATACTAGCGTTGTAAGCTAATCAGCGGTCCGCGCTAGCTTGTTTCAAGCTACAAACACATTCGATTAGCATGAAAACATGTACCAGAGAACGATCGAGTGGGTACACATCTGTTATTAACCCCTAGGTTCGTTTTGCGCCGGAATTGTCCTTTAACAAAATAGATATTTCTGACTTTCTCTCAGGCTATTTAGATTAGCCTTATTTAAAAAAGAAAACACACCTGTTTGTGTTTTTTTTTTTTTCCCTTTTTGTATGCCCATTTATTTATTTATTTGACTGTATTAGATTTTATTTCTTTGACTTTGAAGCACTGTGTGACTGGTGTCTGTGAAAGGTGCTGTGTAAATAAACATGCTTGCATGCCCATGTACTGAACTGCAGATTTGATAAGTTCAACCAACTAGGTGTGACCATCATGGTGTGTATGAACACATGTGCACATGCAAAAGGAAATAAACCACCAGATGAATACATTTTGCACCTCAACCAACAAAAATAGCCTACATCTGAAAAAAGACACCACACATAGTAATAACGAACCTATATATTAAATAAATTGTAAGCACTTTCTAACCAAGCTTAATAAAAAGCACTTAGGTCATTACATATTTACATCTATACACTATTACAATACACTATTGTACTGCTTTTTCGTTAGTGTTCACCAAATGCATTGCCCTCCTGTGTAATGATCTTCCTTATGTCAACTGTTATTTCATAACCATGCCTAGACCACATCGTGACTGAGAAGAGAAACTAAACGACTTCACGAGAAAGAACTGGAGACAGCTGTGATAATTGTGATATCCTAAATCCAATTATTTGTAGCTTATAAAATCACACGGGAATAACAAAGAAAGTAGGATAGTCATGACATTTCTATCCAAACAGATTGAATTAAGGTCACTAAAACGTCTGACTGTCAGAGACTCCCCTCAAGCTTACCTGCAGCCCCGCAGTCAGCACAGTTTCCATTCCCAGGTTTCCCCAGAAGCTGTTTCAAACGCTGCCTGTTGTTTTCTTGATCCGAAGCCATAACGCAAATGATTCAGCCCAGATGCTGAAAACCTCAAACTCTCATGCATCGAAAGTAAGATTACCGCCGGGACGTGCTGGACTGAATTTGTTAAAAGTTAACGCGCCTAAACAACTCGGGAGAAGGCTGTCATTTTTTAGCGGAGGGTGGCTGAATAGTGGAGCATTGTCAGTCTAGTGCAGATCAGATGTTGTAAACCCATATAGATGCAACAATAAATGCATGCAAGTCTTGTCTTTCTCTGGAGTGAGACCTCCAGCGGTCATTGTGAGGGTATGAGACGCGATCGCGACACTCCCAGCGATGACATTTACACCTCCTTCAACAACTCAGTGCGTGGACATGTTTAGTCTTTTACCTGATCTCAAGTTGAAACCAACTTGAACAGAAGCGGTTGGTGAATATGAATTTAGTGGAGGAACTGTTACTCTAAAAATATATTTCATAGAAGCTAGATAAAACAGAAGCATCCCTTTACAGCAAAATATAGACCTAGCCTAGGCCTACTTAATATATAAATATCATGCTAGAGGTATGAACTTTAGGAAAACACTGAAGGCATAAATCTAAAGGCCGTAATTTGTCACCGACCAAACTCTGATCTTTTCTTGTGGTCTGGTGCCAAGTAGATAATTGTGGTGTATATTGTTACTAAATTCCTGTAATGTTTTATCTTGACGCTCAAATTTGATCGAAAAAAGTTTCACATGCAGGTGTTTTCACTCGTGGTTGATTCGACCTGAGCTCGGGTTTAAGGTGGGCGGAGCTATGTTGGGATTTACGTAAGGTTCTCTGACGCCATGAGCCAATTAAAATAGTAAATGCAACAAAACTCACAAGAGATTGAGGGAAATGCCAAACGTGCAGTTTGTACAGGCCCACAGTCATTTTTTTAGTATTCTTATAAGCCAAAAATCACCTGTGTGTAAAATGGGTATCCGTAGAATGGAATCTCCTTTACATAACATTCCAAAACTCAATGGCTGTGACACTGAGCTCAGAGGTGGACATAACAGGTACAAGACACTGCTGTATGTACATAACCACAGTTGAAATGAACAGTTAACTGAACATTGTAAGCTACACAAATGTACTTTTTTAAGGGGTGTATGAATTGCATTGTATCTAGATTGTGTTCCTGTTACTATACACACCACCTGAGTGTTTAAAGCCTACATGTGTCTACAGTAATTATAGCTTTCTACCTCACCTTCTAAAAATGGATTAGATGAACATTTAGGGATCCTGTTTTTTTGTGCTGTTCCCTTAAGTTTACTAAGGAAATGAATGCTTTTAGAAGAAAAAAAATGTATACCATTTCCTCAGGTGTCATTTCCCTATCCAGTAAATGAGGCTGAGGAAGAGGAACTTAACAGCGAAGGCCTTTCAGAATCTTGACCTGACTACACACTGAACTCATACTGTATATATTTCAGCATTTTTATTTTCAAAAAATGTCTAAAAATTCAGTACATGGTAAAAAGAAATCGCACTTTAAAAGAAATATTTATCGATCTCACCAGAGCCCAAACTCAGCTTGAAACAAATACTGAAACAGCTTTTCAGGATCAACCTAACACAAAATATGAAAAGAAACTCACATTTCCACACACAAAACATTTCCGCTTTCTACACGCAGGCAGATGTTTGTATTGGCTACAATGCAGATTATTTTATTTCTGGTGAGTCAATGAGGTCTGGGAAAGCAGGAACTCCAGCTGGCCTGGTGTCAGAGAATCGAAGAGATCACTTGATATCAGGAGGCAGAAAACTTGTCTATCTGGAGGAGTTAGAGCTGGAACGAGAGCGGTGACGCCTGCGACCAGGAGATCTGGAGCGAGAGCGGCGGCGTACTGGGGACCGCCTCCTTGGGGAGCGGGACCTGCAAGGAAAACAAAAAGGATAAATAACTTTTGTGATTAGGAAAAGGTAGGAAGAATGTCCATTAACATACGTTACCATTATAGTGTGAAAATCAAATGTGGATGGACATAGTTACTGATTGAAAATCATTCAATGTACCTTCTCCTCATGCGTGGTGGACTGCGACGCCACATAGGTGGTGGTGGGGGCATTCTGCGAGGGGGAGAAGGTCTACGAGGTGGAGGGCGGATTCGTTGAGTCAGCACGGCAGATGCAGCGATTTCTTGTCCATCAATCTGACCTATCAATAACAAAGTCAAAGCAGAAAGTTATTCAACACGTATGCCTAGACTAATCGTGCGAGTCAGAGGCGCTGTAGGAAATATGCTGACCTACCTCCATCCATGTGTTTGAGGGCCTTCTGGGCCTCCTCAGGAGTCTCAAACTCCACATAAGCATAGCCCCTGGACAGGTGTGGGTGGACCCTGTCCATTGGCATTTCGACCATTTTGATTTTTCCATATGTGGAAAAGATCTCCTGGATGTGGTCCTGTGCAAAAACAAAGACATGCAGTATGCTTGTCAGAACCATGTTAACAGAAAACTTTGATTTATTGTGGAGGAATGTTGTTTTTGTTGACATACGAAATATTCTGAATTCATAATACATAAAATAAGACTCCTGGCAACAAGACTAGGGACATTTTAAAAAGCCTGTTTACTGGACAATAAACATAATTAAAATAAAGGCACCATATAAAAAAAAAAAAAAAATCTTTTTCTTCTTTACTTTAATTCTATTTTCCTCCAGTAGATTATGAACGTGTATTATTTTTTTTGTTTTTTTAAATCTACCCAACATGACATTTCTGAGGTAGTGCCATAATCTCAAATCATGTTATATCATGATCATTTTTTCTGCTATAAAAAGCAGAACAATTTCTCAGCTGACCTTGGTGACATTCCTGGTCAGCCGCCCTAAGTGAACTTTAGTTGGTTTGGGGCTCGGGCTTCTTTTCCTTCGCTCCTTATCATCTCCCCTCTTCTGTGTTTTGGACCTGCAAAATCACAAACAAAACATTGATTCATTTCATCATGACTCGAACAAGGGGGTGTACAAGACATTGCAGTGTATGAATATTGTGTAGCTGCATTAGAGTAAGTTACTTACGCTGAGCGGGAGCGGCGGCGGTTGTCATGGCGTCTACGGCTGGGGCTAGGGGAGCCTGAGGAGCTGGAAGAGGAGGAGGAACGAGAGCTTGAAGATCCAGAGTGGCTGGAGCCGGATGAGCTGGATCCACTTGAGGAACCTGAGCTGGAACCAGAGCTGCTGCTTGAAGTAGAGCTAGATCTGGACCTGGTCAAAACAAAGAAAATAGTGTTGGGTAAGAAAATATACATATTTAGGACTTGATTTTTGTCACTAACAATAACACAATCACATAAAGAGGCAACTTAGAAAACAAACCTGCTGCTGCTGCTGCCAGTAGAGGCACTGCGACGTTTCCTTGCCTTCTCCCGCCCTCTCTCCTTGTCTCCTTCCTTTGTACTAGTCTTTTCTTTGCCTCTGTCTTTAGTTTTTTCCTCCTCCTTCCGCTTTGTGGGTGATGGTGCCCTAAATTCAGAGGCAAGCTGCTGTTACTTTGAGATCAGCTACATTGTGAATGGTGTGGGGCTGCAACTAACAATTATTTCTCGTAAGTCTATACCTTTTCAGCAAGAAAAGTAGTAAAAATGGCATGTTACAATCCCCCAGAGCCCATAATAATGTCTTCAAATTGCTATTTTGTCTGATCAACGGTCCAAAGCCCAAAGATTCAAACTACTATGACACAAAAACAGGATTTGCAAAACTTTGAGAAACTGGAACCAAAAATAAATAAGATTTGTGGCTAATAATTATTATTAATTATTGTTTTCTATGTAGTATTTCAGATTGTATTTTATGTAATTTCTAAACTGTATGTATTTCTAATGTTTTTTATCTAGCCCTCCTTCCCTTTCCCTAAGTGGCTATGCCACTTGTCAGGCCGCCATTATAAATAAGAACCTGTTCTTAATGACTTACCTGTAAAAATAATGGTGAAATAAATTTCTACTAACTATACTAAATAACTAGTATTCAGTTAGCTAACAAAACATGTCTGCAATACATTTTATGTCCACTAGCTAATCAAAAACAAGAACTGTTTCTTCAACACATAAACATGACCCAGAAATGTGATTGGGACGACAAAAACTATAAAGGTCTTACAACCAAAAAAGGAGTAACGTTGAGAGACCAAATAAACTAACATTAGGGTAATGAGCGTGTAACGTTAGCTACCTAAACTTCTCGCTGAGAGTAACGTTAGTAACGTTTAACACAGACCGTAACATGTATTGCAAGAATGAACGTAATAGATTTAACGTGACTGACGTATTTCCTTTTTTTTATGTCGGCGTGTTTAATGTTATTGTATTTGGACTGCGTGTGTAATCTAATATTAATACTATTATCACTGAAACATCTCAGACTAACGTTAATAACTAACTAACGTTAGTACTGCCAACAAATACTCTCGAACAGGAATCCGCCGCCATTGATTTTCATTCAACTGACTCCACAAAACAAGGAGGATAACGTCATAGCCACGGGAACTGCTGCAAGTCCACAAACGGCTAAAACAACGTTACACAATGTCCCTTGTGTGATAAAATATGTACTGGAATTTAAACTAGTTTGATTGCAATCAAATAACAGGCTAAACTTACATATTTTTCAAACGAGGTGATTTCGCTTCAACCACTTGCTTGCGGCCTGAGAAAACGTCGCTCGGTGATGACGAAGTAGCGGAAGTTACGTGTCCACCTGAGCGACACTTACAACTCATTTGTTTATTTATGTACCTAGCTAGCTACTGTCGATAGAAATGTGAGTTTATGTGTGTATGACTACATCATAGCTATGTCATCATGGTACGTGAAATGATTTAAACATCAACTGATCTTTCCTCTTGTCGACAAGGTGAGTGCTTCACATTATAATGGCACTGTGCTACCGTTAGCTGTTGTCGTTAGCTTAGCTAACATCTGTAACTAGCTTGTTGGCGAAAAACTGTTTTTCAGTAACGTTAATCCTGTATAACTTAATCTGGACAAAGGTATATTTATGATAACCAGTAGGTACATCGTCGTGTTACTGATTTATCAAGTGAATATATGCGACAACAGAAATATTAAGCAGTTCTCTAGCTAGATGTAGTTTTTCATGTGTGGATCAGTAACGTATATAATTTTATACGTTTTTGTTTTTACTGAGAAACGTTACGTTGGTGCTGTTTAATAAAAAGAGTGCTTCTTCATACAAAATTATCAAGTTATATGTTGTTATAACGAGAGAACGTGTATTGTTACAACGGGGAATTGGATTTAAGGATAAACAGGAAACATATGAAAAAAATATTGTTAGGATCTCGTGAGAAACTGAGCATTTTTTGTGTAATGTTGTACTGCTGCATTACTGGTATTTTCACATACTAGAAGATGTCCCCTATTAGTCACCCACTATTTTTTACGTTTATTTCTCAGTATTAACCATACACCAAACGTTTGTTACGTTATTATTATTTTTTTTTACTAAATGTAAGATATTAATCTTCTAGAGATTAACAGCCAAACTCACAGAGTCCCTCTGAAGTGAGAGACCATGGGCCGGTTGGATGATGCCGCCAAACACAAAGTGGTGGAGCTGCGGAAGGCAGGTCTGAGTTTCCGTAAGATCAAAGCTGTGCTGGAGCTGGAGAACATCAAGGTGTCTGCCCAGGCCATCTACCTGTTCCTGAGGGAGTATCAAGGGAGGCCGCCAGGGAGGGTTAGACCTATGGAGGCTGGAAGCAGCACATCAACCGCACAGGTGCAGCCTCAAGTTGGGACAACACAAGAGAGTTGGAGTAACATTCGTCTCCAAAATCTTCTGCGGGAGGCATCTCACCATGCTGGCTTTACAGCTGCTGCAAATTTTGCCAAACAGACTTCCACAAATCCAGATGCTGGTGCAAAGCCATTTGGGTCTGGAAAGACCAGTGGAGGCAGCAGGCCAGAACAACAACACGAGGGAGATAAGGAGGAAAATGACATCCAGATTGTTAGTGTCACCTCCCTTGCACAGAGCAGCCAACAAAGAGTTCCCCAGTCCACTGTAACAAGAGCAGAGGCCGGTGCTGTGTCTTCCACACTATCCGCTCAAGGAGTAACCATGAGGAAGAGAGTTACACCTTCTCCAGCCACTAATGCAATGCTGGCAGCTCGAAAGAGGCTTTTGGATAAAGCGCTGTCACACAGGATGAAGGTACCTACTTATACATAATTTCTCCATGTGCCACAATCCTAATTGTTAGGTTTGTAATTTATGTTTACAATAGCACAACACCTGTGTAATGTCTTGAATACCATAAGAATCATCTCTGTCTTAACTTGCATACTTTGTTTTTCAACAGTCATTCCACCAGGTGGCGTCACTGTTGAGGAGAGATCACTCTAGTGTCCAAGGTGCTGATTTGAGAAGTGCAATGCAACAGCCACCTGAAACTTATGATCTGACCACTGAAAAGGTGAGAAAAGAGCAAACCTGATCTCCGCTTTTATTCACCTCAACAAAAGTGTTTGCCATCACTTTATCAATGACAGGCTTCAGTCACTTCAGTACATGTCCAAGATTATGTTTGTATAATGATTGTTTTACAGCAGTTGCTGGTACCAGATAGTATGCCAGCATATTTCCTCACCTGATTCTGGGAGTCTGAACCATATAAGATTCATTCAGTTTTATGTTGATAAGATTGCATTATAACTTTTAATAGTTCATTGCATTGTTTTTATGATATTTTTGTGATGTTGCACAGACTGTTATGGATGGTCAGTCCGGTGGAGGGAGTGCCCCCAGGCGTTTTCTCACACAAAGACCAGGTCTGTCTGTCCGTTCCCTTCAGCATGTCCCTCGGGTTGGCATTCGTCTTCCTAACCGGTCACCAGCACCTTTAACATCCTCGGCCCCTGGGGTTACCGTCATCCGTCTACAGACCCCTGGAGGCCAGGGCGCCACTTGTAGTGAGGGGAACCCAAGCCCCCAGCAGGTAGTCCAGGACACTGGAGGGAGAGGTGGTCTACAGGATCAGATTCAGACCCTGGGCTCTGAGGTGCGCAGCTTGGGTCTGGCAGTGAAGATGCTGGTGGAGCAGCAGTGCTGCCTGGAGAGGGAGCAGGCGCAGCAGACACACATTCAGAAGCAGATCCTCAGCACTCTGCAGAGCCTTGCTGCCAAACTGGGACGTTGTAGCGTTGTTCAACAGCAGCACAAAAAAACTCCATCACCCTCTGGTTTACCAACAGCTTCTGCATCTACCTCATTCAGCCCAGAAACCTTCAACTTCAGTCAAGGCACGTACACTCAGTGCAGCCAAACCCAGCCAAGCTACAACTCTTTAGAGAGTTTAGAAAATGTAGAGGCCTTTAAATTGCCAGGACTGAGCCCTTCAAGCATTAATGGGTTTCCACCATGTAGCAATGCTGAGAACCTCCAACTTACTCAAACTCCCACTCATACACAGCCGTATGCAGTTGCTTACCCTCAGCAAAACAGTCAAACGCTCATGCCACCCTACACACAGTCCTTTGTTTCTACATACGGCCAGTCACATTCTCAGACTTTCAGAGGATCAGAGAGTAAAACGTCAGATTTCTCAAGCAGCTGTTCAGCAAGGACTCTCCAGGACTGCAGTGTGTCCACCCAGCCGGTGATGAACTCTAACCACTCTTCACAGGATCAACAGATCAATATTATCAAAGTGGAAGGACCTTAGAGGCCTTCAGATGCCACAGAGTGTTTTGGGACCATAAGGGCTTGGATGTGCTTTTAAAATACTAATTTAAGATACACGTTTTTACAATGAACAAATGCTGTAGCATTTCTTAAACTAATTTATTTTTCTTTCCAAAGTACATTTTAAGAGAATACAAACGGCAATAAAATGCAATGCTTTAGTAATCATGTGTTTATAATTTGTCTTTACAATAGGCAAAGATTACAAAATTAGAGAAAATGATTATGTGCAGGCACTTTGTCATTTTTTGTCACAATTCTTCTTTATTTTGTATCTATTATTTTTGTATCACTAGGACTGGCATTACAAACTGTTAGTTTTCATACCTTTATGCTAACTGAAAACAAATAAAGAGATTGTTCTCGTCCAAAGCATGTTCCCATTTCAATGTGTAAGGCAGAGTGTGAGAAGCTAACATATTGTATGTACATATGTGTCAAGCTTACTAAAGGTGCAATTAATCTCATGACCTGCATTGGAAGAGCTGTAGTTTAATCTATAACCAGAACTACTACAACTAAACTAAACAAGATAAAAAGAAAATTACAATGAATACATTTTGTAGAGTGTTGTGGTAAGGACTCAGAAGTGTGTGACAGACGTATAGGTGAAAAAATCAAATGTATGATCAGTAAACCAAATTCATTATTTTGATATGGTGTAAAGTAATATTTATATGAAACAATATAATTTGAAATAATGTCATATTTTATATGAATTAGCTCATTTTACGCATCTCAACATTGAAACCACAGTTGCGGGACATGAACAAAAGTGGTGTTTGGACCTATAAAATGTTCCATTAATTTTTATAAATCACATTATTTAGTAATTATTTTTTATTCAAAAGATGCGTAAAAACACTGTGTATATTTTTTATCAAGCATCATATGACAAATTGAAACATAAATCCAAAATGTCATTGTTGGGACTTAAAAATGCCCGTAGTTGCAGAAACACCCATGTACTATATATATATATATATATATATATATATATATATATATATATATATATATATATATGTGTATAAATACCAATCGCAATTATGTCCAACTAATGTAAAATTACAAAACAAACATTGCATCATGAGTACATGGTTATTCTGGAAGTCAGTAATACAACCTGCACAACTGGGGGGGCGGGTGGGGGCAGTGTGCGGTCATGGAAGGCTTGTATCATGTGGACGCACCAACAGTTTTGTTGTCATTACTTAGAATTCCTCATGGGGGAGACAAACTACACACTATTGCTTTGAGCATCAATTAATTAATACAAATTCCTGAAATGAATATACGTAAACGTAAATCACTTCATTGGCTCCCAGTTTGAATCACTTTCAAAATCCTGCTTATAGTTTATAAAGCACTTAATGGTTTAGGTCCTCATTACATCTCTGACTTGCTCACCGATTACAATCCCATCAGGCCTCTCACTTCATCAGGCAGAGGTCTTCTAGCTGTACCCAGAATTAGATCCAGGTCTAGTGAGGGGGCCTTCAGTTACTGTGGGCCTGCTCTCTGGAACAAGCTGCTTGATGACCTGAGGTCCACCACAACTGTGTCACAATAAAAGACTGTTTTTCCAGTCATATTTCTTAATTGAAGTTTTCTATAAAATAGTGTTAAAATCTCATCTCGTTGTTGTGAACCCAATCTCGTGTCTCGTGTTGTGAGCTGAGTGTCTCGTCACATCCCTAGTAGGCTAGTGAATGGGGAATCAGAGAAAAGTCTGCACACTGTGATGGGCCTTTCAGACACAACATGGTTTGAGCTGTGCTGGGTTCAGCGCACATCTACAGCGCACTACCCCCAAAGTTCAACCTGGTTGCAGCAGTAGTCAGTCAGTCTCTATTCTTGGGGACGGTTTCCACCTGGTTTTAAAGTCCGTCTGGGGGCAGTAGAATGTCTCGAAATCCATCATGAGACCATTTGTGATCGGTTATTACTTCCCGCTCTATATGCAAATAAATAAAACAGCTGTTGTCAAAGTTAAAAGATGCATTGCTAGTTGTCACAATCAGGGCTTCTAGTTTCAACCTGTTTGAAATGTTGATGTTGCCCCAGCCACCTCTCTGGGTGGGGCTGTACCAAGTGTCCCCACACACACTAATCTCATGTCTTCAGCACCGATCAAACTGTCAGTCAGGATTATAACAAATCATACTGTCAGTCAGTGAAGATTAAGCAATTAAACTGGAAGATCTGGAAAATACAGGCATAAAAGTCTTAGAGAGAAAAACAAGGATATACAAAATGTTCACACTGAACTCAATCTCACAGGTTTTTAGTTACAAATCCATCTTTTAGGCAGAGAGCCATCTTTAGATTTTCACAACGGCAGAACAACAGAAGTTAAATCTCCACCTTCGGTGTGTTTGGGTAAACAGAGATATCAAATAAACTAGCTAAGCAGCTCCGGTACATCAGCCCGACCTATTTAAATTCCATATTCTGCCCACACACGTACTGGCAAGTACTGACACACGTATAAGTGTGGTGTATTGCAATAGTTAGCAAGAAGAAGCATTGGGGTTGACAGTTAACTGACCAACTCATAATTTAAAAGCAGTTTAAATATGTTTTCTACTTTTTGTCTTTCATGAAGCATCAGAACACATTGAAGAAAAGTTTGTCCACTTTCTTTTTTAATTATTATTTCTAGAAGTAAAAAATAAAAAGGTATCAAAATAAAATATTGGTATATTAATGTAGTTTATTGTAATTTTTGTACGTGACGGATAGGCTATATCGAGAAGCAAGTCAACATTTATTTATAGTAATATGACATGTTTCTGCCATGTTTTGCAATATAAGAAATTAAATCCTTGACAAATTACAAAATGCAAACCCAAATACATCCATTTATGAAAATAATCAACAGTGGCCTAGAAGCCAGAATAAAAGGCAAATGTAACAATGTAGCATGTTTAGGATTTCCTCATTGGCGACTGACAGCACACAGCTCATGAGGTGAAGGGGCGAGGATGAAGCCCACAGCTGGTGTCAGATCCAGTTCATCCTCTGTAACTCCAGGTGGAGGAGTGAAACGAAAGTGCTGGAGGAGGGCAGTGAAGAAGAGGAAAAGCTCCATCCTAGCCAGACTTTCCCCAAGACACACCCTGCGACCTGCGAGAATGAAAAGTTGCTTTGAGTTAAACTGGAACACATCTTTAAAAGTATAATATATCTTTATAAAGTTGTTGTACCTGCAGAAAAGGGCATGAAGGCGTCTCTCCGGGTAAATTTACCCTCCTTATCCAGGAAGTGGGAAGGGTTGAAGGTGTGTGGGCTCTCCCACTCGCTCTCGTCATGCAGGACAGAAGTAAGAAGAGGAAACACAGTAGTCCCCTGAAGAAAAAAGAAGAGAGCAAGGTGTATCATATCAAATCTTGGAACCAAAGCCAAGAAAGACAGATTTATTGATCCCACACGGGAAATTCTCCCTCGTTACAGCAGCTCAAATGCAATACAACAGATAAGAAAAAATACACATAAAAGAGAAATACAATACCTAAAAAAAAATATATAACACAAAACAGAAAAATAAGCAAAAGAGTATGATTAGTATGTACACTATAAACATCTCTTTTATATACAGACGATTAAGAATTTATACAGATATTCAGATGAATAAGAAATGACATATTGCACAGGTCATAGTAAGAGGTGACACAGGTTAACCTCTTACTCTTATATAATCTTATTTAGTATATAATAAATATACATAGTACAGAATACTTTGAAAGTGTTGGCTCATATATAAAAAAAAAACATAACAAAAACAAAATGTGTGGGCGACTGACCTCTTTGATAAAGTAGCCCTGGAAGGTGACGTCTCGGCTGGTTTTGTGAGGAATGGACATGGGGACAATGTTGGCCAGTCTCTGTGTCTCATGGATGACAGCATCAGTGTACGGCAGGTTCATCCTGTCCTCTAGTCGGACCTGTCGGCTACCGACCACCCTGCTCAGTTCTGCCTGGACCTGGTCTGGACTCACATAAAATCAGATAAATATGAGTCCACTTTATCCCAATTTTACACTGAAAAAGCGGAATTTCACCAGATACGTATGTGGGTATGTTTTTGCACCTTGGAAATGAGGGTACTTGGCCATAAAAAGTAAACACCACTGAAGTGTATTTCCTGTAGTATCAGTCCCAGCGGCAAACAGATTCATCACACTGTCAACCAGGTTGTCATCATGATAGTGTGAATCCTTGATTTCAGACTCCTAGTATAACATACAAAAAAGAGGGATTCTATGCAATGAGTTAGCCAGTGATAAGAACATTAAGCTATTGAACAACCCCTGGAGCTTCAAGCAACATTATATAAAATCAAGGTAGACACAAATGAGTTTTTAAAAACTGTTGAATTTACATTTGTTGGTACTTTATCTGCCTGGGGGTAACACCTCATACTCTGAGGGGAGAATATGAGATGGGTCAGACGATATTCTCTGTGCTTGCCTGGGAACAGACTGCTCGTATATTGACTGGAGGGACTTGTGTTCATTCCTCCCCATAACCTTCATGGCAGTCCGTACCAAACTAGCAAGCTTAGATTTTAACTGTACAGAGAGATTGCAATACCATGCTTACTTCCCATATCCGATCTCTAATACAGCGTGGTAGAATAAAAACAATTTTTCATGCACCCCATACACCCTGAGTCTGCGTAAAAAGTATAATCTCTAACAAGAACACAAACGCCAAAAGGAACTTGTAGGAGCTGACCTGACTGATCTATGATCCCCCATTGACCTAGGGTTCCGTTTCATCGGAACATTTTAAAATGTGATTCTAGAGTGGCTGTTGGTACACTAATTTGTGTAGAATGTAACAAGAACTGGTGAGCTGACACAACCATGTGAGGCACCTTGGTTGATTGATCTGGATTCGGAAAGGGTATTGTTGACCCTGACATGATTGGTCAAAAAGGAAAAATACCACTTAATTATAATTTGGAATGGCTCTAGTACAGGACTGACCTCTGCCTGAGTACAGAAACCATGCATTTTTTAAGGCATTTCTTCACAATCAAAGTTGAAGCCACAGGTCTATGATCATTATTTTCAGTAGGGCAAGATTGTTTTGTAACTGGAATGATGGATTTTTTCCACAGACCCCTGAAATTAAGAATCTCACTATGGCCACGCCAAGACCCGCCCTACGAAGCAGCTCGATTGGTTGGGGTTAGGCATTTGACCTGGAGTGGTTAAGGTTAGGATAGCCAATTGGTCAGGGGATAGGACCAGCTGTAAGCATGGACGCCTGGCCAATAAATGCTATTGAAGGGCGGGTCTTGGCTTGGCCATAGTGGGATTCGTAATATCGTCACCAGGGCACCATGCTGGGGTTAGCTCTTATGTACGGTCTTTAAGAAAAAATCTGGGCCTGTGGATTTCTTTGTGCATACATCTAAAAAAACATTAATAACAGACAAAGAGTGGATTCACTGGAGTTAGACAGCTCACCTCCACATTTAGCTTACGGCTCAGGAATGCATCAACAAAGCATCTGCACATCTCAGGGTTCAGAGTCTCCTTCAGGTCAGCTATTAAGCTTTTTATATCCTCCCTGTTGGCCTCCACATTCTTCATCGCATCCCTCCAGTTTTTAAGAAAAGGGCCCAGCCAAGGAAACATGTTGTACATCTGTAATGGAGCACAACACAAACAAACAATCTAATGTATGTAAGATACACCTTTATTGTGACATTATGACAGCCATGAGATCTTAAGCCCATGCAATCAGTGTTTTCATTTTACTTTTGGTTGTTAAACATTAAATAAAAATAAAAAAAACACTTCGTTTTACGAGTTTAATAATTTTCAACAGGATTTCTCAGAAACAATTATGAAATTGGTTCTAATTGTAATTATATGTATAATTTAAGACAATAAAATGGGAGCCGTTCAGTTGGTACCCTTTCAAAAAAATAATTCAAACTCATTTACATGCAAAAATGTAAACATAACACAGGGAAATTATAAATAATGAATAATTATTCAGAATACAGTTTCCAATAAACAAATATTGACTTAAGGAATTTCCTATTTTCCTTATTGTTAGTACCAAATTACACTGTTCTTTCCAGGAAACGTCTCAGGAAATTATAAATTAGATAATTAAAACAATTAAGTAAATTAACAACCTGCAAATTTAAGTTATCAAATATTTAATGTGACTACAACAGCAATACAATTCAACTATCAGAAGTCCCTCAATCTGACATCACTCTATAGTACCAGGATGGATGCTGATCCAGTCAGATGGATGGTCTCGTTGTCTCTCTCCACCATAGTTTGGAAGACAGGGTCTTTGTATTCAAACCGCTTTCCAAACATGATAGCTGATATAATATTTGAAGTTGCGTTATTAACTGTCTGGGCGTTGTTGAAGGGTTTACCTGAGAGAAAAAGAGTTAGACAGTAAGTGTAAGGGAATGCTGTCTAAACCTGTGCAGTGCTTTAAGAGATAATGTTACCCTTATGTTTCTCAAATTCTTCAATCAGGTAGCAACATTCCTCAATGATCTTCTCTTCACTAATCCTTTTGCCCATCCCAAATTCTCTCAGTGTAGTTAGAGCAAAATGTCTCATTTCTTTCCACGAGTCACCATTGGTAAATAGTATACCTGGAAACAAAAGTCATTGTCTTCTTTAGAGTAGGGCAAAAGGAAGTTACAAAACCAAAAAAAATAAAAAAAATAAAATACACTCAAATCCATTCTTACCATTTCCTTTGTTGAAATCATGGAATATGGGAGTGACCTCTCGGTCTCCAAACTCCTCAGCATGGTTGACCAGAGCCTGTTTGACTGTCCTGTATCCTGCCAGGACCACCACCTTCTTCGGTCCCAAGTAGACTGTGAACACTGGTCCATATTTTTTGGACAGCTAAAAAGATGGAGGAAGGTAAAAGTGAGATTCCCAGTCCTATATAAGAGATGTAATTTAATGGAATTCACTGACCAATACAAACATAAACATAATAAACAAAGAACCACATTAGGTGCTTTCCGACCAGATAGTACTTGTACTTTTTAGAGGAAAAGTACACTTCTAAGCAGTTCTAAGAACTACTCTCCCCCAAAATCTTTTTTTCCGTTTGCATTCCCACTGGCCAAGTGGCCATAGGGACTGGTAGGAGGGGTAAGGGAGTGACGCAAGCACGGCAACGGTCTTTATAGCATCGTCATTAGACCTTAGCGCAACATACAACAACAACAACAAATGATGCTAATACTTGTGCACTTTTCCTATATTAAATGCACGTCCATTCTCGTAGTAATTCACGTAATGTTTTGCTCAACACAGACGGGGCTTTATTATACTCGGAACAGACCCTGCCTCTGCCTGCTGCGCTGTGGACGTGTGTGTGTGTGTGTGTGTGTGTGTGTGTGTGTGTGTGTGTGACGGTCGGTGAGCCGCAGGACACGCTTGTGGAGTTTAACTCCGAAAAGACAGTTAACCACAGGTTCAGGTGTGTTGTGATATTTAAACAAACGAACCGTCAACAGCGAAATAAAAGCCTCTTATTTATGAGAGCGGTCTGAGAGACCTCCAGCTCACAGCGAGGTGTCTGAGCATGACTGGCCGAACGGCGAGCTAGAGGCCGGGGCAGGCGCTTGCTGGCTGTCGCCTCACTTGATGGAGCTTCTGAACTCCGAAAAAAGCAAACTGTCAATTTAGCATCAATTTTCGCAAGACTGCCTATATTTGAAATCTAAACAGTTAATTTCTCGCCTAAAACGTTGTCAGAAGTGAATTTAATGATGAATAAGATGGTGAAAATTGTTAGAAATGTCCCGTTGTTGCTCTGTCTGCAAGTTTCCGCGTTGGCAGTGGGCGTGACTTATAAGTTCGACCAATCAAGTACACCTAGGAAAAGGGAAAAGGGAAAAGACCCTGCTCTGAAGTAGGAGCTAAACAAGTACGCTACTGAGGCCAGAGGAACTTAAAAATCCCCAAATTTTTCCTGTCGGAACACAACGAAAAGTGTTCTAGGAACGTTTAGTTCTAAGAACTGCAAAAATCCCCTAAAAGGGCTTTCCGACCAGAGGGATTTTTTTGCATTGTTTAAAGCACCCATATTATGCTCATTTTCAGGGTCATAATTGTATTTTAAGGTTGTACCAGAATAGCTTTACATGGTTTAATTTTCAAAAAACACCATATTTTTGTTGTACTGCACAGCTCTCTCTCACTGCTGCAGATCCTCTTTTCACCTGGTCTCTGTTTTAGCTACAGAGTGAGACCTCTTTTCTTCTTCTTCTTCTGTACTATCTTTGATTGCACTCGCACATGCAGTAGCTCAGATGTAGATCATGTCAGCTAGCTAGCTCCATAGACAGTAAAAGAAAGGCTGTTTCTCCAACTTCGGTCAGTTACAAGGCAGGATTAGCTGGGAAACTTCTAAATGAGGGCGCACATGTAAGTAGTTCTTTTGTAGATTATGGTGAACTTGTGTGTGTTGTAGCAGTGCTTTGCTATTGAGAACGAGGTAGCATGCTAGCGTTAGCTATGAGCTAACGGTTGCGGTTAGCCAACTCGTTTCGGCTTGTGACGTCACAAGCCGTGCCGATTTTGAACAGCTCACCCAGAAACTGAAGGCAGGACACATTCAGAAACCGTATCTCACTCAAAACAGCATGGATGGATTTTTTTCAAAGTTGGTATGCGTGTGGAAGCACCAGAGACACAAAAGAACACCTCAAATCCCAGAAAAAGTGTTTTTTTTCATAATATGGGCACACTAAGACAGACATTACTCACATCAACAAGGGATATGTCGATGTTATTGAGATCCACCTGAAGCAAGTTACCAAGCAGGGGAAGAGGAGAAGGTCCTGGAGGCTCCCTCTGCTTGTCTTTGGAGCTGAAGCTGGAGTTAAAAAGGCGGAGGACCAGCAGGCCCACAATGGCCACCAACAGGGAGACTGAAGTGGAGGACTGGAAAAGATCTTCCAACATGATTGTACTTCACCTGGAGCGATTGAGGCCATAAACTCAATATAAAAATGTTTATTGAAGTACGGTAATAAATTCAAGTGAGAAGTAGGGTCATTTTCCCATAAGCTTCTATCAGAGATGTTCACAAGTTTTTTGCCACAAGTCCAAGTCAAGTCTCAAGTCTCTGGCCATCTGATCTGTCCCTAACAGTGTATGGTTAAATCTTATGAATTCAAAACATGTCCTGTAGCTACCATCCATACAGTACAGTACCAAAATCAGTTGTAGGATAACTTTATGGGGTCTACTTAACACATCCCTCTAGCCCTCGGACCTGGTGAAATATTAACCTAAGTCTGTCACATCATATGGATACAACTATAAAGATACAATTTGCATGTTCCCAGCATTAGCACAACACTTTGCGATGGTTAGCTTGTTACCTGTGATTATATATGCTAAATGTAACGGCTCTTTCACTCAAACAAATGTCTAATGTCGAAGTGGAAATCAAGAGAATAGTGGCAGCGCCACACCAGTTACAGAACAACATGCATCTCAGTGTCAGTCCAAATTACGCACAATAAGCAGTATGAACTCACTGATGTAATGCCATTTATTTTCTAAGTGTTAGTAGGCTCAGTGAAACTGAGTCCAGCGCGAGGGAGACCCGACTCAGAGGAGGAGAGGTTAGTGAGGCCCGTGTCTCCACAGCAGATGACGGATCCGCTGCGCCACGCATGGATGAAATAATGAAATAGTAAATAGGACTACAGCGACAGAATTATGTGCAGAATTAAGACAGTCAAGACGGCCCAGTGTTTGGTGGACTGGGTACACCTTGTTCACTTAATAGCCTACAAATCATCCACGGGATCAATTACGCATCACATGAGTTTGCCCACCCGACACAGCGTTTGTTCCTGGGGGGGGATCTGTGCGTCCCGCCTCCTGTGCGCCATGGATTTCTTAGCCTCAGCAACCACTAACTATAAGATACAATGTGTCTGTTCCCAGCATTAGCACAACACTTTGCGATGGTTAGCTTGTTACCTGTGACGATATATATGCTAAATGTAACGTCTCTTTTCACATTAGTGTGTGAGTGACTGACCTATTTAGGTGCGTTTTGAGATGCCTGATGAAGTCCGACGTTGTTGATCCGGCCTCATTTATCTTGGTGCCACACACCTTGCATGTAGCTGTTAGATTACTGCCACTGTTTACGAAGTTATTGAAAGCAAAACTAATGAGAAAAGGCACAACTCCGGGAGGATTTGGTGTCGCCATCGGCAATGCATTTTTTGATATGTGAGTGCGCGCACATAGGCGCATGCGTTACGTTGCACATTATGGCAAAGGGCAGGGGACATGCAGCTCGTCATACGTTTCCCCGTATATGCGCCAATAAAAGAAAATAGAAATACATGAATACATTTTTATTTAAAAAGCAATAATTGCATGAAAACAGGTTGTTGACGATGTCTCGAAGCTCGAGTCCGAGTCAAGTCTGAAGTCTTTTGGGTCGAGTCGCAAGTCAAGTCTGAAGTCAGCTACTTGTGCGACTCGAGTCCGAGTCGAGTCCCCATCTCTGGCTTCTATAGAAACTGAGTTCCTTTTGCAACCAGGGGAGTCGCCCACTGCTGTAAATTTGCTAGAATTCAGGTTTAAGGCACTTCCGCATTGGCTTCACTTTTCAGGCCCAGAAGCGTGCGTCACACCTAAACCCGCCTCAAAACCAACGCTGATTGGTCGGTCGTTTGACGAACGGCTCCAAATCTCAAGATGCCAGACTGATCTGTGAGTGGAAAACTGGAGCTGTCGAGATCAGGACGGTCTCACGAGGCTAGGGAAAACCCTGGAAACTCCAAAACCAAAACACACTTGGTCTCTTATGGAAACCTTTTACATTCTTATTATATTTATCTGCAAATAGTAAGAACATTATTCTACAAAATGTGTTGCAGGTCCTGCTGTCTCCTGGACCTGACTTCTTTGAAAAACATTTTCAGTGACAGTCACTGCAGTGACAAAATCCAGCTGGGCAGACGAGGAAACCAACCTTTGAAGTAAAAAGCATCACTATTTGAATATAGAGCGGGAAAGTCGCAGCAGGCTGCACAACCGGTACAAGTCCGCAGTTGTCCACGAACACTGAGAGCAGAAAGTACGTCAAAGCATCCTGAACGGGTGAAGTGGGACTCCGTTGCCTGTTTGTCGGTTAACGGTTAATGAAGGTCGGCTATCAGTCAGGAACAAAATCTAAATTAAAGCTGCAAGCAGCGTTGGACAGGCCCTTGCTCCTCTGCGCGCGTCGGTGTTACTGGCAGACGCTGCTCCTTGCGACCGTACATTTTTGCAGCACTCAGACACTGGAAATCGTCATCAATGAAAAGGGAACTCCCTGCTGAATTCAATGATACCTCACACAAGACTCTACATCATACAGTTCATTAGCTGTGAAAGGGGGCGTGGCTAAAGCAGAGGGGGCGGGCCAAACCATGACCAATGAAAAAGGAAATCTCTGCTGAGTTCAATGATACCTCACACAAGACTCTACCTTAAATGGGTCACCAGTTATGAAGGGGGCGTGGCTTAAGCATAGGGGGCGGGCCAAACCAAAAGCCATAACATGGGGCGTGGTCTAAGTACATGGGCGTGGTTAAAGTATAGGGGACGGCTCAGTATCACCTGTAGACCACATAAGTTTCATGTAAATCGGATGATGTTTGTCATATAAGGCGGAATTCCTGTTGCCAGCGGGGGGCGCTATGACCAAAATTCTATTTTGCCCTGAAGATGTCCTCAGGCCTGGATCCTTGTCAAACGTGAGAAATTTTGGGCAGATATGACAATGTACACTAAAGTTCCGTCAACTAATTTGTTCATTGATAAATGCTCAAAATGGCCGCCACACCACGCCCACACCGTTTGATGAAAAGTTTTTCTTTTAATAACTTTTCATTGTTGAGGTCTTTAGATGACACAGACCGAATTTGAAGTTGATGGGATGATTTTGTAGGGGGCACTAGCGAGCCATTTTTGTGCGCCTATTCCCGAAACCCTTAAAATATGTAAATTTTCACCAGAATTAATGCAACCACCAATTTTGGTGGGTTTTTGAGTATGTTAAGCCCCTCAAAAAGGCGATTCATTTGCCAGAAGAATAATAATTCCCTCAGTTTCAATAGGGCCTTCGCCTCTGTCGGCGCTCGGGCCCTAATTAGTCACACCCAGCCACCTCTTTGGGAGGGGCGGTAATGAGTCCCCACCTCCTTTTATAAAGGTTGCACCAATTCCACTAATCTCACCCTTAGGTGAGAATAAGCAGGTAAACCAGTCAATCATGTGGCACCTTGCTAACTCACCTGGTAGAGCATGCGCACCATGTACAAAGGCTCAGTCCTCGCCGCAGCGGCTTCAGGTTCAATTCCGACCTGTGGCCCTTTGCTGCATGTCATTCCCCCTCTCTTGCCCCTTTCATGTCTAAGCTGTCCTATCCAAGAAAGGTCTAAAATGCCACACACAAAAAAAAAATATCACAGATCTAATCAAGCTGTCAGTCATGATTAAACAATTCACTGCAAGATATGGAAAATACAGGCAGGAAATTCCAAGAATGGAGTGAGAAAAACAAGGCCATGCAAAAGGCCTTTCAGTAACGGAGGATACAGTATCAGCTAAACTTAAAACATGTTTACTGCTTTGTCCTTAGGAGACAAACACAAAGCTGCACATATTTAACGTGGAAGGTAAACTTAAGTTAGCCTCACGTCTCACAACAGAGTTTTCACAGTGAACTCAATCTCACAGGTCTTTAGTTCCAAATCCACCTTTTAGACGGAGAGCCATCTTTAGATGTTCACAACAGTCTGAATTAACTCTCCACCTTGGTTGTGTTTCGGTAAACGGAGAGAAACGCTACGCAGCTATATTCTAACCCCACAGAACATACTGACACAGATCGTGTTTATGCAAACAGAATCGTCGTTGGGCTGCAATGACTGATCCCCAACCTGAAGACTGCTAAACGGCAGCCTGTGCAAAAGAACCATGTGCTAAATACAAGGTAGAAAGCAAGCAGAAGCATTAAACCACCTACACATGATTCTAGATAAAACCGCGAGGTAAGGCGCAAAGCCCAGTGCATCATTTCTGGCTACCTCATTCAGTGTGTCTCAATTCGTGTTAGTGAGTACATTTATATGTAACGTTAGTGCACTGTGTACTCACTTGTGTAGTTAGAGAGTAAAAGTCGACAATCTCTCACTAAAAATACCATTGACGTATAATGGACCAACAGATCCCGTTGCACTGGACGGAGACCAGCGAAGGCTAGTAGAAGCACTTTTCCAGTGAGCGTTAATGCGCAGCCTCCATTGAGAGAGACGACGTAAATGTGCGGTGAGCAACCTGTCTGAAAGTTGTAAGTCTTCTGGTAGCTGTGCCAAGAGAAATCTCAATCATTCCGAATATTACAGAGACGGAGAGCGTAGGTATATGTAATGAGATAACATAGACACTATTCATTAGTCTTCCCCTACCATCCTGCAACAAAAAAAAACTCGCCGCCCTCCAAAATGACAAAAGTTGTTGTGTTGTCTGTGCGAGGCCAGCGAAGAGCAGGTTTACCCCGGATCATGTGGTTTTAGGGTTGTCAGTCAACTGACCAAATCATAATTAAAAATCTGTTTAAATATATTTTCCCTTTAGTAAATACTTAAAATTAGATTAATTAAAAATTAAAACTTCTAGGCCACTTGTCTTTTGTGAAGCCTCAGAAAACATTGGAAATAGGCCTACTTTAAGTTCTAGAGTCTAGAAGAAGGACAAACAGGTTCCAATTATATTGAAATGTGCAAAAGTACTTTATTGTAATTTTAGACATACATGAGGCATACGAAAAGGCATTTAGACTTGCCTCTTCATATGCCTCATGTATGTCTAAATGTATTCATAATATGATTTCTGCCATTTTCTGCAATATAATAAATTAAACCCATGACAGATTTTAACCTACAAAACAAATACATCCATTTATAAAGAAAACAATCAACAATGTCCTAAGCAAGGACATCTGGGGCCTGTTGCACAAAACCAGGATAAGGGTTTAAGCCGGGATATTCAATTTATCCTGGATGAATTTAGCTTTGATTTGGTTGCACAAAAGCAGGTTGAATTAAACCCAGCCAAATAACCATGGAGATGTATTCTTTGCAGCTAGCCTACTCCACAGCAGGCTAACAGCTGGGCTAAGATTAATCCTGGAGTCTGATGTGTTGAAACAGCTGCTGCTCTGATCCGAAATAAACGTGTTTAACAGTTATTCCGTTGTTTTCTCAATGTGTTCTGCTTTATTTTTATTAACATGCATTACTTGTCACTATTGCGGTCACAAGTTTGATTTAAATCCTACTATTGCAGTTGTTTGGATGGTAAGAAATTGTTGTACATGCACCGGAGATAAAGTGGGACAATGCGGAGGAAAGGGGCTTTTCCTCCGCTGCTCTCCCAGTCAATATGCCCCGTGCAACATGGAGAGGCGGGGGGAGGCAGGGGGATCCTCCCACACCGTGCAGCGGACTCTAAAGGAGACTTTTAGCTTCAATAACGACGACAATGGCACCTGACCAAACGTCCGTATTTTTCGAGATGGGAGTGAGAATGTGTTGGAATGCCACAAAGGCTTCTTAGTCTTTTTATTTTGGTGCCGTCACGCATCTTGGAGCTTGGGAGTGAGAAAAAAACATGAATAATAGGCTATATTGTTTTACAGATATGCTTACAGTGTGTATTGAAGTCACTTACTTCTTTTTCTAGTTTTTGTCCAGACATGTTTGTGCTGTATGAACATTAATTGTAGAAAGATATTTAGAATTATAGCTTATATAGATTTGTGGATATGGTTGTAAAACATATTCTCTCATTATGAATAAGGGTTTGAAATTAAGCCTAGTCCTTAGGGTAAATTGCCCGAGGAACATGAATTCCCTCTGCTCACTTTTAAGGCAAAGTAGGCTAAATAATACATTTTATTTATATAGTGCTTTACAGACACTTTACAGTAAAACCAGCACATTTAGCACATAAAAACAGATACAGCAATAAAACCAACACAAAACAAGCATATTAAAAGCAATTAAAACTTTGTAAAAATGTGGAGTGACTAGTAGGCCCTAAGTAGATCTTTTTAAATCCTTACGCATTGTTTTGTCTGTTGGACTTTTTCTCTCTGTCTGATAACAACAGCCGTATTTTCCTTTTTGCATATTATGTTTCACCTCCTGTAATTTTCCATTAACAGCTGCTGCTCAGCAGGTGAAACATATGCCGCACGCGTCTTCTCCATTTCTGCATCAGTAAATCTGTGATCGATACCGTGGTCTATTTAAGAAAGCCGTGAACGTGCGTTTATCCCAGCTATCTACACCTGGCTTGACATAGCTTCACTTTCTCATCCTGGCTCGGCAAACGTGCAACCGATTAAGCCGCGATGACCAGACCACACTAAGTCAAGCTGCGCTTTTTCAGTTATCCTGGATTTCTTCATTCTACTTTTGTGCAACAGGTCCCTGCTGGCTGCTCAGTATGTTATGCATCATGCAACGTATCCTCATACAAAAGTTTGTATATTTTTGAGCGTTTAGGCTGCGTATCAGAAATGATCTCCGAACAAGTTAACACGTCTGAAAATGCATATCACATGACTAGTTGCATACATTGGGCATGTGCATGCCGGTGTAAACAGAAAACATTGTCTAACGTTCCTCCTGCGGTAGAAAATCATGAATGTACAAGTTGAAATTGCAGAAAATACTGGAGAAAGAACAACATTGGCAAAAAGAAAGACCAGGGATTTATTTGCTTGGACCGACGTAGAGGTGGAACCATTACTGAAACGTATGTAAGCCTAACAAATAAAAACATAATAGTGTGGATGTAGCCTAAGTCAGCATTGACTTTTGCTTTTACATGGTACACACGCATAGGTCTGATGGGTAATACTCCTGTGTCTGTTTGACCCATCCATCCACCCTGACCTCCTCCCTACGTGGAGTTTATTGCTCTTTATACTACGGCACCTGACTAAATCTTGAGAGGCAGCTACGTCCTGGCTCACAATTATGTTGGTTATATACAGTATTACATGTAAACAGTAAATGAGAACAGCCTGCTCTGTGTGAGGGTGAGTAAAACAATATTCATGCCATTGGCACATGTAGTCATAATGCCACGCTCCTCTCTTCTTCATTGGCAACTGACGGCACACAGCTCATGAGGTGAAGGGGCGAGGATGAAGCCCACAGCTGGTGTCAGATCCAGTTCATCCTCTGTAACTCCAGGTGGAGGAGTGAAACGAAAGTGCTGGAGGAGGGCAGTGAAGAAGAGGAAAAGCTCCATCCTAGCCAGACTTTCCCCAAGACACACCCTGCGACCTGCGAGAACAAAAAGTTGCTGTGAGTTAAACTGGAACACATCTTTAGAATTGTAAAATATCTATATAAAAGTTGTTGTACCTGCAGAAAAGGGCATGAAGGCGTCTCTCCTGATAAATGTACCCCTCTTATCCAGGAAGTGCGAAGGGTTGAAGGTGTGTGGGCTCTCCCACTCGCTCTCATCATGCAGGACAGAAGTAAGAAGAGGAAACACAGTAGTCCCCTGAAGAAAAAAAAGAAGAGAGCAAGGTGTATCATATCAAATCATGGAACCAAAGCAGACAAAAGAAATTATCTTACAAAAACAAAATGTGTGGGCGACTGACCTCTTTGATAAAGTAGCCCTGGAAGGTGACGTCTCGGCTGGTTTTGTGAGGAATGGACATGGGGACAATGTTGGCCAGTCTCTGTGTCTCATGGATGACAGCATCAGTGTACGGCAGGTTCATCCTGTCCTCTAGTCGGACCTGTCGGCTACCGACCACCCTGCTCAGTTCTGCCTGGACCTGGTCTGGACTCACATAAAATCAGATAAATATGAGTCCACTTTATCCCAATTTTACACTGAAAAAGCGGAATTTCACCAGATACGTATGTGGGTATGTTTTTGCACCTTGGAAATGAGGGTACTTGGCCATAAAAAGTAAACACCACTGAAGTGTATTTCCTGTAGTATCAGTCCCAGCGGCAAACAGATTCATCACACTGTCAACCAGGTTGTCATCATGATAGTGTGAATCCTTGATTTCAGACTCCTAGTATAACATACAAAAAAGAGGGATTCTATGCAATGAGTTAGCCAGTGATAAGAACATTAAGCTATTGAACAACCCCTGCAGCTTCAAGCAACATTATATAAAATCAAGGTAGACACAAATGAGTTTTTAAAAACTGTTGAATTTACATTTGTTGGTACTTTATCTGCCTGGGGGTAACACCTCATACTCTGAGGGGAGAATATGAGATGGGTCAAACGATATTCTCTGTGCTTGCCTGGGAACAGACTGCTCGTATATTGACTGGAGGGACTTGTGTTCATTCCTCCCCATAACCTTCATGGCAGTCCGTACCAAACTAGCAAGCTTAGATTTTAACTGTACAGAGAGATTGCAATACCATGCTTACTTCCCATATCCGATCTCTAATACAGCCTGGTAGAATAAAAACTTTCTTCATGCACCCCATACACCCCGAGTCTGCATAAAAAGTATAATCTCTGCTGTAAACAAGAACACAAACTTTCAACATGGGCCTTCCTGCTAAATGTGTTGTCCAAGTGAACGTCAAAGGAACTTGTAGGAGCTGACCTGACTGATCTTTGATCCCCCACTGACTGACCCTCCGTACCATCTCCTCAGTTCTTCATTTAAAACGAGAGGGTTGACATCACACCACGGCACAAATCTCCATGTATTTAGGACTTGTGTTCTTGTGCAATATGCCGAGGATATTAGTTTCATCGGAACATTTTAAAATGTGATTCTAGAGTGGCTATTTGTACACCAATTTGTGTAGAATGTAACAAGAACTGGTGAGCTGACAACCATGTGAGGCACCTTGGTTGATTGATCTGGAGTCTGAAAGGGTACTTAATTATAATTTGGAATGGCTCTAGTACAGGACTGACCTCTGCCTGAGTACAGAAACCATGCATTTTTTAAGGCATTTCTTCACAATCAAAGTTGAAGCCACAGTTGAGCATCATTTTCAGTAGGGCAATGTTTTGTAACTGGAATGATGGATTTTTTTTCCACAGACCCCTGGGCACCATGCTGGGGTTAGCACTTCTGTACGGTTTTTTAGAGAAAAGCACAGATGTCATCTGGGCCTGTGGATTTCTTTGTGCATACATCTAAAAAACATTAATAACAGACAAAGAGTGGATTCACTGGAGTTAGATAGCTCACCTCCACATTTAGCTTACGGCTCAGGAATGCATCAACAAAGCATCTGCACATCTCAGGGTTCAGAGTCTCCTTCAGGTCAGCTATTAAGCTTTTTATATCCTCCCTGTTGGCCTCCACATTCTTCATCGCATCCCTCCAGTTTTTAAGAAAAGGGCCCAGCCAAGGAAACATGTTGTACATCTGTAATGGAGCACAACACAAACAAACAATCTAATGTATGTAAGATACACCTTTATTGTGACATTATGACAGCCATGAGATCTTAAGCCCATGCAATCAGTGTTTTCATTTTACTTTTGGTTGTTAAACATTAAATAAAAATAACACTTCGTTTTACGAGTTTAATAATTTTCAACAGGATTTCTCAGAAACAATTATGAAATTGGTTCTAATTGTAATTATATGTATAATTTAAGACAATAAAATGGGAGCCGTTCAGTTGGTACCCTTTCAAAAAAATAATTCAAACTCATTTACATGCAAAAATGTAAACATAACACAGGGAAATTATAAATAATGAATAATTATTCAGAATACAGTTTCCAATAAACAAATATTGACTTAAGGAATTTCCTATTTTCCTTATTGTTAGTACCAAATTACACTGTTCTTTCCAGGAAACGTCTCAGGAAATTATAAATTAGATAATTAAAACAAGTAAATTAACAACCTGCAAATTTAAGTTATCAAATATTTAATGTGACTACAACAGCAATACAATTCAACTATTAAGTTTAAACAAGTCTGTCATATGCGCAGCATTGTAAAATGTCCTTGTAATAATCAGAAGTCCCTCAATCTGACATCACTCTATAGTACCAGGATGGATGCTGATCCAGTCAGATGGATGGTCTCGTTGTCTCTCTCCACCATAGTTTGGAAGACAGGGTCTTTGTATTCAAACCGCTTTCCAAACATGATAGCTGATATAATATTTGAAGTTGCGTTATTAACTGTCTGGGCGTTGTTGAAGGGTTTACCTGAGAGAAAAAGAGTTAGACAGTAAGTGTAAGGGAATGCTGTCTAAACCTGTGCAGTGCTTTAAGAGATAATGTTACCCTTATGTTTCTCAAATTCTTCAATCAGGTAGCAACATTCCTCAATGATCTTCTCTTCACTAATCCTTTTGCCCATCCCAAATTCTCTCAGTGTAGTTAGAGCAAAACGTCTCATTTCTTTCCACGAGTCACCATTGGTAAATAGTATACCTGGAAACAAAAGTCATTGTCTTCTTTAGAGTAGGGCAAAAGGAAGTTACAAAACCAAAAAATAAATAAAATAAAAAAAATAAAATACACTCAAATCCATTCTTACCATTTCCTTTGTTGAAATCATGGAATATGGGAGTGACCTCTCGGTCTCCAAACTCCTCAGCATGGTTGACCAGAGCCTGTTTGACTGTCCTGTATCCTGCCAGGACCACCACCTTCTTCGGTCCCAAGTAGACTGTGAACACTGGTCCATATTTTTTGGACAGCTAAAAAGATGGAGGAAGGTAAAAGTGAGATTCCCAGTCCTATATAAGAGATGTAATTTAATGGAATTCACTGACCAATACAAACATAAACATAATGAACAAAGAACCACATTGTTTAAGACAGACATTACTCACATCAACAAGGGATATGTCGAGGTTATTGAGATCCACCTGAAGCAAGTTACCAAGCAGGGGAAGAGGAGAAGGTCCTGGAGGCTCCCTCTGCTTGTCTTTGGAGCTGAAGCTGGAGTTAAAAAGGCGGAGGACCAGCAGGCCCACAATGGCCACCAACAGGGAGACTGAAGTGGAGGACTGGAAAAGATCTTCCAACATGACTGTACTTCACCTGGACCTGACTCGTTTGAGGAAACCTTTTCACTGAAAAGCTGCTTTCAAAGTTAAATGATACTTCTGGTTGTCACAACCAAAGCTTCTGGTTTCAACCTGTTTGAAATGTTGATGTTAACCTCTCTGAGAGAGGCGGTAGAGAATCCCCACCTCCTTTTACAAAGGCTGCACCAATCACACTTATCTCACCTCAGGTGTGAATAAGCAGGTCAGCCAGCCAATTAAATATTTTATCAAACTGTCAGTCATGATTAAACAATTCAACTGCAAGATCTGGACAAAGCAGGCAGGAAAATTGAAGAATAGAGCCAGAAAAACAAGAATATGCAAGAGGCTTTTGAGTCATGGAGGATACTTATATGTAAAAGCTTAGAACCTGAAACCCTGTTTTATTGCTTTTTTCTACAAACACAATGCTGACAGACTTCCCTTATCCTGTGTGAATGCGCCGCACGAAACAGACGTGGAGGGTTAATTTCTAAATCACATGATGTCCCCTGGTAATACTAGTCCCTCGCAAACAGGGCTTAAGTTAAATTATGGTGTCGCAAAATGTGCATTTTGTGCTTTCAATTAGTTTAGAAGGAGACAAAGTCTTTATTCCTTTTCATATGGCATGTTGAATAAATTACTAGGAAGAACTCTAATCTCAGATATCTACAATCCAATTGTTACTAGTAATAATTTTAATATCAGATATCCAAAATGAGAAAAACATTCCAGATATACATACTCATTTTTGATAACTAAAATACATTTTGTCCAGTACATATGTTATCACGGATATCCACAATTGCCATTACGACGATTAAAAATGCAATTTCAGATATCTACAATTAGAATTATGACTAGAAACAATGCAATTGCAGATATCCACAAATGTATTGTGGATATCGGTTTTCCATTTTGGATATCTAAAATGAAAATTAGTACATTTAAATATATCTTAAATGTAATTACAAATAGTAGTGTGTTTCAATTTCATGTTAAAACGGCTTACCATAGACGCAGAGCATGGTTTAGTCTTAATGATTAATCAAAGCGCTTTTACTTAGTACAGGAACCATTCACTATTCACACACTGTGGCCGAGGCTGCCGTACAAGTGCATCAGATAAACATTCACACATTTACACTCCGATGGCGCAGCATCAGGAGCAATTTGGGGATCAGTGTCTTGCCCAAGGACACTTCGACATGGGACTGAGGGCAAGGAATTGAACCACCAACCTTCCAATTGGTTGGCAACCACTCTACCACCTGAGCCACAGCTGCCCATGTGTACACCGCTTTTGGCTACCTCTTTATCTTATTGGTTGTCCTTTACAAGGTCAGTGGCAACAAGGTCAAAATGAAAATAATTTGAACTTTGAGCGGTAGAGCAGAGCTTTAACGGGCGTGTGCCTGGGTGGGTGTGAGTATGCTTGAGAGAGAGAGAGAGAGAGAGAGAGAGAGAGAGAGAGAGAGAGAGAGAGAGAGAGAGAGAGAGAGGAGAAGAAAAGGTGGAGGACAGTGAAAATAAAGAGTTTTTATCTTAACTACATTTTAGTGGCAACTTTTTTGGTCAACGATATTGCATGTTGATATTGCCACAGTAAGCGTTTAATGACGGCAGTGCTGTCTCGTCTCGTCATTATTATCGTTAATGAATTTAACTCTTCAGAAGTAGGCCTACTCAGCCTTTATTGTGCCATCGCTTAGTTTCATTCATATTAATAAATATTCAACACTGTGCAAACTGCTCCAAATTCCAAACGCCAAGTTAATTGGGTACCCAGCAATACACCCACACCAAGTGTGAAGTAGATCAGATGAACGGTTCTCGAGATATTTAAAAAATAACAGACACACACACAGACAGAGGGTCCTTGCTTTATAGTCAGAGTTGACAGATGGGGGAAAGAGAGAGAGGAGTATAGCATGTGTATCAATTGAACACAGGTTATATGGCATGCACTGTAACCACTCGGCTATCAAGATGTTCCAGTGTCTATGTGATTATTAACCAGCTGTACATTTCCGCTTTGTTTAAACTCAAACATGCAAAATATGACTTAATGTCTGTACATCTTCATATTTCCTTAAAATGCCATTGCAGACGGGAAAGATTAACAAGCCTCATGTCTCTCCTTACCTTGTATACGTGGATATTTAGCCAAACAGGTTTGTTACTGTAAATATCAAGTTCTTCTCATTGTAGTGAGTGTCCATAACTCAAGTGTCCTAAAAGTAAGAACACCCACATATCATTATAAAAAATAGACGTGCAATATTGCTGTTCTTTTTGTTCAACGAAAAACACAAAAGATGTTGTCTTACCTCTTCCTTCTGCTTCCGATTTAGAAAACAGGCCACAAGGCTCCTGCAGTTCTGAGGGTTTAGTGTCTCTTTCAGATGATGGACATTTCAACAGTTTTTAATATCAGCTGCCGGTTTTTTATCCAACCAACCAGCCTGGGAAACATGTTGTAAAGCTGTGATGTTAACAGTGAAAACAAAAAAGACACACCCACAACAACATCCAGAGTAGATTTCTGCGATCTGAGGCCATCGCGGGCCTGCTCGGCCTCCAGAGGGAGTCGGCCTTCGCCGTTGTTTCACCTGTTCTTGAGCCCTAGGTACCTGTCTATTGTTTCCTCATTACCTCTTGTATTTAGTCTCTTGTTTCCTCATTACCTCTTGTATTTAGTCTTGTTTCCTCGTTACCGCTTGTATTTAGTCTCTGTGTTTCCTTTGTCTGTCAGGTCATTGTATTGTTTAGGGTGTTTGTGGAGTCTACCCCGTTGTCTCTGTGTTCCAGTTTTTGGTATCCTGTTCTTTTGCTTCCTCTACATTCTGGAATGATTTTTGCCTGCTGCGGTCAGGACTCCTTTTTGTTGATATGGACTTTATTATATTAAATCCTCAAGCTCAATTTAGCCTGCTGTCTCTGCATTTGGGTCCAACATTTTCTGAACCTTACGACAGTTACCAACTGTCTGTTTTTAAAGGGACTGTACACGATATACTGAAAACTGCCTCCCACAGGGCTCTCACTGACCATTCCCCAATATGTATAATACCTACTTTTATTTTAATTTTTTTTCTCGCTCATGTAGGCTACGTGGACTAACAAATCAAAACACAGAACAGAGAAGCTCGGATTACAACACACACAGAGGCCGAGTGACTTTATTCTCTGCTCAGGACAGAAATATTTCTTGCTTCTATGTTAATGTTCTGAATGTCGAGTACAGCCCCTTTAAATTCAAAATGAAAAGTGCAATCTTGTACTATTGTACAATCAAGGCTGCACTTGGAAGGTGTCCCCCAAACCTTGTGGAGGAAATGTTACTCAGCATTACGATGAGACCTTGATGTAATTTTTGTACATCAGAACACCTCATGTATCGTCACTTTGTTACCTTCATGCTCTGCAAACATTTGGATCAGATGGTGGCATTCCTCCAAGACTCTTTTGCCCATCCCAAAGTCCCTCAGGGTGGTGAGGGCAAAACGTCTCAGCTCTTTCCAGGAGTCTCCATTTGCAAAAAGAATTCCTTTTAAAAATGACATGCAAGTTAAATTTATTCTGTACAAGTCATGTATATAACAGATACAATACTCCATCAGTAATATGCCTAAATAAAACGAGTACAAATATTAAACATTGAAACAGTTTATCAAACAAGTGGCAAATACAATGTTATTTGTGGTATTTCGGTCTCTAACTGTTCATTTATGTTTTTTGTGCTAATACGTAAACATACGTATGTTAAAGATTTTGTAAAGGTAGGTCTTACCGTGACCTTAATTCTTATCATAAAAAATAGGGGAGATATATCTGTCTCCAAATTCGTCTGCATAGCTGACCAGAGCCTCTTTGACTGCTTTGTCTCCAGACAGAACAACCACTTTACTGGTTCCAAAGTACACGTAAACACAGAGCCATGTTTCTTTGAAAGCGAGATACAAAAGAATGTAGTCCAATTTGTCAGAGATATGAGGACACTTCTTATTGTAAAGGCTTTTGTAGGGTTTCTTGAGATCAAGCTGCAACAGGTTGCCAAGCAGCGGAAGAGGCCTCGTCCCTGGCGGCTCCTTCCCCATTTCCTGGGAGGTGAAACTACTGGAAACAAGAGGACGAGAGAGCAACAACCCCCAACAAAGTGGTGGGTCTAGAAAAAAGGAAGAAAACAAAATCCTCCAAAAGACAATTGTTCTTCTGTTGACGGTACTCCTTTTAAGTCTTGCAGTTAAAACGCAGTGCGGTGTATATAGTCAAACGAACATCCCCTAGAATGTCTTTGCAGTTGAGGCAAAGGTTTGAGCAATATTACACGAGAGGGTGCTTTAACGTCAATACTGGCACGACAGTGATGTGGTCAGGAGCGAAGCGTTTGTACCGAGAATTTGAAGCAACAGAGAGGATTTCCAGTCCCTGCCGAGTCGGCCAACTTGAGCTACACTTACCTCGCAAGTTCTGCGTTCCTTCGCTACTTTAGTTCTTCTACTTCTTACTGTATTAAAAGCGTGTTAGTCATTAAGTTAAAGTATTATGTCTAAAACACCCTTTTAGATTTGTAAAAGCTGTCTTGTTATTTAACGCAATAAAGGGAGATTTCACACATTCTTTTCACATGACAACTTTGAACAAGATCCACATTGAAAACCACTATACCTAGACTTATCAATTATACACTAAATTATCCCAGAGGCTAAAGATTCTTAAAAACACAGTTTCAGATTTGTGAAAGCTTTATTGTATTTGTGAAAATGCAATAAAGGGAGATTTCAGTTTTGTTTTTTTTCATATGTAGACGACATTAGACCAGATCCAAAACCACTGTACCCAGACTTGTCAAATCTCTCTCTCTCTGTCTCTCTCTCTCTCTAGTGCGTTTTTAATAATACTTGAGTTTTTTACCTTTTCTGTTTGTTTTGGAGCCACACCATAACATTATGCAACGTGAGGTTTGTAAAATAAAACAAACATCACCTACAATTATGATGGAGAGAAATCCACTTCATCTTATAAATTAACCAGTCTATAGCCACAACATTCCACTTCCGGGATTGCTCCGGTGCTGCCAGAAATTCCACCGGGTCACGCTCTTTTCGTCCCGATGTCCGTTACCTTGCGCTTTCTTTGTGTTGGAATTTTGAACTCCTGATGATTTATGATGACCATCGTTAACTGCTCAAGACTATCGCACATTCACACACGTTTTGTTGAGCTTCACAGGTGCGCTCTCTCTTGCACTCACACAACATGTGTGCATAGAAGTCAAGACAGTGTATGGTGTTATATACAAACATAATCATCTTTCTAAACTGGGCTGCAATTGCTGATGGCCAATCTAAAGACTGTTGGTATTAAACTGCAGCCTGTCCCAAGGAACCATTTGCTAAATACAAGGAAAAGTTAGCAGTCAACTGAACAAATCATGATTTAAAAGCAGTTTAAATATATTTCTCCTTTATTAAATAATTACAAATTTGAAATTACTTGTTTTTGTCTTTTATGAAGCATCAGACAACATTTAAAACAGTGTGTCCAGTATTTCATTCAGTATTACGGGAAAAAACACAGGTAGGCCTACCAAAATTGGTATATAAATGTAGTTTTAGATGTACATGAGGTATCAGCCATCAAGAAGCAGGTCTAAATTTAATTAATTTTAGAATGTAATATGACGATAATCTGCCATTTGCAGCAAACTAAGAAATTAAACCCTTGACAAATTACAACCTACAAAACCAAATACATCTATTTGTGAAAACAAGTCCATATACATTCCTACAACTTGTTTAAACTAATTTGTACAAATTACAAAAAAACATTGACTGTGTACATACTGTGTATGACTACATTTATTTATCTCATTACAATTTCAAGTAATTTCCTGCCCTATAAGTGACTGAAATAAACTGTCCCCTGTTGGTATTCTTGTGGATGTGACATCTGCAGGCTGCTCAGTATGTTGTGGTCTTAGTAAGGGTAAATAAAACAATATTCACACCATTGGCACATGTAGTTATAATGCCATGCTCCTCTCTTCCTCATTGCGACTGACAGCACACAGCTCATGAGGTGAAGGGGTGAGTACAAAGCCCACAGCTGGTGTCAGATCCAGTTCATCCTCTGTAACTCCAGGTGGAGGAGTGAAACGAAAATGCTGGAGGAGGGCAGTGAAGAAGAGGAAGAGCTCCATCTTAGCCAGACTTTCACCAAGACACACCCTGCGACCTGCGAGAATGAAGAGATTTGCAGTTAATCTGGATCATGCTGTGTAAAATATCTCAGTAATACCTAAACAACGTAAACTCAACAAAGCTGTTCTACCTGCAGAAAAGGGCATGAAGGCGTCTCTCCGGGTAAATTGACCCTCCTTATCCAGGAAGTGCGAAGGGTTGAAGGTGTGTGGGCTCTCCCACTCGCTCTCATCATGCAGGACAGAAGTAAGAAGAGGAAACACAGTAGTCCCCTAAAGACAAAAGAAGAGAGCAAGGTGTATCATATAAAGTCACATTTTCAAGTTTTTTTGAGGTGGATTAACATTTCCTGCAAGAAAATTTGTTGTGGATAAGTACTTAAACATCTGAGCACATAACCTCTTTGATAAAGTAGCCCTGGAAGATGACGTCTCGGCTGGTTTTGTGAGGAATGGCCATGGGGACAATGTTGGCCAGTCTCTGTGTCTCATGGATGACAGCATCAGTGTATGGCAGGTTCATCCTGTCCTCTACCCGGACCTGGCGGCTTCCGACCACCCTGCCCAGCTCCTCCTGGACCTGATCTGAACACACAAAATGATAAATTGATATTCTTTGTCTGCATTAATTTTAACACGAGTAGACTATCAGAGTCTGCAGCCATGCTAGAGGCTCTATGAAGCTGTACCTTTTTGGCTGATGGTAACGTCATTAATAAAGTGTTGGACAAAAGTTAAGGGATTGCCAAAATGAATCAAATTCATCCTGAGGGGGGCATGTCATGACAATAGTCGTTGAGACATTTCACCCCAAACCACAAATGTCCATCTCATGGTGGCTGTCAAGGAAAAGTCAGGGAATCATCATCAAAGTCATTAGAGTTCATCCTCTGGGCACCATGAATGTCTGTAAAAGACATTGGTGGTGGTGTACTATCTGAGCGACAAACCGACAGACAGCATGGCTTTAAAAAAACAGAACTTTTATTTATTGAGTCTTTGGGCATTTTTTGCTTTTGTTTGACAGATTACAGTGTAGAAATGGGGGAAAGAGAGAGAGAGGGGTCTGATATGCAACACACGTACCAATTGAACACAGGTTATATGGCATGCACTGTAACCACTCGGCTATCAAGACACTCCAGTGTCTATGTGATTATTAACCAGCTCTACATTTCAGCTTTGTTCAAACTCAAACATGCGAAATATTCTGTAATCTAGACAAACGGAGACATATATGTCCCGAAACTAGCATGAAAACTGAGCCACTACAAAAAGCAATCTGTAAAAAAAAAAAAAAAAATGTAAAAGAAGAAAAAAAGAGGTGGCACACCATCGGAGCACTAAATGTCTGTACAGCTTCACATTTCCTTAAAATGCCATTGCTGACAGGAAAGATTAACAAGCCTCATCCCTCTCCTTACCTTGTATACGTGGATATTTAGCCATAAGCAGCAAACTCCATCTCAGTGTAGTCGCTGTGGTATCAGTTCCAGCAGCAAACAGGTTTGTTACTGTAAATATCAAGTTCTTCTCATTGTAGTGAGTGTCCATAACTGAAGAGTCCTAAAAGTAAGAACACCCACATATCATTATAAAAAATAGACATGTGCAAGTGTGCAGTCGAAAAAAAAAAAAGATGTTGTCTTACCTCTTCCTTCTGCTTCCGATTTAGAAAACAGTCCACAAGGCCCCTGCAGTTCTGAGGGTTTAGTGTCTCTTTCAGATGCCTAATTAAATCTTTGACATCTCTGATGGTCATTTCAACATTTTTTAATATCAGCTGCCGGTTTTTTATCCAACCAACCAGCCTGGGAAACATGTTGTAAAGCTGTGATGTAACAGTGAAAACAAAAAAGATTATTGAAAACAATGTACACCCACAACAACAACAACCTGAGTAGATTTCTCTGATTAAAAACCAATAGCAGAAAATACTCTTCTGTTGAACTATAGAGATGTATATGAATCTACTGCTATAGAATAATGATGTAGTTTACTATTCTACACAATTATTCAATAACTAAATTTCATTTAGTCCTATGTCATGCATTTATCAGTTACCATTGCTTGTGTGTAATCTACGGTGGCCGACAGGGGCAAACGCCCTGAAACTTAAGAAAACACACACAAATAGACAAAACACAAGCAAATTAAGAAAACATCTTCATTAATTTGACAACACATGTGCAGCATTCAGCAAACGCGCTGCAAATACACACAACACAACCAAATACATAAACGCGCTGCAAATATGAAACGATGCAAAAAGAAAAGCACACAAACCCAGAAAACAAATGCAACAAAAAAACGCAGCATCCAGAATATACAACGGAAGTTCTCCAGACCTCTAGAGGGAGCAGCTTAGTGGAACAGCTTGATTTTTTTCGACCCCACGGGGAGAGAGCGCTCTGCCTTTTTATTAGTCGGGTATGGCTGCAGCCTGGAGAACTCCATAGACTGTATATTAAATTCATATTATTATTAATAACATAATATATTAATAATATAAAGTCTATGCTCCCGTCTCATGCCCTCCCGGCTGGTGCCGTCCCCGAGCTTCGGCTTTTCAAAATAAAAGCTTGCGTCTGGTCCGCTATGTGTTTGTACTTTGGTGTGTTGGATGTTTGTGAACTAAACACTACGGCAATCATGCTAATGAATACAATAACTTTTTCAGCAGATGTCTTACTTACAACACGTTGGAGTTAGCAAAGCAGTTTTGTGTTTATATGTGCGAGCGGGATTTATTCAGATTGATAAATCCCACGGTAAATTGGCTGGTTTACTAAACAGGGAGGGACTATAAATCCTGTCTGTTTTTTTGTATTTCAAGAGTGAATTGCTCCACAATATAAATACAGATTGATCACTTATTTTGTTGGTAACCGTTGTTGTATAATCACAATATTACACTTGAGTAGGCCTATAGGCTACTTTAGTAATGCACCTTTCGGACCTCGAAATTAAACCCTCTCATGTAATATGGCTTAAACAAACGTCAACGTTAAACGCTGATGCAGACCCCCCGCCCTCCCGTGGGGTCAAAAATCCAGCTGTTCCACTAGCTGCTCCCTCTAGAGGTCTGGAGAACTTCCGTTGTATATTCTGGATGCTGCGTTTTTTTGTTGCATTTGTTTTCTGGGTTTGTGTGCTTTTCTTTTTGCATCGTTTCATATTTGCAGCGCGTTTATGTATTTGGTTGTGTTGTGTATATTTGCAGCGCGTTTTCTGAATGCTGCGCATGTGTTGTCAAATTAATGAAGTTGTTTTTCTTTGTGCATCGCTTCTTTTTTCGGGGTTTGCGTGCTTTTCTTTTTGCATCGTTTTTTATTTGCAGTGTGTTTATGTATACAGCCACCGTAGTAATCCCCTTAAAACAGCAGCAATTTAAAAAGTAAATATGTAGCCCACCTGGATTTGTGGAGAGCCGGTAATGCGTATGGTCTCGTTGGCTCTTCTCACCATGTTTTTGAATCGGGGGTCATTGTATTCAAACCTGCTTCCATACACGATAGAGGAGATGATATTGGATGTTGCATAATTCACCGGGCATGCTGTATCAAATGGTTTCCCTGTAAAATGCCATTGAGAAATAATTTAATTATTAAGACGTAGAAGGTTGATATGTTTGGATATGTTTCTGAAAACATTTTAGGCGATATAGACAATGCAGTAACAGAATCTTGATTCACATTTTATAAGCGCTGCCTAATTTTCCAGTTTAACCGCACAAACAGTCGTACCTAGGTTTTTTTACAGCCACATGCACTGACATGCACATGCGTGTGGACCGGCTATCGGATAACAACACACACAGAGGGAGTGTGACTTTATATTCTTTGCTCAGGACACCATTACTCCACTATGTCTTTACATAACAGATTTGTTTGCTTCTATGTTAATGTTCTGAATGTCGAGTAGGCTACAGTAGGCCTACAAAATGAGTAGTAGGCCTAGAAGTGCAGTCTTACACTGGCTACAAAAAAATTGTAAAATATGGATGATGATTTGAACACTGCTTAGTGAGAATAATAAAGTAAAGGTACTTTATTGTCACATACACATAGCCAAATTCATAACCCATCCCTCAAGGGAGCAGTGGGCAACCTTTACATCTCCCGGGGACCAACTCCAGATCTGAGCTAGTGCCTTGATCAAGGGCACTGACTGGAGAACCTAGTACGTTTAACACATTTTTTGATGGTGGGAGAAACCAGAGCACCCAAAGGAAACCCACGCCAACATGGGGAGAACATACAAACTCCACACAGAAAGGCCCGCAACGACCTGGATTTGAATCCAGAACCTTCTTGCTATGAGACCACAGTACTAACCATTGGGCCACCATGCTGCCTAATAATAACTTAAATATAGCCTATATATGTATTACAGATATGTTAATATAGAAGAAAAAGCCAGATCCGTCCAATGTGTTGTTTAAATGATATAGAAAAGGAGTTCCAGTTTGTTTTCTACTGTCCTCTTTATTGTGAACAGTGCTTTGTTTAGTAACATAAAAATAGCTATTGATTTTGTGAATATGGATGAAGATCAAAGACTGAGATGGATGTTTACATACTAAAAAATTGTCAGTTATCTTGACAAAGCCTGGGAGAAGAGAAAGATGTCTCTTTACTAAGATGATCTGTAGATATTTGTTTGTATTGTTTTTTTATTTTTTTATTTCTGTCATTCATGTAGGCTATTTCTCCACATGATTTGTATATGCGAGACCGGAAGATGTCTGTTAAATTGTGGTGTCTTGTGAAACCATACGGGATGGGCTAAAAACCTATATATATTATCACTTTGTTACCTTCATGCTCTGCAAACATTTGGATCAGATGGTGGCATTCCTCCAAGATTTTTTGCTCAGCGACTCTTTTTCCCATCCCAAAGTCCCTCAGGGTGGTGAGGGCAAAACGTCTCAGCTCTTTCCAGGAGTCTCCATTTGCAAAAAGAATTCCTTTTAAAAATGACATGCAAGTTAAATGTAATCTGTACAAGTCACGTATATAACAGATACAATACTCATCAGTAGGCTAATAAGCCTAAAATAAAACAAAGTAGAAAATAAAAAGATTAAACATTGAAACAGATATAAAAAAGTATATTATCAAACAGGTGGCAAATACAATTATACTATATTATATAAATACAGTTATTTGCTTTTTCTATAACTGTTCATAGTATTTCGTTTTTTTGTGCTAATACGTAAACATACTGTATATTAAAGATTTTGTAAAGGTAGGTCTTACCGTGCCCTTGATTCGTATCATAAAAAATAGGGGAGATATATCTGTCTCCAAACTCGTCTGCGTAGCTGACCAGAGCCTCCTTGACTGCTTTGTATCCAGACAGAACAACCACTTTACTGGTTCCGAAGTACACCGTAAACACAGAGCCATGTTTCTTTGAAAGCTGTAAAAAAAATGTAGTCCAATTTGTCAGAGATATGAGGACACTTCTTATTGTAAATGGCCTTTAGATAAATTGCTACAAATGTTAGGAAATGGATTTGGTTTGGGATAAGAGTGCTTAACTTACCTCACAGAGGCTTTTGTAGGGTCTCTTGAGATCAAGCTGCAAAAGGTTGCCAAGCAGCGGAAGAGGCCTCGGTCCTGGGGGCTCCTTCCCCATTTCCTGGGAGGTGAAACTACTGGAAACAAGATAGAGGACAAGAAAGAGAGCAACAACCCCCAACAAAGTGGTGGGACTAGAGAAAAGGAAGAAAACAAAATCCTCCAAAAGAGACATTTGTTCTTCTGTTGATGGTACTCCTCTGACTAAGTCTTGCAGTTAAAACACAGTGCGGTATATAGTCAAACAAACGTCCCCTAGATCTGTCCTTTGAGCTGAGGTATAGGGTTACTAATCATCTACCCGCCTCTCGTGAGCTCTGTGACCCTGAGGTGAGCAACACAGTCTCAAAGGAGATGCACACCTGACAAAAAAAGCAGGACTTGTCTTCTTGTTTTTCTTCTTTGGGTTTTGCATCCTTAGCATATTCCGCCTTGTACACTTTCAACAAACTCAAGTTGTTTTTTTTTCCGCGTACTTCCTATGTCACCTAGCGTTCACCTGGGGGTACCTGCATTCCAGTTTGGGAACCAATGAGATAGAAAACAGGATGTTTATATCACAAAGTGTAGCCAGGCAGCTAGTGTTTTCTTATTTCTATTGTGTATATAGTGTGGTGTGTTCAGTTACTACTGATAAAGAAAAAAGAAAAACGTTTTAAAGCGCCCATATTATGCTCATTTTCAGGGTCATAATTGTATTTTAAGGTTGTACCAGAATAGCTTTACATGGTTTAATTTTCAAAAAACACCATATTTTTGTTGTACTGCACAGCTCTCTCTCACTGCTGCAGATCCTCTTTTCACCTGGTCTCTGTTTTAGCTACAGAGTGAGACCTCTTTTCTTCTTCTGTACGATCTTTGATTGCACTCACATGCAGTAGCTCAGATGTAGATCATGTCAGCTAGCTAGCTCCATAGACAGTAAAAGAAAGGCTGTTTCTACAACTTCGGTCAGTTACAAGGCAGGATTAGCTGGGAAACTTCTAAATGAGGGTGCACATGTAAGTAGTTCTTTTGTAGATTATGGTGAACTTGTGTGTGTTGTAGCAGTGCTTTGCTATTGAGAACGAGGTAGCATGCTAGCGTTAGCATTAGCGTTAGCTACGAGCTAACGGTTGCGGTTAGCCAGCTCGTTTCGGCTTGTGACGTCACAAGCCGTGCCGATGGATGGATTTTTTTCAAAGTTGGTATGCGTGTGGAAGCACCAGAGACACAAAAGAACACCCCAAATCCCAGAAAAAGTGTTTTTTCATAATATGGGCACTTTAATAACAAAATAACAGGGTACTTTTATTGTGAAGAATTTATAGGAAATGAAATCGTTTTACAGCCACTGCTTTGACTATTCCGACTCATTGGCTGTTGACGTAAAAGCAGAAATGTCTGTAGTAATACCCTACATATTAGTCAATTCGGGGATGTTTAATGAAATGCATTGTAGTACAGTAAAGGAAATTGTAAAATTAATTTTAGATTATTTTTTTTAATTAAGGTAGCCTTTTTAAAGGCCAAATGTGATCCTTTTTAAAATGATGGAAAATGTTCTTTCACGTATCCCTTGTAGTATAAAGCCATGCAAATAGATACAAGAAAGGTGTTAAGTGTCACTTGCTGGAAAAATGAGACCAGACACTAGTATTTGCATAGAGCATTATTTAATTTAAAAAGAATAGCGATACATACACAGTTGACAAGGTCAGTTTCATGGTACAGTATAGTACACAATTACAATGTGAATTCCCTTTTCAAATATGATTCACTGTATTTCAGCATAACCATCATTCAATATCAGCAGTGCAAACCTTTATATTTCTCCTCAAACTACGTATCTAACATTGCAATTTGATTCAAGTCATACATGTAATGAGAAACAAATTATGAAAATACACAAACAAAAGAGTAAAAATTAGGTTAAATTCTTTAAAGAGCAATAAGCCACATATCCGTGTCTTTCTAGACTGTCCGTCTCTACTTTTCTTCTCCCAAACACATCTGATGACATGAAGAAAGCATGAAGCTGTTGATAAAGTTTATAACTGGGAGTGTGTTTTGCTTTCGTGTAAGACCGTAAATACATTCATCTCACTTCTGTGAAGTCAGTGATTTTTCGAGAGTAGGAATGTAATTTGTGCATTCGTACAGTTAATGCGATTGCTGATTCATTTCAGATTATATTATTGATCTTTAACATGGATGAAAAGCAAGAAACTTCTCATCAATGTGGGGAATATCTTTTTTTGAAACTTCAAATGTTATTCAAAATATTCTTACAGAATACATATTTTTACAAGTTCTTTAAAGTACAACCTAGGCTTTAAGATAGTGCTACATTGGGAACGCTCTGACATTCGGTTCATAGTAATACATCCAAATGAAAGAGGAACAAACATTGTGCTGATCATTCTTATACTTATACTATTGTTGGGCCTTTTTAAATGCATTTCCTGACGTTCCCTGAAGGTGCAGCTCTATACAGCAGTAAAGGTTGTCCACACAATATGTAAGGACTATCATAGCACTGTTTAACTATAGTCTGGATGAATTCAGGAATCATGAGTTGCCACACTCATTCATTAAATTGTACATTTCAAAGATGTAAAAGTATTGCTACAAAAAGGTTTTTAAATCAAATTAAGCTTTAAGCATTGACTGACACACACACACGCGCGCGCACACACACACACACACACACACACGCACACGCACACACACACCTCAAAAAAAGGTAACTGCAGCTGTTTTTAGGCCCAAATCAACCCCATGCCGTCTGATACAACTTGATTTAAAGTCAAGACATCCCACAACATTTGAAAGTAATCCACTGGGTGACACAATGATTTCTTTCTAAATAGCTTCCATGTAAACTGTAATTGGCTGGATGTCCACATGGTAACACACTGTTGGTGGAACTTGTTTGGCAGGAAAACCAAAACATTGGTTCCCAAGACCTAGACAATGGAGGTGTGTTAAAATTTACTCCGGACTAAATGTACTCTGAGGATTAATCCTCAATGAGGATGGTCTTCTAGTAATCGCTAGCAGCTCTCTGCTTCTCTAGTATCATGCACTCTGTTTATCGTATTGTATACATGCATTCATTAATTTGCCTAAAACAGTCTTTAAAAGAGTAAATGTTCTGCTCTGGCCTGAATGAGTAAGTGGTTTTTAGTACCATGAACACATCACATTATTTACATCTGGCAACAATGAGAGGCTCTTAAGGATAACCAGGCATTTTGTACAGGGTAATATAAAGAAACAAGAACCCTCTTTAGTTAGATAAGGCGCAAAGGTGTGCAAACAATTTCATTCACGTATCAAATGGGAGTGGTTCATTCTCTTGTGATGATCACAGAAAAAAAGAGCACAAACTCTTGGTAACATAAGCAATCAAATAAAATCATAAATAACAAAAAAGACAAGCTGTACACACAAATAAACTCTGTCACACACAATTCAGAGTAGTGGTAGTATCTAGTAAGTGGTTTCATTGTCTTTGACCTCACTAAAAAAGTGCAGAGTTCATTACTTGGTATAATCATCATCCCCCACATGTCATAATTACAATTCTACTTCTTTGTCACACAATAACAATAACAACGGTATGAATGACCCAACAAAAGACACACTGACTTGATACAGTAGTAGAAATGCTGAAGTTGATGTGACTGGCCCAGTGTGTGTGTGTGTGTGTGTGTGTGTTGGTGGTCAAGGTAAAAATGGAGCTGGAGATAAAACCTGCTCCAGCCTGTGTACACATTCGATGAGTGACCAAACAAGGCTGTGATGGACGGATTCCTTGCTCCACTTACTTTCTCCTACTCTCTGTGCAGTGCTGGAACTGGGCAAAGCTGAGAAACACCTGCTCCAGTGATATCTGGCTCACACAGTAGTCTTCAATCTGGTATTTCTCTTTGGCTGCCTCCAAAGTGCCAAACACCTAGGTGGGAGTAGAGAATAGGGAGGGAGACAACATGGAGAGGTGTGATATAAATGCATCTCTGGTGTTATCAAAGACTTTGTGCCAAGATCAAAATTTAAAGCTACAGTCTGCATCTTTTAAAAATTTAAAATACAAATAAATACACTTCATTTCTGCCCATGTTCACACACACACACACACACACACACACACACACACACACACAGCTACTTGCATCTTTTTTACATTTCATTTTTTTCAAAGTTAGGTTATCAGTGTTTTTACCATTACTGTGTACATTTTCTTTTTTGCCATCCACATGTTAAACTTCCGTGGTTGAACATTTTGTTGAAGCTATAAAATTGCAGCTCAGGTATTTAAGAGTTACCCTGTACACTTCTGTCCACTAGAGGGAGTGTAAACACAGCACAAGTGCAGAGAGACTACTGGATTTCTGTATAAATCAGTCACCTGTGCCCAGGTAAGTGTTTTGTCGGTCAAATGATAGTGCACCATTCCCTGGTGCTCATCCTTTAGTTGACTTCCTGTGGCGGGAGAAAATTCACATGGTTAGATTTGCTTCGCTTCAAATTACGTTAACAGCCACACACCCTCAACTGTTTAATGAAGAGCACAAAAAGAAGAGATCCATTTTGAAAAGCTTATCTGCCCATTCAAATGTAGAATGCTAACTATAAATGCAGCTATATTAATACATTTTGATCTAATGTTAAAACATAGTTACTTGGTTTTTTTTTTTTATAGTTACTGTGGTAGTAAACACAATTTTAATTTACTTTGAGTGAATTCAATATTTTATAGTTCTAGTAATCTTAATAGTTATTACTGTAAATATTAACTGTATGCCTCTGACCTGGGAAGGTACTTTCGATGAAGTCTTTAAAAAGCTGCAGGTCACTGTCCTCCAACTCAGCCTCTATGTGTATTTTTGCCAGCAGGGTGTAGCCACTGCCAAACTTGCTCTTCAGGTGTTGGGGACTCCCGAGGCACTTGAACTGACCGTTGACCATCACTGCCAGCCTGGTACACAGGGCCTCGCACTCCTCCATACTGGGGAGGGACCATAGCAGGGAGACAGGTCAAAGGTGTAAGCATTCTCATGTCTTCTGCTTTTCATGTATCAAGATGTAGCAGTAAAACGTCTTTGAAGATGTATTCAGATCTTTTCCATTGATAGTACCACATTGTATAAATACCATGTTACAATATAAATATTACAGAAGAATTGGTAGCAAAACTACTAAAAAGAAGTTTCATCTATAATAATGCATCAATATTGTGTTACACTCATATGTTTTGTATATAAAATAGTATTTTGTACAGCATTGAGGTGCTTACATTTTACTGTAATGGAATAGTTTTATATTGAGGTATTGGTATTATTATTCAAGTAAAGGATCAAGGTACTTGAGCTACTACATCTACTACATCATTGAATATTTTCTCTAAAATATAGTAAGGTAGAAGCAGAAAATAGCAGAAAATAAAAATAATTAAGTAAAGGACCACTACCTCAAAATGATACAAGTTCAGACCTTGGGTAAATGTATGTCTGCTGATACCCAATACAAACTATAAAGCTCACCTATGAGAAGTGATGATTATGGCCTTTCCAGACTCCCGTGTGCGTGTAACAGCGTCCCACAGCAGCCTCCTGGCCACAGGGTCCATCCCGGTCGAAGGCTCATCCAGAAAGATGACTGGAGGCCCACCGATCAGAGCCATCCCTGCACTCAGCTTCCGCTTGTTACCACCACTGCATATGTTGATGGTGACGTATTATTCACACACACTTGCTCAACAAAATACAGAATTATTTAGGCTACTATGTGAACTGTGTGGCACAAAACAGAAAAAGGAATGGCTCAAAACAGTCTACCCACCTGTAACTGCGGTTCAGTTTATCGGCATGAGGCTCCAACAGCAGCGACCTCAAGACATTCTCCACACAGCCAGACACATATTTCTCTGGTATTCCTCTGAGCCTGGCATACATACTCAGAGTTTCTCTTCCTGTCATGTGGTCCAACACGGCATCAAACTGAGGGCAGTAACCAATGCGCTGCTGCACCTGCAATCCAGAGATAAATGCCCTCTTTCAAATCTTGGCCTTTTGAAAGCTATGTGGCATCGATTTATCTTGCTATTGATTTAACAGAAATGTCCTTTCCTTCCATCTCCCTCTGCTCTTACCTTTTTAATGTCCCTCAAGATGCTGTATCCATCAATGTAGGCGTCCCCGGAGGTAACGCTCTCATCACCAGTCAGCATCTTAAAGGTTGTAGTCTTGCCTGCTCCATTGAAGCCCAGGAGGCCAAAACACTCCCCTTTCCCTACAGCTAGAGACAGCCTGTCCACAGCCAGAAGCCTCTCCCCGCTGCTGTACACCTGAGAAGGAGAGATAACAGTGGGTCTGTACCACCTTGTCATATCTCACAGAGACACACATTTCAACCATAAGGCAGTCCGTCTCATTCAGACAAGGAAGACTCCTGTGCTACGTACCTTGCTGAGCTCCTGTAGTATGAGGGGGCTGCCAACCATAGACTCTAATATTGGCTGGCACTCCAGGACCCTTTTCCTCTCTTCGGCCACGTCCCTGTCCTCTGGAAGCTGTGCTGCATCCTCTATAAGAGGTACCTAACACACACATACGTATGACAAAAAAATAACAACCACAAGAAGTAAGACATTGTGTCCCAATGTCACAAGGTGATGTCATGTCTTCTGGCCAGAGTTTTTTTTGAAATACTTTACAAATAGTTTACTATGTAATAGTATGTCACAGAGGTAGACTGAAATAATATACATTTAATTACACTTCATGGACAAGATTACGCATGCGGCGCTAAATTACATAACAATGGAAACTGGAAACCGTAATCTTCAACCTATAACTCTTGTCATAAAAGCATTTAGGGCCACAACTAACGATAACAACTATCTGACAATAATTTTCTCAATTCATCGTAATAACAAAAAATGGCTGTGGTAATTTGCTGAAGCCAAAGACAACGTCTTGAAATTGCTTGTTTTGTCCGACCAACTGTCTGAAACCCAAAGAGATTCAAGAAAATTAGGAAATTCTCAGAACTGAGAGGCAATGTTTGGCACTTTTTCTTAAAAAGTTAAAAGATTAAAAGATTATTAATTATCAAAACAGTTGCAGATTAATTTCCTGTTGATTAACTAATAGATTAATCAAGGAATCACTAAAGTGTTAGAAGTTTCAGACTTTCAGATGAGATATGCAATTCTTAAATGTGAAAGAATCCCTACAGTAAAATCGATGTGCTGATGAATGCAGAGGTCTTAGAAGTGTGTAGTAGCAACTCGTCGACTTTTCTGCCTGATAAAGTGCGGCTGAGACTGGTTTTATTACGTGAGGAGTCATATATGAAATGTATCAATTTTGGAAAAACCAATGAACATATTTATCAAAATTCTATTGATTTAATTCAAGACTATTGCCCATGATATGATAAAACCATTTACAGGGGCATCTGCACCTAGAGGGCAGATAACTTTGCTTCTTTGAAGTTCTGTATTAGTCACATGCTGCTTTGAAATCTCACAAATCAAAATGCTAATTGACTTTTATAAGAGACAAATGTTGCCAACTGCCATTAAACCTAATATGAACCACACTAGTTTCTAAGTGTGATGATCCTTTTCATAAAATGTTAAACATGTTGTCTACTCCCAGTGTTTGAATCAAATCTGCCATTTACTTTGTGGATCCACAACCACTACTCTAGTTGTCTTTAGAAAAAATAAAAAATAATAGTCCATCAACGCTCTGAGCGAGTTCTTGACTATTTAGAGACAGACTGCAGAAGAAATAAAATAGTTTAAGAATACGTTCTTGGCTATTAAAAGATTTTTGTCAGCAGGGCTGTACCGGGTTTTACAAGGTTTGCCGAAGAAAAGAACTAAGCTTTGCGGTGATGACCACATCGAAAAAGATAAGAGTATACTCAAGAAAAGCTTCTGTAAATATGGGGAATGAAATCTCAAAGCCGTGCGACGCATCTGGACCCATAGTGGGTGAGATGGTTAGAAAATATGGACCGGACTGCTTGATATATCTGTCATATTGGTCAAAAAGCTGAGTCCAGGAAAGTTATTTTATCTGCTTTTATATATTTAACTGTTTTAACTGCTCCTCAATGTTTAATTTCTTATACTGCACTGTAACTTTTTTTTTTGTCTCGTGTTTTTAATTTTTTTTTAATCTGTTTTCATGTAAATCTGTTTTTAATTTTTTTAATCTGTTTTCATGTAAAGCACTTTGAATTGCCCTGTTGCTGAAATGTGCTATACAAATAAAGCTGCCTTGCCTTGAGACTTTTTTAGGCTTCAGTTTGAATATGTTTAACAACACTTTGAAAATAGTTTCTCAGAGAGACCCCCTGTGCAGTGCAAGCTGTGGTTGGTTGCTAGGAGATTTCTGATTCAACTGGAAAGTTTCCATTCTCCCAAACAAAACACACACAAAAAACACAGAAAAAGACAAACCCTGCCTTGTTCACAGCTCCCACAACTCATCTACCTGTTTACGTCTTCTGCCCAGGGAGGTGAGGAATCGCCGGAGAGTGCGGACACACTGCAGCTCGATGACAAACAGCAGAATAATAAAGACTACACCCTGCAGTGAGAAGGCCACGAGGAAGCGTCCCACACCAGGCTCCGACATCGAGAAATAGTTTTTCTGGTACGTGATGTCTAGAACAAGAAAAACACTGAGTTAGGTCAAGTAAATTAAGGGTAGAAATATGGAGGGTTTACAGAAGATATCTGATCATTCAATTATTAGTGTTTATTTTGGTGATTGAAAACTGGATTATAAAAATACAATTTAAATTGAGTCGGATGCATAATGCACCAATTTTTCTCTTTGCTTCCCCTACAGAAGTATGAACCAACCCCATCATCCCAATATATGTGTGTAATACTGCCACCCACATTATGACTCATCGTTATAATCATATCTTCTAGATCACATATTAAATGCAGGTACTAGACTGCATCTTCATTGTTTTAAAACTAAAATCTTACACGGGACCACCTCTACGAAAAAAGAAAAATCAAAAAACACACACACACACACACACACACACACACACACACACACACACACACCTCCATTGGGGGATATGCCTACTCATGGCTTCTCTACCCCTCTTCTCTTAATTATTTACATAGCGATGGAGTCTAATCGCCAATTCTGTACATTTATTTTGCACCTTTCAACAACGTCTCTCCTGATTGAACTTACTTAAGTAGTTGCACACTTTCTCACTGAGTCGACTGGAAGTGCAAAACGAGATGAATTCGTAGTTCTGGTAGAACTGGCTGAAGGACATACCCAGGCAATAGTTTGGAAAGATCAGGAACACCTTATCCAGTAAGTGTGACAGGTCCTGCAGGTTCAACTCTGAAGAAGGAATTCATAAGGAAACATTCTTTTATTTTCATTTTTTTTTTTTTTAAATAGATTTTTCACCCATTTTTCTCCTGATTTGGTGGTTATCACTGCCAACTCCCACGTTGACCTATAAAGCATTTGGACAGCCACTTGTGTTCTCACTATCATCTGAAAACCCTGCTCCTCTTCATACGTGCAACCCAATCAACCAGTAGGAGTTGCTCGAACATGATCCCTCATTGGCTTCCCACCACAAATACTGCAATGTGGGACACAGCCGAGCCAGAAGCACTGCACTGGGAACTGAACCCAAAGCTGTGAAGGGGTTGGCTTTTTTTCCTTAGTGCCATCGCCACACTGCACTCAAGATGTATTCAGCCAAACCCGAACATTTTTAAAATCCTTAAAACTAGAACATACTGGCCCGAACATTACACAGTCATTTTTATTAACTTTAAATGTCTTCCATTGCTAGAAGCCCACGTCTGCTCCTCTCACCTGGGATGGTCATGATGGTGACAGTCAGAAAGGTGGCCGTGCCAGAGATCATGTTGAAGATGGTGAGGCGTGTGTAGGCAGTAGCGGCAGTGGAAAAGAAGAAGCTGAGCAGGTACATGAGAGGCACAACAGCCCAGCCATACAGCAGCAGTAACAACAACACATCTACCAGGTGGTTGTTGTCTACAAAAGCCTTGATTCCAAATGCCTGAAACACCACCTAAGAGCATAAAACAATGAGACATGAGACTGTACAATGCATACATGAATGTTATGCATACTGTACTCTCTCTGCCTGGACAACTCTGTTTAGACTAACTTGTAAGTCTCAGTGCCTTTATCCCAACAAGTTATCAGATGTCATACTGACCAGCATGAGGAGACAGGGCAGCAGGAAATTGACCAGGTCCCACAGCAAGGCAGAAAACCAGAAGTTTGACAGGTAGACACCGCTGACCTGCTGGACATGCTTGGACTTGATAGAGGACTCTGTTACAAGCAAGAGGGCAAATGTGCTGGACAGGGAGGCCATACCGTACATCAGGTTGATGGCGATGATGAAGCCTGTCTTTCCCCTACAGATTGATTGAAAAAAATAAGGAGGTGAAAAAGGGTTGATGACAGGAGGAAATTGAAGTGAAATGGTGCAAAGGAAAGGCAAAGAAATGGCCCGAAAGACAGACAGACATAAAATACACGACTGCTCTCTTGAGCTCCATCTGTTCAAATAGTGTAATGGCTAAACAAAATATCTGGGGTTTAAATCAATATTAAGTCTTTATTTTATATTATAACATTTTATTAGTCTTATTATTTCAAGTCTTTTCTGGAGTTTCAGAAATTTTTTATTAATACTTGTATTTTACCTTTAGCTTTATACTATAGCAAGTGTGTAAAAATCAAGTTTCTTGTTACTGTGCGTGCCAAAACAAATTCATGTTACTTCTCTCTTTCCCTCCACTCCACTCACTCATTGAGCTGGCTGTGGGCGATCTCAGACAGGTTGCGTGGCATGGGGTAATTGCCCGTCTGGATGGAAGCATTCGGACCTGCTAGAAGTTTGAACAGAGCGTTGTCCATCAACATTAGGGATGTGGCGGGTGTATGGTAGCCCTCGTTATTGAAGTAGGCTGTTGCTTCTGCAAATCGGCTGCTGCTGCCACGGAAAGCAGCACCCACCACACAGTGCTCATTAAAGCTGCCACCTTCTTCCTCTGCCTGGGTCAGGATGAAATCAGTGAAGTCTGATGATGGGGAGCGGGAGGAAAGGGGCATATGGTCAGTAAATACTCAGCTAAGCAGTCAAACCAAGTCCCTGTCTCTCTCACGATGCTTACCTGTGATATTGACGAGCTGGCCAAGCTGGGCAGAGAGCTGTGAACTGTATGTATTTGCCAGGGCAGAGGCCAGGGGACCTACGGCAGGCTGCAGAGCCACAGGGACCCTGGTGGAACCATAGCGGCTGAGTGCCAGCCTCAGCTGAGGAGCGTCCTGGTGATTGGGAATGGTGCGTGCCACAACTAAAGCCAGAACGGTGAAGATCAAAGGGACCAGGAACTGAGCCACCATCACCTTCCAGTTTCTCCAGCTGTACAGGGCCCTCTTCAGGAACATGGCATAAAACTGTTGCAGGTGTAGTCTGGCCTGATGGGAGAGGAAAGGGGAACAGAAATGTTAAAAATGAATGAATGATATTAATGACTCAAGATTAATGACATGCAGAAAATAAGCATCAGCTTCCATCCTCTTATCTCACCCCAGTGTTTAGCTTGATGTTGGAGCAGTCCTCTGAGATGAGCGTGCCGCTGTCTGTGAAGTCAGTGACATCGGTCATGCCGCTGCTGCTGCTGGCGTCATCTGTGGCCCAGTCATGGGAGCGTCTCTCATGTTGATACTGCAGTGCTGGCAGCTGGATTGCCTGGATGTCCAAACTAGAATCCACCAACTTTCCCACCCTGAACACACAAATCAGTCTGTGGTTATATACTAACTTAATGAAAACAGGAAAAATAAAGATCATTAGAAAAGATCATTATACAGTATTTCATTTCGGATTAAGGATTAAAACAATAATTCTTTTTTTAGTTTTTATTAATGGTAGCAGTGTTACTATCTAACTGACAAGGCATTTTACTTGGCTGCAAAAAACTAAACGCCAGAAGGGAGCTAAATGACCAAATGTTCAAACAGCAGCTTTTCTTGGTATCACGTTTGATGTTTAGTGTTTATGGCCAGAACACACTGATGGACTCGGTATGACTTTTGCAGAGCTACCATAACAGGCATTTTTATATTTAAATATTATGGTAGAGGTCTACATGGGTACGAGCCGGGACCCGTACAGGTTCAGATCCATTACATTTATACATCTGTTGGGTGTTGGCGTTGCATAGTTTGTCCCCCAGAGGGAACTCTACAACATCCCTTTTGGCAATACTCGTGTTTAACCCTTTAAGTTTCATAATCTTAAGTTTGTATTTTTATAAATTTTATTCATCAGAACTTTAATATATTTTGATGTTCCTCTGTTCTGTTGTGACAATAAAATAATGTTAGGGAAATCGGTTTATGTTTTGTTACGCGTTAAAAATCCTTTATCGGTCGGGCTCTAATCGTCATTATACTTAAAAATAGCTCAAACGAGTCGCATTTGCCATACGTCACCTTGACAACAAGTGGACTTTAAAGATGAAATGACAATTGAATTAGCCTGGATGTATTTGGACATGGACGATGGATTATATGTGTAATGGCCAGGCACAGGGGAGAAGGCTACTAATGTTACATTAGTAAGACACAAAGTTCAGTTGTGACAACTTTTAAATTAACGTTAATGTGAACGGATCCGGACAAGTTTGGGTCCAACATTTCTCGATTATGCATGGGTCCGGGTCCCAGCTTTCAATTAATAAACCGGTCTGGTTTGGTTCCGGGTAGAATTTCCAGGTCTTTTTGAGTTTGGGTACAACATTTTGGACTCGTGAAGACCTCTACTATATAAAACCCACTTCCTTTTGCTTTAGATTCTACTGATCTGGAATATTACAAAGACACATTTGCCAATGTCATATTTCTCCCACCTGAGGAAAACCTCTTCCATAGTGGTTACTGAAGCTCCATAGCTGGCGATGCCCAGCTCCTCTCTGTTCATCTCCAGCTCAGCAAACAGCAGCTCAAACCTGAGAGCAAACACAAAGTGCGTCAGGGAAACACATTACACACTACCTCACAGTAGGACAAATGTGATCACTCAATATAACAATATGAGCTCTCATAGTGTAAAGCTGCCAAATTTCACTCTGTATCACAAATAATGAAATGTAATGGAAATGTAATATTGTGCCTTTAGTTCTGCCTTACACCTAATCATAGAACAGTAGTAAGGATCACTGTGGAGTCAAAGTCCAATTTGTGGGGAGAAAAATATTGATTTTCAGGATATAAAAAGAACATAAAACAAGGTAACAGGACAGGTGGTTATAAAGAAAGAAATAACCTAAAGTGAGATAGAAATTGAAAGATTGTGGTAAAGTAAGAGATTAAATATTTTAGTATATTTACCACACATTTAATTTTTTGTGTATTGTTTTAATGAGAGAGTTTGATGTACACAGGCAAAGACAGAAAAAAACATTTGGTTACTATCTGTATTTATTATAATAATTTTATTATAAATCATATACCCATTGTTAGTGAAGACTGGCCCTTTTTGACAGAAGTTGCCATTTAGTTACAATGTTCAGCAGGTGTGATTTCTGGTCGATGGTCGTCGTTCTATCCTTAAAGCCACTTCACACTTTCCACTGTGTTATTGTGAGTATTCTACGTATGAACAAAGACCTGACTGACTCACCTGCTAGTGCTTTCTTTGGGCAAGATGTAAGAGAGCTCTGCCCCCGCGCTGCTCTCCAGTGTGGCATTAGGAACATACATGTGGACAAGGCGGGTGATCTCGGACACGTTACAAAGAGCATCCTTTACTATCACCATGTGGTAACCAGCACCTGGTGAGCAGAGGAAAGGAGGCCTGTATAATTAATTGTAACAATGATGTACGTGCCCATTATCAACAATGATATAGTTGAATTACTGGATTTTCAATTCTCCTGAATGTCCAGGTCTGCTATATAAAGAGAATGACATCTGGCTGCAGCTATTTTCACTCCACTCTTCACTTACCATATTTGCTCTTAAGGAAGAGTGGTGACCCGCTGCATTGCAGCTCTCCTCCTGCCATGATGGCGATGCGGTCACCGAGCAGGTCGGCCTCGTCCATAAAGTGCGTGGTGAGCAGGATGGTGCGACCGTGCTTCTCCCCTTGCAGAAGGTCCCAGGTGGCACGTCGAGCTGATGGGTCCATTCCTGATGTGGGCTCATCTAACATCACCACCTGGAGATTAAGTTAAAGATAAAGAGATGAGACGTGGTTTATGTGAAGGAAGGATGGGACAAAAGGAATGAGAGTGAATAATTCTTCACCTTGGAGTCTCCAATGAGGGCAATGCCAATGGAGAGTTTCCTCTTCATGCCACCAGAGAGGGTCTTGGAGCGAGCCTGTCGCTTGTCCTCAAGGTTCAGGATACGAATGGTCCGGTCTACCTCATCTGGAATCTTCTCTTTGGAGAAGCCTTTCAGCTGGATATCAAGCAGATAAACACACAAATAATAAAACCCATAGTTCAATAAAAAACCTCTAGGAAAGTTTTAACAAAAATGGGCCACATAACTTTTGTAAAGTTAGAATTTATGGCAGAGCCACGATTACATTAGACTGTAGAGGTGAACCTAATAAAATAACCAGTGGGTGTATTTATCATATGGAAACAAAGTCAACACCGCACAATACACTTTCAACTACATTTAAATTAAAAAAAAACCATCTCTATCAACAATGAACAATAAACTAATGAGTGCATGACAAGAACAAAGATTCAGCTGAAGTATATGCGTGTGCGTTTTTGTGTATAAGTGCATGATTGTGCGAGTACCTGAGCGTAGAAGAGCAGGTGCTCTCTGACAGTAAGGTTATCAAACAGTACGTCGTGCTGGGGACAGAGTCCCAGACTGCGGCGGATCATAGCCATGTCCTGACAGATGTCGTAACCGTTGATATAGGCCCTGCCACTGGTGGGAGGAAACAACCCTGCGAGTAACAAACACACAAAGGCAACCAGTTGAGTTCAGAATATTTAGGTGGCATGTGTGCTTGATGTATGTATGGATGTGTGTGTGTGTGTGTGTGTGTGTGTGTGTGTGTGTGTGTGTGTGTGTGTGTGTGTGTGTGTGTGTGTGTGTGCATGCGTGTGCATGCGTGTGCATGCGTGTGTGTGTTTGTGTTTGTGTTCCAGCTGGTCACCTGTCAGCATGGACAGTGTTGTTGTCTTCCCAGCACCGTTGTGTCCTAGCAGCACCGTGATCTGTCCCTCAAACATGTTCATTGTAAGATCCCGCACAGCCTGCCGTGTCTTGTTGCCTACTTTGAATTCCTGTCCAGCAGATAAACCCAAAATATGTACATGCATTACCTGAACAAAAAAACATATAGGGCCAGAGAAACCTTGTCGCATATTTAGCATCTCACTACTGCAGTAGAATCTTTAATGATTGTCTACACGTTGTTTTGGACACTTGCACCATCTGCACCCTTTTACAGTGAGATGACATGTTGACCCTCTGGGTGTCTGTTTTGCTGCTCACCTTAGCGAGGTGTTTAATCTTTACCCCGGAGACTAGTCCAGCTGGCTCCTCCTCTATGAACTCCCCTTTCAAAGCCTTTTCTGCATCCTCCTCTTCCTCTTTCTCATTCACCAAAGCCATGCGGGGGCTGCTGCACCAGTATGAAGGCTGATGAAGATGAGGCACATGTGGGGATTAAGAGAGAGTGAGGGATGGAGTTAGGAAGTGGGTTGGGGTGAAACAGGCCTTAGTCAAAAAGCTGTATAAAATGGTACTTTACAATTCTAGTATTCATATTCAACATATTTCCACAAGATCTTTTATAGAATGAAAGTCAAAAGTTACGTTATATATTGCACACATGATGTGATGTATGCATTTCTCAGGTGTTTTTCAATAAAGCAAAGTAACTACAGGACGCAATGATAATTCATAAAAAAAACTAAAGAAAGATAGAGTGGGTCAACATTAACATTGTTCTTGGGGATATTATAGGGGATCGTTTCCTGACCGAACCTCCCTCTGGTGCACTTCCTAAGGACCAGTGTCAAACCTCCACTTTCTACATATCACACCCATGAAAACAATGGACATTGAGTGCGTCAACATCTACTCCACACCCTGCTGGCAGTCTCTTGGATTCCTGACTACTGGGAAATGGGTGAGCGTGTGAGCGTGCGTGCGTGTGTGTGTGTGTGTGTGCGTGCGTGTGCGTGTGTGTGCGTGTGTTTGTGTGCGTGTGTGTGTGTGTGTGTGTGTGTGTAAAGGCACGCCATTTCGTAATAATCCAGTTGTTATAAACATAAACCTTATTTGTGTTGGCTTGACACTTCCTGTTATTCTAGTCAGCTGAATCCAAAGACTTCCTCTGGCCGATACGTAGGGACCTCAATTTTTCTATCCCATCCACGGTCACTTATCAACGCTACACTGAGTGCAGCAATTTCTTTATTCTATGGTCATTTATCTCTTACAGGAGACGTCGGCCTTGCAACTACCTTAGGGTGCTGTAAGTGCTTAAGACCACCTACTCGCAGCGTTCACATGACAATGTGTCTGTAACTGTAAACCACAATGAAAAAGCCACGTCAGACTGGGGTTCAATTCCTGGTAGCGACGGTTCAGGCTTGTTCAGGCCTTTCAACAAAACATGTCACTGGTCATGTCCTTTTACTGCACTAGTAATATCAAGTATCATGTCCGTAAGTTAGGTGAATGAGCAAGTATGTATTTATTGTCTTAACTTCCTGTATCTGTATCCTCATCTATTGTCTTAACAGGTTTGCTATTGCCACATATCTTATATGAACTCCACCAGACTGTAAATGGTTGCACAAAAATTCATACAAAATGCTCAGTGAATGATTTTATATAAAAAAAAAGAAGAAGAAATTCACCATTTGTTACAAGTTTCTTTAAGACAAATTGCAGGAAGAACAAAGGCAAATAGCTTTTTTTTTAAATCACTTTTCCTGATGAAAATGTGAATGTATATCTAGTTTATACAAAATATCCAACCACACGTTTAACAGGTATATTAAAACAATATCAAGTAATTAATAAATATGGTTTAAAATGTTACAAGCGTAACTGAAAGAAATGTGCTGAACTTAGACAGTATACGCTACTGCAAATTATACCAGGACTATGAAAACACATTACACTGTTTGTTACTTAGAAAGATGTTTACTAGAACCAACCTGATGATTAGGCGATATTTTGTTCGTACACAACTTCCCCATTTTTTTCAGTTTACTTCTTTTAAGTTTGAATTAGTAACTGATACTGCAGTAGAGACTAAAAGGCACTGTGAGGAGGGACAACATTATCAGATAACTGCAATTATCTGAAACATTTACATCGTTTCTGAATGCTATATCTGTTCATACTTTCATCCCACTAATGTAGCTGTATTCGGATACCTTCCCTGAGAATGTGAGTGTGTGCAAGTGTGAGCCGCTCAGCTTTGAAACATACCAGTACGAAGAAGTAAGATGGTAGAGGCACTCCGTACTCTCCAGGAAAAACTGCCTCCATGTACCAGGCCACCAACCCATATAGCACAGAGTCAAACAGCAGCAAGCTTAATACCTGGGCCAGGGAGAAGTCATCATCCACCGTCACAGAGTCAAACAAGTTTGACCACTGGATTCCCGTTCCTACAGAGGGGAGAGAGATGAGATAAACATTTTTTAAAATGCTGTTTTAACAGACAGAAACGGAGAAATTGAACCTGACTTCCTAATATAGACATAGTTCAACTTTGACCACAACGTCAAGTCTCACCTTTGCCTTCAAACATTCCTATGAGCTGAGCTCCCATGGCCATGGCCACGTTAGAGATGAGGCAGGCTGACACCTTCTGGGCATGGCTCAGCAGGTCGTAGCGTGGCCACAGGAACAAATAAGGCAGGTAGCTCACGAAATAGATGAAGCCACCCGCTGCTGCTGCCACATTTGCTGAAGATAGAAAAGAAAAAGAGGTTAAGGGGATGCTGAACAATAGTAAGACTAGATAGAAAGTAAGTTACAGAGGAAAACACACACACACAAACCTCTCAAAAGGGCACTTGTGGCAGACATTGTGACATTTCGAGCGTGTGGAACACGCATTGACTAGAAAGAACAGTGGGTGGGGAAAGTATCCAGATAGCTGTTCGCACAAAGACAGCTAAGAAAGAAAAAAATCTGTCTTTGTTCAAAAATGGCCAAGGAGGGCACTGTAGGATCCTTCTGTATGTTCTGTAAAAGCCCCTCATCACTGTCCGTTTCCTCTTCTCTCTACAAATCAGAAAGTATATGGAAAACCCTTGAACCTAGTTGGGATTCATTATGTAACGATCGTTGGGTTTGTTTTTATTTATGTACAGTGTCAAGAGGGAAAACGACATGATGATGCGCTTTCTTCAGCTCATGTTCAGTATCTGTAAGTTAAGCAGTAAATGACACAATTTTAATGACTTAAGTCAAGCTTTCAAATACCACAGTTTGGGCAATTATTCTTCGACCACAGACAGGCCAGGCAGAGAGAAAGCAGGAAATAGAAAGGAAGAGCAGAACAAGATTTTAAAAATTACACCTAAGGTAACTTGGCTCATACTGTCAAAGCCAAATAGGAAAAATGGCAGGTGATAGAAGACAGAAATACTATCTTTTTTCTTTAACTCAGCTCCTGTGGACAAAAGGCTTTTAAGGCTTTCCAATCAATTATAATCAAAGGAATGTTTATTATCAGTGTTAAAAAAAAAGCTAAAAAACAACATAAACTACAGCACGGCTAAGCAAGTTCATAGGTGCAACTGCTTTGGAAACAGCAGCATAAAACTGAGGCTGTGACGAGCACTTGTAACCTGAGCTGCTTTGTTGCAGAAAGTTGGAAGGAGACACTTTCATTCAGATGCTGCTCTGAGCACAAAGCACAAAGAGGGAAAGACAAGGAGGACATGAGAAAAGAGAGATAGGATTTAAATAGTTTTCTTTATCATCTATGTTATTCAGGCCGGACAGGGTTCTTTAATTTCATGTGGCTGAAGACAGACACAGCTGAGAACTACTTAAAACAAGAAACATACCAATTTTTAAGTGAACAAAACATTTCTCTTTACCAAGAAAATGCACCATACAATATCAGCAGCAAAAAAAATAGATGCGCTGATTTTCACAAAGCAAGAGACTGGCAGTCAAAGAGAGGCATATTTATCATTCAGGAAAGAGTGGACAGACACAGAAACACACACCTCGTGAGAAGAAGGCACTGATCATGAAGCTGAAGTTGATGGTGGCCACAGTGAAGGCGAGCAGGAAAACAAAGACAAGTGTGGGGTCGCTGTAGGTCAGCACCGCTCCGTTAGGGCTCACCTAAAACAACAGTTAGAAAACAGATAGTTCCAGTGCTCAGTTTTACAGCCTCTAAATGAAGAATGAACTCATTCCTGCACTTCATGTTGAAATTGTGATGCTAAGCTATTGTTCAGTAACTACACTGCTCAACACAAAACAAATATCTAATTGTTATGAACTGGTTATTATAACTATTATAACTATATGATAATTGGCTTTACAGCAATTTCTCTTTTTCACTCTCTTTTCCTCTTGGTTTTAAAACCCCTGTAAAGCACTGCCTCTCGTGTCTTAGTTAATCAAGTCACAATGTATAGCTTGGCTGCATATTTGAACACTAAATAAATACCTACTGCAGGTATTTCCACTAAATACTACTGTAGATAATGATATTGGATTAACTTTTACTTATCTAAGAAACTGCTTAAATTTGGGTTGAAGGTATTACGTGCTGGAATGTGGCTTATGCAACTATATTTTGTAACACAAACTCACCTGGATACAAAGGAGCAGAGTGACAAAAAAGATTGAAATGGAGAGGAAGAGGAAGAACATGAGGAACCAGGCACTCCAGTGGAGCCAGTTGCTGAGACCCATCATCCTCATGTACTCCTAAAATGCACCAAAAAAAAAAGTGGATCAGTTGTATTGCTAATTTCAGCACCAATAAAAACATCCCTTTTAGAGACACACAAACACACCTTGAGCTTCCTTTCCTTCTCCTGCACCACAGATCGTACTATGTTGAGGGAGGTGTAGGTAAAACTGAGCACCAGTAGTAGGGGCAGTTGGTTCTGAATGGCTAGGATGAAGACGTCATATATAAAGGCAGGGTAAGGAAACCGCGACAGGACCACTCTGACATGTCCCAGCAAAGAGGCAGCAGACGTTCTGTTGTAAGAGTGCATGATGGCTAGGTCCACTGCATGCTGTACAGCAAGGAATCCCTCTCGGAAATAACCTTAAAAAGAGAAAAGAAATATTAACGCTGAAGAAATGATGTTGATGTTTATGTAAGTAATGACTCATGGCACAACAAAACTTACAAAGTGACCTAGAGGCAAATTCCTTCTAACTTCCACCTAAAAGTTAACACGAAAATGGGTAAGAGGCCTTGATGATCAAAAGTGGAGCTGCAGTTGTGAGTTATTATGCATGTGGAGGTTGGAAATCCATATTCATGTGACTCTAAAAGCTTGTCTGTTCTAGTATGCTGTGAGGATGACTTCATCTTTTGGAGCATGCCTATTATGCCTCTCAACTTTGGAACTTTACAATGAAAAAAGGTCTGAGCCACAGCAGAACAGTCTCTTATCTAATCCCCAATTCATCATCATCACCTCATTTAAAAACTTAAATTAAACAACCTGAGGGACAAATGTGAAGATAAAGTTTTGGGGCCCGACACCTTACAAATGCCCCACTAATGATGCAAGGGCACAATGTATCCTGATAGTGCCAACACTAGATGTGCAGGGCCGTGGTTGCCACAGAAACACAGCCTCGCTCCAGAGATTGTGGAAAATAAGTGCATTTCATTTATCCTATACCTCTGTCTCAGCAGAAAAATAAATCCTGTTTGACATGGCTTTTTAAAAGGAAAAATGATTTTCTGAATAACCTCTGTAAAAATGTGTAGTTTTTAAGAATATTTAACATTTATTTTTGGATGACAGGCCCTCTCGTGAAGGTTTGGTAGCATCAAAGACGGGATGTTTTGGCTTAAAGGTAACAGAGAAAAGGGGAGGAAAAAAAAGTGGGAGAGACAGATAAAGGGAGACGAGGACAAAGAGGGTCAAATAAAAAGAGACAGGGGTTCTCACCAGGCGTGCCCCCTTCCTTGTCATACTGCTCCCTTGGCCCTGGCAGCTGAAAGAGGGGATAGAGGCTGAGCGTGTGCCAGTCCAGGTCACTGTTGGGGTTCAGCTCCGACCTCTCCTTGGGTGGGGCATTGCGTGGGGTGAAACTGAAACGCAGGTGGTAACTCACCTGCATACGAGGGTGCAAAAAGAGAGCGGAATTAGTAACCTGTACAAAGCCTAGAGGGGTGGAGCCTACACTATGCAGTGAGTGGCATAACTGTGCCTTTGTTTATTGTTTACTATTGTTCAAAGAAAAACGTTTTTTAAAAGTTGATACACAGTCCTGTGTTGCAGTAGCTTATTAGCTAAAGATTGATACTGGACTGAGAGAAGCAGAGGGCGGAGAAATAAAAACAAAGAGCAAGAATTACGCAAAAGAGAGAAAGAACGAGCGCTTGTGTCTTATGCTTCGTTTGATCACCTTTTGTGTATTTATGTTTTTAAATGGATCTGGCAGCAGGAAGAACTTTCTACAAAGACAAAAAAGTAAGAAGAAAAGAAGAAAGAAAATGCATGAAAATTCTCTCTCTCTCTCGTAAAACAAACAATATGTAACTATGTTGCTTATGTTACACCTCTCTGGGTAATTATGCTTCTGTTAAAATATAGAAAAGCAGCATTTACTCATGTTGTGGCTAGACTCTTCAGTGTCCTTGACACAATTACCAGACAACAAAGCAATGCAGCACTCCTCAGGTGCAAGAATCAAGCATCTACCTGCTACAGTGTGTGACAGTGTGTGTTTGCTGCCTTTAACCTTTAGGGGCAGAGGTTCATCATCGTGGGTGAAGGGGTGCTCAAACACCACAGCAGCCAGCAGCTTTCCTGACAGAGGGTCATTTCTCACATAATCCTCAAACTGCTCCTCTGTCTCAAAGCCACGCACTGGAAAAGAAAACGTACACACACACATTCAAAATAACATTAGTTGTGGTGTGGCATTCATCTCACGTACGTCTGTTTTTAATGCCTGTCTCATTGCCCAACCTAGGTGCTCGCTACTCTCACTGACAGCCTACTGAATTCTATAGCCAATATTATCATTACAATAGGTCAAATGCGAGACATGCATCACATAAAAAGGGAAGAGATACGCACAAAACTAAAACACGAAGGACGTCAAAGCAGTCCAAATTAAACTGAATGAAAACAGAGAGCAGGGTAAAAAAATAGATAAAACAAATTTGTTTTTCTTTTCACTTTTGATTACATTTCTTTCTTTTCCAGAGCTGGAAATCTCCATGGCATTATTTCATTTCACTCATCAAGCACACATGAAGGTAAAGTATTGAGTCTGGCAAAGGACGTCAGTATTACACATTAGTCCCAGAGGTAAATCTAGGTCAGTTTCATAAAGTAAACACTTGCAGATATACAGGGCACAGAGAGAAACAGGTCACTGCCAACTAGCTGCCAAACTTCACTTCAGCTGTCTGTGTTGGGTAATGGTGAAATGGTTAGCAGTTTAATGCAGTAGTTACTAACCGGGGGTGGTTCCAGGGCTTACTTTTGCAGTTGTTGTACATGGAAAGATTGTGGAGTAGATAAACTAATTTAGAAAAATATAAAATACGGACTTGCTCAAAGTTATATATTCACATATTTGTGTTTCAGGAAAAAATAAAAAAAATAAAAAAAAACTAGCAAGCTAGCTACACTGACTGCACAGTACACAGCCCCCACCAACCTGAGTCAGTAGTAACACCTTAAAGCCATGTGTGGCAATTCAAAGTACATGAATGCTAGTACATGAATGCTAGTTAGCAAGCGAGCAGACAGTCAAAATAGTTAGCTGAAAGTAATGAATGGTTCAACTTGTTAGCTAGTGGGGTAGCTCAGTCCGTAGGGAGTTGGAATGGGAACCGGAGGGTCGCTGGTTAAAGTCCGAAATACGGAGTGTGGACTGGTAGCTGGAGAGATGCTGCAACCTGGGCGCTGCCAAGGTGCTCTTTAGGCACCAACCCCCCCCCCCCCCAACCACTCAGGGCGCCTGTTCAGCAGTCGCAGCTCACTCACTGACATCTCTCCATTAGTGCATGTATAGGACCTGAGCATGTATGTGTGTGTGTATTTCAGGCCTGTGTGTAGTCTGTAATAACAGAGTGTAAATTGTAATTTCCCCATTGGGAAATAAAGATATAATTATTATTAGCTAAAAAGAATGGCTTAACAGTTGAAATAATTAGCTGAAGTAATGAAAAGTAAAATAATGGTGAAAAGATGAATGACAGCAATGGTCCGTCAGTTCAATGACAATAGTACAAGAAAACAGAAAAGCTATCACTGATGATCTGCACAAGAGATGTCAAATCAACTTTTTTAACAACAACATAAATTTGAGATTACACAATATAGGAAGTCTCATTTCACAATATCGCAATACAGCATGCAAAACATGTGACAACTGAATATCTTTACAACAGAACACCATAAATGTGCTGCCTTTTTTAGTAGTCCCAGTTCAACATTCCTTATTTAAATATGTAAAACTGACATTTAAAATATCACAGGTGTTTTTTAACTGTTCAAGACTACCCCTTCAGTCAGTCAGAACTAGGGCTGGGCAATATATCGATATTATATCGATATCGTGATATGAGACTAGATATCGTCTTTGATTTTGGATATCGTGTTATCTGTCCCTGGTTTTAAAGGTTGCATTACAGGAAAGTGATGTAAATTGTTTAACCTACCAGACTGTTCTAGCTTTTCTATTATTTGCATTTACCCATTTAGTTATTATATACACATTAATGATGATTATTTATCAAAAATCTCATTGTGTAAATATTTTTTTGTAAGCACCAATTGTCAACCCTACAATATCGCCGCAGTATCGATATTGAGGTATTTGGTCAACAATATCGTTCGTGATATTAGATTTTTTTCCATATCGCCCAGCTCTAGTCAGAACATTGAGGTCACAATTTCTGGTCTTTTGTGTGCATGACATACTGAAGTTTAACCTTGATTATTCCCCTCCACCTACCCTTCTGGACGCCGAGGCCACCTAAATTATTCATTAATGGCTGAGCTGGGATCTCACACGTCTGTGTACACAACAACCTGCAGTTACACAGATCTGTCTACCTGCTACTACATCTCTGCCTTCAGCCTCACAGGACTGTTATTTGTCCATCATGCTGATTGTCTGTCAGCATAAAATCAAATATGTAAACAGCTTGTCAGTCAGACTGTCTGCATGTTTATCTGAATAGCTGGTCAGGCAAACGTGTGTGTGTGTGTGTGTGTGTGTGTGTGTGTGTGTGTGTGTGTGTGTGTGTGTGTGTGTGTGTGTTTCCTTTTCCCTATCTAAATCCCCAGCTGATAGATACAGTCTGACACAACATTAGGGTGTAGCCTGTTGGCTCTCCTAGGGTCTATTTCTAGAAGAACCAGTATTCCCACCTCTGTCCCAGATTACAATTGGTGCCAAGGCTGTAGTATTTGTTTTACTGGTTATAATTGTGGTACTGAAAAAAAAAAAGTAACGCCTGCATACTCCAAGCCACATAAATTTAACGCCAATGTTTCAATTTGACATGGATCTTTATTAGGTCAAAATGTTTTATGAAGTCATTCAGAGAATGGCCATATGAAAGGAATAGTTTGACTTTTTGGGAAACATAAATATAAGGCTATAGTCAGCAGCCTGTAGGTTTAGCTTAGCATAAAGACTAGAATCATGGGGAAATATAACCTCCTATAAAACCACAAAACTTTTGTTTTACGTTTCGGATTTTGAACTGGTTAAAGAAACAAGATATAAACGTGTTTGTTAGATTTTTCACCTTTATTTTTTAAGGAAGGAGTACACTGAGAGCAATGCTCTCTTTTTAAGGAACGCCCTGATAACATTCACACAGTTACACATTCACACCTGGAAACTGATCTGCTGGTCACTGAGCAGCTCTCCTGAAACAGTCGGGGTTAAGTGACTTGCTTATCACTTTCCCCTACCCAAATTTATCCTGCAGGTCCGGGGGATTTAATGACAAGCTTGCTTCACCAACCTTTAGGCCACCACTGCCCATTTGGAGATGCTTTTTAATACAAGCCAACATCGTTGTACTGAACCCGCCACCCACTTCCTGCCCAACTATTACCCACCTGAAGAGAGAGCCAGGCTCCCTCGCACATCCTCGGCCACCTGACGCACCACACTGGAGTTACCGGGCACATAAGCCAGCTGCAAGCTGTGCAACAATCTACCGGGCAGTACGTCAACAGCGTAGCTCTCATAGACGGTGGCATTTGGGTAGTCCTTAAAAGGCACCTTCTGACGTAGCACGATGAGGATGCCGGAGAAGAGCAGGGGCAGGAGTATCTCCACCAGAGTTACCAGGATTTGACGTTTCTGGAGAGCAGGAATAGAGATAATTTGTCATCTGCTTGATAGGGGTGTATGAGGTATGACAAAAAGAGGCAGAAGATTAAAAAAAAGAGTGAAAGAGGAGTTTATATAAATGAATATGACGCACAAACTGAAAAGGTATTGTGATTAACTATGCTATGTTTGACAGACTATTCATGATTTTAAGTAACTCAATACCTTCATGAAAATTAATAAATGGCTCCATATTTCAGCAACAGGAGAGCAATGTACAATGAGACACTCAAAACTGAGAGCACTGCAGCGTTTAACAGCAAACACAACCCATCAAACTTTCAATATGCTTTGAAAATGCTAACTACTGTACACATCATTTACAGTCAAAATGAGATCTGGGTATTATTCAGAATTGAAATTAGAAAATTTCACAGACAGTTGACACAAAGCATAATATAAACGGTCTCCTACTGTTGAGTGATTGGAATACAAAGGGACTTGGACAGTTTCAGGACATTACAGTCAATCTCAGAGGGGCGTCAATATCAGACCCTCCAGTTTCAGCACTCAAATGATCACTTGGAGGAATAAATATAAGCCAAGTTTGTTTTAATGCATGAATACATTTGGTCATAACATTATTCACAGCATTCAACTTGGAGCTGAATGCATGGCTAGTGTTGTTTATTTTGATCAGAGATTACCTGATTTAAATAACAGTGTTGTTGTGATTTATGTTCTATTTTATGTATTGCTGAAAACATGTCTACACTCAGCAAAGTAAGGAATCAAAGTTAGTATTATTCTGGTATCAGTATTAAAACACTAACACCCAGTACTGTATCATTACATTTATTTTGGTCCTAAATCTGAAAAATGCAATGCTAATTGTTAAGCACAAATCATGTCTTCTGTTTTTAATCACCACATCTGGTTTGGTTTACTGTAAGGCTGCTAAGATACTACTCTAAATGGGCCAAACACTACTGTTTAATTCATTAAAAAACTTTGTACTTTTATCAAGCATGCATATACATGTAAGTCTTGACACCACTGTAACTTCTAAAATTAGTTATTTATGTGTGTGCATGTGTGCGTGTGTGCATCCACGCATGTTACAGCCTCAGTATCCAGGAGAGTCAAAGTATTCGCATTGCCTCTGATACCAGTGCGACAGGGTCCATGTGGACAATACTGGGGTAATTGTCTCAAGCACTACCAGACAGTATCAAATTTAAACATAAGCTATCACCTAGAAATCGTTAACCTTGTCAATTAGGTGTATTACAGGTGAACCATTGAGAATATCCTGACCGGCTGCATCACCGTCTGCTATGGCATCTGCAGTGTCCCCAACTGTAGCTTTACAGAGTGTGGTAAAAAACTGCTTAGCACGTCATCAGGACGAAGCTGCCATCCATGGAGGATCTCTACACCCAGCCATGCAGGAAGAAGGCCAACAGAATTATCAGAGACCCCAACCACAAACTGTTCAGCCTGCTGCTGTCTGGCAGCCGGTATCTCAGTATGAATATACATTTACTACATTCCTGTTTACATTCAGTTTATCCATTTGCAATTACTGTCTAACACAAATATATTTTAATTTTATTTATGATATATTTTCCCTATATTTTAACTTGCACTCTGTAATGTCTTAGACTTAACTGACTGGCTTTTACAGGCCTGAATTACAATGTCCACATTTTGCTTGAGTAGGTAAAATGTCATAATGCATTTTATTTGGTAATACAGTTTAAGTGATTAACATGCACTCTGTGTATATTTTCTCCAGCCAAGATGCACTGCATTTTTTTTCCTTGCCTGGGCCTAATAGAGTCTCTGTAGTCTCTAGACAACTGGCGGAGCAGGGAGTAGATAAAGGGAGATGGAGCAACAACCTCAGACCACACATGCTATGCAGCAGATAGCCAATTCCATTTCTGGAGAGTTTCTGGCAGCATTGTGCAACCATCAACTGATAATAATGTTCAAAACTATGCAAGCTGCCATTCAGAGCAATACACTGGCCCTGTTTAAAGTAAAAATTCCTTCCTATCTTCTGACCGAGCCTGAACCTGATATGATTTTCCATGAACTACATAATGGTGCAAACCTCGAAGGAACTGCTATGTTGACATGCATGTAAGACGGTGAGTCTTTCTTGGAGATTTTGAGTTGTGATCAGGTTTGTGTGTAACATGTTAAATGAAATATGAAGGTGAATACTTCCATAATTGCAATATAACAGAAAATATATTTACATGTGTGCATGTGTATCTCCTGTATATACAGAATACATAAATTGCTCATAACTTTTCACCCCCTTTCCCTTTTTCTTAAAGCTTTAGTGCGTAACTTTTTGATATTAATTACAAGCCATTGCCAAATGAGTTGCTACAAAGCTAAATCAGCTCCATAAAACTCTCTCTGTATTTCTCAGTATGGCTATGTTCAGAAGATTGTGTCGTCCGGTGACTTTCCCGCGCAGAAGCTCGAGTGAAGATAATTACCTCTTCTGAAGAGTCCATCATGTTTTTTTAATCCTCCGTGTCCTCCTTGGCTACAAGCAACAACTGTGTGGAGGAGGGGTTGGGGCTGCGCGCCGACAGTTTTGTTGTCATTACGTAGAATTCCTATGAGGGCGGCAGAAACTACGCACTATTGAAACTATTAAACTACTTGTATGTATGTATTTATTGTTTCTTTATTTTACTGGGGTTTTTAGTTTTTGTTTTGTTTAGTTGTTAATGAACTCTATAAAAAAAAAACTCAAAATATTCACAAAAAAGGTAGATGTCTGCATAAACACGTGAATCTATAGTGTACATAATACAAAATCTGGTTGTAATGAAGCATGTCGCATGATCAGGTTTAATAATTGAAATAATTTGACTATCGATTTACACATGTTCTGTGTGTGTAGCATGGAGGGGGCTACCACTACATGTCATTGTGTAATCCTGAATTGTATAATGACAATAATAAATCCTTGAATCCTTAAAAAAAAGGTACAAATTGTAATTCTGCCAAAAGATAGCCATATAAGACTCGGAAAAGCATGTGCTAGCTACCAAGTTGACCTAGCTTTAGCCTGTGACACAACGAGAGTGCAGCAGGCACACTGTAAATTACTGAGGCAACCAGTTTCCAAGTAGCTGGCTAACATCATAAGTTGTAGAAAAACAATGTTAGTCACTTTACTGTATTTATGATGTTCCATGAGTCAAATACTGTCATACGGGCCTCTGCTCTGTAAACACAGATACTTCACACAATTCACAGTTGCAAACAATGTCAGCACCTAAAAAGGAACCATACAAGCTGGGTGTAGGTTCACCTCCCTCCAACTCACCTGCTGAAGATAGTTTTTCCACACCAGAAGTCCAAATTGTCGCACAATAGCCATTTTGAGTGGTACAAGGGACACAGTCCAGTCAGCCTTCTACGGTGGCTGGTAATAGGAAAAGAGTGAAAAAAGAGTGACATTTTTAGTTTTGGGTTAGAGCTAAATGTACAGTTCAATCTTTGAAATTATTATGAAGGGTTTTTGAAGCTTAGTTGTGTTTTCGAAACAGCTTCCATCAACAGTAATGGCTGTAGAGGTTTCTGATCTCTGTTTCTATTTAACAATAACTCGAAAAAAAAGAAAAGACAAGTGAAATTGAGCCATCGGCATGTAGTTTAGTTATGTTGGAAACTGTACACAAAACAATTTCTTAAGTGAAGACAGTATGAAATAAGAAAGTCACAAGATAGGGCTAGCGAAACAGGTCTAAGGGGTGACATCAGCCATCAGGAAATAGTTAGAAAAAAGAAAACTGCAGGTGAATGTGCAAACGACATTGGTTGTTGACATCCACATGTTAAACTGGTTTTACAGGCCAGAGTTTATTGTTTTAGTTGAAACAGGACTATAAGATGTTGAAATATACAGTATTTACATCACAGTTACTAGTTAAAGTCTAAAGTGTGCATCAATGAATATGAACTGGTAAAGCTTCTGCAACCAGGCTTGCCTTATGGGAATCTCATAGCCCATAACTGGAGCCATTTCAAAGCACAGCACATTAGTTCACAAATGCAATAAAACTGGTCTTACTGGGACTGTCTGAATTCCACACTGGTGCTATTCATCTGAGTCTACAGTCTACATCCTTTTCGTGATATATCAGGGGGTCTTATTCGTGTAATTGAATTCAGAAGACCATGTGCTACATACTATGTACAACAATTTCTCTATTAGTATATTCTAGCAAACAATTAAGCCATTAGAGACGTGAAGCTTTTCCTTGTTCCATTTCCTTATTACCTGAAACCTGCCTTGCTCTTCTCTGATTGGCCCAACACAGCCTTCTGGGCCTCCTGATTGGACAATCGACTTGTTCGTTAATCCCTAGGATTCTGATGAATGCTAATGATGGAGCTAAGGAACAAGGCTAGGTATTTCCCAAATATAACGTGCTGACTCACCGAAATTGTTTCATTTTACACTTTATTAATAATCAAATGTTTCCGCCGATTGACTTTATGACATAAATGTGTCAAATTACCTCAAAAAAGCAGGTTTCGGCACATGAACTTCTCGAGCTGCGGTCCCTCTTCCTGTCGGGGTGAATACAATTCCTCCTTTATATCTTAAACCGATGACAAAAGCATCACTGAGAGACTTCTTCCTTCACCGACAGTATCGAGGCTTGGCAAGCATTTGTGAAGACAAGGACGTCTGCAGCTAACTGCAGCCGCAGGTCCAGATTTTTTCTCCTTCAGCTTGCTGTCTGCTAACGAGGCGATGACATTGCACCAGCTACACTGTGTAAGCTCATGAATTCATCGTGCAAAATGCAGCGACAACCGTCAACAAAACACCTCACGTGATCACGGTGGAGTGTCACGTGAGCTCAACAGCTTGGCCTACTGAAAAATAACAATAAATACATTGTGTATTTGACATATTGATGTATTGTTACAATTTATAGTACGCGTAGTTGTATTGCCCTTGTTTCAGCCATTGCTATGTCATAGTCATTTGTTTTTTGCCATCAATAATCATCAATTTATCTGCTTTTTTCAGTAATAAAATAAGTGCCATGTTTTTGATTAGCTCTTGAATTCAACTTTTGTATTGTTTAACTTGGGTAGGTGCTTTGTACCACATGGTATCCAACTTATCACAACTTGTACACTTATTTTCCTTTTACACCAACTCTCACATAAATATGACTCACTTCTTTTTACAAAATACAATTTCTTGAGAGAAACGTGTCATGTACAGACACTATAGAAGACACAGACAGGAAACTTTAGTCACAGAAACACAAGTAAAGAAAACTGAAACACCAACAAACAAAACAATCCATCATTGTACCCAGTTGTCTTAAAAGATAAAAAAAGGGTTTTGATCCCCTTAATTAAATCAGCCTGTGAGTGGGCCAAGAATGGGCCTTATAACAAGTAAACAGAACTTTATCAGGGCACTGTGGTCCTGCCCTCTGAAGTGATACTTGGAAATGTGAGGGGTTTTAGCAACTGGGAGGAGTTTACATTTTATAGTTACAAGCTTAAAGCTGATATCCATTTAGACCCAGTATTTCTCCACCAGAATGTTATCTCTGGCAGTGTGGAGAGGACTTCAAATCAGCATTTAGACCATTATGTTGGAAATAAAAGGGTAATACTTTATGTAAGAGCCATGTTGTATTTTTTGGACTTCTGTTCATGACCTCAGTATTTCTTCTATGGGTACAGCCCTGGTTTTGATGAACTCTTGAACACGTTTTAATTAAACTAATACAGATTTTAATATTGCAATACACCCATAGCTTCTTATTTAAAAACAAAGGAAACTTGCATGATGGCTCGTTTTATTTTTAACTCAATACAAAATTACATATTCACATCACAACACTGTACTGTAGAAAAACAAGTTTCACTAAGAATCTGCCTTTTTGGAATTAAGCAAAAACTATTTCAAGTAGTAGTGGCATGTTCTTTGTCTTTCTCCATTTATACATATAGTGCTATGTACATTTATTAAAAAAAAATTATAAAAAGTTTAACAGGTTATAACTAGTCTGGTGTAACAGTTTAAAATGTATACAGTCAGTCACAGACTTTTAGACATTGTGTACTCCTGAATGAGGCATACAGTACTTTTAAATCCCCATCAGGTAATACTTTTCCTTTAGTGTCAGAACTTCCCTTTCGCTTCAAGAAGGCAAAGCAAATCCATTCAAAATGACTTAAGCATTGATTGTTTCAAGCGTAGAAATTGTTACATTTCATTGAATTGCACTCCTTCTGTGATGATAAAAGTGCTAGACCAAATTCAGATGGGAGGAAAAGCAGATTAAGTACAATTTACCAGCATGTGAGTCACATGGAGTGCCTCATTCAGTTGAGCTAAATGGTTAATGACTGTGAAGCACTGAAACATCTGGATGATATGCTGAAGTTTGTATTATACTGATCCAGCTGGTGATTCTTGGTTTGTTCCATTATCAGAACACCTTATTGAACATATGCTGTTCCTAATGGGATATGGTGCTATACTGTAGGTCTTTTAAGTAATATTGATCAAAAATATTAACAGCACGACTGGTGTATATGTACTCTAGAAGATGCAGACTACTAAAATACTCATTTCACAGCTCCGTTTCCATTCACGTAGACGCCCCTGAAAACACAGCTGACACCACTATAGTACCTTTGGCAAATGCACGTAGAAGTTAGGTAAAAACTGAACAAGAGGAACTCATACAATCCTATTTTGTTTAGGCTTCAGATGCAGACATTTTCATCAACTAGATGACAGTAGTCACCTACTGATGACATTCACCAAATACAAGATAGTCTTGTACAGACAGTGCATATCAGAAACTATGATAATCAAAACAATCACAATAACATGACAGCAATGTTTACGTTTTTTCCAAAATATGAACAATGAACACCTTTCTTAAAAAAAAATTTAAAAAAGTCCATGAGGTTTCATTGCTTTTACAACTATCGAACACAATGTGATATTGTTGTTTTCGAAGGCTGTAAAACAACAGAAATGGTCCTGAGGAAACTCAATTCATGTTCCAGTGGTTTCAGAGCTGACTGCGAGTCTAGGTTAATGGGAGGTATTTTATTGTGCTATGCCTGTAAACATGGCAATGTAATGTAATAGAAAGCCAAGTTTCTAGGTAATTCATTTGTTTTCCCTTACTTGCCTTTAAGCTAAACGTCTCTTGATCTTCTGACAAAATGGCTCAGTGCAGACTGACAGGAGTGAGGAACAGCATCGAGAACTAAAGAAAAGTGCTGGAGGATAACTGAGCCTGAGGCAAGCCCAACAACCACGGTCTATAGGCTCAGAAACCCCGCATTGGCAGAATACTTGTCTCCTTCCTCCTCTTCTTTATCCACCTCACCTCCGCTATGAGCTGCCGAGTTCTTCCTCTTCACCTGTTTGCTAGAGGTGCCCCGGGGCCTCTGCATGGGCACCAGAAGGCGGAAGCCTGGCTGGGCATTGGCGGAGGCTGCGCCCAGGGAAGTGGTAAAGGTCTTGAATGTGCAAGGCATGAGGGAGGAGGAGCAGCATGTGGATGAAGGGCTAACACTCTGGACAGAGGAGTATCCTGAACTGTGAAGGTCTGTAGAAAAGGAAAGGAGTTCCTGGTCTTGGCAATCCTTGTTCACATCCCTTTCCGCTTCAGAGAAGCTGTCTTCATCGCTGGACAAAGCTCTGCAGTGCTCTAGTCTTTTGTCTGCATCAGTCAGCGAATGCAGTTTGATGGATATCATGGAAGCTATTGAAAGAGACAACATATTGATTAATTAAAAGTTTACACAAACTACAGACCACAACGCACTCTATACAGCAACATGGGGCAGATGTGGCTCAGGAGGCAGAGGCTTCCTGGCCACATGTCAACGTGCCCTTAAATAAGACACTGAAGACTGAACCCCAAGTTGCTCCCAATGGGTAGGTCAGCAGCCAGGTTTGTGTGAATGGGTGAATAAAGCCCTATTATAATTCACAAGGTCCCCAAATGATACTAATCCTGTGCGAACAGGGCTTAAGAGGCAAATTGTTTAAAAAAAATAAATTAAAAAAAATGTAGAACTGCACAATATAAATGCAGTCCATTTACTATCATTCTTCCACATTTGTCAACTTGACAGTAAGCCTGCATAATATGCCTACATTTATTTGCTGGTTTATTATGCTGGACGTTGTAACTGCTGCATCATCTTATATAATGTCCTACTGAGATACTGACTCATGCAGTCTCCTCTATATGAATTAGTTCATTCATACATACATACATATTTCATTATATGCTTTACAAATCAACACATTTTAAAACTCTGCCAGTAACACTAGAATAAACGTGCCCAGCCCCTTTCACTTCTTTCATACACACTCACAATCAGCATCTTTTTCTCCCTCGCTCTCCTCCTCCCGGTCCCCCTCATAACCAGAACAGGAAGTGTCCAGGCTCCAGTCAAGGATGTCGCCCAGCAGCGTCTCCTCCTGATTTGACAGCTCTGCCGTGGGCGTGGCCACAAAGCTTGTTCTGTTCGCTTGCATGCCGTCATCGCGTCTCCTTGGGAGAAAGTGGACAAGCGTGTTACAGATGGAACAAAAACAACTTTTGGGCAAGATCTCAAGCACAGGATACTCCGCAACAATAAGAACTGCTAAATGAGGGCACCTGGTTAGCTCACCTGGTAGAGCGGGCACCCATATTTAGAGGTTTACTCCTCGATGCAGCGGCCACAGGTTCGACTCCGACCTGCGGCCCTTTGCTGCATGTCATTCCCCTTCTCTCAACCCCTTCCAAGTCTAAGCTGTCCTATCCAAATAAAGGCCTAAAATGCCCAAAAAATAATAATAATAAAAAAAGAACTGCTAAATGAGCAAGGAGAGTGTTGGGGGCACTGGTCGTTTTGACATGAGCCACGGTTTTATTTCTCATAACTAAATTCTTTGTGTGTCTTTATAACATGGCCCAGTGCCATTAGAAAGCCATGCAAGCAGAGTGCTCACAGCAGAACTACATGATAAAGAAAAATATAATGGGATCCATTAAATGTTCTTGGGGGGCAGCAGGCTATATTGCATACACTTTGCACATGTTAATAGTATATGCCTCAACCGTTGGTTGATATTAAAGCAATTTACTGTTTTCAAATAGCACCCAGCCCTTATATGTTGCAATGAGGAACTTGTGTGTTGGTAACTGGCTTACTTCTTGTTGGTGCTGGATGGAGAGGCGAGGAAGGTGTGGATGTCTGCTGGTTGACCAGTGGGACTGGGAGGCTCCATCTGAGGCTCCACCTCAGGAATCTCCAAGATCTGACACAGCTCTTTAAAATCCATCACCTTGTGGAGGCCATGAAATAATATCAATGACCAGTTTCAGGGAACTACAAAGTAGAGACACACCGTGCTACAATTTCAAAATGTTTTGTGTTCCTGTTAAATAAAGTACCTTTTCTTTGCTAATGTGCTGGTAGGCCTCATCTTCAAACCGTTGCTTAACGCCAGTAAGAGACACATGCCTGTAATCTTTGGGAACGTCTTGACTGAAACTGAGGAGAGACAAACGGTAAGGGGTTAACAAAGACAAGAAAAAAAAAAAAAAAAAAGAAAAAAAGGGTTTGCACCACTTTGCTTGCTGCATCTCTATAATCACCTCTTGGGGACAAATCCACACACACACACACACACACACACACACACACACACACACACAGGAGATTGCGCAGAATCCAGTGAAGGATGAGAGAAATTCATTTATTTGCTACCAATAGAGTCAAAACACACACTATAGACAAAACAAACACTGAGGAGCTTACCACTTGACATAGAGCAGCACAGAAAGGGAAGTGAGGTCTTGCTTGGAGAAGCCTGTGTAGTCAACTAACTGGCTGGGCCAGACAGGAGCTGCAGAGAGGGAGGCGGTAGACATAAGTCAAGGGGAACATAAACTTAACACTCAACTAAAGCTGTACATTCTATGTATTAGTTTGAAAAGATTATTTGCATTACTTGTCAGTGTTAAAAGGGTGTTACAATGCTTGTCAAACAGGCGTACTGTACGTGTCTGTGTGTCCGTGAGTGTTATTACCATAGTGATGTAGTGCTCGTGTAAGCAGTAGTACAGCGCATGCCAGTTTGGAAGGTGGTGGTGTGGCAAGGGCAGAGTAGAGCAGCGACAGCTCGCAGATGTAGCTGAATAGGTGAGTGGTCCGCCTCTCCAGAGGGAGCAGAGACAGCAGCACCTCCCCGTAGTCCAGCAGTATGGGGCTCTGAGGGGAAGTGCATGAAATCACCTTTTACATTTGAAATGTTCAAATTCAGTTCTTAAATTCCCACAAAAATATGTTATCGCCACTTAAATATGCTACATTACATAAGGACACTTGTTGTACTCACCCTGATCTTTCCCTCCAGCACAGAGACAACCTCCCCCATCATTCGAACCAGGTCCTCATATTTGTAGGTGTTGTCTGTAAGCCAGACAGCTTCACGAATGGTCAGGATTTCTTTACTGATATAGCTGGGGGGAAAAAAGTGGAAAAAAAAAGAAAGAAAGCATTGTAAATCTATAAACTAATTTGTATTTATACAAAAAAAATATACCAATCTGGAGCATTCATTTTACCTTCAAAAACAGCCCTGAGATATTTTAAACTTCCCAAAAGAGCCTAAAAATCCTCCAACATTAAAGCTGGTAACCCTACATAATCCTTTAAAACAGAATGTAACTGTATTACAACAATTACATTAAAAGTAAAACATAGAAACATTTTACAGAAGAGGCATGTGTGAATTCTCACCGTGTGCAAACTACCATGCAGGCGATTCCCAATAACTGGAGGCGAGCCTTGGGGACCGAGCGCAGGGCCAGGTAGCGGTCCACACAACCCACTGTCACATGCAGCGTCAGGCTGGAGAAATCCTTCATGGTGGTCACCTCCACAAGCCAGTCCACTAGGATGTACCTGGACAGGCAGAAAAAGAGGGAGAAATTGAAAATCATGTGCACTTGTGCTGATGTTCGGTTTCATCTTCTCTTTAGTAATGTAATTAAAGAAAGCAAACGTAATCAAAACACAGTGAGTCATCGCAATGACTAACAGAAACATTCAATTGTCGAGAAGATATTATTCACCACCAGGCTCTAATTGTGCCAGTAATATCATGGTGGAGTTTCTGTTTCTGTCTACCTCATGGTGTCCTTGATGCCCTGAGTGCAGTGTCGTGATGCCGGGTTAGAGGAATTGAAAAGCTGAGCCACCAAGTCAGAGCAGGCTTTTGACTCCAGACCCAGCGGATTCCCACTGCTGCACACTTTAGCCAGGGAGAGCTGAGGAAAGAAAAGACAATGTGTTAAATAAATGTTTCCAGAATGGCTTAAAATGGCTTGAATGATTGTTGAAATAGATAACAATAAGGTGCAATAGTTTTCTGCTGTGATTACAGAGTTTGTGGTTCAGATGAGTCATATTTTCGAGATTCAGTGGTGCAGCTTAGGCAAAGCTTTCTAAAGACAATGAACAACAAAAAATAAGTCAATGACTGGCCAGCCCTCTTGACACTGCCTGATAGTGCTTCAACAAAAATAGCTTCCACCTCTGGAGGAGTGGGAAATATAACAGACGAAAAGACGCTTCACTGTCTTTTGAATCAATACAGTGAACAACAAAGGGCGAATAAAGGCAACGAACGCCTGAAATGCACAAGAACACATTTAAATCAAATGCTGCATCAATATAATGGCAATTTTCGGTCTTTAATCACACACACCTGCGCCTCCCAGCATCCTTTGCCAGCATAGTCCCTGAGGGTTCGGATATACTGGAGGTACCTGCCTGGATCTGCCATCTGAAATTCAAATACAAAAAGACAATTACTTGTCAGTTTGACCCCATTTCTCAATTAATATACTTCCAAAATAGTTTTTGCTTAAAGCAATATAAACATTTTGAAATCAATTTTGGCGCATGTGAACTATACTGTAAACAAATGTGGCATTGTTTAAGTTTGACATTGAGAAACTGTACAGTAGTCTATGTATCCAAGAATAACTCTAGAAAACTAAAAAGAGATTCAGACTTACAGCTGCTTTCCGGTTGTGTTCCCACAAGAGGTAAGAGCTCTGTAGACAGCCAGCCTGTGACGACTCCTCCAACATAGATATGGCATCTGAGCATCTTTCATCGCCCTGGAAAAGGTAACGTGGTTTCAGATACGAATGGCAGATCTTAATAAGAAGACGACTTAAGTGTTCCGTTCCTAAACACTGAACAGGTTGCGAAACGTTCTCATCTACACATTCATGTTTGTGTGTCATGGTGAGCCTGAAAAACAAACCAGCCCCATGTGACACCAGTACAAACCTATACACTTTGATTAGAGGCCAATAGAAACTGGGCTAACCACACCCAGACCGAGCTGGTCAGATTCAGTCTCACTTTCACACTCACTTCAAACAGCTGTAAAACTCTGGCCAAACAGTGCAACAAGGGTCCTCTCTTCTCCTGTAGAGGGGGGAAAAAAAGAAATTGATGAACACTTGAAACCATTCACATCATCTTCCTTATGAACACTCTGCTCTACACTTTTTCCATTTCTATGAAATTATCCATGTAGTCATAAATCCAATGCACATGTTTCTGGGGATTTAAGTCATGACAGTCTGTCCACTGAGCAATAAAAGATCAGCCTTGTTCAGAGCTTTATTTGGTGCCTGATTTTGTAAATGCATTTACATTAAATCATACTGTCACTACCATTGACCTTTATTAGCGATTGTCAATTGTTGACACAAGCTAAGAATGAATGTCCTCTAAAATGGCAATAGCCAAACCTACCGCGTTGCTGTCACACTCAGCCTTGAGACGGTCGAACACCACGGCCTTGCAGCAGCTGCCGGTGGGAGACCACGGTGGACGGATGAACACCCAGATGAAGGGATCTGTCATGGGAGAGTGCAGGCTCTCTGCCAGGCTGAAGAAGTGGGAGGCCTTGCGACCACATACATCCGCTCGCCCCTCATCACTCAACAATGCTGTGGGAGAGAAACAAGGCACAAGTGAGGAGCTGTAATCACATGTAGAAATCATCAAGAGGGTTTTATGTCCCACTATTTCATTTGACCTTTATTTAAATTAGGATGCGCTCGTAAGATAGTTGTGTAATGTTTAAACTTACGTCCTTCATTGTACAAAAAAGCAATCCCTAGCTTCACAGCTGCTTCAAAATTCCCTTTCTCAGCAGCTCTGAAAGAAGAGAGATGTTTCCGGTAAAAACTCATATAGAAGAAAAACAAGCTTTTTTTTTGACAGAAGGGACTATACCTTTCAAATAGCCATAATGTGTTGGGGGATGGCCATGTGTCCCTGAAACTGACTCTGGCCCATACACTGGAGTGGTTGTCAACAATGTCCCGCAGCTGGGAGTGAACCTGCAACAGAGGTCATAACAATTAGTCCATCAACAAAAGAGACATCTGATCTATCAAATCAGGTGGTCGCAAGATGCCAGAGTCAGAAAAAAATCTGGGATGACTTGGCACATGCATGCTAGAGGTTGTGTTGTAGTGTTACAGTGTGTTGGTAGGTTTACTCACTGCTCTGACAGACAGCAGGTCCTCAGCAGAAAGGCACTGGAGCACACAGAGGAGGACTTCCTCAGGTAGAGACAGCAAGGTTAGGGCTGGAGTTCGCTTACGGACCCGCTTTCGTGCCGGAACAGAGTAGCATTTTGAACAACGGCAGTGGACTACCGAAAGAAAGGGTAGTTATGAGTTAGACACTTAAACAAAACGTTTTCCTTTCTTTAGCATGGTTATCATATTCAGTTTGAAGTGCACACACAGACACACAAACCATCACCCAAAAGCATTTCACATCTTAGTGCAGGGCTCACAAACTAATTCTCACATTAATGTCAAACAAATATTTGCACTTCATTTAAAGCAGACAAGTGGCCAGTTAATATGCAAGCATTGTCAGGCACACCAAGGTGAAGGTTATGGCTCCACATTCAAAACGCCTAAAGCATCTCCGGGTGGTCTAGCCAACCCCTCTGTTTGAATGCGGAATTGTTTAAATCCGTGGAAAGATGACTACCGAAAAAGTATCAAAATAAGCATACAACATCATATATTATCAAGTGTTGTAAGAATTAACAGCTTTCTAACAACGGTGAACTGTTCATTTGACTGCAAATGTCAAACCAAGTGAGCGCCCAAATTTCCCTCCTGTGCTTCAAATGCAACTAACGTTAAGTTACGACTAGGTTTCATGATGTTTAACATTATATTGTTTTTAATTACCGCAAACGCGTATAATGCCAGGAAAAGACACCTTTTATTTAACGTTAACTATTGCCATCATTAACTCACTTCAAACTACAGTAACGTTAACTTACAGAGGATTAACAGTTACATGGTTAACGTTAACGTTACCCCGGTTAACGTTTGAGTTGGCTAAGAGCTAGTAACCAGTGCTAGCTAACTCTTTCAAATTGTAAGAGTTTAATGCAATTCACAATCACAAACACTCGCTTTATATTAAGTCATGCCCATATTTCTGGTAGTGAGAATTAACGTTAGGTTAAGTTGACTTAAGTTACTTACCGCCCGCTTTCATTGCGAGTTCAGGGATCACTCTTCAAACAGCGATGTCTGTAGCTACAGCACTGATCAACGATTTAAACGTTACGGCGATACGAGCTAATGTTACACACATAGAAACTTAGAGACTATTTCACCAGAAAATAAGACATACAGCATACGATACTGCTCGCTGCCTCTGGTGTGATGTAGTAGTTACTAATACCTTAACAAGTTATTAGCTCTTTCCTGAATTCAAATTCAAGCACGCGTCCTTACTTGTTGGACCCACCCCAAAAGCTACTCTAGGACCGCCCGCGCTCACCGTTTAAACACCTTATTCAATCTGATTGGTCAGATTTGATGACGCCCATCTACAACATTGTAGCCCGTTGATTGGTCAACGTCAAGAACGGTAGCACCGATTGGTCGGATTTTATAAACTGTAAAATATTAGAAAATCATTGGACAATGTAACGCCATTTCGAACTACGCGCTCGCCAGTGAATGTATGTGATTGGTTGACCTGATTATGAAGAACTGGTAGATTGTGGGAAATGTAGTTGAACAGGAAATGCAGTTTAAAGGTACCATGTTTAAAGGGACAGGCGCACAGTAAACCCCAGAGATGGTTTTGTATTTTGTCGGTGCCGGATTAATTCCCAGAACAAGCAGAAAAAAATACTTTTAACACTGGGTCTTTGTGCCACATTTATTCCTCAAACTGATCCTGTCTTGTGTCTGTCCTGGGCACATAGGAAATGTAAGTTGAAAAAGCAATACGTTGTTTCTTCTTGAGGTGTGCATTATTATAACATTGTAATATCACGCCAAATTTTCTTTAGCATTTGCAGACTGAGGGACGGGATGTATGAGCAGGGGAGTGTATATTCAGTTGATATGATGCTGGTAGGGTTATATGTTAATCAAGAGTCCACAGTAAACCTACATATGTGTGATTCAAAGGTTAAGCACAAAGAATGAACAAACATACACACACACACACACACACACACACACACACACACACACACACACACACACACACACACACACTTAAAATGTATCAGTTCATCAATATTTGTGTGACAGAGCAGAGTTGTCAACATAAAAAGCAACATATTGGTTCGGCCTCTGACGCAGCTGCCTTTGAGGAAATTACAGAAATTACAGGACGATTAAAACCATTGTGTTATAAACAGACTACTGTCTTGGCTGAATAGTGTCCTCTTCATTGCTGGTCTTTTGAAGAGGGTCATAAAGGAACACACTACCAGTTGTAATCATTTGTTCCTTTCAGACTCATGCTGTATTGATCTGCACCTCACGTAATCACTACATCACCTTCAAGAGCTTTTGTTCAGCATTAGGCAACCTCCACCACTTCTTGCTATATTTACTGGAGGTGTTGTATGATCAAATTATCTTGTAACTGAGTGACCTCAGACAGGGCAGAGGCTGTGACATCCTCAATTGGATGCAGTTATGTTTCCATAGAAACTCCAACCATTTTCTCAGTAAAACACAAAGTGACCACTAATGGCTAGGGAAAAGCAATCGGTTGCTGCACTTAAATACATTACATAATTTTAGCAATAAAACCATGCAGATTGTGCTCACAAAACTATGGCAGCAAGTGATATGGAGAGCAGAACACATTTTGAAAAAAGCTTTTGTGGCCTGAAACACTTAACATTTGTTGACTGACTTTTGAGATAGAAAGAGAGACAGGAGATTAAGAGAAGATGGGAAGTGGCGGGATAGAAATAAAATTATTTATTTTTGTAATTGGCATATCTCCTTTTCATGCATATCCAGAAATAATAAAAAATCAGTTCAGTGTGCACAACAGTGTTATGTTATTCCACTCTCAAGTATCTGAGTGATTAAATCCAATAGCTTCTCATCACATTTGTTTATATTACTGTGAGACTTTGTATTATTATTTTATTTTGCCAGTAATTTAATTTGACTGTCTGGCCAGGCATGTATGGTTTCCACCCACACTTGTCTCCAAGACATAATATCATAATATCTGAAGCAGATTTTAAATGTAACTCTATCCAACTGTCTTTTGCACAGACTCAGTTGATCAGGAGTTTGATCAAAACATAAATATAGTCATCAGGCCCCAGTATGGCTCGAATCCAGACCTAATGATGTCACTTCGTGCTGCCTGTTTTTCTGGCTTTGCATTTTAAAACTGATGTCTGTTCTATATAATTCAAAGAATGATAAAAGCCAAAAAGTGCTAAATGCTTGGGCTGAGGCCAAGTTCTGGAGATTGAGAGGCAGATGAGTTGCTTCCATCTGGTTTCCTGTAGTCTTTGCTGACCCTAGCAATCCAACTGACCACTTCCACTCCATCTGCACTTTGCCCCTGTTGGCCTTCCCACCCTTTATCCAGACCTAAACATGGTTCCCTCCACACCCACACAGCCGTTTCCCAGCAAAAATACCACTGAATGATTAAAAGTGGTCATTTTTATTAAAATACATAATCAACTCCATGTGAACTGAACCAAAGCCCTGCAGTTAATAACACAGAATATGTTTGTCACTGTGAGGGCAGTTTGCCTATTTTATTCTTTTGCCAGTAGGGGGTGTCATTTATTCTTTCTGATACTGGCCACTCTGTTTTCCTAACAACCAAAGGATCACACATCTCTGGGTATCTGATTAATTCATCATAGCTGGCAGGACAGCACATGGCAATGTGTCTATATACAGCATCAACATTTCAAGCACAGGGGAAGCTGAGGTGGTCTTGTTAACCAAAGATGTTTTTTTTTATATTCTATTTAAATGATTAAGTGTGGTGACAATTATAATCTAATGTGCACACAAAAAAAAAGTCAAAACAGTGTTAGTCTCCTCACTAACCACTCCCTGATGTTCTTCCAGATCGATCGTAATAGATGTGCCCCTATTTTTTTGGATGATTCTGAATAATCTCCCAAAGAAAAGTAGTTTAATACTAAGTACATTTAATAAATTGGGGAGTTTCACCTCAAGCTACAAACTAAAACCTGCACAGACCAATGTGTTCACATAACATTTATTTAATACAACAATTAAAATGTACATATAAGTAGAAATATACAGTAGAAATATAAAATTGTCATATATACAACACCAAATAATAGAGGGCACACAAACAAACAATATATAGTGTCACTCGCTGGAGTGACAAACTACATTGGCAGACAGCATGGCCGTCTACTGGGTGAGGGACGTATTTCCCAAGCAGCAGAGAGATGTAGACTTTCCCTTTTATTTTTTCAAAAGGCAGAAGGGAAATCACTTCACATCTCTGACAAACAAATACTGGTCACCTGAACAAAAAAAGAACATACTCATGAATACTCTTTATGGGCATTTCCCTTGACTTGAAAGAGATTAAGGGCTGATGCGGCCATGCAGTACGCAGGTGCTTGCGAATACAGACTGATCTGTTAGTCCTATTTTTTTGTCAGTAAATAAAATGAAAAGAGACTTACGCTCTAGGGTTAACTTGGCATTTACACTGCTGCTGCCAGTAATGCATTATATCCACTAAGAATAATACTGCTCTGTTCAGGATGGCTGAGCCCAATCAAACTGCAGGGATCGCTCCCCACTCTCACATAAAAGTGAAAGGAATGACTTCCCATGTTCTGCTTTTGTCTTCCAATATTACCTCCTTATTCCCCTTCAAAGTTTGTCTAACAATCAGTATGCAACAGTACATCTAAATGGCACACTGAGACGCAAACAAATGTGTCAGAAAGGACTGATTGCATGTCTATTGAAGCAGCTGGCCTCCAGGACAGTCTTTGGCATTATGTGTTAACTGCTACCTCTGGATGCATAGACAGACTTTACTCAGCATGAGCGTCACTAATCTGGTGGCCAGAATCGATGCAACAGTGATCAATGACAGTTCTCAAGGGCAAAGGAGTGCTTGTACACGGTCCTTCACACGGAGACAAACAGGCTACACCCAATTTCTATACATTCTGTATGTTGCACTTACTACTTCTTGTATTTGCATTTTCCATCCCATGTTACATTCAGTGACAGAGAAGAGAATATTTAAGACAAGAATACAATGCCATTATGTGATTAATCCTGTAAACCCGCGCCAACAGAAAGCACCTATTCACAGAGTTGAGTGCAGTAACATTCACCTATTCTCTCTAAAGAAAAGAGTCACGTAGAGAACAAACATGCATCATTATTCACTAGAGAACAGCCTTGTACCATGTTTTCAGACAATATTCTTTCCACTAGGAATTATTATTTTTTTGGCACAGAGCAATAAAGACAAATGTCTGTGGACTATGGGGTTTATGTTAAAGTGTATACGTGTGTCTTAATTTAAATGTCAAAAGGCTGTACACACTTCCTCTTGGGCTATATGACAATGGAGAAATGACTTGGATCAAGTCAGAAACTAAACTGGGGATGTAGGATGGAGAAATATGGGATAGAGGAGGAGTCATTTTGGGATAAAGAGAGAGAAAGAACATTGGGGGGGGGAATTCTCAGGGGTTCAGATGGAAACGGGGGAATGCGATAGAGCCTTTTTCCATGAGTGCTTACTTAAGGCACCAAGAGGGAGGGGGCCTGGGGGAGCAGGATCAGTCAAAGTGTCCCTTCAGTGGCATGTCCTCTCGGGTAGTGTCCTTCAATAATTCTGGACTGCCCTGTGTGGGGTTGAGGTGCCCCACGAAGACATTAAGCTTGGCGTAAATGCTCGCACATTGACAGGAGGGCAATCAGTCAGTCAGTGCCCCAGTGCCCCTATCCTTTGTAATATGTAGCTGAAGCTACAGAAGGCCTTTCAGAGTATGTTGCTTTACTCAATGTTTCTCTTGCTTGGTGTGGCTATATGTGCAAATCTTTTGTTCCTTAGTTGTGAAGCCCAAGGTCCAACAGTCTTTCCGTTTAACCAGAATCTTTATTTGATCACACACAAACACCTTCCACTTCCCCAGCAGGTCCTCTGCCCTCTCCAGCTCATCGTCCACACAGATGCCAGTAAGATCCTGCTGGACTCAAGTTCCACTCTCCCATTGCGTAAAAAAAGCCCCCCAACACATTGCTGCGGTGTCACAGGACGAGTGAATGACGCTGACCGCTGACGTGGGTGCGCTGCTCTTTTGGCTGGGTATCAGGTTGCCGTCTTTGGCCCACTTCTGGCCTCTTGGAAGGGTCACCTGTGGCAAGAGGAATGCTGTGACTGACGTGCTTAGTGACACTAGCATTGACTCCGGCAGCAGCTCTGCATAGCGTGTTAGGTGTCTGCGCGAGCTCCCACTGAGACTACTTGTGCATATGTGAGTGTATCCATGCGTGTAAATATGCATGTAGTGTGCAATGCATATTTGTGTGTGTCTCCTCAGAGGTTGTTTTGACACTGGACACCTGCTGTCTGATGATTAAAAAGTGTGAGGCATTGGTGATCCCTCCTTGCTAATCCAAAATGGTCCAAACTTTACAGACTAAACAGATACTTAGTGTCCTGTCAATCTGTCCTTCCACTCTCTATGATTTCTCAGCTCAAGTTCTCGCCAGTATGAGCGGAACTCTGTGAGAAAGAATAGAGGGGATTTGGCGCTGGGAGGAGGTGAAGTGGCGTTTTCTTTAGCCAACCATTGAGCTCCCAGTCTGGGGTATGTCTCTGCTTTCGAGTTCCCACCACTGTTTTCCCCATGTGCTTCACAAGGGACATTGCTCAGAGGTGAACGATCCTCCCTCTTTCTTTTTCCTTCTCTTTTTCTTGTGGACAATCCAACAGGTGGTGGCCATCAGCAACAGCAAAACACCCACGACAAGTAGCACCACTGACACCACTTTAGTCTGAGGCAGGTCATTATAGGTGTAGGTCACCCCAGTTCCTGCGACGCCGATCACCAAAGAGATGATTCCAAAGGGAAAGATGCAGCGGTACCAGGACTTCTCCATGCCTCCAGTGGCCTGGGACAGACGCTCCAGAGAGGAGAGCACGTCAGGGACTTTAGCACCACCAGCCTCCAGGGACTGACCCTCCTGCCCCGCGTTGGTCTGGGGCTGGGTTTGGCAAGCCAGGTGGCCCGTTGTACAGCCCATCCTGATGGTGTGGGCTGATGAATCCCAAAGCCAGGTTGCAGTGTTGGCCTCTTGGATCACGTTCGCAATCAGCTCTGGCCTGGAGAAAAAGGAAGAAATAGAGAAAGGAGGAGGAGGTCTATGTAAGACGGAAAAAAATTACTGGAGCGTGTCAGATGAAGGCTTCTAAGTCAGCACTAAAATCCACTCACACTTTCCCCTTCTTTCCCTCCCTCTCTTGCTGTTTCGCTGTACACTGCTGGCTCTCTGGCAGTACATTGTACACTCTGCTGAATGTAGTGTCGGGGGATATATATGGGAAGGGGAGGAGCCAGGGAAGAAAAACAGGGATGTCAGAGAGCTCTGATTGGTCTTCTTTCGTGTGACGTCAAACTTTGAAGCAGGGAGAATAGAAGTTGACGAAGCACAGGAAGGGGGAGGGGAGAAGAGTTGACTGCTCTCTCTTTTCTTTATCTCCCCATCACTGCCTCTCAATTACTTTTTCTTTTTTGTTTTCCTGCAGTATAAAAGCCTCCCCTTGGGAATACAGAAGCCTAACTGCTGACTGGAAATCAGAGGAGAAAGGGGAATCCTTCATGATCTCAGATTTTAAAGTTACTTTTTCCATCTCACTTTGCACCACAACAGCACAAATGTGCCACCTCCATATGGCAATTACCGGTATATAGCAATGGTGAAAAGCAATTAATCCCACCACCTCCCACTTGGACATTAACAGCAAACAGAAATGCAAGACCACCCACACACTCCTCCGTTCACGTGCATGCAGACACCTAAAGACACTGATTTGCAGGAGGACATCAAATATACAATGCCTTTATAATGTAAGTGTAATAAATACACTAATGAGCATGCCCACACGTGACAGAAATACTCAAAAAACACAGGCATCCCCCACTGCTTTCCCACCCAGTCTTTTCTGTATGGAAGGCAACCCAGGATCTCGCTCTTCCATGAAAGGAAAATCAATCCTGACAGCTCTCTTCTTCTAAACTTACTTATGCTACATTATAACGTCTGCTGAATGTCTATGTTTTTCTCTTCAGGCATTAGGCTATTGGATTTGATATGGCAACATTTTAGCTTTTTTCTTTCCAAGCTTTTAGAAAATTAACTGTGAACTTAACACTAATTATGGCAATTTGTTGCTGACAGGCGATGGAATTCATGTGTACTGTTGTACTGGAAGCAAACAATGATTTCAAGTTTTTTTTTAGGGATGAGACAACATGCCTCTTTGATATGCATGAAAGCTGTGTCGCAACTACAGGTCTAAAAAGTCATCTCTTAAAGCTTTGTGGGCATTAAAACCATGAGTCTGTGTCTAAAGAGAAGAGATGTGGGTGAGGAACAACTCAGCAACTAATGAGATTTAATTATGAGTTTTAAAAAACATCTCTATGCTTTAATAAAACACTGGCATGACTTCAGCTGAGCAACTGGTTTCTCATCAATGAGATTAAAGCATCCTTGCTCTTTAATGACCACAATGCACACATTATCAGATTAAGGAATACCTTATATCCTCATATAAATGCCAAACCTCAGTATGAACCTTAGTTTAAACACTGTCTTCTTTGCCTTGACAGAAAAATTCAACTTGACGGTGGGGGAAATCAAATAATGAACCGTAACGCAGCCTAACTGATGACCACACTGACTTAACGATCCCTGTTAGCTCAATCTGCAACAGAGCTGTAGATGAGCCAAAGAGTAAAAGAGGGGAAGTGAGGAATGTGTTTGTGAGGGGCGGGGTACAGGAGAAAAGACATGTTCAATGGGCATTTGATGGAGAGAAGTGGATTCTTGGTAGCACTGTTCGGTTTCTGTGGATTTGTACTTGGACTCCAGCGTTGCACTGGACTAAGGCTAAACAAAAAGAAAAATGAAAAGGGTAAAAAAAGTGAACAAGTAGGAAGGAATGTGTACCACAAATAGAAGGCTATTCATCTCTGTGTGAGTAGGTCTACTTGTGGCATACAGCAGTGCCGGCATGGGAAAAAAATTAAGCTTCATCCTTGGAAAGTGAAATTGATTGGGATCTTCCATTATGTGACGAAAAGAGCCGTGAGAAAAATGGGACAAATGCGTGAGACATGGGTAACCTGGGCAGGGCCAGGCCATGCTGGTGTGAGTGGAATTGCTCTGCTGGGGACAGCAAGAGCCAGGCAGCAGGTCACAGGAAGGCCGAGTTGTGTAGGCGCCACTCCCTCTGGGACCTGTGTGTAGTGTTGACGTGATCTCAAAGATGCTTCCCTGCCTCCTCCTTCACTCGCTTCACACACACTGATCCAGGCTTGTTGAAGTTGCAGCACATTTCCACAGTCGCGAACAGATAACTTGGCTGCAATCCATGAGTGATCAGACATATCTGGTGCTGGAACAGAGATCTTGCAAACATGTGTGACTTTTATTTCTGGTTTTAACCAGGAGCAGTTGCCCTAATCATTGTACTCCTGTGGTCTTTGATAACAATGTGAAGCTGAAATAGTCATCTCCTTTTTATAATCTTTTTACTCCTCTCCTTAGGGAAGCATGCCATTTCCAGCTTGCAGCATGCAGAGACACAGGCCCCCAGGCATCATTGTGACTCAGCCAGCTTTGAGTGTGCATGTCCCCGTGTTTGTGTGTAGCCTACATGAGGGTTGGTGCAGCAGGGCTCAAACACCCACGTCCTGCTGTGTGAACCCAGCGCCACCTGTTGCCCAGTCTGGCACAGCCCCTGCCATCCACACGTCATCTGTGGGAAAGAGCCTTTTAGGCCTCACCAAGCCTTTCTACATCTCACATACGCCCTCACACAACCAAACCATGATTACCAGTTTTGTCAGATCACAGAGACATCATATTGGCCCCATACGTGTTTTATATCATTCAATGTATACAAGATTATGAAAGCAGAGCACGGAAATCAAACACATCATATGGATAAACATTATAGTAGAGTATTGGGGGTTCAGCGTGAACTGAAACAAACTGGAAAGGTTGCAAGTCTGTCTCATGACTAAATAACCCTCTGTGAGCTCTTCAGAAACCTTGATTTGCCAGACAGTAGGAAGAAACTGGAACACATGGAGGATGAGCCTGAAGACATGGCGTCCCTGCTGCTTTCAGTAAAAGACAGGATTAAAATAGGATGAAGCCCCTCCATAGTTCCTTTAAAATCACTATAATCCACAGACCAGCAGCCCAACAGTCATGCAGCACACTAAAAAAACATTACAGCAGTACATTAAAAAAATATATTTGTTAGTATTTTATGAAAAGTAGTCGTATTTCCACATATAATTCTAGGTCACGGATTGAATCCGACTGCCAATTGACTGATTGCTTTCGGTGCAATAGTATTAACTAAACAAGTGATTAACATTCGTCACCTGTGCGTTCTACAGTCCCTTCTCCTGTGAGTTGAGTGCCATCTGCTGGTACAGTCAGCGTTGCAAGAGCTCCATTACTGACCTCGGGTTACGTTTTTCCATTATTCTAGGTGTTAATTAGTATTAAGGCAGTACAATTATACAACAAAAATCTAAATCAAAATAGAATTTAAACATGGAACTAGCATTGAACCATTAGAAAAATAAAAACCTACACTGTTCAAATTGAAATATTTCTGAGAAGACCAACCGGAATTACAAAGATCCAGACTGTAAACTTTGACACATGCCGATATCATGTAGTAAATGCATCTCATTATTCGTAAATCCGTGCCAATCCAAATTTGGTGATATTTAATATTTCAGATAAATTAAAGGGTTTAATGTTCCTGTATGGGTTGAGAACATTCTCGGAGCCTCTAAAGCTAAATAAACCATTTAGTGGATTATCTGAAAATAAATCGAAAAAAAAACTGTAAATATTAGACGCCACAGTCAGAAACATCAATAAATAAATAAATAAATAAATATGACTTTTTCAGTCATGCAAGTTACTGCATGGCATCAGACACTAAATAAATACAGTCACAGCACATGAAAAAAACAGATTCTTCACAGTAATCACCTTGATTTAAGGACAAATATACACCGAGTTACCACTATATTAGGTACACCTGCTTGCCCTAAAGCGATCCAATATAATGGTCTTGCAATTCATTTTATTGTTGTGAACTTTATGTTCTAGTTTTATTGACAGTGTCAGAAGGGTATGATTCAACTGCCGTTGCACTGTATTATTATTACATATATTATGTGTGTATACACACACACATACATACATATATACATATATACACACATATATATATATATATACACATATATATATATATATATATATATATATATATATATATATATATATATATATATATATATAGTAAAGAGGAGGTAAACAGAGTATAACTGGTAACTCAGTGTAATATGCTCTGTAGTCAGTCAAGCTCACAGTCCAGGACTATGGCAGGGAAACGCTCCCCTCCTTCACCCAGCAGGGAGTACATGCCTCTCAGCACACTGACGCTGGGACATCCAGGCCCAGGTACTATAGAAGAAAGATGAGAGGACAGAGTGTCCAACAGAGCCTGTCCCAGAGAAGAAAAGACTGTCAGCACATTATTTCTTAGTAGGTATTGACTACTACTCAGAGCAGAACTGACTGTCAAATCAATTACCACAATTGGGTATCTGATGAACTGCTATTTTACCAGGTACTTAAACGCACAACCCTTACCTGCTCGAGGTACATCTCCTGTTGCAGCAGTGCCACGCTCATCCTCAGCTTCTCCAGCTTTCTGAACTCTGCCTCTGTCGTGTAGGTTATAGTCAGGGGCAGGGGCGCAATCATCCCATCTCCCCACGCACCATTTGCCCCAGTGGGGCAAAGACAACCTGCCTCTGGCCTCCATTGATCCCATGTTTCCCACTCTGACGGAAAATATGGTTATTTTTAGAGCGTGAGCGTGAGCAACCGTACCCTAAAACGTTTTTCTGCTCTGCTGCCTCAGCTTTAAATAGCTAGGCTCTTGCCTAGCCACGTCAGGATAGACAGCTTTAAAACCCCGCCGTCACAGGGAAGGGGGGGGTGGGGTGGGGGGGGATCTGTCGAGGCCAAGGAAAGTACTGATCTGGCACTGAGGTTTCACCGCGGCTCTGTTTTCATTTTCCATACGCCTCTTCATAAGATGAAGCATTAGCTCGTTAGCACGCTACATTCAACACAACCTTTTTTCAAATGCTGTTAAAATGCAATAAACAAATAATCCCTCCCTTGAAAATTAAACTCTCTGAAACAAAATACTTACTGAAACGTGGATGCGGGATTGGATACATATGCTCACAACACAAGATAAAGATGGAGGTGTGTGGGTTAAGAAGGGAGCTAGAAAATTACTGGAAATTTCTCTCACACACTGGCTTTAGCAACATGCTCGCGCTGCACTGGAGCTATAACTGCTAAACATAAACAAAACTCCCTCCCTGAAGGTGAAATGGTCATTTGAGTGGTGTGAATGGAAAACCTCTGGGTATTCAGCTTCATTATAACAGTATAGTTGAAGGTAATGGAAATGACACCATGTTACATACTGTAGATACTGAGTGAGTGATACGCTGACACCCAGACATGATCATTCAAACACAGGCTCATGATTTCTCTACCAATATCCTCTAAATGATGCAAGTTGTACATGTTTTAAGGGACATTAATGAACATCTGTCCTTGGCTACTTTGTAGCCATTTAACGGTTGTATTTATTTATTCACTATTTTTGGATAGTCTCTTTTTTATTTTGCCTGTAAATCATTTTGTTTGTTGCGTTTTTCTGTCGCCACTTTAAATGTTGTTGCTTTGATTGTATTATGTGTAGGACCCACTCGAAAAACAAGACCATTTATTTTGAGGGGCTTATCCTAAATAAATAAATGTGCATATAATTATGCAAGTCTGTGCTGTGGAATAAATCATTTTAATCATGCATCTTCTTCAGCTCATGACCACCTTCATTCACCAAAGTCAGGTTGACATGTAATTCTTTTAAGGGGGAACACTTGGTTTGAAAAGGTAGACTATGTTGTGGTGAAACTGGATTATTTCCTACCTTGTTTCGCTTGGTATGCAAAGTTCTGGAGTTGTGCTGCTGTCATCGACAACCTCTCAGGTGTCAGAAAGAAGTCATTCTTGTTTGCCTTACCACCTGTATAAAAATACACAACAACAAAAACAGAATTTCACATGCAACATTATTACAGGAGATAGTGGAGTTGTTTGGTTTAATTGCACAGTGCTAATTGGTCTCATGTTTGTAGTCAGGGCAATTGTTACACGTCACTAACTGCTCATTCCAGGGTCCTGAGCAGGATTGGCAGAGGCTCATCACTGATAAAGCTGTCTAAATAGCTCTCAGAAAGCCACTTTCTGCCAACTCCCTGTGCAGTTTCCTCCCAAATTATGATTTTCTCACCCACACACTTGAGTTATCAATCAGCTTCATTTCTCCTCATTCCTCCACTCCTAATTTTGTGTGTTTGCATGTGTCATGTGTCCAGTCTTTACCCAGCTCTGTGGCTGCTTCTGGCATCTCTATGGCTAGAAGCTCTTTTGTCTGGCAGTGCTGGGTGAGGTCATGCCCTGTGTGAGTCAGTCTGTTGACCAGAACCCTGGTCTGATCCGGGCTGCCACATGGCCAATCCTTGGGGAACTAGAGGGGTCAGAAAAACAGGATCAAGGACAACACGCCGGGTATCGGACTGCTTGGTGGAATTAAAGTGTATAATCAAATTTGTGCAGAAGCATCCTCTGCTAATTTCTTATAGCTGGCTAACAGAAATCAATGGAATTATAACTAACTGTGACACTACAGTATATTTTCAAACTCAACATTACACAACATGGAAAACATGTCTAAGGCTTCCCAGCCCATTTTTATAGGCTTCACTAAAAAAAAAAGGAAGGATACCGTGGCTCTCATTCTCTCCATGAAGTGACTCCTCCCAGGCGCAGGTTTCCTCTGTAGGGCAACCACTTTGTCCCATAACCTAAAAAAACGAGGGAAACTTAGTGCCCAAACACAACTGTGGAAACAGTTGAAAATTCTCACAATATTAACTGATTTTGGCCACCTGTTTTGCTTGCTCCTCAGAGATTTCCATTTTGAAGTTTGATCAGAAGCTTTCCTGCCACTAAGCAAAGGCAAACAGATTGATTATTATAAAAAAAAAAGGGCAAACAAATGTTTACCCCCTTCCAACTGTTACTGTAAAAAATGGTGTGGTTTTCTTTATGGTCCAGCTGTGTAAAAACATACCCAGTCTGTCGAGGTAAACTGTGAGCTCCAGACCCCTGTGTGTGTGAAACAGGCACTGTGTTATCTGAAGGAATGGAGATAGCTGCAGCTCTGCCCAGGTCATTTCCACTCAGCACGTTGCTTCTAATAGTCTGGATTTTAGAGTGGAGGGTTGAGGTGTGTAATTGATCCCGATCAAGAGAGCCAGACGCTGAGACAGCCTGCTCTGAGTTCCTTGCTGCTGCCTGTTGATGCACAATTCCACCTGAAGAGACAGGACAGTTCTGGTTATTTGGATTGTGGTTTTGCACTGTCCAGGATTGTAGCTAGCTGAAGGTTTTGAGCCCAGTGTGGAGGATACTGACATACCAGGCTTTTTGTGCTCTTTTCTGTCAAAACTGGCAGATTTAGAGGTTGATCTGTTGGTCGTCTGATTTCCTTTAGAAGCTGCAGATGCCTGCCTTCCCTCTTTGGATGTGACAGCTGCTGTGGTGCCGGGTTCCTTTCGAGGTGCAGATTGTTTTTTTGAGGCTTTTTTAGAAGATCCTGTGCCAGTGCGGACACGGAGGGCTTTCTGCAGGGCTCGCTCAAGCAATTCCATATCTTCTTTCTCCCCTGGTGAGGTAACTGTGTCTGTGAAGATAGCAGCGTGCAAACATTGTTATTGTTTAGTTATTTTACCATTTACCCTGAAAGTCTCTTTAGATACATGATGTCCTTGATAACGAGAATGAAATACAGAAGTGTGGCACAGGCACAGTCATAACATTTGCACATGGCTGCTCTGATCTCTCTCTCTGCATTAACTTAAAATCATAAAACGCACAATTTATTTTATCACGTTACATGTGATGTTTAATCCAATTTTTTCTAGAATCTTCTTAACATAAAGCGAGGGACAACAGACGGAAAAATTGCCTTCAAAGCTAACTCATTTACAGTTACCTGACAAATAAACTCATGTTTTTTAATTACCTATAGCAGCACCATCTGCACATTCTGACTCATCACAGTCCGTCTTTGGTTGTGGCGTTCTGCGAGGAAAAGACTTCATGTGACTACACACTCAATGTAACCAAGAGGAGCACAATAAGTGGAGCACAACAAGGCAACAATATTATATAATAATAAATCATATTTGCACAAGCAACTTGTTGAAATAAGTTAAAAATGTGACTTTTAGTCTTAACGGGCAACATCAGAGTTGCAGTTCTATATGAAACTTGTGGTTTTTATAGACTTTTCTGTTGATAGAATTAAAATGTTACTCTTGATAGCCTACATGCAGTTTACCACAGATCCCAAATGATAGTTGACAGTTCACAGTGTTTATTTATGAAAGGGGACAGTGCAAATTAATAAAAACACATGATTTCCCATGGGTTAAAAAAGCTAGAATTAGCCAAAAGGCTATTTGTCATCTGTGATCCCCTACCCTCGATGTTAAAAAAAGGCTTTTTAAACATTAGCATCAGTGTGAAGTTCACCACAATTTTGTTTATTTGGACATCTAGCACATAATACACAATAGGCACTGAATTTGTCTCTTTATTTTTACAGTGATGGAGAAAGTGAAACTTTCGAGTACTGGAAAAGGCACTGCTGGGATTCGAACCCAGGATCTCCTGTTTACTAGACAGGCGCTTTAACCAACTAAGCCACAGCGCCGGATAAGTGCGTGACTGCACAGATATTCAACTTATGCAATCAAACTATGGCTGATAACTTCGATAACCTTATGATTCGACTATGTTTTGCTATCTGTGTGACACGAGAGGTAAATATGGTATAGGTCTAATACACAAGACGCAACCTTAACAAAAGATCAAACATCTGCATCTGTTATAAGTATATTTACATGTACATACCTTAACGTACATTCTTACAATTTTATATAAATACTTTTCTTTGACATGATGTTTTGGAGTTGCTGTAACATTAAACTTGAAATGAGAGTCTGAGTACTGATAAAACAGTGTGGTGAATATCTCAGAAGTACTTACAAGGTCTGTAATAGTTCTCTGTAGAGTTGTATACTGTCGTTAATCTTGGCTTGCTCAGCTTTGCATGACTTGATAGCTTGCTCAACCATAAACAGCAGTGACATGCTTGTGTCTGGATGTCGCGCTGTGGTGACTTTGTTCTGCCGTGACAACACGCAAGAAACCATTAACAAACTGTTGGTTTAAAAATATGAATCAACGTTAGCATGTTTACTGAAATGCCGATTTGTCACAAAGGTGCAAAATGGAAATACCTCGTTGGTTGACATCTTTCCATTAAAACAACGATAGCTTTTATGCGCTGACCCGCGAAACCGAAAACGTAGCGGATGCGGAAGTCATATCTCCGTGTAGGACGTGCTTGGTGTAAAAAAAAGTCCCCGTGATGCAATGTGAAGATGTTCAAAAGGGTATCATCGTAATGACACTGGTCTAACACTGCAGCAAATTAATACCGTATAATTTGTTTCACTTAACTCGATCAAACACGTTGTAACCTAGCTCCCATACATGCATGGGCTTCAACCTGGCAACAAAGTACTCACTTCTCGCGAGAAGTGTCGTTGTTACCAAGGACGCTGCCCCTCTATGTTGCCACAACAGCTCACCGTTTGCATCATGTGCGGTATGTAGATTTTAGGCTATGAACTGTGCAACGATTTTTTGGTTAGCACCAGAGAGAAGGATGAGCAAAAAGTAATCAATTCGAAGACTCTGCTCGCACCTTTTCTTAATCAGAACCAGATCCTGCGCTCATACAAAAATGTGTCATAAAATGTGTAGGCTATTACCATGCAAATGATTACTCTAAAGAACAGTTTGTCATTTTAATAACAGCATGAATTAAAGTGTGTAATTATGTTCCGGAGTAGGCTATTTGATTTTATTTAATCATTGCTGTCCGTGTGAGTGACAGTTAATAAAAACAGGATATGACTATTTTAGGATAATTGCTTTTGTATGTAACATTGTAAATTATCCATCAAGCGTCAACACTGAGGCAAAATGATTTATACACAGATGTAGTAGTTGTTGTCGACCACATCAGTAGCCTATATCTGCCATAGGTCAGAGCATCTTGTCCATTGCATGTGATTTGTGCACTCTTTCCCACAGAAGCACCAGAGAAGTTGAAGTCGCAGTAATCAGCATTGTTTTCTAAATTACCGACAATTCCTTGACCTGAGATCATGCTCCTCACACCAAAATAGGGTGTTTTGTTCTACAGTAGATTGTCAATTAGAAGACTGTATGATTATTAGTCATGATAAAAAAAAAGTCTGCATGCACACAATTATTACCTTTTCTCACTCACAGCAGAAACATTGGCTTCTCAAGCACAGGTGGCTGCTTTACATTAAGCTAAGATCCCTGATATTGTGCATGCTGGATTTACTGGCACGTCAAAGTGGAACAAAGCCATAATTAATGTTCTTAGTTACACAATGTGCATTTTTGGCAAAATAGTTAGTTTTTTTGTAGTTAATTTTTTTCTATCAGGAAGTAAAGAAATACAAACAAAAGGTGGCTGGGTTAGCTCAGTTGGTAGAGCAGGCACACATGTATAGAGATTTACTCCTTGACGTAGCAGCCGTGGGTTCAACTCTGACCAGCAGCCCTTTGCTATATGTCATTCCCCTTCTCTCTCCCCTTTCATGTCTTCATCTGTCCTGTGGAATGAAAGGCTTAAAATGCCCCCCAAAAAAACAAGTACAAACAAAATATCTGATGCACTGTTACAATCAATTAGAATGGCTAAGATCAGTGCTTCCCAAACCTCTTCTGTCATGCTGCCAATATTCTCACTGTTTTTTATCAGCCAGTAACAATACTGGTGAAACTAGTAACAAAAGAGCAAAGTTTTAATGAATAAGAGCATTTTATTGATTATTAAAAACATGAGGTGCACGATTACTTGAATGGCTGTTTCTCATTCGTTTCTATGTCAGTCTTTACTCAAACTGCCAGAGGTTTTAAGACCCAAGGCTCTCCTGCTATATTGACAGTAAACTTCAGAAAAAGATATTCATATTTTGGATTTGACTGGCGTGTCTCCTCGGTGATCATCGCCATTTTCTTTTCTTGCTGTCAAAAGTCTGTATATCTTGTTGTTAACTTGACATTCCACTTTCTGAGTAAATCTTGCTAATCTGAATCTTGCTATCAGAGCACTGACTCTTTATTGATCCCAAAGGAATTATCCAGATACCCTTTTTTCACAGCAGACAATTTGACTTGTCACAGCAAGAAAAGCACAGGTGGAATTAAGGTTGCAGTATACCAATTCAATGCAATGCAGCAATTGATGATGTTAACAGTCACACGTTTGACAAGTCCAAATATCTGCTTTTAAAAAGTCTATTTAACTTTATTTCCATTTCACATTATACCCTGCATGTGGTCATGTGCAAAACAGATATTGTGATGTTTCATTTTTCTATTCTTGTCTTTTGTTTTATCTCTCTTTGGTTTTGTACTGTTTTGATGTTTCCCTCCTATATTAGTCACATTTATTCTGCTTTACTGATTTCCATGATGTGAAATGATCAAAAGCATGAGATCACAGCTGCTATGTCAACGAGTGGTATGGCAACAGGAAATGGACCTCCTGCTGCATTTCAGTGTGTTTATGTGAGAGCTTTTGATGCAGCATTTGAAAGCTGTCCAAGCCATCAGCATATCACATATGGGGTTCTCAGCTGACCAAAGTGACAAACAAAACCAAAATGGCAGCAAAATAGAGTCAAAGAATCATTGCCAAACATGTTTTGCGGGTTTCTCTCTAAATGCACAAATTAGCATCCAAGAGGATATGAATGTTGCCAATCTTTCCCCTTTCAGAGCTTTTAGACCAAGGGCCCCCCCCCATCTCTTATTAAACTGCATCAGTGGCACAGAATCCCTTACCAAAGCAATTTAATGTAATGGCAACAGCTTGCTGGCCCTGTTGGAAGGACGCAAATCATCTTGTTAGCTCATCTTTCCCCCCACTAGCCTCCTGTGGCTCAACCAACCTTGCATCTGACACTGCAGCCGGCTGCCAGACTAATATCAGGCTCTGACACACACGCACACAAACACTTAAGCATGGATGTACACTCATTAACCAATGGACAAATCTGCTCAGCAAACAAACAACTACCTCGTACATAATTTATGAGCAGCATGCGTGTATCATATGTACACAAAAACAAAAATCCTTATTAAACTATGATCTGTAATTGGCAGAGTACCCCAACAGCATGTCACAGACAAGATAACAGGAAGGGAGCTTGTTTTGTTTGTTCCAGAGGGACAGACCAAGATGTTTTATGTACAACTGCAGAAATACTTAAATATTCTGGTTGCCTCTGTGTTTGGGGCCGGCTCAGGACATACACCTGTTAATCTGAAAGCACTCATTGTAAGTACACAGTACACTCTGTGTTTACAGTACACTCGTATCAAGCTCATGATGTGCCCTTCTCCAGTTCTGCCCCCCATACACCTCTGCAAATCTCACACCTTTCATTTATTTGTTTCTTTAGTTTTTCCAATTGAGTTTGACTCAATAATGAGCATTTGGTATTGAGATTTGTTGTGGGTCCAGATGCCCAACTCCTCAGTTTAATTCCATAAAAGTAGCTTTGTGTTGACAGACATGTTTCTACTGAAGTGTCCACAAGCAAGAGAGTCAATCTGTTACAGCTTTAAATGTGTTGATGTTATGCTCAGGTAACCCTGTGTAAAGGAGGAAGAAAAGAAAGACTGACTCAGGGTAACTTTATATACTATAAAATAAGAACTGATTAACAACAAATTAACAACACTGCAATAAACACTGTTGTAACGGAGATAATTGCATGATAATGACGTTGTTATGTGGTTATGTCAGAATTATATCTTTGTAATCATTTTAGTGTGCGCCTTAGAGAGCAACAGACGGTCTTGCCAAAGGGTACTTTATCTGACATGGGGGCGAAATTAGGAATGTTTAATTTTAATTTCCGGTCTTACTTTCAAGAATGATGGAGGAATGAAAATGTTGCCATGAATAAACGGAAACATCTCATACATGATATATAGCAAAAAACAATCATGTAATATTACATAATTTGTGTACTTTCAGTTACTCAAACTACAACTATGGATTAGCCAAAAAGCTTTTTAAATCATTCAAACTGTTTAGGAAGCTGTAACCTGGCAAACCATGATATTTGCTGGGAATGCCATCTTGTGGTTATTCTCTTCTAGCCTGCATGAGAAAATGGTATGAACTGTTGAACAAAAACAAGATGAAGCACTAACTTGTATAAAGCATAAATTGCTACAAGAGAGCATAGGCCGCCATTGTAAACAAGAATTTTTTTTTTTTTTTTAACTTGCCTGGTTAAATAGAGGTTAAATAAAAAAATGAAAGCATATTGCTATAATATCAGTATATGTTATAGCATGGCCTGTTAGTGTGAATCGCCATATTTTCTCAGTTATTCCACTTAGCATAATAACATAGCACCAAAACTTTCAAAACAGTCAAACGAGTGAAGCACTTTCTGAAGCAGTCACGTTTAAAGCTTCGGACGTCATCATTCACGTGGTAGGCCTATTCCTCATTTAGATACAAGCTCCGACACTATAGTATTGAAACAGTGCGCTGCGCAGGACTGAAAAAAGCTTCGGAATCACCTGCCCATCTCTACCCAAAATGTAATGTAACGCCGCTCGTCAAATCTTAAATTTGTTAAGCTTGTTGAAATGCTAGCTAGCTAGCTATTAGTTTATTTAGCTAGCGTCATCCCATAGATGATCCCATCTATGGCGTCAAGTTAGCTGTTGTTTTCAAAATGATACTCCTAGCCGTTTAGATGACGTTACCGTAAAAAGTAACAAACGAGACATGTATTCAAATATCGATGAAAGGTGGCTTGAGATTATGATTTCTGATTAGATTGAGGAACTGAACTGAATTAAATAACTGTAACAACTCACCGTTATACAACATTATTCTTTGGGATTTGTGGTAACGTTAAACACCAGAAGGCCTAACGTTAGTTCGGTAAAGTTGGAACGATTTTTACAGATTCGAACTTCCGGGAACAATAACTCATTAACCGAAACGTTATTAAAACACACACGACGCATATTTTCCACTGTAGTAAGGTAGACAACGAGCTCCAACCTCATTTTCATCAAAATGATTCGTAAATCTGACCTCGACAAATAATACTGGTCTATGAGCAGGGACCGTCTACAAAGTGCATCACCGAAGAGACAATAAACATATTTAATAGCTTCATTATTATACAGTTGTGTCACCAAAATTACGTTAATCCTGCTGGTTATACTAACGTTACAGCACTTTGACGTTACTTTAAAAAAATAAGTGTATGCATAATTTTGGGCAATATTTATTGGGGGAAATATTCAATAGTTTAATTATTAGATTTGGGCTGTGTCTCATTCTGCATACTTCCGTCAGTACACTGCTAATGTGCACTGACCACTTACTGCTGTAGTGCCCACTTTCGATGGTTAGTATTGTCCCAAAATGAACACTTATGTTAAAACACTTACCAGAAATGACGAGCGGGATGAACGTGACGAACGCAACACATGTGAACGTGATTTTCCAGCCCGCTTTCCTGTATGCAAATGAGGAGCGGCCGGCTCGACCCACCACCTCTCAAAATCTGACGAAAATCTTTTAAACTGACCTTTGTCGGTCTAAAATGAAGACAGATTCAGTAACGTTATGGCCTATTTCTCGCTTAAAATGTTTTCAGATACACGTTTTGGTGAACTATTTTCGTAAAATACAAGATTGTATTCCGTCTGAGCCGCCGTGAAAGTCGGTTTGAAATTCTCGACCAGCCAAACACACGTGACGCGTTCGTCCAATCAGCTGCCGGTCAAGGGCTCCCTTCCGCTTTGTAGTCAAGATGGTGCCCGTTTAGTGCGGGTAGGGTCAAAGCCCGTCTACGGAGAGCCTGTTCACTCCCTATTCAGTCCCATTGTACCGAATTTGGTTGCAGTTCCACCAGAGTTCCACTGGGGGTGATCGCGGTCCAGTGCTAAATGAATGGGACTCTATGGAGCTAGACGGCTAAATTTGTCTCTTTCGCCTGATTGTCGTTGAGAAATCTCAGATTTGATTGTAGTTTTTGCAAGTTCAACATGGATTATAGGTCAAAAGTTGAATGAACGAGTACTTGTGTCCTTTCGATTTCTTACAGGTTGAGTCGTTGTTGCCCATAACACGCTAGCATTCTGCTAATGAATGCTGATTGGTCAGTGAAGGACTGATTACATCAGAGATCCCGCTTGACGGCATCCAAAGCAGAATCAGAATGTCAGAGTGAATATTTCGGCGTGGTCTTTAAAACATTAGCAAACCTCTTTCTAGCACGTGTATTAACAGGGAGAGCCTAACCTGTCAGCTGTGTTGTCGATGCTTCGAGAGAACAAAGGAAGCGACTCAGAGCTTGCCGTGAAGCAGTATATCTGCCATATATGTGTATGACGTCATTGACATTTTTAAAGGCTTTTCAGAACAAAAAAGCCACTTTAAAAAAATCTAACACCCGGCAGTGTGTATTTTCTTAGCCTCCCCTTTCGAATGCAACATTCAAATTACTAGACAAAAAATGATATCCTGAGAAAAGTGGATTTTGAGGGGTATAGCTCCATAGAGTCCCATTCATTCTGCACTGGCCTGTGAGCGCCCCCTATATGGAACTCTGGTGGAACTGCAACCAGTTCAGAAGCCGGAAGTAACGAGGGAGTGGAACTTCTTCCCTTATTAGAAATTCTTTGGTAGGGTCCATCGTTCCCACGGGGTAAGCATCTGTCAACAACCCGTAGCTCCTATGGCACCATTTTGATGCTAACAAGCCATCACCCCCCGTTAGTATTCCATTGACTGCCATTCATTTTGAACTCACTTTGACAGCGAATAACTTTACATCTGAAGCGTTTAAAGACTTTATTTGTCCATTGTTTATTTCTAAAGAAACACGACAATGTATAAAAGGCTCCATTACCTTGTATCTCACGTTATGGCTCCGTAGCAGGCGTTTTTGTAAAAATAGGCTAACGATTGTGTCATAACCACGCGACTTACTGTCGCATAGTAGACAAATTACCGTACAGTACAGGAGAAGCTCGCAGGCAGTTTCAACTTACATTAGCTGTTTAAGTTTAATTACTAATGTTAACTAGCATTTTAGTTAGCAATAATTAGCCTGTGCCTATGTTATCTCCTAACATATACCTATGCTCTCCGTTTCTGCAAGATTGGGAATGATTGAGATTTCTCTTGGCACAGCTACCAGAAGACCTCAGACAGGTTGCTCACGTCACATTTACATCGTCTCTCTCAGTTGGAGGCTGCTCAGTAACGCTCAGCCATCACCGGAAAAGTGCTTCTAATAGACTTCACTGGTCTCCGTCCAGAGCAACGGGATCTGTTGGTCCATTATATATATACTCTATCTATGATCGTTCCACACTGAACTTTTTGACCGTTTTTAGGGGGTCATCCGGGTACTTTCAGTGCACTGACGTTTTGCGTTATCTACACTATATACTTAAAACTAAGTGTTTGAAGTGTGCAAGTAGGCGGTTTGAGACACAGCCATTGTGTCTCCAAAACTACTTCACGAAAAAATGGTGCGCGCTTAGTCCCGATAAAATGTACCAAAACCATTATTTAAACTGAAACGGCGTTGCGTTCATGGATGTATGATTGCGTTGAACCTGCCTTTTTCTACCACACGTCTCTGCTGATTGGGTAACACCTCTGAAACACCCACCGAACAGGATAAAGCCATGGATGTATTGAATAAAACATATTTCAAAGTCCGTTGCACATCGCTTCACACTGTTTTGAGGAAACATCACCTTAAACCCGGAAACCGTGAGATTGAACCAGTTGAATAACGTGCCCCTAGCCTCCTGCTGGCTATACTAACACTTACTTTTGGAAAAAAAGGCTCTTGCATAATTTTGGGCAATATTTACTGGGGAAAATATTAAATAGTTTAAATATTAAATAGATTAATGTCTACAAAAGTACTTAACACATAACTGATCTCCTGCTGGTGTGAATATATTTCCAACTTTACCGGACTACAAGGCCTGTGCTGTGTTGTATGAGCTGCTTTTTGTTTGACTGTGTTCATGAAGTTCAAGCCTGGACTCAAAGTAATTAAGCTCTAAGGCTTTAAGCAGCTGAATCAACTGGCAGAAGACCTCTTTCCTTTGACCCTCATCTCAGCGACAACAACAGCTACAGAGAAAAGGTGTAATTTATTGTTTATTGTAATTAATAATGTACTGTATAGTATATATGTTGCTCCTGTGTGTTATTGTTTTGGTGCACAATAACTCAGACCTCTAGAACCACAGGGAACACTGCAGCTACAGCCTGACTTTGTCCTCTTGTTATTTTCCCCTTGTTTATTCTGAAAATTCAAGATTCATATGTGCACTGTGGTGAAACTTTTGACTGCTGCCATATAATTTGAATGTAAATATAATGCTAATTTGACGTCTTTCACTGATTCTAGGGTGAACTAACTGGCAGACAGGAACACACCACTACAGTCAGCAGAGAAGATGGAGGCAACAGCCAATGTGTCCAATGGAGCAGGGCTGGTATATGAGGAAAAAGAAGACACTCTCGGGTAAATATCCCACTAGTGTTGTAACAACATAGAAACAGTGTAATAAAAATCATATTTGTTGTTGTGGTTCTTTCAAACATACATTATACCGCCATATTTGTCTCTTTTCTTTTCCCAGTCCCGAGGATCTGTCTGAGGTGCTGGCAGCAGGGACCAAGGAGGTCCATGAAAAGGCTGAGAACACCCAGTTTGTGAAAGATTTCCTCAGGGGACGCATCCGCAAAGAGCTCTTCAAGGTCAGTCTGAAGAGAATTACGGAGATTGGCGATTGTTACAATATAGTGCTTTACTAAACAAGTAAGGTGAATAAATGTTTCTTGCTTCCCCAGCTTGGCGCCGTGGCACTCTACTATACTTATACAGCCATGGAGGAGGAGATTGAAAGGAACAAAGACCACCCCCACTTTGCCCCTCTATATTTTCCTTCAGAGCTGCACCGCCACGAGGCCCTGGCCCGTGACCTTGAGTACTTTTACGGCCCTGACTGGCAGAGCCAGGTCAGCTGCTCCCAGGCCACCCAACGCTATGTAGACCGTATTCATCAAGTAGGGCAGGAGGACCCAGTGCTGCTGGTGGCCCACGCCTACACCCGCTACATGGGGGACCTGTCCGGGGGCCAGGTGCTAAAGAAGGTAGCGCAGAGAGCCATGAAGCTGCCGCCCACCGGGGAGGGCTTGGAATTCTATCAGTTTGATGGCATCCATAGTGCCAAAGCATTCAAGCAGCTGTACCGTAGTCGGATGAACGAGTTGGAACTGGACATGGAAACAAAGAAGAGGCTGGTAGAAGAGGCTGTCAAGGCCTTTCACTTCAACATGGAGGTGAGAGGCCAGTGACAAGGAATGGAGGTTGGAGAGATAGAGAATTGAAGAAATGGAAGCTATGTTTGGAAACACTAGTGGTGGGTGATTTATTCCCTGGTGGTGATGGTGAGGTGGTTAAATGTGTGCTGCTTGTGCCTGTTTTGATCATCTACTGAATTTGTATACACACATTGAAGGTTTTATTATGTGTATAACTATAACTGAAGGCACTGTCATCGTCTAATGTTATCCTAATGAAATGGCATTGGAAATGCATTTTGATTAAGACTTCCATGTGAACATTTTCCCTTCAGGTCACTAAAAATGTCAGTCAGTCTTTTCTTTTACCTGCAAACATTCTATGTAAAGACTAGGCAAGTCATTATTGATATTAGGTCTATATCCACAACTACAACTGATAAGCAGTAAAGTCAGTGAATTATTAATACAAAAGGCTAAAGCATATGTAATACTGTGTTAGGCTTACTCTATTGTTGAAGGATGATTGTACATTGGTAATTACTGAATGTAGAATTGAGTGATATGACAATATATATTGTCAGACAAAGGAATTTGTCTACTATCAGAGATATTGCCATACCGTTTATGCCACGGTAACTATCCCTTTAATAGCTCTGTTTTATGGCAGTATTGGATTTTTATATGTTTTTTACATCAGTGAGTGTGATTATTAATGATGATACTTAGATAGTCAGGCGTTAACTTTGCTGGATTAGCCAAAAACAGACATTCCTGTCTGGTTGTTTCATCCACGAACAATTTCTAGAATATACAGTATGCAACAAGCTTGATAACCTTACATGCTGTATGTTTGTGCTTGCAGGTGTTTGAGGAGTTGGACGAGATCGGTAAAACCATCCAGGAGGATGCTTTAGATGCTGGCGTGCCCGTCCATGGGGCAATGGGTGGAGACATCAGCAAGTGTCCCTACTATGCTGCCAAAATGGGTATGATTCTATTCTTCTCTCTTTGTACCACTGTGCCATGATAAAGCTTTTATAAAGCTATTGTGAGAAAGTTTACTTTCATGCTCCCTCTGTGTCACAGCGGCATCAGGTGGAACAGCATACGCCTGTCAGCTTGCCATGGCCGTACTCCGACACCCAACAGGCCAGGTCCTGTTTGCTGCTTGGTTTGCTGCTCTGGCTGGATTGGCTGCATGGTATCTGATGTGATCCAGGAGAACCATAGAAGGAAGGACAGTAAGGAGACAAGAAAACTCCCTCAAGCTGTACACCATTTGATAGTTCCATGCAAACATTCTGAACGGGTCCAAGTTTATTTAATGTTACATGTTTGCTGCTAATAATATTAGCTGACAGGAAATTAACTTGGATGTTATCAATAGAATTCCAATAAAATGATCTGTAGGAACATTCGATCCATCCATCCATCCATCCATCCATCCATCCATCCATCAAGCCACACCTTGTTACAATTCATCCACCCGGCTGTTTATTTCTCTACCTCCTCTGCACTATCCTTCCATCCTGTGTCCGTCCTACGCGTTTGGTCGTATTACAAGACCTTCTAAAGCTATTTTCTGATTTCGTCATGGAAGCACACAGTGTTAATAGCTCATTTGTTGTGAAATTTTTCCCAATTTCAAATGAAACTGCAAGATTGATAAAGCATGGTGACTTGTATAGATACTGCCCATGTGTAATTGGCTATACAGTAATAAATCAGTTACTAACGGTGAATGATTATCAAAATTAATTCATGGTAACCATAGTAAAAACATGTTAAAACCTACTATGCATATGTTATGCAGTATGTATACTGCTGACTGCTGTGTTATAACGATTAATAATAATAATAATAATTATTATTATTATTATATTAATAATAATATAATATAATGATATGATAATGTGCAGTTATGTTCTTCTTTAAATCCATTTTCACATTCATGATTCAAACATGGCCTCAGATGTTTCCAAAAAAGTTTGTTCAGGTGTACTGTGATACAAAGGATAGCAATTTTTCAAAATTTAGCACACCTACACTTTGACAAGTGTATGATTAATAAACATCTTTCAGATACTAGTGAATATACTGGATATTTGATTATCTGCTGATGCATGTTCAAATGTACTATTTCTCTGTTGCAGAATGATATAATATGGCATCTTGTATTCAAAAAAAAAACAAAAAACCTGCCTGTTTAAATGCATAGCTTAACCATCCAAAATGAAGAATAAATTGTACCTGCTACATGAGCCTATATTAGGACAGAGCTGTTAACAAAGGTGATTGCAGCTGTTTTATAAGAAAATTGTCCTTTGTAATGTTAATAGTTTGTCTTCATGAAGGCTATATGTGTCTGAATGTTGTGGTTTACTATGAACTACTTCAGGTTAGGTACTTATAGGTATGTCCTTCAGCAGCTCAGCTCTTATGGATTTACTAGTATACATCATCACTAAGACTGTAATCATTAGTCATATTTTGTTTATACTGTATGTTGGGAACAACTTTCCCAGTTGGGCACAACTCTTTTTTTTTTTTTTTTTCCCCAACATAAATAAGGAGGACTATATCGTGCTGTGTGTACTGTATGCAGTGTAATTGCACAATTGTTTTGCGATTGAAGTTCAATTTTTATTCATACACTGTAATGACATTTTATGAACTTGACTTTATCTTTCCAAGCAGTTTTTTTAAATTTATTTTTTGCTTGGATTTGTTGAACACATAGTACCTAAGGTAACCTACTGAAAACATTTCAACCAGGTTCATGTGCTGTGTGTATTTGCACAACACATTCATAGATAAACAGACGCACAGTATTTTCATTAGCATAACTTGTTCAGATTTGTTCAGACATGGAAACCTAAGTGATGATGCGTTTTGTGTTTGAGAGTCTCAGGTTCATTTTGCAGTTAGATGGCAATACAATGCATTGCATATGGAGGACTAAAACAGGGACTGCCCTAATATACTATATAGTTCAATGTCCATATTTTAGGTTTATGTTCCAATTTTTTTGATGCCAGTGTGATGTGTCAAAATACTACAGTATTTTTGGACGTACTGAGGGGACGCCTACTTGAATCTCAGGAGTACAGGTAGTTTTGGTCATTGATTAAACCTTAGATTAAAGAGAGTGGGATGCTTGACTAATTCATGTTGATTTTGAATTCTGTTGCGTTTCCATTAACTATGCAGTTAATTCCTTTGTGTACATCTGACTGGACAAAGCTTTATAGTGTTTGGCTAGAATACTCTTATTGTATGAGAGTGAAACTGCAGGAGAATGCTGTGTTGTGTATAATAGAATACATTTTGTTTTCCTGCTAAGGCTGAAATAAAGGTGATTGATTTGGACTGGTGTTTTTAATCACTATACAAATCTTAAAAGATTATATTTAATGCCTAATTTGTTTAGTGTAGTTTCTTGGCACAAACCTTGAGGTCTTGAAGATGGTTCAGACAAAATGATCCCAGATTAATCCATAAAGCTTTCAAACATTTGTCAGCACTACATCACCAATATTATATAACCACAGTAATATCATACAGTTTGTCATTTTTTACTAGCCATGCTAGCTATGTTGGTCAGTCAGTCCACCACTTTGGTTCAGACATGTTTCAATAACTATTAGATGGATTGGCATGGAATTTTGTACAGATGCTCATGGACCCCAGAGGATGAATCCTGATGACTTTGGTGATCCCCTGACTTTTTTCCCCCCTCAACTGTATTTTGTCCTAATTAGCTAATATTAACTTTCTAACACACACAATTAAAATGGGGAACATACCTGCTAGCTAAACAAGTTTATTAGCATTGTCGCTGTGAGCAATTTAGCATGCAAAAACTAGCATTTAGCTCAAAGCAGTTGAGCTGTGTAAGTTCAGTCTCATGGAACAGCCTCACAGGGCTTAAAAGGTGTTGGAGAATGAACCACAAACATTGTCCACATAAAATTACTTTGAAAATGATGCCAATAGATGTATTCAAAAGTAAAAATGCAGGCTAGCTTATTAGGTACAAATTAGTTGGTACACATTTAATAGCTCTGCAAAAAATAACCTTTGGTCTTTCTAATGTTCATACTTTGTTGGAAGCAATTTAGTGGTGTTTTGGATTGCATTATATTGTATCCAAATTAGGATGAACAATTATTGTCATATGTATAAATATTTTTTAATTAATTAGTCAAAGCACTCAGCATGCTACTTCTTTAGTGATTTATATAAAACAGGCTTTTCCGGACCATAGCTTTATTATAGATGTACAGTATATCTCTTCTATGTGACACATTGATGCAACTGTATGATCCAAAACAAAGTACAAATGTAATGAAGGTGCAGAATTCTCTTAAAAGAGGAAAAGAGTTCGGTCATTAGTTTTCACAGATCAGGAAAGCCGATCAAAGCCAAAGTTCAACTTCCCACTGCAAACGCACCTCTACACTGTCCAACACGTCTACTCAAAGGTAAACATGTAGTTGATGATGTTCAACCTGTTAGGACTGACAGTGCTGAGAATTGTGGGGGAAATTCAAGGGTTCATGAATACACAACCAAAGCATACAGAACAAAATGATTAATAACAAGAGGTTCATTTAATCCAAAATAAAACTTGAATCTGTAGCATTTTTCAATACAATAATTTATTGCTGTGCACATGAATTCTGTTATCACTACCGAGTTTTTTTTGTGGAACACAAAAACCAACATACACCAAATGCTATGATAAAAGATTAAAGTGCTCATATTATGCTCATTTTCAGGTTTATAATTGTATTTAGAGGTTATATCAGAATAGGTTTACATGGTTTAATTTTTACATATTTTTGTTGTACTGCACATTGCTGCAGCTCCTCTTTTCACCCTGTGTGTTGAGCTCTCTGTTTTAGCTACAGAGTGAGGCATCACACTTCTATCCCATCTTTGGTAGGAGTCGCACATGCGCAGTAGCTAGGTAAGGACTACTAGCCAGTCAGAAGCAGAGTATGAGGGCGTGCCATGCTAGCAGCTAGGTGAGCATTATAACATGTGACGCACTCACGGAAGTAAAGGCTGGACTTAGGGCTGGGCGATATGGAGAAAATCAAATATCACTTTATTTTTGACCAAATACCTCAATATCGATACTGCAACGATATTGTAGTGTTGACTATTGGTGCTTTCACAAAATATTTACACAATGAGATGACCATGACTATTTTGATAAATAATCATCAGTAATGTGGATACGATGACCAAGTGGGGAAAGGCAAATAATAGAACAGTTACAACAGTCTAGTAAGTTCAGAAAATGACTTTACTGTAATGGAGCCTTTAAAACCAGGAAAAGACAACACTTATGCCATATTACGATATCCAAAATCTAAGACGATATCTAGTCTCATATCACGAAATCGATATAATATTGATATATTGCCCAGCTCTAGCTGGACTACAATAAAGCAGTTTGGAGCAGTTTGTGAACAGTGTTTTCTGTTGGAGATGGTAAGTGCCTTTGGGGTGGACTTTGGGCTTTTTCACTTTGTAAACCTATAATGTGCACAAAAAAATATATATAACACAATAAAGGAAAGGGAAAAGCCAAAATGCATAATATGAGCACTTTAAGTCTTTGCCGCCCACATGGCCACAGTGGACATCTGACTGGAGAAGTGACTGGCGCACGGACACATCCTCTTGTGTGTGGATTCACTATGGTAGAGGAACGGAGCAGGTGATCCTCCGTCTTATTCACTGCAGGGCTGGGTAGGTCGGTCCGTACTGATCCATCCACAACCTTAATAGGCCTCATCCAACGCCCAGTACTCCTTAGCCACCTGTCCCTTTATAATGTGACTGTGCTTGCTTTACGCTCTCCTCCCTTCTGCATTCTGATCTACTGATGAAGCTTCTCAGTTCCAGGAAGACCTTTTACCTTTAAGAAGGAAAAGGAAAAATGTTGTCAAATGGACTCGTGGTAAATTGAACTTTCAAAAAGAAAAGAAAAAAAATTGAGCTGGCAAGGCAGTCCCAGTTTCAAAAACGACATATAAAACAGACATTCAGGGCATCCAGCTGAATGTTTTTATGTGACAGCCACAAACCAGATAATAAAAAGTTATCCAAAAACTGAAGTGTTGCATAATGCATCACAATTATTTGTGAAGAACTGAACTAAAAAAAATCATTTGGGATAAATCAATACTAGTCCTACCTGGTTTGTGGCTGTCAGAAGGAACTAAACAATTTCTTTAATTTGGAGAAGAAGCCCCCCTCTTGTTTCAACTCTCCTTCTTTCTTGTCATGCTCGCTTTGCCCTGCCTCAGACTGCTTACCACTGCTTCCCCCACCTGGACAGAGATTAACACTGCATCAGCCAGACTAAATAAGTTTCTTTGCTAAACCCCCATTTCAGCAGATCAGAGATGTATAGCAGCAAAAAGACAGGACTAAAGTAACAGCAACGTCAGTTGGTGCCATTGACCTCTTACCTGTGGTGGTGTTAGTGACACCGTTTACTGTCCCCTCCACATCCGTCTCCTCCTCAGCGTAGCTCATTAGCAGAGCTCTTTGTCTGTCAGTCAGTGTCCTGCACAGAAAAACAATATCTTATAGTCTTTGTGATTGGGAAACAGTTGCTTTTTTTTTTTTTTTAAATCCCATTTCTTTATGGTATTCAATCACAAAGCCCTCTCATGTCCCCATCTGGTATACATGCAGCAGATGGAATTTTTACTGGAATAAAAAGATGAACAAGATATGCGTTTGTCTGTGAGTCTTACCTGGGAACTTTTATTTTGACATGGACATAATGGTCTCCGAAGCCATGACCACTGAGGCGAGCGATCCCCTTCCCTGACAGACGAATCCTCTGGTCTATCTGGATGCCTGCAGGGATCTGAAAGCAAGGAAAAAAACCCAGTCATTTTATTATGCTGTGATGTTCCCCCATTGGAGGAGAAACCTGAGAATGTGCACTTCTACTTACTGATAAGTTTAGGGTTTCATAAAGGCCTTGTGTCCTGGCCGTGCCGCCCAGGATAGCTTGCGCCACAGAGACAAAAAGGTCAGAGTGGACGTCTGCGCCGTCCCTCCTGAACACAGGACTTTTTTGGACCTTGAACCCAGAACACATCACAACCAGTCACACGTGGTATTAAAACATCCCAATCTCAAGAAGCGGAACACCACAGGTTGTCTGAACTGTGTTTATTCTAAGTCTTATGGCGCTTACCCACTTAGTACCGCCTCATGCCTGAGGCGAGAGGAAACTGCCGTGACCTAACGCAACACACACACAGAACGTCGAAGGTGTGTTGTTTTTGACTCTCGGCATGTGGCTGTTGCCACAGCCAGAAGACAAATTTTGTTTCAAAAGAAGCTGGAGGCAGCAAAAAACCCCACCACTGGCTAAACTATTTAAAAATGGCGGGTCTGTTCAGGACACCCCCGTCTGTCGCTAGCAATGATGACGCAGTGATTAGGGACGATTCTCTCCGGCCAATCAGTAGTCTGCAGGTTTTCACATCACCTTTTGGTATCGCCTCAGCTCGCTTGGAACCTCGACGGAGGTGATACTAAAAAAAAAAGTACCTGTTAACAGGTACCAGGGACTTTTTTTCGTAATGGAAAACCAAAAAAGGCGAGTCGAGCAGGTACCATGTAATAGAAAAACGCCAAAAGAGCTCAGACAGATCAGTGCCTCTCACTAGTCCACACACCTACAGTACATTACACAGGACAGTCCCATTATAGCGGCTCTGACCTGAACATGCACTTGATGGAGAGGGAATTCATTTCATTCATGTTATTTCTGGGTTTGTTGTGAGATCTGTACTGATATTAAGGAGTTGAGGTAGATACTCACCCTAAATGTGATGAAGATCTCCTTCTTACCAACTGGCATTCTGACAGTCTGACCATCCTCCACTCCTTGAAGCAAAAACAAACCACAGTTAGGTGTGATGAACAATGTACATTTAAGTTAAGTGTGACAATCTATCTCAATGGTATGAAACCCTCATTTCCTTTCATACTTAAGAAAGATTTCAGGAGTACTATAAATTCAAGCATAAGGGCAGTTCTTTTACTTCCCTTATGGCCATTATGATTTCTGAAGAGTTCAAACCCACAGATGTAACTGCAGCAGAGGCTCAAACTATTGATTATTTCAGGTTTTTCTAACATGCCTTTATCATTCGTTATGTGGGGGAATATTGTCACAGTTTCACGTTAATATGCAAGGTTATTTGGCAACAAAGGAAACAAAGCAAAAAAGGACAGCTGAAGACAGGAGAGGGGAGAGAGAGAGGGGGAATGACATGCAGCAAAAGCCTCGGGTCGGAATCAAACCACCGGCGGCTGCAGAAAGGACTGAGCCTTTGTACATGGGGCGCATGCTCAACCCGGTGAACTACCAAGGCGCCCCATAATGAAACTACTTTTGATACAAGTACAGCTGCAATGATTGCAGATGTAAAAAAAAAAAAAAAAATCATGCCAGAACGTATGACAGGTATTTAAATTATGAATTATGTTCAGCAGTAAGTGTACCTGTATTTCTAAGCCATTTGTTATGAATTTTGATTGATAAAAGCCTACAACATCTAGGAAGTCAGGAAGATCTGCAGCAGAGCAGACAGTAGTTGCTTCTGTCCATTGCTAATACGCTACTGGGTGACTTTCCATGCTCATTAATAGTGATGCGAAGAAAAATCCCTCGGGAGGTATTTACAGTGTGTAAACAGAAGAACAGGCAGTTAAGTGAGACTGACCTGCAGGCACAGGGACCATCACAGTCTTCCTCTGCTTGGTCTGTCCCACCCCATTACAGGAGTGACAGGGGGTGGAAATGACTGTGCCTTTGCCACCACAACGGCGACATGTGGAACGCATCACAAACGGGCCCGTGTTCACAGTCTCCTACAGGGTGGACAATGTATGTGTAGAGTAAATACAACAACACAACACACTTTGAAGAAAGGCAGCACGTCAGAGCTCTTACCATGCCGGAGCCGTTGCAGAAGTTGCAGTGCTGGACTTTAGTGCCTGGCTCGTGGCCCTTACCATCACAGCGCCCGCAGGCTGCTTCTATGTTAACGGAAAACTCTTTGTTGACTCCCTTTGCTGCCTGAGTGAACGTCAGCTCCATGATGTACTGTGTCCAAAAAAAGAAATTAATCACTCTGAATATGCACCAATAAAAAAACAAAAACAAATAAAAACGAGAGGAGTTCTCAAAAGCAAAAATCAAAAAGACACTCCTTTACTTTCACTCCCATTTTACAGTATCCTTGCTAACCTCCTGTGGCTGTTCAAATATGGCATTGAAGTCTCCAAAACCCCGGCCTCCAGAGAATTCCCCAAAGATTTTGCGGAAGAGCTCCTCTGGGTCCACGCTGCTGGCCTGTCCAGACCAGTAGCGCTGCCCTTCACCACCGGCCTGACCAGAGTCAAAGCCCGTTGAGCCATACGTATCGTACTGCTTCCTCTTTCCTTCATCACTCAGGATCTGAGGAAAACATGGAGCAACGTTTTAGATGTGCATTTGTAATTTGAGTTATTTGAGTATTCATAGATTTCAAAGAAAACACATATGGGAAAATATATAGTAGAAGTGTAGAACTGAAAGCTTGAATTAAAGACTAAACCTCATAAGCTTCAGCCAGCTGAGCAAATTTTTCCTTGGCTTGTGGGTCATCTTTGTTGGTGTCAGGGTGATACTTTTTGGCCATCTGAGGGACAACAAACACACTGTCAACTACTGTTTTGATTGTTTGTCTGACAAGCTGTTAATGCATGTCAGGCAGGAGCAGACCTGGTAGTAGGCTTTCTTGATCTCTTTCTGGGTTGCTGTGCGAGAAACGCCGAGGATCTGGTAGAAGTCCTGCTTGCTGCTAGCAGGGGCACTAGTGTGAAAGGACAGTGTGCAGGCAGCATGGGGCGATTTGACACCTGGAAAAACAGTGTTAAAACAGGGTAAAAGGGTAAGTTAATACCATTTAGAACAATGGAGCTGCACTACTGCTGCATTCAGGCCTCACTTGACAAGTGACTGTACAGATTTGCCACCGTTTAACAGCTAAATTAAAAAAAAGCTAAGTTTAGAGAAATTTAGCCTAGCCTAGCCTAGCCTAGCCTAGGCCAGTACCACACCACTCACCTGACAGCCCTCTCAATGTCAACGCTTTCCCTGCTCCGCCACACATCAGGTTCCCTCCCCGCCACAGTCGTTCCGCTCCAAGGGTAGAGATACTACGGACCCCTCCATTGCCAGTGCAGACAACAGCACCGGCGGCCCTGCGATGTCCAGAGGACACGATGACTGTAATCCAGCGTGATGAGCAACGGGCAGCCGAGGACGCCATCATTCCAACACCGGCCGCTGCTCCAGACACACTGCGCATATCCGGTACGGAGTGGGCGTCACAGAAAACGCAAAGATATTCAGTGTGATTCAAGATTATGCTCTCTCAAGAAAAACGAGCTGCAAACGTTTATCTTAAACTTCACTATTCATTTTAATAAACTTCACCATAGTCCAATAGATAACATTTAGGAATGACTAAAAGCATCCAAACATTATTAGTTTCATCACAAGTGTCAAGTTAAAAAAAGGAATGCACATGTTTTAAGACCCGAGGCAGCACGTGACAGAGCATGGTGTTCTCTAGTGTTAAAAAATAAAAACTCCGCCCAAGCGGACAGCTCTGTGGAGCAATGCGAGCGTACACCGTGCAGCCAACCTGAACTGTCAGCTGTAGCAGGAGTCCTCTGCCGAGTACCAACCAGCTCGACAGAGACACCCGGAAGGCACGAAAGTCAATTTCAGAGAGCAGCATGAATCGCTTTAAGACCTCCAAATTCAAAAACACCACTCCGAAAATTGCCAAGAAAGATGTGAGTAGCACACGAGCGCCTTGGTAGAGCAAGTTCTCCTAGCTAACATTAGCTGTGGTTATTAGCTGTGCTACTTAAGTTGTGTTTTGGGGAACGCCTGCCTGCAAAGGGATGTTGAACTTCCTGCATCTGAGATAACTACACGAAAATCTCAGATCACACACTAGTATTTACACGAATAGGCTAGTAATGAAAACTACGAGCCATGTGGTTGCATAGAGCTGCTAGCCTACATCGGATAATGCAGTGACGCCCATCATCATGCTATGATATTATAACGTTAAGTTAGCTAACTGAGTTTTCTCATTGCTTTGCAGTGGTGTTGCACAATTTTTGACTGCACATATTTGCTATACATGTAAGCCAGAGATAAAGATAAAAATGTTTGAATGGCAAATGCGATAAGTGATATTACTGTCAGGATGCCTTGTGTTGGCTGCAAGAGGCGACATATCTGGACGAGACTGACTGTCTTGCATACAAATCTGCCATTTTTCTCGTCCTGTGGACCCATTTCTTTCACGTTGCAACGCCTGCAGCTCTTCTTGCTGAGGTGAATTATGTAATCCTCTACCTTGTTTTTACTGAGGTAGTAAAATGCCTGGTATTTACAGAGACCGTGCACATCTCTGCCCAGGTTCTTAGACAGCAGGTGGTGCTTTGCTGCCGTGAATGGTAAACTAGCCTTTCACACAAGAGACCAATGAATATGTGTGTATGTGGCTATTTCGGTGCTGAAAGTCATGTGACGGGATCTGACATGTCACACACTGTAGAAGAAAGAAATGGGGCAAGAAGGACAAATTGAGAGGAGAAGCAGGCTTATAGGGATGGAAAGATACAAGAAAGTGAAGATGAGTGGGATGTTTTCATCTCAAATTATCCAGAACAGTTTGGGTGTGTTCCACATGGTTTGAGAGAGTAGTCCCAGAAGCAGGCTAATTTTGTCAGCTCTTATTTGGTTGGCACCGAGTCCCCTGAACACAGTTTTTGGTGCCAAGGTTCTTTCTAATAATGGGCCTGTGGATAGATTCACAGCAGAATGTGTTCAGTCTATCTCTTTAATCCTGAGAAAAATGCAGAAAAACACATAGCAGATCTTGGAATTGTTGAACCAAATAGATATTAAGGGAAGACACGCCTTTTGTAAGTGTCCTTAATATTATCCATGCAGGAAAGCATGCTCCAGTCTCCAGATACAGCAATTCTATCTCTGAACGGCGGACGCTGAAAAAGATTTTGATTCAGAATGGTAGTCCTGAGATTTAGTTCAGGAGAAAATAATACAAAGTTGATAAGACTTCTATGCAGGTAGCCAGTAGCAGAGGTAACTAATGAATGAATAATAAGCACAACCTTATATGAGGCTAAATCAGAATAAATCAAGTTTAGGATTGTCATTTATTGGGATCTTCTAACTTAAACTCAAACACAGCATGGATTTGAGCCTTTGTCACACTAGTGACACACATGTCCACTTGGTTTTTGACATACACACATGTAGAATATGTAATCCTGTTAAAATATATATGCATCCTTAGAAGTGCTGTCTGCAGCCCAAATGTGTGTTGGTCTGTTACAGTTTTGTGAGGAGCAGCGCAGTAGCTGTTGGAGCGTGTTGTATGGACACTCAGTCTTCTTGCTGCTCTTGCCTTGTTAATGTTGAAAGAGGTTTTAAGAGTTCTCTGCTGTGCAATGCAGGGAACCCTTCCACTTCCTCAACACTTTGCTCATTCAGAGGCACTAATGTGTGTGTGCTCTCAGTTAGATCCTTCCTGTTTATTTCGGTGTTCGCATTCTTTTATTCTAGTTGTGACAGCAACTTGGTCACGTGTGCTCCTTAATATTATGATAGAGATGTTTTTCTGTTGGATTCTCTAGTGTTGTTGTCTAGTTGGTTGTGCTCTTGTCCTGTGTATACATGTCAAGATTCAAAAATCCTTTATTTATCCCACAACGGGGATATTCACACTGTTGCAGCAGCAAGGGATAGGGGAAAAAGTACAAGATACACTGAAGATAAACAAACAATAAATAAATATAAGTAAAGAGAATAAATAGTAAAATATATTTACAGTATTGCACAGTTACATGATTATTGCATGGTTTATCAGTCCTGTTTATCAAGTGAACACTTGTGATTCTTGGGTTCGAATGACATTTATTTTCCTCTCTGTTATGTAGTCTCACCCCCAGTTATTTATGTGCATTCTCATACCCTTGTTTTTATCCGTTATGATCCCTGACTTGTGCTTTTCCATGTCTTTAAATCCAGGGATGGATCAACAACGTCCGAGGTGGTTCTTTCTCCTGCCAGGGCAGCCACATCAAAGCGAGTGCCAAGCTGGTGGCCTTTAATACCGAGCAGGCTGGTAAGGTTATAAAAGTGTGGTCAAAAGGAACGTTTGCTTCATGCAGAAAGAAGGATCAACTGTGTACAGTTTCTGCTATGTTTGTACTTGTGTTTCACCAAGTTTCCACATGTACTCAGTTTAGAAGATGGAGAAGACTGAATCCTAGAAAAAAAGACTAGAAATCATGTTTTTGTTGTTTTTTTGTGTGCACTATAAATACTTTTATGGTTTTAACAGTATGATCAATTGCATATTCTGTGTATGTGTCTGCAGGTGGAGGTATGCTGGGCCTGTCCTCAGTCAAACCTGGATCAGATGGTGAATGGACAGTCACGCAGATTTCCTGCCATTCTGGTAGGGTTTCTTTATTTTTTTGCCAGCACATCACATCAGTCCTTTTCTTTCCCTCTCTTGTCCCCTTCCCTCTGCATAACTGCCACCACTCCAACCTTCAAGGATACTCTGGTCCTTTTAGAGAAAACTAATCCCAAGAAAGGAAATTAAGCTAGACAGCTTTGACCCTGATGTCATTTTTATTTCCCATGTGTTTTTCCTCCTCTCTGTCAGATCTGGTGACTGATATGGACTTTTCTCCTTTTGATGAATGTCTCCTGGCAACATGCTCTGGAGATGAAACGGTGAGATTTCTTTTCTCTTTCTTTGTATCGATCTTGTTTTTGTATACTTACACATAAGTCCACTTTCCATCCTTTCAGGCTTTGTTGTTCCTGGCGGGGCTTTGAATACGATCTGAACCAGCTCGTTTTTTGTAATTTAAACCTTTTGAAGACTCCCTCCTCTCAACACATTATCCTCAGCCACAGGTGCCCTAGCTTACTGGAATCTGCTGAGTGTGGGTCTGCATCTTCAGACTCAGCAGCTCGGTTTACCTCAAGGATCTTTGGCCACACACAGACCTACCGCACACGCACACGCACGCAAGCGTGGTCTGCAGTGCCCAGCATCTGCAGCGCACTTTCATTCCTCTTATCTGTTGCCAACAGGGTATATTGTTTCACCAACTAGGTTGTGCTGAGCAAGCAAATTAGAGTGAAACTGAGTGAAATACGAGTATTTTCATTGACTTAAAATGAACTAATGCAGTTTAATTTCTTCTGCTCTCACATGTCAGCATTAACAAGAAATCCAAAGCGGAACCCAAACCTCAAATTATGCAGTACCATGGTATCACCATTTAGCTAGAGACTTGACCACCTGATCTCTGGCTGTGCGGCTGCATCTTGATGTTTTAGATGCCTGCTGTAGTGATCCTCCAAGTCTGCTTCTTCCGTCTTGTCTGTTGTGGCTTGTCAACAACTGTCAGAGACAGATCATAACTCAAATAATTCATTTAATGTTCAAAAGCGCAGAAATTCACCGAGGGTTGAGGACTTTTTCCATCCAAGAGGATGGAGAAACATTTCTGCTGGTTAGGAGCGGATTGGATCTTTGAATTGTAAGCTGTGGTAAAGTGGAAGTGACGCTGCCACCCACTATTTTTTCAAATCCGATCATCACTTCCCAATTTAATATGCGCAAGTTTTGGTTTCCGGAGCGACCAGGCGCTTGTTGTGTTGCAGCCTTGGAGCACAGTAAGCAGCGCTCTAGTGGGGCTTTATTTTACGTTACGTTAAAGCGGTAAAACTGCAAACCACCATTGAATCAAAATAAAACGTTCCTCTTATTTGTGAAAATAGGCATGTGACCTGTTTCAACTCCACCCCTCAAAGAATCGAGAATCGATTAGAACCGGAATCGAAAGGAAGAATCGGAATTGGACTCAGAATTGTTAAAATCAAAACGATGCCCAACCCTATCCCTCTGTGTGTTCAGGTGAAGCTTTGGCGTTTGTGTGATCCAGAGCTGCAGCAGCCCAGCGCTCCAGAGCTGACCCTGCGTCCAGGTCAGGGCAGGCTGGAGCTGGTGCTTTTCCACCCCACCTCCTCTGGGTTGCTGGCTGTGGGCAACACCAAGTCCCCCCTGATTTGGGACACCAGCCGCCAGGATACACCACTAGCAGGTAGCTACAGCTGGCGACATGAGCAGTGCCTGTAAAAGCTTTTTCGTGTGCATTATTTATATTAAAACACACACCACAACCCAAATTATTTTTGTCGTAAGTCTTTGTCGTACATTATGCACTGTCTGCATTTAACATTTCAGTCTCTGTCAGTTAGTCTTCAATTTTTGTTGTGGCCTATTTTTATGTATGTGCAACATGAATATAATGGATATTTGGATTAAAGTGGTTGGTTTCCTTTTTCCATTGGGGACTGACACTGCCTGCGGAGCAGCAGAGGTAATTTTTTGATTTGCTGTCCTGGTCCCAGTCTCCCTGGACTGGCCTCAGGATGCAGTCACTATCCTCTGGCCTCAACCCCCCCACAAACACTGCCCCCTCTACCCATCCCATGACAGCTGGCCTGGCTGCTGCTGCTCACTGCTGATCCAACTTTTCATTAGCTGTACCCCACACGCTGTCTTTCATCACCCTTAGTCCTCATTCGTTAGTGGTTGAGGAACAAGGTCTGACTGATAAAAATCTATATATGAATGAGTGTGTTCATGTCAAATCACTCTTTTTGTAACTATCTTAACAAGTGCACCACTCATCTCTTTTCATCTGTGTCAAGCTCTGTGCTCACTTATGGCGTTGCAGCCTAATATGTGTCATGCTCATAATTTCTCTCATGGGCCTAAACTGTAAGGACGTATGATCTGTTGTTAAATCATCCATACTCCTGTATAATTGTGTGATTTTTATTTTGATGTGCTTGATTTATGGCTTTATCTCTCTCCTGCATTTCTCCCTGCAGTGACCTAAGAGATGTTTTTTCATCTATGTCTCCTTGTCTGTATATGTGCCATCATTCTGTGTTCAGTGTGTGGCATCATGTTTCTTTTTCCTTGTTTTGTCCCTGTCCAACATGAACATTGTGTCTCTAGTCCTTTCCTTCTCTCATCTCTCTAAATGACGACGTGTGTGTCTGCAGTTCTGGAGCAGCACGGTGACCAGCTGCAGAGTATGTGCTGGAAACAGGACGGTTCCCTACTGGCTTCCTCTTGCAAGGTAATGACAACTCGCACTGCACCACACACACTTCATCTTTGATTTTAAAGCATTATAAAAAGAAAATAGTAGTAGCATGCATGCATGCATGTATTTTCCTTTATTTACAACCGCTTTATTCCTGTATGGACTGAGTTTTCATTGTTGTAGTTGCAGTGCGTGACCACTAGATGTGGCCAGTGGCTCACATTCAGTGCAGCATGCCTCACATTAGACACTGCTGCTTGTTTTCGGTTTATATAGTGTGTATAAATATGGGGTTTATTTCATCAAAATGTCAACATGGGTAATTGCAAATAAAAAGGGTGGGGATTACATCCCACATTTGATTGGGAATTAGTGAACAGTTCTTTAGAGGGAAAAATAATACATTTTGAAAGTCCTATGACGTAAAAGTTAATAGCTAGTTTGTTTTAATGCGCTAATCATGACAAAGAAAGAAATCTTAGCGGCAGCTGATAAAGAGCCTCTGCGTATTTTCCTCGTCAGACTGGAAACTGTATTAACTTAACTTAACTTTAACTAATTACAGCACTAACAAGGGCACACGACTGTGTGTGAAGAATACATCTATCAGGGATTTAGTTCTGTCTCGAGCCCACGTGACCCCTGAGCCCCCGTATCCCCAGTACACACTCGTGTATGCACCTTTGAACCCTCCCGTCTTCTGGTGCAACTGCAACTGACGACCACCACTCCTTTGGCAGTACAGTAGTGTCGTAGCATACAGGGAAAAGCTAAGAAGAGAGAAAGTCTCCCAGGGATTTTATGCATCCACATGGCCCCATGTCATCAGGAAATAATCACACAGCTTGATGGGCTTTCCATTAGGTTGTTAATATTTTGTGTAGGAGGAGAAAGGAGGGAGGTGAGTTTATGAGTAGTGGGCAGAGAAAGAAAGAATTTATGAGTTGAGCTGGAATTGTTTCATGAATATTTGATTTATAGTAAGAGCTAGAGGCGTTTTTATCAGTGGAGGTTAACATAATTCATTTTTATACCCCCAACAAAAAAGTTTTCTATGTATCTTTCTAATTAATTGAAACAAATATATATATATATATATATATATATACAAAGTATAACATATTCACTATGAATTCACATTTCTTTAGACATAGACTGATTGATGTGAAAGTGAGGCAGAGGGCCCTGGTGTATACTTTAGACAATGCGTGATGAGCTTAATTGTTCTTGAGACGGAATAAACTTTGACACAAAAATCTTCCACATGTGGGTATTTAACAGGTATGATTGTCAGTCCACTCCGTGTTGTTTGTCTTTGCTCTGACAAGGGACAAATTACTCTTCCCGTCACAGGCTACGTCCAAATCACGACATTAACCTTGACAGGATAATCACCTAGGCCAAAAGCTACCACCCCTACTATTGGCCTTTTTAAAAAAGAACGAGGCACCTGAAAAGAAAGGAGGAGGGGGGAAATGTGAGACAAGATCAGAGTCGGGGGAAGGGGGGGGCTCTGAGGTTCTTGCCCTGTTGGGCTCTGGTGTCATTTAACCAAAAGGCCCCTTTCAATCTCTCCAATCCAACTTATTAAAGCAAATAGGGCCCGCCAACATGTGGGTCCAATCCCCCGGCTCTCCCATAGGATAAACATTGGGGCGCATTGCTGGGAGGAGGATGAAGGGGAGACCACCACTCTAAAGGGCAGGAATCATGACAGGCCTGGTTTGGACCTAGAGAGATGTATATTTATGACACACTTGGAGAGAGAAAGGCGCCATTCATTTCAGGGAAGAAAAATCCACAGGTTGTACCAGCAGAGAGGGAAGACAGCCTGTCTTTATCTGAATAGTGGACAGGACAGGGTTGTATGCTGAATGCAGAAATGAGGTGTCACTGGATTTATGGTCCACGGTCCACCTTGAATTTTCACATTTATAACTGAGCTCCATACCATATTTCCTGTGGTGAGAAGAGTGAGATAGAATTATTGATGAGGGGATCCTGCAGTCTCAAACTGACAATCACAACAGTCTTTGACACCGGTAACCGTGGGAGCCTGAGAAGGGGAGGCTAGCATCGCATAGTGTTTGACGAGAGAAGAGAGGGAGCACCGCTGGTCAACGATTCCCAGCATCAGTGTGTGTGTGTGTTTGCATACATGTGAAAGTTGTGTGCAGCAAACTCTTTGTGAAAACTCATTAAGAGCAGCTTGAGAATAAGGCTCCATCACTTTGATTAAACAGCTGCTGTCTCAACACACACACACACACACACACACACACACACACACACAAATGCACACATGGCTATCCCGGCCCTCCATATGTGCATTTATGAGTTGACGTGGTGTGTGTGTGTTTATATGGGTTATTGTCATAGCCTTAAGAGAGTGTGTTTGCTTTTCTGAGTGTATGTGTGTATGGCTTGGTGGACACATCTGTACTTGAGTAGCCCCTCATCTGTGTGTTTGCACAGCCAGATAGTATCCTCCCTCATGTTTTTGTTTGCACAACAACACTTGATATGCCAGTGAGTGAACTTAATATGGCAAATGTATGTTTGTATATATGTGCATATATGTGTGCATTTGGTTATTCTAAAGTGTGTTTGCAAGGTTAGGGAGCTGAAATATAGTAATACAGTCAATTGACAGAAAATTAATCAGCAACTGTTTTGATAATTGAGTCTTTATTTTTGCCAAATGCCTACAATTTGTGGGTTTGATGACTTTATTTGTCATACATGATAATAATCTAAACATATTTGGGTTTTAGACTGTTGCTCCTAAAAAAGAAGGCATTTGAGGATGTCAACTTGGACTGTTGGGAATTATAATGGTAATCTTTCACTATTCACAAAAGAATTAATTCATTAATTGAGAAAATAATCAGCAAATTAATTGATGATGAAAATAAGTGTTTGTTGCAGCCCTAGTTGGCTGTCTACCAAAATGATTGGTTGAGTCAACCAACATTTACCAGAACATGCGTGCTTGTGTTCTGTGCTGTTACACTCAGAGAATGCTTACAGGTCAGAGATGGTTTAAGCCAGATTTTGGTATTTTTGCAACAGGTGGGCTGTCATCCACAGGTTATGTGGTTTAAAAGTGTGTGTTGTTCTGGCATTGCTCCCTGAGCCTTTGGCTTAGGCCTAGGTCACAGAGGCCTCAAGCCTTGGGGCATCATATTAGTGGGTGGGCAGGCTACACAAACACACAGACAGAGAAAGAGAGCACATTAAGAAACCCCCCGTTTGCTATCTTAGTGAAAAAAAATTAGCTTAAAAATAATAACCGTAAATAAATCTCCTCTTGGATTGTTGTGGAGAGCAGGACAAAGGTGTGTGTGTGTGTGTGTGTGTGTGTTTCCTGATTCTCTTTGACGTGTGTATGTGAGTTAAGTGTGTGCCTGGTTTAGTCTATGTACTTATTACCTGCTATCAGCCCTGTATGTCTGCTGTGATCACAGTCACACAGCGATATTGAGTGACACGGTAGAAAGACATGCATGTCCCGGTCACAGCCTGATCCCATTAGGCCCCATTTCCTCTCAATCATGCAGGAGGCTCTCTGATTGGCTGCTGTGATTGATGCCAAATGCGTGTTTTGGCTGATCGGGGTCAAGGCACACGAGGCTTCGGAGAGGTCACTGGATTGCATTTGCCGACGATGAATCAGTCAGATCACACTGATAAATGGAGAAACTTCAGAGAGATTGTGTTATTCTTTAACTGAACTATACTAAGGTCTATACTCTTTTATTAATGTTTTTAATATGCGGCTTTCATATTTCAGTTGTCTATTTTGGTTTCTATGAGAAAAAATGTACAGCTGACTGAGGAGCATTTCATTCCTTCCCCTTTCTCTGTGAGAACTTTAAATCTTGACCTTGCACATGCTCTTTGACCTCCTTTGCACGTCTTAATTATACTGCCATTTTGTTAGGTACATCTATCTAAAACTAATGCAGTCTAATACTAAAATACAATAGTCTGGCAATAAATCCTACCCTTATGAAGGTTATGATGTTCAGCTTTTGTTGAAACTGTAGAGAGGTGTTGATTCAACTGTATGATTTATTTATTTATTTTTATTCTTTCATCTGTCTAGGACAAGATGCTGCGAGTGTTTGACCCCAGAGCCCAGCTGACACCTGTTCAGGTAAGTCCCTTAATAAAGCCCTCACCACACGGTTCTGAACACCTGGCAACTGCTCTTAGAAAACAGGGAAATCAAATGCAGCTTAGAAAACCATGTATTTAGTACAGACAGAACTTTATGTAGCCCTATTTAAGGAAAACAAGGCAGAAAAAGAGTCCTTGTCACTCCACTGCCATTTACTGTAAGTATGTTTGTTCCACACTGCATTTAGTGATGATAAGCATGTTGACAGTAACCCCGTTAGCTCACCACCGGCCACTCTCAGTGATTCATCTACTATTGATTTATGGATTTGCTACACAAGCTGCAGTCTCTGCTCTCCTCTTCCCACGGTACCCATCCCACACTAACCTAGCACGACCATGAACTTCTCACCGCTCTCTCCTTTCCTCATTGGAAATCTCTCACCAATGACAAGCAGACCTGAGCCAATAGGACTCTGTCATAACCAGCACCAATGAGGAAGTGGAGTGGTAGACCGTTTGTATGTTAAGGGAAGATTAAGATGTGAAGCGGGGGGGGAAGTGTTGTGAGAGGCCGGTCAATGTTGAGCAAATATTCTCAGACTTTTCAGTGGTGGACCTCCCAGGGTGTTTTAATTACTGAGATGCTTTGTCTGCCTTTAGGCCGTGGGCTCTCTCATTTGTAAATATGAGGAATTCTGCAAAAACACTACATGCCGCAGCAGACATACATTTTAGACCACGGAAATACCTGGAAGGCACATCACCCTGTGTCTCTGCGTATGATTGTGTATGTGCTCCTCCCCATGTGTTGTTTGGTATGTGTTTTTGAAACGTTGACACCTCCGTGAAAGGCATACTGTTTCAGAGGTATGTGATGTCATTGACTCTGACAAGGAGGGAGTCGGCAGTGAAAAAGGTACATGGGAACTACAGACTCTATATTTATTTTTTAAATAATAATATATAATTAATAAATTATATCAATCTATATCTATGTGGCTATCTGCCACATGGCGATTAAATGTTTGTACCAAAATAGTTCTGTTTTTCAGTATTCATTTTCAAGGTGCAGCTACTTTCTTCTGCTCATCTGCTGTCTGCATGTCGGAGCTTCACGGGGGCCGGGCCGACAGGCGCACACACCAGACACCACATCACTTCTGTTTACTGATAGCTAGCGTTTACCTCAGGCTAATTAATTAACTAGTAAGTGGTGATTTTTGGCAGCCAGCCTTCCAAAAGATAGTACAATGAAATTAAATGTTAATCGATCATTAACCGTTGACCGACAAGCAGGAAACTGAGTCTCAGTTCACCCGTCCGGGAGGCTCTGACGCATTTTCCGCACTCCGTGTCCGCGGACAGCTGTAGGCTTGTACCGGTTAATGTTCTGTGCATTGTCGGACACATGTAGCCACTTTCCTGAAACCACTTGCGAGACTGACAAGTCCACAGCAGCCCGTGGCGTTTATGTCCGAGCCTGTCTCCACCGCCTCCACCTGCAGGTTGTCAACTGTGTGGTTTGGAATTTAAGGGAGAAAACGGGACAGAGTAACGCGGCGGATAATTTTTAAGGCGGCAGGCGCGCGTTATTTAGGCGCCCCTTAACTGCAAAGTGCTGCGGCAAACCCTGATATATACTGACTTTAGTACTTCGGTTCTATGCTACTTTATACTTCCACTTCACTACATTTCACAGGCAAATATTTTTTTTTTCTTTTTCTTTTTACTAAACCACATTCATCTAGTATCTATATTTTACTTTGCAGACTTTTCAAATAATATATTTGATAATATAACAATGAGAGGGGCCATTCTGCTGCGTAATGAGTACTTTTACTTTTGATACTAACTGCTGTTGATACGTATGTACCTTTTACTTAAGTAAGATTTTTGATGTAGGACTTACTTGTAACAGAGTATTTTACATTGTTGTAAGTAAATGAGCTGAATACTTCTTCCACCACTGCGGCCGTGAACTGGTACTGGGCCAAGGAACATTTGCTACAGGGCCGTTAGGAAATGTTATAATTCCATAAAAGTACAAAAGAAAACCAGTCCGTCATCACTACTTTTTTAGCATTCAGCAGTCCATGAAATCTGTATGTGGACACTACCTGACTGTTGCTGAGAAATCTGTGATTTTTATTTTTTTATTTAGTAAGTAAAGACCAACCAGGTCAAAATAAAGTTGTTTTGTTTAGTTTAGCTTTTATGCCCACTCACTCTCTTTTTTTGTACGGTCCTTTTTCTTTCTGTCTTTCTCCCTTCTGTATCATTTTTAAAGTTGATATCAAGGCAGAGCCCACAAGTGGTAAAACTAATAACATCATTTTACATTTAAATTTACATTTGTGGTGTAAAAGGTTGCTTTTAGACTGCTGGGCCCCCAGACCATTGAGCCAAGTCTACTAGTCTCGCTACTCTCTCCCCCCCCCCACTCTCTCATTAATCCTATTGGTCTCACTGCCATGGAGAGGAGGACCAAGGAGTGAAGAAGCCTGAGTCAGCATGCTGTCCTCCTCTGCACCCCACACATGGCTTCACCACTTCACACCAAAGAAGAGTTAGGACCCAGTTCAAAGTTATTAGAGAGTTGCTCTTCCTTTTTTAGTTTTGCCCTCTCTTGTTTTCTTGTTCTTTGTGCCTATCGCTCTGAAATATCCGAGGTCTTTAATTTGTTTAATTTGGAGTCCCTTGAGTGGGCAGAGCCTCACACTGACAGCTTTCAGATGTGCGACTCTCTCTCTCTCGCTACTAATAGAGAATGGGAGAGCCAGTGTAGGGCTGTACAATTAATCGAAATTTAATCGAGATTAAGATTTCGGCTCCCAATGAAAAACAGAATCCTCGAGGAAAACGATTATTTAGCTCATTACGTTTTGAAAGTAAACTCTGTGTTCTGAATGAAAAAAATAAAGTTTAAATAGGAAAAGTATTAAGTATTATTTTTTTTTACTCTTGATTTATTTAACTTTTTCCACTGTTTTTTAAGTTCAATAATTGAATTGAAAATCTTTCCCGAAGTCAACGAGTAATCGTGTTAAATTATCGTGAGTTTAATATTGATCGAAATAATCGTGATTAGATTTTTTTCCCATAGAGCAGCCCTAAGCCAGTGCCACTCCTATCAGCACCCCGTCTGCTGAAGGATTGAAAGGGTGCGGGCGATGAATCTTAAACCCACTGAACATGATGAGTCCAGTAATTTGGATGCATAGAAAGAGTATGAAGCTCTAACTTCTAAATGGCCCAGCAAAGCAATGACACCATAAAACGCAACATTTCACGCATTTCACATTGTATCAGCGGTTACAAGATTCAACAAAATAGTTTGTTTGTGATGCAAGGGCACAGTAAAGCACTGCCATGTTCTCCAGTTTGCATTTTGATCAGTTTGTTGTTGTAGATGTGATAGCAGGAAAAAGCCAATCTGGCCACAAAGTAAACCGAGAGGGTTTGCAGAAAGTGCCCAAGCTATTTACGTTTGTAACCTCACTTGGAGATCTGTTTGGCTTCTTACATGAGAGCCAGTCAGTTGTCAGGGGGATGGATGTCTCACGAAAGCTGCAGAGCATTAGAGTGAAGTAAGGGAATAGAGTGCATAGTATTTTTTGTTTTTTGAGATGGCAAAGGTTTGTATTTCCCTGTAATACACAATCAAAGTGCTGTGCATCTAAAACAACCAGATCAGACACAAAAGGCCTAATATGTGCCATTTATTTATTTCCATCAAATGTTGTTTTTATCCATGCTTTTCCGGTACCATCATTAGTGTCTATCCCATAGTCCAAGTGGTTACTCGGAACAAAGGCTCTCCTCACCTCTGTCAGTCACTTAAGTTACAGTCATACTATTGCTGATAAACTTGGACGTTTGCACCATGAGGCTAGTCTGTTTTATTTGGGCAGGAGGTGTACCTACATGCCCCCCATCCTTCCAAAGATCCAACCCCTGAGCTGGGACACAGCTCATGTGCGACCACTGTTGTCCTGGTTCCACCCATGGCAGCATGGTCGGGTGGGGCTGGCTCATCCCTGTGGCCAGCACTGAACTGTGTTCTCCCCTAGCCAGGTGGGGTAAATATAGGCCCTAATTACAGCCCTGTCCTCGTTGTATTTATGGGAAATAAGACTGTGTAGGGTAATTAAGGTCTTGGACAGGAGGAGCAGTATATACTGCATCTGTAATCAGTGCATGTGTGTATGTATGTGCGTGAGCATGCAGGCAGTTGTATTTAGGTGGTTGGCACACACAGGGAGAGTGTGTGTCCGTACATGTGGCATCCTTTCGCTTCCTGTCCCACTACTGAAGAGCTGATTGAATTTCAGATTTGAGTTTTGTTTTCTTGTCTGTTTTTCATGACACCCCCCATCAGTCCATTAATAGTAAATAATTTAAATGGAGCCAAATCAATTAAAATGTTGTTTTTTACAGATATAAATCACACACAGTGAAAGGATAACAAAGTGGTGAATCATCAAGCACCAAAGATAAACACATGTCGCATTAAAGCTTTTTTATTTTTTTTATTCTGGGTTCTGCCCTCTCTGCCATAACATCCCTATACTGGCCTCTTGTTTTCAGATGAGTTTCTTTCACTTCTCCATGTAGTTAGGCCTCCGCCCTGCTTTCTTGCACTAAGCTACCCGACTGGTCAGACCCAGCACACAGGGAGAGAAAAGGCCGGCACATTTGCTGACCTGATTGTAATGGTACAAGTTGTTTTGTGGATGTAAGGACACGTGCCTTACACAGACATTTGTGTCTGCTCTCTCCTGTCTTATTGTATCTTTTGATATGTCGTGAATTTGCTGAGTCTGTGGTTCTGAGTATGTCTGGTGTGTGTGTATACCATGTGTGCTTCAAATTACAGTGCTGAAAATACCCCTCATAGTTTTGGGCCAGTGCTGGCCGTAGAGCTGTCGATCTGCGGTCGCTGGAAGAGGAGGGAGACGGGAAAAGGGAATAGTTTGCTGGACTTGGGGGCCAGATTCCTCTTTTTCAGCTAAAGCTTCTGCTGCTTTGGGTGAAATTAGAGAGGACCACGAACTGGAATGGGTTTGGACTTGAGGAGGGAACGCTGGGCAGAGCCAAGGGAAAGCACAGCGGTTTCATTGCTATAGGTGGCTGAGAGCAGCAACTCATACCATCTTTTATATCCTGCCATAAATTTCTCTCTCTCTCTCTCTCTGTGTGTTTTGTTAGTTAGTGAATAGTATGTTTGTTAATAGTTTAAAGTAAGTTAATAGTCAAAACTTTTTTTTATGTTTACACTGTTACGTTGTTTGGGCTTTTCCGCCTTTATTTGATAGGCCAGCTAGGTGAGAAAGGGGAGAGAGAGAGGGGGGGGGAAGACATGCAGGAAATCGTCACAGGTCGTTTTCGAACCCTGGACCTCTGTGTCGAGGCATAAACCTCTCAGTATATGTGCTCCTGCTCTACCCACTGAGCCAACCTGGCCACTGTTACGTTGTCTTTCATAATAAGTTTATTCTGTTATTAACTGTTATATATTCTGCATCAAACTGCTATATTTAATAACCGGATTTAAGGGATCCTTGATAAAAATGTTGGTATGGTATGTTTAATTTGTTTAAGAAAAATGGAGGGGGCAAGCTCAAATACAAATTGAACATTTAGAGTTCAATGAGTACCGCATACGTTTGTATAAAAGTATTTAAAATATGTAGATACAGATATGGAAATTTCTTTCTCAGTCCCGAAAATGCTCAGTATTCTGTTCTACCAACAAATGATTTCTTCTCACATAATGTCAACACTTGCCAGAGAATGAGATTTTGATACTTCCCGCAGAATGAAGCTTGTTTAGACTTTGGCGAATGTCTGGTAGTAACACCACAGGCATACGGAGTCAACATTATGAAATGTGAATATAATGTCTGTAAAGACCGGGGGCTCATTCCAAGAATGTCACAGCCTTACTCAATGCTGAGCTCTACATTCCAGCTACACAAGCTGCATAATTCTACCTGAAGCTGAGCCAAAAATACTTCTCTATGCGTGTATATAGCCAACATACACGATAATGCTTGTTGGCTGGAACAATACCATTCATGATAACGTGATTTAATAGCCAGTCTCTCATACACTATTTCTGCATCTGTAGTGTGGCTGTTAAACACAGCTTTTTACTGCTGAATATGTGTATATATTTAACATAAATTTCTCTTTCCAGATGTAAACATGACATAGCAGAAATATTCCTCTGTACACACCGCAGCATTCTCCTTCTCCAACATTTCAGCTCCCCAGTAAATGTGTGATGGCCTGAAGCATACAATTTAACACAGTAGTGCAAGATAATATATAAACTTATTTTTTTTGACAGTGATGACTGGGAGATGACTTTTATTTTCTTTATAGCAACACTATGATGCACTCACATCCTCTCGCCAGCTTGTAAAAATCTCAGGCCTCATTCATAAAGACAGAGAGAAAACACCTGGCAAGAAATATGTCTTGTGCCTGTATCTTCCTCCATCAAGGCCCTGCTGGATTCAGGACCTGGTAATAGCCAGTGGTTTAACTCAGCACAGATGTTGTGCCCTCTTTCTTCTCATCTCTCTCCATCCCCCTGTGCTACTGGCCACCTCTCTGCCAGTGTTTGTTATAGTTTGAATAATTTTGGCAGTGCGGAGAGGTGTCTTTCCTAATGAGGGAACAAACTCTAAACAGTTCGGCAAAACTAAAACTAAAATCTGGATATTCCATTGCTGCCTTGGATGGAGTCTGACTCAATTACGATTGATACATCAATGCTTAGTTTTTATGACTTAACTCCTCTGTGCTTATTTTTATTGTAAACTAAGGGATAATCTTGCCTTGGGTTTGGTTTAATGTCATTTTTGAATAACGCTTTGTGTGTGTGGGTATAAACAAAAGGATGAGTTAATGAATGTTGGTCAGTCTGGTTGCTGGAAAAGGATCTGAGGGGGTCAAGATGTGCAGGGGTGAAAGAGATGGGGGACGTTTGAAGTTTTTAGCTGCTTTAGCAAATCGTGTGTGTGTGTGTGTGTGTGTGTGTGTGTGTGTGTGTGTGTGTGTGTGTGTGTGTGTGTGTGTGTGTGTGTGTGTGTGTGTGTGTGTGTGTGTGTGTGTGTGTGTGTGTGTGTGTGTGTGTGTGTGTGTCTTTTTTGGAGGAAGGGTAAGGGTGGGTGCCAGCTGGCAGCGACGAGCTCTTTGCTCACATGTTTGTGAGCAGAGGCCTTATTAATGTGCTGGCTGCTCGGGGACTCAACTAATTACGGCCCTACGCACACATGTGGGTGACACCTGGAGCCAAAACTTTTGACGATTAGCTGTTTTTCCTGCTGCATCCTGAGAGGGAAGAGTCAGCCTTCTTCAGCTGTCAGCCCTATTTTGTGACTGCATTTCTTTTTTTTTAAGAGCTGAGGGACAAGGAGCTGGAAGAAGGAAGATTCAATAAAAAAAATGATAATTGTGTCTTGGTAAATGAGATCAGTCTTCATGGTAGTCACTTGTTTTGGCAAGTTTCTGTCTTTAGTTAATACAAGAAATTAATCACAACCTTTATCATTACAGTTTCAGCATCTCACAGCTCTCATGTGACTTCACCTCAGTTTGCCCTCTTTATCTCTACTTCACTTTTTAAGAACTACAATGTGGCTTTAATCACCCTCTGCGCTGCTCCATTTTATTTAAAACAAGCAAATAATTTCTGTCTTTGTTTTAAACCTGACCAAAGTTTGCAGCTCCTGGAGGTATTATAAGAGCAGGGAGAATTTAGTACATTCTTTTATTTTCCATATCATTCATGTGGATTTGTTATTTTTTCATCCTGTCATCATGATGTATGTGTATGTTGTGTGTGATGTATTTAAGCTACTGGGACCTTGAATTTCCCCTTGGGGATCAATAAAGTATCTGTCTATCTAATTTGGTCTTTTTTGGCCTTTTCACAGCTGGAACAGCAGAATGAGGTGTGAACTGGCATGTCGCTGATCTTCTCTACCCGCTGTTGTTTTAACATTGATCGATTACTGTGGTTTGTTTAAAGGAGAATTCCGGTCGATTTCAACAAGTAGCTCTGTTGTTTGGAGTGCTGGCAGTACCAAAAAAATGAAAACAATCGGTGCCGCCTACACCGTGTTATCCCCCTGCTAGCGTTAGTACCCAACAGGCTTAAACAGGGCAAGTTTTAAACGTGTTTTTAGTCCCTAAACATGCTCGAAATGTCATTACAAGTGCCTACCCATGTGCAGCGATTCCTTCTAAGGGAACACAGCGAATTTGACTGGAATATTGGATTGTATGAGTTCGACAATCGACTAGTATGGACTTGACCGGAAAACAGGAAATAAACAGAGGTATGTGCACTGGCTGGATTAACACAACTTTTATGCCTTTCTGTCACATCTACTGCAGTCAGATTCGCTGTGTTCCCTGAAATTGACCGGAATTCTCCTTTTAAGTGTGTGGTTTTGTGGCATGCAAGTATCTGAAAGCAGCAGGCACTGTTTTTGTGTGTGAATTGATGTTTGTACCAGTGGTACAGATCAAGTAGGATTGTGTGCATCAGACCTCTGGTCATTGCAGGGAGTTTAATTACATAGATGTGTGCGTATTGTGACATACACTAGCATGTGTACAAGACAATCATTGAGATGCACACTTTAAATCCGACTGAGCAGCATAGCAGAAGTTGACCTGTCAGACTGTCAGATGAAATCCACATATACATTGGTATACAGTAGGCCCCCACACGACATAGCGAGAACAAGACACAGCTGAGGCCAACCTCAGAGAGCCCAGAGGGAAATAACGTGCAGTGTGGGCTCCATCCATGGCTAGGCTAGCTAACCTTAGTGTGACCAAACGCTGGTGCTATTTCCATTATCCTGGTTTTCTCCATATGCTAGCTTAATCATACCGGTGGTTAGCTAAGAGGTCAGACAGTGGTGCTGCATATAAGGGGTGAGAGTTTTAAGACCAACAGCTCAGTGATTTCATTCTGTACTTTTCTCAGTTAGACAACTAACTAGGGAGCATGCAAAAGATGTGTTGCCTACTTACAGAGTCTTGTTTTTTTGTTTTCTAAGATACAAAGCCAAGTTGTAAGGCATATCGTGTAGGCATGCCCAAATTGGAAAATTATGTCTGACATTGATTACTGTATATCCTTTATTGGCGTTATATCACCTCGTATTTGATTCGGTCTAAAAATAATTGTATTTGTAAGATTTTCCATTATTTCAGCGTCTTTTGTAATTATTATTATTTTATAAAAAAAAAAAATAAGGTTGTATAATTAGAGTTATCATTGGCAAAATCACAGGACAGATCAAGTGGAATAACAGCTGAGTGGTATTTTGCTGAAATCTAACAAATCATAGCCATGCAGCATTGATGAAGTGTAAACATTGCTGATATAATTATGTTAATCACTTACGCACAGTTTAACATGGCAAGGCATCTTTATTTGGATAGCACATTTCAGCAACAAGGCAATTAAAACATTAACGAGCAATTAAAAACAAAAAGATAAAAACAGCTAAAATAGAATAAGACAGATATTAAATACAAGAATAAAAGTTATAATGCAGTGCAAGAAATAAACAATTACTTTAAAAAAAAAATTGCATCAAAAAGAGAGGTATTAAGCCTTGATTTAAAAGAACAGAGTTGCAGCGGACCTGTAGTTTTCTGGGAGTTTGTTCCAGATATGTAGAGCATAAAAACTGAACGTTGCTTCCCCCTGTTTAGTTCTGACTCTGGGGACAACAAGCAGACCTGTCCCAGACGATCGGAGAGGTCTGGGTGGTTCATAATGTAGCAGCAGATCAGAAATGTATTTTGGCCCAAAAGCCTTTATAAACCAACAGTAGTATTTTGAAATCAGTTCTTTGAGATACAGGAAGCCAGTGTAAAGACATCAGAACTGGAGTGATGTGAGTTTTTAGGGAGACCTGTAAAGTAGGTCGAGTCTCCTGAAGATAAAAGCGTGGACAAGTTTTTCTAAATCCTGCTGAGTCCTTTAACCCTTGATATAGTCTCAAGGTGATAGTAGGCTGACTTTGTAATTGTCTTAATGTGGCTGTTGAATTTTAGGTCTGAGTCCATGACTACACCAAGAATACTGGCTTTGTCTGTTGTTTTTAACATTGCCAATTGAAGCTGAGCGCTGACTTTAAATCCTACCTGGGATGAATGTTTTTATTTTTTTTATTTCACCACCTTGACTATTTTTCCATATTACATAATATCAATTAACTGACCAAAGTTAAGCAAATTGATGCATCAGTCAGTCAGGAACAATATAAATGTACATATTTCTAACTGGACCCTGTGTCGTATGAAACTTGAAGTAAAGGGGAATGTCCGGAACAGTGGTGCAGTCGATGACTCGCTCTACCTCCTGAGCCACAGCTGCATACCTGCATTGGCACTGAATGTTTTTCCTCTATGCTTACTGTTTCTGTGAGCATAGAGGGCCCTGAAATCTGGCTAACACATGTCTTAAAAATGCCACTTCCTTAGGTCATCTTTTACTAAGATGTCTTAAGCTTCTTAAGACAACAGGTTCTGCTACAATCTGTGGTTTCATGCAAGAGCTAAATAGTTCTCCCTGAGTGAAGCTGTTGAGTGTTGGGGTAAAGTTTGCGTTGGAGGGCCTGTCGTATTTGGGAATTCTCTCCAGAGCAGTGTGAGCGGCGGCAGGAGATTGAGCAGTTTGTTACCATAGTGAAGATGAGGTAATTAATCAAGCTGTCAGTCATAGTCACATAGAGTATGCCAGGGCTCAATACTTGGGCTCTGGGCGTTTAAAATATATAAGCCTTAGCATTGTTTAGCATGTTACACACTTGATCTCATTGCACATGTATGCCCCTTTAGGCTAACACCTGCTGCAGTAATTCTAATTACATTAAACTTGTTTTTCTACCATTCGTTGCAGAATTTTGCTTTGATATATAACATTTCTCAAGTCCTTGAAGTGGATGCAGGAAAGTTCCAATATCACACTTTCATTACAGCAAACAAATGGTAGATCAAGAAAGGTTTGTAAAACAAAAGAATAGCCCCCAGTATTTATACAGATTATCATGATTATGCACAAATTACATGAACATGACATGCCTTGCACACATGTGCCTACCAAGCGAATCCAACTGTGCACAAATCATGCTTCCATACAAACGCGTGGGGGTACTTTGAAGATGTGAAGCCTCTATGAAGTGGTTTCAGGGAGGGAGCAAAGCCAGCCAACTGTAACCGTCGCAGCTATGAAAGAGCCATAAATGACAACAGGCACTGGAGGACTGTGTCAGGCTACAGGGGTTGAGGAGCTTCATGGTGTCTCCAACAGTGTGGGCATGATTAACTCTGTGTTGTGTGCTCCTACGCTGAACACACCCTCTCTTTAGAGAGTCATCTCTTTGTTTTTTACAGAGCAGGTCTGGTGTGCATATTCTCATCAGCTGGGTGTCGGAGTTCTTGCTGTTGTCAGCAGCATCATTCCGTCCTCTGTCATTAGTGCCCTGTCCTGTCCCATGGATATCTGTTTGGATTTAAAGGACCAAGCTACTGCATCTCTAGAATATTCATTGTTTTAACCTCAATAACCACAATAACCATCAAAAACCCCGGAGATCACCAAACATGCTCTTGAAATCTCTTCTGGCTCTCTAGTGCTTCTTTTGGACTAAAACGCGTATTCTGGCAATTCAATGGTCCCGTTAATCATGTTAGTTCCGGGAACCGACCAGCTCTATATGATGCTCTGATCCAAAACCAGCCTCTGTGACCTTGGGTAGTTTTCCCAGAGGGAGACCTTTGCCAGTAGGCTCAGTGCAGTTGGTGCCAGTACCGCCACAGTTTGGTGCGATTGACCACAGCCCAAGCTGGCACAGTTGCCTGGCTGGATTTCTGACTGCGGCCACACGGCCCAATTAGCACCGTAGCTCAACAATCACAGCCTTTCTACCACTTTGGGATTTCATTTCATTTAGCAGGGCACTTAAACTGATTTGTTCGCCTAGCCTGGACCAAAAATCACAATGCAAGTCTGCCTCACTGCACCCAAAACCTAGTTAGGAGGACTCAGAGTTGAGTTTGGAAAACATTTAATGCCATCCTGATGTGTGATTCATGACTCTATCAATACTAATAGACAACACCATTGGATTAAGGGATTATTTACTTCCCACAATTCATTTTTACACGACTAGTTTAGCTGGCCCTTTTTCTTGATTCTTTGGCTCTTTTCCTGAATGCTCCATCAATCTAGTATATATAGGCAGATGACCTCTTGTCTGTAGTCATCCAAAATAAGCAAAATAAAAACCAAGTGAGCCTTGGCTAGATCTGTTGAGTGAATGATTGAGTGGATAGCAAGCAACCTGCGCTGGCTCAGGCTGGGAAATGTTTTTTACACCTGCCCTCTCAGATCATTTAACAAAGGCACATGCTGGATAATATTACTTCTTCACCACCAAATAGACATAGGCAGGACATACAGTATTTGCGATGTTTTTTTGGCTGGGCGTGTGTCCATTCACCTCCATGGATTAGTGTCACCTGACACAAATAATTGAATGAAACCTCCTGTTTAAAATAATTGTAGCTCTTTTAATTTAGCCGATCTGGAAAGTGTATTAGTTTAAATGTTGAGAGAACAGAGACTGCAGCAAACAAATGACTGCAGCAGTAGTAGAGGTTAGGTAGTGTATTGCCAGCGCATGAAAGCCTACACCGGTGAGAAAGCGGGGCCTCCTGCACTGCGGCTACCAGAGCGCTTGTACATACAAACGTCCTTTTTTCCTGCCTGATTTTTAGTCACTCATGGACAAACCACACATCTTATATATAATGCAGCGTTAAAACATCTGTCTAGCCTGTGCTGTTGCTGTCTTTATCTCTCGTTTAATGTATCTTTCTCATTTTCTTCCGAACACTTTGACATTCGCTATCTTTTTACTTCTGTCATGCACTGTCATCAGGGAACTGGTCTCTTGTTAAACTCCCTTTTTCCATCTACCTCTTTTCCCCTCTTGATTTATTTTTCCATGGGGTAGAATGATTCCTAGGGCCAGTATTTTTTCCTGCCCTCTTAAAACACAGGGTGACGTCTTTGCGGCGGGGAGTCAGTGGCGATCAGTCTCACAAAGTCTCCATGGGTCAAAGAAACTAAGCCAGCTCTCTGTCCTGTCGGCCAGAAACGTGTAATTATTGATCCAGAGATTCATGATATTTTTAAAGAGTTTTACGTTTAAGCTGAAACATTCAATTTGTTGGTAAACCGAACCGTTGATTGACAGAAAATTATTAGGAAACTATTTTGATAACTGATTTTGTCTTTATGTGTAAATGCAGCTTTCAGATCTGTTATTTGATTTTTGTCTGAGACCAAAAGTGAAACTGTAACAAAATCCATGACAGCATTGCACCTGTCACCTTATGATAAAGGAAATATAGGATATGTGATACATGGTATATGTAGTGTTCGGGGAGCGTGTAGGATGAAATTGAGGAAATACCCCCCCGATCCCCATAAGATGGATGTGTCTTGTGTGTAAAACCAAGGGTGCAGTATTGCCCTTTTTTCTCTATTTATTTCTCTATTCTCTATCCTCCTCTGTGGCTTATCTTTACCCCTCCACATTTGTTCGAATTGGGGCTAAGAGGAAGAGTGAAGGGATAGAAAAGAAAAAGATCCAAACTACTGACCTAAGGAGAAGAAATCTGGATATCCCATTCTAGCTGGATACTATATTTAACTGGGGATCAGTCCAGTTGTATCACTAGTCTCTCCCCAGGGGCTGCAGGTCTTGCCTGGTGTCTGTAGAGTAGACCTAGCCTCGTGGCTGTGCTCATAGGCCTGTTGGCTCACATCTCAGCTAGTTTTTTTTTTTTTACTGCACGGTGCTTTTCATTTGCTGACACAAAGGAAATGAGACGGGGGAAAGAATGACTGCAGGCAAGGATGATGGCCGTAACAGTCTGTGAGGTGAATCAGTAGAAGTTGTACTTGGCTAAAATTTTAAGGTACGCATTGGTTATTATGTATTTTGCCACTTAATAATTGTTTGGAAATTGCATGTACTATTATTAGTATTCGCTGATGTTCTAGTTCATCCATCGTGAGACGTATGACCCCTGCATGTCAGTGGGGTCACTCCTCGGATTTATGATATTTCAGCTGCACCTAAGGATTTACTCCGTGTTGTCATTTCCCTAGATTACACTCCCTGCCCAGCTACTGACCTCGCACATTCATTTTCATCTTCAGAAAGGGAGAGAGCAGAGGAAGGAGACATGGAAAAATGGGCTTCTGGATTTTTTGGAGAAATGAGCGAAATGTAAGATGGTTCCAATTAACAGAGAAAAAGTAATAGTAGGCAGCAGGGTAAATGAAAGAATAAAATGGCTGGTTTGAGTTTCAACCCCCCCCCCCCCCCCCCGTTCTCTGCTTCTTTCCTCCCCCCCATCTGTCCGATTTTTAGAAGCCTGCCTGCTTCTGTAAAGTCAGGGTTACATTCGAGATAGTGAATCCTGACTCAGAAACACAAATTAAATGGGCCATGAAGACAGAACAGGATGAAGAAAACCCAGTAATTGCTGAAAAGACCAATTAGCCATGGATGAAAAGCCTGCGAGAGAGTTGTTTTCAGGGGTGATGAAAGCTACAAAGCAACGGTTATTGATTAGAGGAGTGGAAATTAAAGGAAAAGGAATGATGACTCTGTGAGAAGAGTGGAAAGATGGAGAGGGGCCAAAATAAGGAGCAGGTTGAAGAGATGAGTGGCTGCAGCTATAAATTGGTGTAGTGTTGCCTACATTATAAGACATGCAATGTTACATAGCAAAGCAGGGACAAGAACTGTTGAAGAACTGGCAAACAAAATCCTTTTGTTACCATGAAATTGAGTTACAATAAGGCGGGGCAACATATACGTATCTACCATTACAAGTTTACTTACAAGACTTTTTTATGTGTCACAAGTCTCAATTTCTTGTTTGACATTTTGGGAAATTTTGCTAATTTTGCCAAGTGTTAGATGAGAAGTTTATTCTCATGTATGCATAGCCGTTTTCACATATGAACTCCAAACTATGTCCGAGACATTAGGTCCCAACATAGTTTCCCTCTCACACGTAGCACATAACAGGAGATTGTCCGTGTCGGTCGGATGTGTTTGGTTTAGACAAGCAGTGGCGCTGGGTAGAACGTGCAGCAGGCAGGACAGATTACACCGCGTCATGGAGCCGTTCATAATTTAGTCATAAACAACTAAGTCTCTTGCTGTTCTCTAAATTTGTCTAACGGTTTTGGCATCGGCCTTAACCGACAGAAGTTCCCGAATCTGGTTGTGTCTTCAGTTAGACATTTTTGTTGTTGTCTTCATGCAAATCACCTCCTTCTTCACCCTCAGATGTTTTCTTCCAGTTTTGTGTGAGCGGCATGAAACGTCATCAACACGCCCAATCACTTACTGTGAATTTTTACACATTCAGTGCAATCAGAGATTATACAGATGTTGTATAGGGAGCAGGGAGGGTAAACACCATCTGATGTCCAATCCAAATGATTGATGACTTTTCAGAGCAGAAGTATATGATTGACATTATCTACTCTAAACACGCATTATTTGACTGGAGGATCTCCCATTAAACTGTGTAATAAGACTGGGTGAAGTTGAGAAAATAAGCACTTGATCTTCCAGCACACTTAATTTATTTCTGCACCACTGGCACTCTTTGTTAAAGACTTACACCCACATTTAACCGATACACATAGAGGTGGAAAGACAGACAAAAAGAGAGTCATAGAGGGAGATGCAGAGATTGTGATAGTTCCCATATGTGCATACAGACACCTGATATTTGTCCTGGTGGGTGAATCAACATTCTCTGTGAGTGACACAGATGTGTACTCCGTCTGTTGCGATGTTCAGAAGTTAAATAGCTGAGGGAGAAGGACAGAATGAGATGCAGTAATCCTCATTTGTTTATATTGGGAGAGGATATTTAATAGACTTATAAAACCATGATTGGCCAGACTGCTGACTGGCACTTTTCTGTGTCTACACATCTCTGTCTGCAAAGTGTTTAACCGTAGTGTAAACCCTGCTTGAGTTTGATTGGCATTATCCCGGCCAGCAACGCTTTCTTTTTCTTCTTTTTGAGCATTCCCTCTTCATAGTTGTTAGACCTGGTTTATCACTTTTATCATTTAGCAGTCTGAAAAATATTTTTCCACATCTTGACGCAGACACCTGTGTTGGTAATATTTTTTCCAGATGACTTCCTTTATTGTTTGTGTGAGCCAGCCACTCCAACAGGTGTAACTGATTCTTTACACCCCCGTTGTGTATTATGTCAAGTCATGAACCATTTCTCTTTTCTTTCCGTCCTTCTGTGTGAATTCCATCTGCTTGGATCCTTTGTTTGGCTGCTAAGGAAAACATTTGAAAACTTTCTCGTCCTCTCCCTATCCATTTCTCCCCGTTTTCAAGTGTGTCGTGATCAATTTGTTGCCTGTCTGTAAGGTTCAGGGGAAGGGGGAGGGGGATGGGGGAGTCTTTTTTTTTTTTTTTTTTTTTTATGGGATTTGAGTTAAATTTATGACTGCAGAGGAGAGATACTGTTTGGCAACATTTATACACGCACACACATGGCCCAGATGTTGTGTCCTCTGGCTGCCCTGGGGTTTTAGTAGTAATATAGCTGCGTTACGCTTTCTTAAGCTGAAATGTTTATTGAGAAAAGGTGAGCTGAGGCCCAGCACAAACCCCTAATCCTCAATTGCACTTTTATCGCTCAACCCATGAAGCCCTGATGACATCTTCGTCAAACGGCTTAAAGCTGCACGTGCCTTCATATCCGGGTGAAGGATGACATCATGGCAGTGTGATCTATGGAGCGTGCATAGCTGTCTGCTGTGAGAGACGTCAGGCCGGTTTATTTGCCTTCAACCCTGAAGCTGGTCTGCTCAGGCAGCGTAGTGAAGGCCTGAGGGATGCTGTAATGGCAAAACTAAGCCTGTCTGCTCCAGAGCTGGTTCACAGAAAGGTGATATATTTTCAGTGTGTTTTTTATTGACTCCCACAAGGAGTAATTTGAATTTTTGCCCTCCCCACTCCATAATCAGGTCTGAAGGCAGGATAGCGATGGGTGTATTTTGAAGCTTGTGTATTGGTCCTAATACCATTTTAGCCAAGCTTGTGACATGGCTCTAAGGATGGCAATTTTGGTCCATCGATCTATCACTTTGGTACAGCCTGAAATATCTCATTAACTATTGGATGGATTGCTATGAAACTTTGTACAGACATTTATGGTCCCCAGACGATGACATTGTCAACCCCTGACTACCACCAGCTGCTGGTTGACATATATTTGGGTATTAGTGGTAGTTTTGATATCTATTGCATCTATTACAATTATTTGGTGGACGACCATGTGTTGTTTCGCTGCTGCCCGCTGCGTTGGCACCCCCAATGAGCCAATGGACTTACTCCATTCAAATAAATGAGGGGGCTGCGTTTTTCTAATGCAGGGCTCAGCTCTGTCTGAATACGGCTTTAGTCTTGTTCACCCCTATTAGGCTACTTTTCATCTTATTAGAAAGTAATTACGATGATGGGAAACTCAGACATCTCTCTGACACACTCATCTGGTGCTCAGCAATAGTACTGCCAATACTGAATATGGCAAAAAAGTGATGATGCAGAATTTGTGCTGTTTACTCTGGCATGTAATATGAACACAATTGGAATCTCCTGCTGTCAGCTAGAAATATTAATCAGACACCACATGTTGCTCCTAAAAGCAGTTCCAGTGTCAAACAGACCCTGAGCAGATTAAAATAGTCAGAGCTCAACTCGTTCCTAGTTTGGTCAGAGTACCAACTCTGCATTGTCTTGCCCCTGGAAGGAAATCGGCCAGTGGTGCCGGTGATGAACCGCTCAATGGCAATGAATTACCTTCGTGTCTGTTTATACCGTGCTGGCTGTAAACTTTTCTCCTTCCCCCGCTCTTTTTGGATCTATCACTTTTTTTGGAGGTCTTAGTTTACTCTGGACCTCTCTCCTTCATCTGGGCTATTCTTCAACTGACTCACTAGCAGGGACTTATCAAGACATATATGAGTTCAGTTATCTGCACAAGACTGCTGGCTGAAAAAAATGATCTTGAGTTACGATTTAAGTGTTTATTCAATCCAGGACTTATTATCAACTCTGTCAGAGCTCTGGTAGCGGTGCTTAAGAAATGTGTTTGAGAGCTAGGTCAGTAGAGTGTTTTCAAATCCCTCTTAGTGGATAAAGCTATTTGGGAGCACACCAGGAGCCAGAAAACATCTGTATTGCATACAGATGGTGTCAGATAAAACACTGGTATGGACAAAGACATATCATCCCTGAGAGAGGTGCAGAAGTGCACATCTGAGAATTTCCTTTTCAAAACCATGATTTGATGTCGGCATGTGCTCCCTGTAACAATTTCAAGTCCCCTTATAGCTGTGAACAATAAATTTGGTTTGAAACACCAGTGTGGCCTATAAGCACACATTCAACTGGTTGCTTTTGATTTATAGTTTGTTCTGCTTCACTGACAGGGATGGTTCCAGCACAGGAGTCTTGGCCTAAGCTTTACATTTAGTGGAAAAGTCAATCATTTTGGGAAAGAATCTTGTTTCCAACTCAAAATTTAGAGAGAAATTTGATCCATTTCATCTCTACGTATCCAGTGAAGGGACGTGTGATAAGAAGCCTGGCTTATCTTTTAAAAAAAGGCTTTTTCCTTCCTTTCTAAACATTGAATAAGAAGATTGATACCACTGTCATATCTGTGCATTAAGTACGAAGCTAAAGCAGAAGGTGATTAACTGAGCTTAGCATGAAGACTTGAAGCAGGGGGAGACAGCTAGCCTGGCTCACTTCAAAGTTAAGAAATCTCCCTACTAACACCTCTAAAGCTCACTAATTTGCACATTGTATCTTGTTCTTTTAATACAATATTACAATACGTACAGAAACATAAATGTAAAAATTACATTTAATGGTTTTGGTATAGTTACTTGTAGTATGTATAACTTGCAAACATCAGCTGGGGCCAGTAACTTCCTGGAGTCTTTTTGTCACAGTGAGGTTGCCAGGCAACCAGGGTAGGACATGATTTTTGGGATGCTGCATGTGCTTAGTCACTGCCCCGAGTGGTTGCTGATCAACAAATGATTAATCCTACAATCAGTGCCTCATTTCTACATATCAATATCTACTAAACAAGATAAGACAGTTAACGTACTGACATGGGTAAGGGAGTACACTTTTAAAATTCCTTTTCATTAAAACAATGACCACCCTTATCCTTCATTTTCTTCTGTCCCTAGAACTCCTGCTGCACCTGCGTAACATATGTTGGTCATTTATTGTCCGCACATACTGGAGTAAGAAGCACCCTGGAGAGGATTTGGGAAGAGCAAACGGCAATGAAATGTTTGATTTAGACCGTTTAAAGAAATTTTACCCGAACCTCAGTTTCTCTCTTACAGCAGTTGATTCTGAAACCACTTGGCTGGAAGTGTGGCGAAAGTGACGTCAGTAAGGAGAGAAAAGGAGGGGGGGGGGTTTGAGTTAGAATTGACAGGGCCCACATGTGTGTCCCTCTATGCTCTCAAGCTGGATTTAATATGTCTGCGTTTATTCCTATTTGTCAACTTCAGTTGTAGATTTGGCAAGTGCCCATTGGGCTCAAACATAGCTGTACATTAATGGAGGTTGTCCAGTGCAGAGCCCTGTTACCCTTTAACCTACTTCGTGATTAGGGGTGCAACAGGGCAGCTCAAGTTCTCCCAATTTGTTTTTACAATTTGTCATCTGCTGCCATGTAACAATGACACGAGAATGAGGCAGCACACTCTGGAGAGATTGGAGTGTTAAGCCTTAGAAAATAAGCCTCTGTCCTTTTGCCATACACAGGCGTCCAGACACGCTCCTCAGGGTTAGTGTGGCCATAAAAATGACAGCAGCAATTTGGGGAGACACAGTGGGCGGATGGGCTGCTGTTCCATTGAAACTCTATTGCTGACCTCAATGCCTTATGGGAAAGCTCAGTGTAACTCTAGTATTAGTAGTACACAGATACCCAGGGGCTCATTGACTGACTAATACATAACGGGTAGTAGACACATAAGCTCTAAATAGCATGGTTTTAGGGCCTTTTTAAGCCCTAGCTACTTAGAAACAACACTTCTAAGTATTTAAATGGCTAAAAGTCTATGAGCCAGCCTTGTACATCTTTCGTTTGTCCTCATCTTCACAATTACAGTTCATTTATGACTTGTCTCAATAAGAGCACAGTGTTTGAGTACAATGCGTACAAAATCCAGCACATTAACTTACTTATGCTTCCTTCCACTTGCTCCTTTTTTTTAAATTTTTTTTTTTACATGTTGTCCTTACAGACATGCATAGTTCTCATTTCTCATTCTTACCTCTGATGTGTTATTTACATTTGAAGACCACCAACCAAACCAGCATGGCAGTGCTGTTTTGACACATATTCCCCATGGAAACAGTGTAACAAAGTCTCAGTACCATGAACACACACACACACACACACACACACAGAGAGAGACGTGGAGTCACCGTTTGGTAATCTAAGATGCGCTCGGGGCAGAAGTCACCTTGTCTGCTACATCAACAATAACAAGCGCTCCTTTCATGGGACAAGTCCTGTTCTGTCCAACCGCAGAGATCTGTCAGAGGCCTCTGCGAATAGTCCTTTCTTTCTTCCTTTCTCTGTCTTTTTCTCTTCCCTGCAAATCATTCACTCATCATCACCCTCCTCGTTATCTTGAACTATACCTCAAGGTTATGTTTAAAGTTAGGGTTCATCATAGAGACATTGACTTCACGAAGTTAGGATCAAGAAGTCAAGTAAGATTTATTTAAGTTGTCTTATTTTGTCGTCTGATTTAAAACGTTTCATTGTTTTTCCCGCAGAGTGCCAAGAGCCTTCAGAACAACAAGGATTCACGCATCCTGTGGGCCAAAGACGACCTTTTACTCACCACCGGCTTTGATATGGTGAGAATCTCTTTGTTCATCTTGCTTTTACCAAGAGTCCTGTGTTTCTGAGTTATTATCTTGTGAAACAAGTACATATGCGTTACTGTACTAACTAATGTACTAATGTACTAGGGTTTGACCATTATGAGCTTTTGCTGTTAGCAACTTTTTTGTGTCAATATTTATTGTTAAATGTGAACATTATGATATAACAAGACTACAGTAACAGGGTAATTCCTTTTTCAATAAAAATATTGTTTCGATACTAATGTTGTCATCATACTGGAATTTCTAACTTTGATACAATACCTTGAAAAATATCAATATTCAATACCAGTTTTGATGCCACGGTGATACAATATGGGCTTGCTTGTATGCTTTGCCTTTCCTTGTTATGAGAGGAGGCGGGGCTATGTTCGCACTGCAGTGGCGTGTGTCAAGTATGGACTGTTTAAAATAGATGTCCAAGCTGTAACCTCCGGTGCTGAATTATGTCCAAAAACTACTGTTCCTCGATTAACCACTTGAGGCGAGCTCCAAAAGGGAGTCAATCCCTATTAAGGCGCTGACACACCAACCCGATTATCGGCCGTCGGACAGTCTGGCGAGGGCAGTGACTCGAGTCTGTTCGGTGTGTTTCGTGTTCGTCGTCAGTCGGAGGAGCCGTCGGTGTTCATTTGGGCCGATTTTACTTGTTGAATCGGCCACTGGGCAGTCGGACACAATGACCAATCTGATTGGTAGAGTGCTAACCCGGAAATGACGAGCGGGATGATGAACGCCTCTCAAAATCTGACGAAAATCTTTTAAACTGACCTTTGTCGATTTGAAATGAAGACAGATTCAGCAACTGCATGGCCTATTTCTCGCTTAAAATGTTTTCAGAAACACGTTTCGGTGAACTATTTTCTTAAAATATGAGATCGTATTCTGAACGAGCCGCCATTAAGCTGCTGCCCGCTGGTCAAACTAACCTGTACGGCGGGCCACAGCAACCTCCTTATTTCCGAACATTCATCTCTCCCCCGCCCCCCGAGGGCCGGTGGTCTAGCATCACGTTAACTGTACTACTATGCTTAGCTCCATAGGTGGTAGCTCAAGCTTGACGTGCGTCGGTGATATTTTAATTCGGCTTTACACAATGTGCATATGGCTTTCGACTTGTCTACGAGCCGTCCGGGAGTTTTGGAAAATAAAAAGCGCCATTCAGGATTTCATTGTTGCTGTCTTTCTCCATCATGCCTCCAGCCTGCAGCAGCAGGATGTGTAAAGCGTGTTTTACAGTAGACGCATCCAAGGTGGCCATCGTGACGTCAAAATGACGTAATATCCTGCCGGCGCGCCTGATTTATGGCGCGCGAGCAGAGGTCGCGCATGGCTCTTTTTTTTTTCAGCGGCGCGCAACAAAGCGGAAACGGGAGGCCTGAACGGGTTCGCCAACAACCGGATGCCAGGACTCTCACAGTGACTGCAAGTCTCTCTTGTAAACTTACTGGGTTAAGATGAGTTCTTTTACGGTGAATGAAAGGCTTGATCCAACAAAGTAGGTCATCCAATCAAATCGAAGCATTGACGGCAAAGCGGCAGCCAGTTCTGTCGTTGTTTACCTTTTTCTTCTTCTAGTCCGTAGAAAGAGCAATGTCTGTAGCCTTTGCTCATTAGCACCACCTCTGTTCAGGAGAAGACTGCAACTAGTGTCGTGAGCACCAGCGCGGGTATAAATAGTCACGGCGATCCCATGACGTCACATTTGCACGCGCCAGCTGGGCTGCGTCTAGTCTATAAGACCCTTTACAAAGAAGTGGCAGCTTGATGATAAGTAACGGTGCTGCAAAGGGTCAAAATAGTAGCCTGTTAGGCACGACGCAAAGCCGAGTGAAGTGTAAAATACACAAACGCTGACAGCCCTAATTTAAACATTTGCAATAAAAGCCCAAAAAATTATCTTTAAATTTTTTTTTAAAAAGGAACCTATGGGTGACGCCACAGAATCTATGTCCATATTTCATACAAATATGGTGTATTATTGAGACCGTTTCAAATATTCAGAATGATTGGCTAAGTAGGGTTTACTCTCTACTTGCTAAAAGCTCACACAATAATTTCTTTTTGCCAGTTTAAGTGTTGATGTAGTGCCATCAAACAATGGCACAATAATAAATAAATAAAACAATTTTAACAATGGAACAATATATGTTCACTATCTTGCACTATGCACATACAATCAAAGGTTCCATGCAATGAAATACATTGGCTTTGCTTCTGAGACAGAGACAGAGTGAAAATTACATCATGCATTTCTCCACCTGTCAGTGATGGTGCAAAATCATGATCATATGTGTAACTTCTTAAGAACTCAGAGTCTCGTTTAGATTCTATGAGCTCATCTGTTGGTATGAATTTTTGTGTTTACAGTACTTAACTTTGTGTGTGTGTGTAGATGCGTAGTCGGGAGGTGAGGCTTTGGGACAGCAGGAAGCTGAGCTCTTCTGTCAGCTCGGCGTCACTCGGCACCTCCAGCGGGTGAGTACAGTATTAGTGTGCAACCACTGCCCATGTCACTGAGCATGTTGCACTTTAATGTCCCTCAGTGACGGCCAGAGGTCATGTTTTATAGTACAAAGTGTGAGTGTGTGTGTGTGATTTGACATACTTGGCATACAGTGTATTTGTGTGGTATTTGGATATTGGTGTGGGGCATTTACATATATGGCACCTCCGCACATTGTGAAGCTGGACGGGCGTGCAGACCTCCCAGACTGCTGACACTGTCCCTCACATTCTTGCCATTTCCTGGGTCAGAGCCACACACACGCGCACACGCACACACGCGCGTGCACGCACACACACGCACAGACTCCTATCCTCTCTCTGCGACCCTCTGTCCATAATAACTACGACGGTTCAGGCAACAGCAGTACACACATCAACACTTCGCCCTTCAGCTCATCGCATGTCATTTCTGCTCCTGACCTTCTCCAAATCGCTCCGTTTATTTTTCCAAACATGGCTGCGGAGGACCGGAGGAGAGCGGCAGCGTGGCCAGGCTCCAGAGAAGAGGGGAATGGAAGGATGGAGCAGGAAAGAGAAGAGAGAGGTTGGGAGTGAGGGTTCCTTTGTCAATTCCAACTCATGCATTTCAGTGTTATTATAAACAGGTTTCAGGGCCATGTCATTACAAACTAGAGCAGACCGGACTCTGCCAGGCGATTCAGCGCACTGTGGTGGATTAAATAAATGTATTATCATCATTATTATTATTATTGTAGTAAAGGCAGAGATGTAGCTGCACAGAGCTCTCTGTGTTAAGGTTATGGCAGCACATATTCCACATCTGTTGTTTGGCAGAGGTCTTTGAGAGTCTGTATGTGCCCATGTTTGGTTGCAGCAAGGACCAGAAAGTGTGAAGATGTACAGTACAGTGTAAATTTATGTAAATAGTATGAACTGCGTTTTAAGTTTTCATTTGAGTGAGACAGATAGTTTGGTTTGGTTTAGTGGCAGCATCATTTTCAGGGAAATGGAGGATATCTGATGCCACTTTCTTTTGCTTCCCATTACCAAAGCAAATATGTTTCTCTTTTGTGATCTTCATACTTGTACAAAGTCTAGACAAAATCCCCACAAAACACAGCAAATCAGGAACTGAGAGAGAATGTACCAGCAATGTGAGGATACCTAGTGTCCTGCTCATCTGGTGACAAGCTGTTAAGCCTTCAGCCACTGTCTGGTTTTCTAAGTGTCTGTTCACACTTACTTGAATCAGCAGGAGAGCCCACCATATACACTTTATTAGATAAATAGCTTTGATTTTGAGAAAAGCCCATTGGTTTCCTGTATTTTGATACTAGTTAATTCAATATACTATATATATATATATATATATATATATATATATATATATATATATATATATATATATATATGTATATGTGTGTATGTTTTTTTTTATTGAACGTAATTGCTGGGGTGTGCGCTGACCCATCTTCAGTGTGTCCTGTATTAAATCATTTGAGTCATGCTATCATATGCTGGGATGTTGTGTCAGAGAGCGATCGCTCCCAAGGCCACATCCCCTCCAGATGCCTGTAGACCAACACTGATATAAAACAGGTAGGCAATCAAATGACAGATGAGACCTTCACCCTTTCCTGCCATTCTGGTGTTTCATCTTCTTTGCCACAATATTTCCTTCACGCTTCTCTCTCCCAACTCTTCTTCCCTTGTCTATTTTTTCCTCAAACAGAACAGCTATATTAGACTTTGGTGCAGCCACTTTAGTGTCATTTTCATGAAGCTGGTTTTAATCTGCAATAAGTTTTTATTTTATTTTTTTTAAATTTTGGCTTGTGTTGAAAAGGTCTACAAAGGAGCCTTATGTTTATGAACAGCTTTTTATGCATTTTTCTCATCCCTCTTCCCACATCTAATTCTTTATCCTTCCCCCACCTCCTGCTAGCTTCTTGCCATGTTAGAATGTAGCTGCAGCTTTGACCAAGGTCCCATCTGGGCTTTTGACCAAAGCTGCTGTTACAGGCCAAGGCTCCATTCTTGTCCGCTAATCTCCACAGTAGGAAACCTCCAGAACACTGTCAAGAACAAACAAGGCTTCAGGAGTTAAATTGGGGGGGAAATGTAATCACTACTTCTTATTTAGTCATTTCCATCTTAGCGCTGGCCGAACGCACTATGAAGCTAAAAAGCTCCTAGACGTACTGTGCAATCAGCAATGTTGAGCTGATAACAGAAATGTCTGGCCTGTTTCTAGGTAATGGGCAAGGTCAAAATTTTTGTTATTGCTGGCTGTTTACTCAGTGGCACTGCATCTTTTTTTAAATCAATGTTTTAAAATGCAACTGGGGGATGGAGGCTTGTGTCTGGGCCTCTTTCCACTCATGCTAGTCAGTATTTATCCAGTATCTCACTGTGCAGCGAGTTTCTTAAGCAAACGCGTCATACTTTTCTATAATTCATCTTGTTCCTTTCAACATCGAGCTATCCTCAAGTTCCCTTTGGCCATCAGGGTTTCAAGTGTTTGTTTCTGCTTTGTTATCATGGTGGATTTTCTGTGTAACATTTTCTGTGTAACGAAGCAGCTATGACAAAGACTGTGCAATAATCAAAAGGAGACCTTGTCTTCATTTTTCTTTGCACTTGATAGATTAAACCGTGCCAGCTGAGGAAGCTTAAAGTCAAACATCCAGAGTAGGGCATTTCCTCCTTGTCATTTTAGGCCTGGGGTTCATATAAAGATGGATTTGTTCTTTTTTCTTGCCTGTTTTTTATTGAAAGGGCCGTGGTAAACATGGTTTGTAATCGGAACAGCGGGCTGGCTTGTATCAGGTTAGCTGTGCTCGTCATTGACATTCGGTAGTACTGTTTTCTTTGGAGTGTCACAACATAAAGAGGCCCGGGAGCAAGAGCCAGTAAAATGGGGTTGTGGGTGGAATATAATTTGGATGGAGAATAATGGAGGGGAAATGTTTCAGTTGGGGTTGAAATGGAGACTGAAAAATTCAGGGATGGAGGTTGATGAGCATGAGAGGGGTGTTTTTAACTGTGCAGAGGTAGCTATTACTGCACGCCTGTTTTCCATACAGATCTGGACATTGGAGAACAGCGGGGATCTCTGTGTACTGCTCTCTCCCTCATACTCTATAAACCTGAATTATGATAATGAGTTTAATTGGGCCTTTAAGCCAGCTGCAATCAGTGAACTTTACAACTGGGCACGATTGCAACCAGCTTGCCGTGTAAATGCTTGAGTCGTCATGATAATTATACATTCTCCTCCGCTTTAGCAGCTATATACACATATTCACCACACTCAGTGAACACAGCAAAGTCTTGATGATGCATGCCTGTAAAATAGTTTGTAATTGTGTCATAAACATGACGTGATGATGATGAGTGCGAGGGTCAGTTGGTCCGAATTCAGCATGACGAAACTTGAATCTCAGAGAACGTTGTGGCCTTAACCCTTGTAATTGTTCTCAGTCACTACCAATGTTCTGCTCTTCTCCTCAAGCACATGAACACATGCAAGACGACATGTGTAGGCATATACACACATGCACCTTTTATTACTCCTCATCATGGCTGCTCTGTTTTTTTCTGGCATGAGGCTGATTAAAACAGATCGCTGTGAGCCGGTGTGCCAACCAGTATCCATCCTGCCGATTGGAGAGGACATAATCCTGTCCCCGGAGAGCCGACCCTACTGTTTTCCCAACCCAGTCACGGGTTACACAAAGAACTCACCCTCTGAGGCAAGAACTGCTGACAGACTGTGCTGTTAGCCAAAAGAGAGACGTTTTGTGGTTTATGCATGGGAGTGCCCCAGGTGTGATGCACATACTCACACCCTCTATTGACTCTCCACAATCTATTCCTGTGTGTTTTCCTACCAGGGTTGTGCCTGGGAGCAGGGCCCAGTCATTGGGTGTAATTGAGCCAAACTCCCTTTAATCAGATGAATCGAGAAGAGGCCCGTGCCCCAGAAGGGAACCAGCCTTTTACTGAACAGTCCCCCCTTTCTCCCACCTTGGCCCAAGCACTCTAAAATCAGTCCCAGATGAAGGCTTTCCTGTGGGGATTAGGTGCAGCTGCAGCACCACTAACCAAACCAGACCAAAAAAATGCCACAGAATGTTTGAACGATCGTTTGACCTTGCTTTTTTCTCAAAGTTAACTTTCTAATAGCGAATGGAGCTTTGTTGTTTGGTCCAGCTCGGAAAGTCATGTTTAAGGTGGAGGGAAAGGCTAAACTACAGGATTCAGGTGATCCTCAGGGTCAAGTCGACAGGTCAGCTGCTGCACCCCCTCTCCAGGATGGCCTTGGGGGGAGGGTATAGGGGTATAGGGTGAAGATGTGACCGCACACGCTCTGTTAAAGAACCTGAACTCTGTGCCCTGACAGTTGAAACATGGTGTCTGGAATCTGTTAGTCACTTGGGGTTTCAGTTTGTGATTCAGTGGAGTGGGAGTTCGACCAGGAAAAGAGGATGAAAAAGGAGGAGGAGGGAATCTGAAATCCCCTCCCATTTTTTTTCAAATAATTTCCTTTAAAATATCGTCTCTCTATGAGCTTTGATGAGCTTTTCATGGAAGCTCATGTGGCAACTTCTTTTATTCCGTAACGCCTCATTGAAGAAGTCATCTGTTCCTCTTTCATCACCTAAAAGAGCAAATGTCCTTTTATTCCTGGGCCCTAAGAACCTGTCAAAAATACAGCCGCTATCCTTCAGTGAATCCTTTTTTTTTAATTTTTTTATCCTTATCTGGGCATCTATTAGACCTTCTGTCTGTTACCATTGGTCCCCCCACTCCTTTGTTCCTCATTCTTCTTTCTCTCTGTCCTGCATAGACGAAATGGAAGGAGGGAGCTGAGTTTTTGAAGGTGCTGGTGTCTGGGATTCTAATTAAGTTATGTTGGGTTTTTTTTTTTTAGAGCACAGCCTAATGGTTCTTCTCAGAACTGGTAAAAAACACATGGAACTATGTGGAGCGTTTGGCAGTGGATATTTAATATAATTCACAGAGGGTTTTGATTTCATCCCGCAGGTATGTGCTCAGCACTCCAGGGATCAGAAGGACCCCATTGTGTGAACTCGCCACAGAAGGGAAAATAGAAAAAAATTCTCCCCCTCCCACCTTCAGCTACCTCCTTCCTTACTACCTCCCCCTAGTCTTCTCCCATTCACCTTTATTTTCTTTTATGGTTTTGATTATAATTTCATGCAGACTAAACTGGAGATGATTCGTTGAGGGATGCTGCTCTTCATTACGTGGCAGTTGAGCAAGTCTTAATGCTGTTAAGGTAATTGCACAAATGACTCAAAACTGGATGGCTTTTTCTGGATCCTCGCTCTGTCTTAAGAGTTTGAGACAGTGTCAGACTTTACTTTCCATCCTTTATAAAAACAGCAGCCAAGTTGCACTTGCAGCTGCAGATATAGCTTTTCTCCAACATCTGGAAAAATGGCTCCCCCCCCCCTTTTATTAAAAATGCATTGGCAAATAACATTTGGGATCTTTGCCCTCCTAAAGCCTTCACAGTACTCTGGGCCATCCCAAGTCCATTTCAGCACTTTTCCCCTTCTCTGTGGGGTAGATAATATCCAGTAACTGAGCATCTGATAGAGATGTGAAGAAGGATGGGTTTGCAGAAGATGCAGGGCCAATGTGGAAACAGCACAGGCCATTATTCACAATACACGGATACAATGCTAGGTGATAATTAAAAGTACTGCTATTAAGTATTAATGGAATTTACTGCTATTTTTGAAGGGAGCTGCAATGGCAGGCTCAAGGAGATCTTCCAAACTAGAAGAAGCTTGTGTAAAAAAAACAATCCACAAGGTTGCCTTAATTCCCTATTTGTTATATAATTATCTTTAGTATCTCTACTGTTTTTCAAGCCTTCTGGTATCTCCATTTCATCTTTTTGCTTTTAATTTCCCTTATATGTACGTTTTTTTTTTTTTATTTGTCTACTATGTCTTACTTTCTGTCTGTTTTATGCGTTCTTATACTGTATACCCACCTCTTCTTCCTCCCCAACTCTCTTTCAACACATGCATGTGTTTTATAAGACTCATGATTGTCCCTTTCATGAGAATCAGGAACCGTGGCACGGCAGAGCTCCCGTTTTTAAATCATGCCTCGCTTCTAGACGCCAGTCACCTCCTGGATGCCTGCCACCTCTCTCTGCTGTGGTAGAAAGAGCAATTTGAGCGATGGAGAGAAGTGTGTTTCCCATTAGTAGATGGTTTCCTCAATCCTACACCCCACCCACCCCCGCCCTGCAGCCTGGCCTCCACTGCTGCCTCTGGGACTGCGGCAGATTGGCAGCTTGTCACTGCTCACCTCATAGTCTTACAAAGAATATTAAAGGTACAAAGGGAGTGATATACAGACTGTGTTACTGATGCACACAGACAAGCAGGAGTTGCTTGTGTTCACATAATTCATATGTACGGATATAGCTAGACCCTCCTTAATTAGACAGTCCGAGATTAAACTTGTGGTACTTCTAACATGTCAACATGGAAGTCCATTTGATCAAAAGTGGTTGGAGCCTCTAATGCAATCCATTTGTATTTGACACATTTTATGTTGTGTCGGCTCTGTACTCGATTTGGATCAAAACAATAAATAAAGTGCAGACTTTGCTGTCAAAAATAACTGCCCGTTTTTATACCTACTCTCTCAATTTTAGTGGGCCCAACATCATTTAAATATATCCCTTTTTGTGTTGGCTTTAGGATCATTGTCCTTCTGCATGATGATGTATTATCCAATGAGTTTTGATGCATTCGCTAACATCTGAGCAGGCTAGGCGTTTCTGCATTCTCCTGTCAGAAGTGACAAGTAAAACCACCTCCCCCATGTTTGACATCTTTCCATCACTCTGGTACTGTACATATTGATCTTTGCCTGATCTGTCCATAACACTTTGCTCCAGAACTCTATAGATTTCTTACTGTACTTGTGCAAACTGTAACCTGCCCTTTCTATCCTTGATACTTAACTAGGGATTTGCATATTGTGGAAATCTCTGTGAGGTTATGCTTTCTTGAGTATACTTTTTGAAATATCTATGCCTACATCCTGGAAAGTGTTGATTGGTTGGACAGTTGTAAATGGTCTTTTACAATTATTCTTTGTTCTTCTTCTTCTGTTGTTATCCAAATGTACCAATCAGTTGATATCGACACACCTAATTGTGATTTTTCAGCCACATGATGGCTTATTTGTTCCTCATTTTGTGCATGAATCAATGATTAAATTAAATGCACCTCCTTAAGAAACATTTGAGCAGCCAATTATCCCATTATGTTTGTTTTTTGGCACTTGAGCATAATCATCATTTCATTTTAAATTCAGCCAAAAAATAAAATAAAAAATAGTGTCACTGCCGATACTGATGCCAAATCTAATCTCATAATATCTCAGCCATGGCTTTTCACATTTGTAAATGGTCTGTGTAACATCAGCATAGCACACCCATCCACATCTGGCACAAAAGTAAATCCAGCCCAGCTTTCCTTCTTCTTTAAAGTGAGTTTGAGTGAGCAGACTTTTCCTATTGTTTCATAGAGAGAGCTGCTAGGTGGATTGTATGCTCATTGTATTGTCTTTTATGATCATGTTTCCATGATAGAAATCAGTGATCCTGGGCCCCTCATTGGCAGACCTGCTTTCTGAAAAGGAAACTCGAGAAAACAGAATGAAGGTGTTTATCAAAGAGGTTCCCTGATTGGTCGGTGGCAGGTGGGCCACATGTGCTCCTGGCTGATGTAACTTCCCATTTGGGCCGTATATGTCTGCCCACACTGTGGAAACATGTCAGTGAGGCAGAAGTAATATGCCATGCTTAGTTTAATGGGAAAGGTGCTGAGGCATGCCACTGCTCACCGTCTGTGTGTGTGTGTGTGTGAGAGTGTACACACAAGTGTTTTCATTACATAACTGGTCATATGACTGGATGCTCTAATGCCTCGCTGTGTTCCAATTGTGTCAAAGCACCAGAGGTTGAGACACGTGGGTTAGTGTGTTGTACTTACATGTACTAGATTTGTTTATGTCCATGTGTGTATGTGCACACACATTGCTTAATAGTGTGTGGAGTGGACAAAAGACAGGAAAATAGCAGAGAAAGGACTGAACAGCATCATTGCCTGTCAAATTTCTCTTGTGTCTATGGCAATGGACAACAAAAGTTGCTCTGAACCTGCGCAGCCTCCTTGTTATTGTGCCAAAGGTTGTGTGTGCATCTGTCTGAGTGCACTTGGCCTAAGCAGATTAAAAAATGTCATCAAAATGTAATTGGAGGGAGAGTTGAGGAGGTGATGGTTGCCAGGAAATAATTTCTCCATTGTGAAATTAGTTGCAGTGGGAGAAAGAAGAAAAGATGAAAGACCCTCAGGGGGAACACCAGTTGATCCTTAGTCTGTGTGCTCTTGAAGAATCCTCTGTGGACTTTCCTGCTCAAACAACAACTGAATCTCCTCCGTTTGAAGCCAGCTAACATTATATCAGCAAGGTCAATTAGTCAGTCAGCTATTGTATGAAAGCTTCATGCGAGGCTGCGGTGGCAGGGGCTTGAAGAGGGACAAGTGGGAGTCTTGTAAGAGTTGGGAGTGTAAGCCCTCTATTGTGCCTTTGCCGTGCTTGGTCTAATACTTTTTTCCTCTGGCCACAAAAGATGAGGAAAGCAGACTTCATCATGATTGTTGATTTAGAGAAACTGTTTTAAAGGGACAGTTCACCTTAAAACCAAAAATACATATTTTTCCTCTTACCTTTAGCACTATTCATCAATCTAGATTGTTTTGGTGGGAGTTTCCCAGTGTTGGAGATATCAGCCATAGAGATGTCTGCCATCTCTCAAATACTGTATAATGGAACTAGATGGCACTTGGCTTGTGGTGCTCAAAGCGCCAAACAAAATACCTTTTGTAAAAACTCTAGGGCTGGGCATCGTTCAAAATCTTTTGATCCGGTGCCAATTTCGATACCTCAGTTTTGATGCCGGTTCCTTAACGATACTTTTTTCGATACCATATGTTTTAAAATCCATTTCAACATCAACAAAAATACATTACACACAAAATGTTCCACCTTAATTGTGAATCAAAACAGTTATCAAAATTAAACAATTCTGGTAACACTGCTCACTCAGAGTAACATTAATAAAACTGGTTGTGCTTTTGGATAGGGGTGCGCCAGTCAGATACTCAAGATTGGTATCAATCCGAACTTGGCCAAAATTAACTAAAAAAGAGAAACGTTTTTGTCACAACATGAACATATTATAAATAATGAATAAATAAACAAACAAATGACATTGTGTACAGGCTAATATTGCTAATTAACTAAAATGCAAAGGAATGTAAACAACAAAGACTTTTTAGTGCAAACTGCATAATGACACAAACCTTTAACAATAAACTTGGTGACTGCCCTTTTGTCAACGTTGAACTAATGGAGAACTAACTTAAGTGCAAAGGAATGTAACTGAATTGCCTTGTTGCTGAAAGGTGCTGTAGAAATAAAGTTGTCTTGCCTTACAACCTCAGCCTGTCAGTCAGTCACCAGGGCATAGAAACCACTGTTGTGCCTGCTTGTCTCACCCCCAATTTCAGTAGGTCAATAGGTTTCCATTAAAGTCAATGTGTGTATTTTCCCTGACTGCGGAACGGCTGCGTTCCGACTCCGTCCCAGCTCCGGCGATCCGCAGCCCTCCGGAGCAGATACGCAGAGCTTCTATTTTTGACGGAAGCCGAAGAGCTCCGCAGCAATTCAGCACAGGGCAGATTGTGCGGGACAGGAAGTCGAGCGCAGAAACAAAATAAAACATCCGGTTCATTTTCAAAATAAAATAACACCGTGCTCACGGCGGATCAGATTTCCCTGCACTACACCTTGAAAACGTCATAATGGGCGGAGACAGGCCTGAAGTCAAGTTTGTGGTTCTGTTTATAGAAACTACATCCTGTTATATCGCACGTTCATACGTGAATTCGCGAGATCTCGTGGGTCCTCGTGACTTCAGCTGTCAGTCATGGCCGCAGCCGTTTCGCAACAAATCCGGACCTGGTGGGTATTGAAGGATGGCGGAGCACGGTGCCGACACGCAGCGGAGCCGATCCGCAGCTGTTCTGCAGTTGGTGGAAATTGCGGGTCAGAGGAAGTGTAAAGTCAACAGCACCGCGACCGCTTTCGCCTCTCCATTAATATCATATCGCAGCACACTTGAAACCACTTTATCGGCATTGCCGTGACTCACTGTGACCAACAAAACTGCAGTTTGCTCAAGTTTACTCTGTGTGTGTGTGTGTGTGTGTTTGTGTGTGTGTGTGTGTGTGTCGGAGCTCCGCTCTCTGTCAATATGCAGAGATGACAGATAAGCTTGCGCTTTTGGAACCAAAATTTGGCACCGAAAGATAAATCATTTTTCAATAATCATAGGATCGGAGTATTTCTTTCATTGCCATAAAAGTATCGACGTTCGGTGCCCAGCCCTAAAAAACTCACCAGCAATGTCTCTTTCCAGAGATCATTACCCTGTTACTCAAGAAAATCCATTGTGAGCAGTTAGGAGCAGTAGGAACAGTTTTCTTTCTACCGAACTACACCCGCCAACCACATCACCACGCAGAAGGAAGCATATTTAAAGATGAGAGGCTTATGATTTGCCATGGCTTGTGGAGATTAGTTTATAGCTAACAGACACTGCTAGCACTCCTGAGCTAGCTAACGTTACTACAGCTCAGCCAAGGACAACCCCATTAATGTTTACATCTTACGCTGTCACGAGGATGAGCCTCTCGTCCAAGAGTTCGCCACCTGATAGGGTTGCATAGCACCCATTGCGAAAGTCACCTGAAAGTGGTTCCTGTCCTGGTTAATTATCCATTGAAATGTGTGTGGGGGACACAGGGAGAGATTTGGTAATGCCATTAACCCCAACATAGGGGCTCTCTTCCAATGCATGTTCTATTTGTGTGTTGAGGGCATATGGGGCCCAGGTGTCTCTCACACAGCTGCCCAACCATGGAGCTGGAGAGGCTGCATTCCTACCAGCAAGCTGGATAGGTCAGTCTCACACTCACACACACACACACACACACACACACACACACACACACACACACACACACACAAATGCATTCTCATAGTACATGCCACGCTGATATACACACATACATGCCTGGACGGGTCTGCCATTTCTTTACCTTTTACAGCACAAGTAGACCATCACCAAACCGTAGTCATTATCACTCAGCTGGATTTGACAGGTGGAGTGACATAGACTTAATCATCCGTGTCTTTATTTAGCCATGCGTACAGACACAGCATAGGTGATACTTTAACAAGATAGTACACTTTAAAACAAATAGTGTGAATTCCACTTCTTTTTTTCTGTTTCCCTTTTTTATTCAGTTTCTTTTTATTCAGTTTAGTTTAAATAAGCCACCACAACCTGAGTGTAGTGATTGATTACAATGTCTTGTCTTCTATTAGAAAATATATATCTCTATCAGCTTTCTTTCTTTTACTTTTTCTTTTCCTTCCAAACCAGTAAGTAGGAAGTGTTTTGCCACTGAAAAACAGACATTGTAAAGCTGGTGTGCCTGCTCTGTTTTGTACCTACATGTTTACTGTATCCTGCTGTTTTCCCTTTCCAGTGGGTTTCTTTATAAGCCAGCTGTGTGGATTGGGTCTTGGAGTGAGAGTGAAAGAGCAACTCCTTTACAAAGCACCTTAGAAAAACATGTTTGACCAAAAGACCAGCCGGGGAAAGCGGGAGGCCCAGTTGCAAGAAAATATTTAAGGGACCACTTGTTCCTTAGAGGCCAAAGGGACAAAGCTGGGGAGCTGCTGGGTCTTTCACTCTGACCTGCCTGGGTGGTGTTCTAGAGGAGCAAACCTTTCATTAGCACTGGACTGAAAAAACACACGGTTGATGGACGAATTGTGATAGAATTTCATACACACGTGTGCTGGTGAGGTGGCCTGTGTTATTCATAACTGTTCTCCACACATCCTGGCCATCATGGTGCTTCCACGGTCCACTGCTGCTGTGAAGCTGTGGGGACTCAGCTGTAAGCTGGTAGGCTGCGTACTGTCTCCGTGGTCAGCTACAAGCCAACTACTGTGCAAACTAACACACGCACATTAACACATGCAGCGATTTCAGTCATTTGAGTCTTCTCAACTTCAACACCAGTCTTTTGTCAACAGATGTCTTTACACTTTGAACTTTAAGAGGTGACCATCTGACCTGGTCTAACCTACTGGCCTTGAGAAATGTCACTCTGCTGTTCTGTTTAGTGTTGGTTAGAGGAAGAGGTCGTGTCTCCACAATGTTTTCTTGAGCAGTATTTGTCTTCGTCCTGTGATAGTGTTGGTCTTTAGGTTTTTATTTTTCATTCCCAGCTTTCTTTTTCTTTTCTAAAAACTTTTAATTATTTAAAGCTGTCATTGTCTTTCTCATAAGAAATGGCAACATTTACCTGCAATGCTCACATACCCTGCCTTTATGTCTTAAAGTGCCCATATTATGAAAAGAAATCACTTTTTCTGGGATTAGGGGTGTTATTTTGTGTCTCTGGTGCTTCTACATGCATACACACTTTGAAAAAAAAGACATCCATGCTGTTTTGAGTGAGATACGGGTTGCTGAATGTGTCCTGCCTTCAGTCTCCGGGTGAGCTGTTCAAAATCTGCACGGCTTTCTATGTAACTAGCCGAGACGAGGGGCCTAGGGGGCTAACCCTTAGCATGCTAGCTGATGGCAAAACACTGCTACAACACACACAAATTCACCCTAATCTGCAGCATAAATTGTATAGAACTACTTACATGTCCCTGTTCTGCAGGTATTCCACACAAAGTTGGAAGTGCGCCCTCATTTAGAAGAAGTCTCCCGGCTAATCCTGCCTTGTACAGGCCGAAGTTGCAGAAACAGCTAGCTAGCTCATGTAATCCTTACCTAGCTACTGCGCATGTGCGACTGACAACAAAGATGTTACAGAAGTTGCGAGGTCTCACTCTGTAGGTAAAACAGAGACCTGACACAGGGTGAAAAGAGGAGCTCCAGCAATGTGCAGTACAACAGAAATATGGTGTTTTTTGAAAATTAAACCATGTAAACCTATTCTGATACAATCTCAAATTACAATTATGAACCTGAAAATGAGCATAATATGGCCACTTCAAATTCTTCCTTTCCCCAGCCCATGCCCACTCTACCTTTGCTTTTATACTACATCTTTCCTCTCTTCCTCTTTCTGTGTTTCGACCGTAATGAAGATGGGGGATGCGAGACGTTGAAACTAGAGTGGAACCGCTTCCTGCCAACCGCAAACTGCAAAAACCAAGATTGCTAAAAGACACAAGGTCTTTGAATAACACACACAAGCATCTCCCAACCTAAAATCCACAGTGATTGGATTAGGTCCCATAAAAATAGATGGAAAGGATGCTTTAAGAGACCAAAAGATAGATAGACTGACAAAAACGGGGACAGAATGAAAGAGAGACGGGCAGAAATGAGAAGAGGAAGAAAAACTGTGTTGGATGGAGTTGGCACTACATGCTCTGCTCCTGACCTTTAGTGGGTTTGTGTAAATTATATCCCTTTTGAGGGAAAATATGTGGTGGTTGAACTGGAGAGACCACCCCTCCCCCTCCTTCTCTTCATCTCCTGTCATTTACTCTTTATCAGGAGTTCTCCATCCATCTTTCAGACCCCCCCTTCAGTGTCTTCATGTCTTTTTCCTTATCTTGCTTTCGAGTATTCATTTCTTTATTTTATAAAGTTGTTTCCCTCTTTGGTCATGCCATAATAACTTTAGTCCTATTTTGACCATTCATCACCTCTTTCCCTCTTTATATCAGTCTCCCCCCACTCCCTCCTCTCTCCCTCCCCACGGTTATGCTATTTTCTGCTGTGCATAGAGGATACATTTAGCTTGTGGTTGGTTGGGAAGTGATGGCTACATTAGTGGGGGGGTCTGGTGAATCGCTACCTTCTCTTAGCCACAGTGGGCTCCGAGCTGGCTGATGCAGACTTTCCACTGGGGTGAACCCATCGACTGCCTACCGGGGTGCTCTGCTCAGCCGCCATGCCCACACCCCAGGCCACAGCCTAGGCTGGCAGGCACCCACACAGGCACGCGGCGTCAGCCTGCCCAGCGGGTGTCCCTGTTTATGTTTGTCTTGTGTGGTGGCTAGTTTCTCACTGTGTTGTTGTGACCATAGCACCACCCATCCCTGGCACACCACCCTCTCTCTCCAAAAAATGCCCTCTCCGACCCTGGCCAATTCCCGGACAGCTGTAGGCTGTAAGTGGCCGTTGGCGTCCATCACTGTAACTGGACTGGACAGAGGTTGGCTGTGGCTGTGCATTCACATACTGAGGCAGTGAAGAGCTTAGGCCATACTTAAAGGACATTACTGGTGGTTTTGCATGTTTTAGCTCATGAAATACAAATTGTGTTTTTTTTTAATTTTACCAAAACATACCATTGACTTGATCCTTGCAGCATGAAAATCAACTTGCATAGACTTGCGTCAGATAGATAATCTTTTGCACTGACTATTTAGTCCACTTACGTTTTATGCAAATGATGTATTATTGTTGATTAGCAATGCAGCTGCAAACCGGTATACTTCTTAAAACTCGTTGTTGGTTGTGCAATCAAAGAAGTTGAGGCATCAGAGATATAAGTCGGTTATCTAAAAGCATTAGATTCATGAGCTGAGTTGTGGCGAATATAAACAAAAAGCAAACATGCATTGTTATTTTAGTTTATTTGACATAATATTAACGACAAAAGTAAATCACACACAATTACAAGAATTACACTATAAAGTTATTCCCATTTTGGTCCATTGTGCATATTGTGAAAATAATTACATTTAACCCATTTTTGCACACAAAAACAGTTGCTGCTTGATTTCTTCTATATTCTTATTTTGACATATGTTGAACTTTCAGTGTTTTGTAATCTTCATCATGACAATTATGTACCTTTTTTAATAAATACTGTTTATTTCAAACATTTTGGAAAGCAAATGGAGAGATTGCATAAGCTTACCTGTGAAATGTACTTGTAAATAGGCTTGTAACACTGTTGACTTCAGATCTATAAAGGGGCGTCTGTGTGTCTCTTTGTCCCTGTTTAGCCCCAACTGCTCATGATATGTAAACTAGCACCCTAATTACCAGACAACAGTCTGTAAAAAGCTTGATCCTGGTCTGCAACCAATTACCGGCTCACTACTAATCAGCACCCAGACACTTGTGACTGTCCAGACCCTCCCTACGAACAGGATTAGAGCAACATTTTGCGTGTTATGACTCACTGTGAAACGCACCCCTCCCTCTGAGTGTTATTAGCTGTTAGAAACAAACAGGTGTTTGTTGGCCCGAAGTTGATGGCCCATGTAAAGTTAGACTTCACATGCAGGGGTCAGAGGTCAGGTGGCCTCAGCCCTGTGGCAGCAGGATGTTTGAGACGGCCATTATCTGCCAGTGAACACTGGATGTGGATGTGTTTTTGGGGGAAATGGAATTGGTGTGACTGATGTGGATTACTGAAGTCAACCTTTGTGCCAGAACACATTAGGACGACACACTCTGTACACATAGTTCAAGGCAATCGTTTAACACGTCTTTTAACTGGTTATTCCCTTACATGATCCTTTCGATGCTTTTTGTGATATTATTCCAATTTTTGTCCATGAAAACAATGCACGAAAGCTTACAAAACTTACTTGTAGCATCTAATCCACTACAACATGTGGGGAGGGGTTCCCATCCTTTAAGAGAAGTATATAAATCATGCTGTCTACCACAGAGACACCATGAACGCCTACTGTGTTAAAAGGATTACAGGCACATTATCCGTGCCTGTCGCCACCCTCCATTTAGGTATACCTATTTGCATTGGTGATGGTAGAGCTAATATGAGAGGAATGTTTATTTTCTCTCCACTTGCCCGTACCCGTAATATGCCCACCATCATTACAGCATAGCATAGCTCAGCTCAGTTTGAGATTAGGCAGGAGCTCCAGCCACAAACAACGTGGAATCTGCAGATGTGTATACACAGCGCAGCCATGATACAAGTAGAGTTTGAAAGTTAGCGCAGGATGTGTACACAGCAGAGTTTGATGAATGTCTTCTGGTGTCTTAAGGGGGGATGTACATGTATCAGAGGTCTGAATGCTTGGCCCTGAGGCCTCGACTGGCTTTCTCCCCGTCAGTGTGCTACTCTTAAGTTATGCACGTCACGCTTCTGCTGTTTGTGATGCAGGTTTTGTTGTTGTTGCTGTACGTCTGTAGGGAGAGAGAGGTAATAGTGTACAATGGTTTCCAAGTTAAACCAGACACAATGTCCAGTGATCTTTTGCCTCCTGTTGAAAGAAGTTGGGCATAAGCGCATGAGAGATTGTTTTCTGTCTTAATAGTTTAGATGAGGGATTTGGGTCATAATTTTGTCTCTGTTTACGTCAAATAGCTCCAAGTATCTATCTAAGATCAGTTCCAGTACATGCTGCAGATGCCTCGTGTGGCTCTTATTAAAATATTTACATCATGAGTTATAAGCTGTAATTGCAACTATAGTTTTTTATGGCATTGTGGACATGTTTTTTGATATATAGCCACAACAGCAGGGAGCAGCTGCAGTTAAATAATATACTGGAAATAAAGCCTTAATAGCATGCCAGACTTAGCATCTGCTTACCTGACCTGAACTTGGTACTGAATTCCTTTTACAGCATATCACAAACAACCATAGAGCCCTATGTTTAACCTTATAAGTGTAAGTCTTTGTGTGCTTATACGTTATGTTTCTTCTGCCAGAGGTGAGATGAAATAAATCTGAGTACAGGGGACTCTGCCGAGCAGGCTGTGTCAAGATGATCTCCTCCTGCTGATGCCCCCCACCTTCATGTGGCTGCACGTGTGGCCTATTGCAGCAACTCATGAGACTTACAGTGACTTTATTAGAGCATAAACCCCATGGACATTTTAATGCGTCGCTGTGTCCAGTCACAGGAGGTCGATGGTGGTTTGCCCTTTGTTTCCTCTCCCAAACATGCACACACACGATTCATCAGACAGAGATGCTTTGATGTTGCAATCTTTTGCCTCCTCAATCAAGTTACAGTACATGCAGTACAGCAGTTCTGATGTGTCTGTGATAAAAGATGCATTGAAATAACAAACAGAACTGTAACCAGAGGATTATTTATAGGCAACCTAGAAATGATGACAGCTGCCCGTTACTGTCACTTGTCTTGTGTTCCTCTTTCTTTTGTCTGGATATGGTTTTTTATGGAAGTGTTGAGGTTTTAGGCCCCCGACAAACAAGAAAGCATTGTATGAAGCCTGAGGCTTGCCAGACGCTAGTGTGGCAACTGTAGCTGTTGGTAACAATCGGTGGAATTCACCACTGAGTTTTAAAATTCGGCTCCTCGCTTGCCTCTGATGTTTCTAACTGCTAGCTCCATGAACAGCTGGTCAGGCCTTCATCACCTTACATCACAGCTGTTTTCTTACAAAGGCCATGAGAGGCAAGCAACCTTTCTCAGGACTAGCTGACATCCTGACCTCTCTGTACTCATCCCAGAGAGACCTGGGAGTTATTGACCTCAAGGGAATTTAATTTAGAAGTTTAATTCTTCTCGTCAGTTACTGTTGCATTTGCATCCAAATGGTTATACCTAGTTTAAATTCAGAAAAAGGACGGGCCAAGAAACTGTGGCCTCCTGCCAGTAAATTTAGAGAAAGTTATAAGCTATTCTTACATGTGCTAACTCTAGAATAACGGGATCTGATTAGTTTAAACGATAGCTCCACGCTTCAGCTGTTAGCTTCATTTTCCAGTCTTAGGGAGCTTATTTGGATTTGACAGACTTTTCTGGCATAGATTATGGATCAGTTTAACCAATATGTGCTATTATTTTCCCCCTTCCTGCACCCCTTTCACCCTCATCGACCTCCTCTCTGTCCACTACGCCCCCCCCCCCCACACACACACACACACACACACACACACACACACACACACTTCCTCGTCAGTACATTTCCAAAGACGGATAAGCTTTTCACTGCATGTGGCCCAGTAACAATGTCCCTCCACTTTCTTCTCCCCTGGCATGTCGTCATCGCTCCACCTCTTTAATTTTATCTAATTCTTTCCATCCTCTCCTTATTTTACAGCATTGGTTGGATAATTACTCTCCATTTCTGATTTCCTCATTTATATTTATATATTGATTTGAGTCTTTCAACACATTGTGCTCATGAAGCTCGACGTTCTTTCTACTTTTATAAACCTAAGACCAGCCTGAGCCTGTTTGTGGTACTAAGTCCCGTTTTGCTCTGGGGTCCTCTCTCTACATCTTAATTAACTTGGGCCCAGATGACTTGTCTACCACAGACTTGTAGCTACATTAGCGCTACAAAAAAAGTAAGCAATGTAGTTATAAATTGTCATGATGGAAAAAGTGGGAGGAAAAGGCCCAAGGTGAAGATACTGTACTAAATATAATTTACAGCAGGTTCATTAAAAACGTGATAAAGAGGTCAGTAGGTATTAAGACACAAAGAAGTAAATTCACAGTAGAGAATATAACACTGCACTGTCCTCTTCTACATCTGTTTATGACTTAAAGTTTTTTAAGAACACAGTTTTGTATGTATAATATATATGGATTGCATTTTTTTTTGTTTTACTTCCCATCTCTACTCAACAATGGCAGTAATTAGAACTGAAATGATTATCATCATTGATCAAATGATCAACAGAAAAAAATAATCTGCAACTTTTTTTAAGTCAAGTTATTATTTCAGTAATTTTTCAAGCAAAAATAATGAAGAAAGAAAAGACAAACATGCTCTGGTTCCAGCTTCTTATATGTGAGGATTTACTGCTTTTCTTTGTCACATATCATAGTAAACTGAATATCTTTGAGTTTTGGACTTTTGGGTGACAATAAGACGTGAAGATATCACCTTGGGATCTGGGAACTTGTGATGGGTATTTTTTCACAATTCTTTTTTTTTTTACATTTCATAGACTAAATGATTAATCGATTATTTGGAGAGAAAAAAATTGATAATGAAAATAATTGTTAGTTGCAGCCTTAGTAATTATCAATAACACTGGTAAAATTATTCACAGTCTATTGTAGTTATTGGAAAACACTAGATAATGTTCCCATCCACATATATTAAATTACCAGCAAGTGATGTTTTGAACGTCAAGCTCTTCTTCATTAAATGTATGTTCACGGGAGCATAATCTAGTTTGTGGACTCTATATTTCCTTCTGTCCAGCACCAAGTATATCGTCTGGATGTGCGTTTTTGTAAACCTTTTTTGCGTTATTGGCATAATTGAAACATTCACAGCCACTGACAAGTGAGACTGCAAGATGAAAAGAAAGGACAGGCTGTAGGATAAGGTGTTCAGATCTTGAATTTTGACCAGGTTTCTCTGCAGCTGGACTGTGTTAAACTCTAAACTGATATCTTTGGAGCCTAGGATGCAGCCTCAAGAACGCAACCAGGCGCTCTGCAGTAATGGACGTGGCTTTAGGCAGTCACATACTGTATTTTGCTTAGGCCACAGGCCGGCCCAGCATCGACGCATGTTTACACAAATGTTTAACCCTGATTCACTAATTTTATACATTACTTACCTGCCAGCTTGCATTGTCCATTTCCTGTATGGAATTTTATTTTATTTATAGGATGGAACTAAATATCTACACTGGGTAAATCACACTGCCACTTGTTTTTATATCTAATAATCTACTAAACAGCATGTGAAATGAATTGCATGTGTGCCTGCTGATGTATGTTGCCAAGAATTAACCAAAGTCAAATTCTTCCAAATTCTTCCTTTTTCCTGTTTTTCTTTTTCTTTCTCTCTCACTTCTCATCTTTCCCCTCGCTGCTTTTTGTCAGAGCAGCATCTGGGCCATCTGCTGGCACAGGCTGGCAGCTGTATGGCATGAGCAGAACCAGTGGCACACCACCCTTCAGCTGTTATTAGTGCTTCAGAAAAATTTAGAGGCAGGTAAGGTGGGATGCGGGGCAGGAGAGTTGGAGCGAGTACTGTAGGGAAACAAGCAGAGGGCCAAAAACTGGAGCCAGAGAACCAGGTTCCAAAAACAAAGTGGTGGTGTGTTTTCTCTACTCAGCTCTTCTTTTCCTTCTCTACTCTTTTTCTCTCTGTTGCTTCAATTCTGCTTTGTAAAATCATTGGCGCTGTTTCATAAACATGTAATAACATCACAGAAACTGAATGCAACTCAAGAATACAAGTTTGAGATTTCAAATTATGATTTGTGTTGGGAGAAATTATAAAACTGTCATAGATTTAATAAAGCAGTCAGCATTTTCTGCTGCTTGCATCAATTTAGTTTTTTGTATCATGGCAGATGTAATTTCCTTGTCATCTATTTTTGTAGTTTATGATGAGTTCAATGCTTCATCTTGTGATTTTTGAGGAGTTGATTTCATGCCTCTGAGTGCTGACTGTAAATACTCTTGGCTGAGGTTGGATAGATGGTTTGAGGTTACTGGGAGGTCAGCTGTGCTGTGTGGGCAGGAGGGCTATTTGGAAGATGGAAAACAGAGAGGTAGAAAGAGACAGAAAAAGTCATTTGAGTAAAAGGGGAAACAAAAACGCTACTTGCAGCCACATGACCCGATGCCTTAACATTTTGTCCTTGACTGCCTTCTAGCAGCCCTGAATGGAAACAAATTAGAAACAAAGCATAGAGAGTAAGAGAGAAACAGAAAAGAGGGGAGTAAAAACATATTTACTCAGAAGTAATTTCATTTGGAATTCTTTTGGGTTGATGATTGTAAAAAAAAAAGGTCCCTTGAAACTACAATAGGGGCCATTGAGCAGCGCAGGCTGAGTGTGAGCGTCAAAGTTGGAACCCATCCAGCGACCAGGTTTCTCTTAAAGCCAGGGGAAGAAAGGGGGGACTGTTTTATGGAAGGAAAGGAGAGATACACACACACACACACACACACACACACACACACATAGTCACATACTCACATACTCTGCTCTCTTATTCATATACATGAACATTTGCAGATGCCTTTCTTGAGAGAAGGACAGAAACATGCATGCATTCTTTCAATTGCAGGCATTTATTCTTATCTGACATCTAAGTATCCTATCTGTCCTTTTACCTGGTATATACATAAGGGGCTTTCCGACCGGAGTGATTTTTGCAGTTCTTAAAACTAAACGTTCCTAGAACACTTTTTTCGTCGTGTTCCGACAGGAAAAATTTGGGGATTTTTAAGTTCCTCTGGCCGCAGTAGCGTACTTTTTTTAGCTCCTACTTCAGAGCAGGGTCTTTTCCCTTTTCCTAGGTGTACTTGATTGGTCGAACTTATAAGTCACGCCCACTGCCAACTCGGAACTTGCAGACAGAGCAACAACCAACAACGGGACATTTTTAACAATTTTCACCGTCTTATTCATCATTAAATTCACTTCTGACAACATTTTAGGCGAGAAATTAACTGTTTAGATTTCGAATATAGGCAGTTTTGCGAAAATTGATGCCGAATTGACAATTTGCTTCAAAGTTTTTTGAGTTGAGAAGCTCGATGAAGTGAGGCGACAGCCAGCAAGCGCCTGCCCCGGCCTCTAGCTCGTCGCTTGGCCAGCCTTGCTCAGACACCTCGCTGTGAGCTGGAGGTCTCTCAGACCGCTCTCATAAAAAAGAGGCTTTTATTTCGCCGTTGACGGTTCGTTTGTTTAAATATCACAACACACCTGAACCTGTGGTTAACTGTCTTTTTGGAGTTAAACTCCAAGAAGTCCTAGAAGTCCAAGAAGTCCAAGTCCTGCGGCTCGCCGACCGTCTCACACACACACACACACACACACACACACAGTCACACCCACACACGTCCACAGCGCAGCAGGCAGAGGCGGGGTCTGTTCCGAGTATAATAAAGCCCCGTCTGTGTTGAGCAAAACATTACGTGAATTACTAGGAGAATGGACGTGCATTTAATATAGGAAAAGTGCACAAGTATTAGCATCATTTGTTGTTGTTGTATGTGTGCTTGCGTCACTCCCTTACCCCTCCTAGCAGTCCCTATGGCCACTTGGCCAGTGGGAATGCAAACGGAAAAAAAGATTTTGGGGGAGAGTAGTTCTTAGAACTGCTTAGAAGTGTACTTTTCCTCTAAAAAGTACAAGTACTATCCGGTCGGAAAGCACCTATATACAGTGGGGCAAAAAAGTATTTAGTTACCCACCAATTGTGCAAGTTCTCCCACTTAAAAAGATGAGAGAGGCCTGTAATTTTCATCATAGGTACACTTCAACTATGAGAGACAAAATGAGAAAAGAAAATTACATTGTAGGATTTTTAATGAATTTATTTGCAAATTCCTCGGGAAAATAAGTATTTGGTCACCTACAAACAAGCAAGATTTCTGGCTCTCACAGACCTGTAACTTCTTCTTTAAGAGGCTCCTCTGTCCTCCACTCGTTACCTGTATTAATGGCACCTGTTTGAACTTGTTATCAGTATAAAAGACACCTGTCCACAACCTCAAACAGTCACACCCCAAACTCCACTATGGCCAAGACCAAAGAGCTGTCAAAGGACACCAGAAACAAATTTGTAGACCTGCACCAGGCTGGGAAGAGTGAATATACAATAGGTAAGCAGCTTGGTATGAAGAAATCAACTGTGGGAGAAATTATAAGAAAATGGAAGACATACAAGACCACTAATAATCTCCGATCCGGGGCTCCACGCAAGATCTCACCCCGTGGGGTCAAAATGATCACAAGAACGGTGAGCAAAAATCCCAGAACCACAGGGGTGGACCTAGTGAATGACCTGCAGAGAGCTGGGACCAAAGTAACAAAGGCTACCATCAGTAACACTCTACGCCGCCAGGGACTCAAAGCCTGCAGTGCCAGACGTGTCCCCCTGCTTAAGCCAGTACATGTCCAGGCCCGTCTAGAGTTTGCTAGAGAGCATTTGGATGATCCAGAAGAGGATTGGGAGAATGTCATATGGTCAGATGAAACCAAAATAGAACTTTTTGGTCAAAACTCAACTCGTCGTGTTTGGAGGGGAAAGAATGCTGAGTTGCATCCAAAGAACACCATACCTACTGTGAAGCATGGGGGTGGAAACATCATGCTTTGGGGCTGTTTTCTGCAAAGGGACCAGGACGACTGATCCGTGTAAAGGAAAGAATGAATGGGGCCATGTATCGTGAGATATTGAGTAAAAACCTCCTTCCATCAGCAAGGGCATTGAAGATGAAACGTGGCTGGGTCTTTCAGCATGACAATAATCCCAAACACACCACCCGGGCAACGAAGAAGTGGCTTCGTAAGAAGCATTTCAAGGTCCTGGAGTGGCCTAGCCAGTCTCCAGATCTCAACCCCATAGAAAATCTTTGGAGGGAGTTGAAAGTCCGTGATGCCCAGCGACAGCCCCAAAACATCACTGCTCTAGAGGAGATCTGCATGGAGGAATGGGTCAAAATACCAGCAACAGTGTGTGAAAACCTTGTAAAGACTTACAGAAAACATTTGACCTCTGTCATTGCCAACAAAGGGTATATAACAAAGTATTGAGATGAACTTTTGTTATTGACCAAATACTTAATTTCCACCATAATTTGCAAATAAATTCATTAAAAATCCTACAATGTGATTTTCTGGATTTTGTTTTTCTCATTTTGTCTCTCATAGTTGAAGTGTATCTATGATGAAAATTACAGGCCTCTCTCATCTTTTTTTAAATGAGAGAACTTGCACAATTGGTGGCTGACTAAATACTTTTTTGCCCGACTGTATGCTCGAAATTAAGCCTCATGTCTCTACTCTCTATCTTACTTTTTATTTGGCAAATGAGAGACTAAATTGGCTGAACTGCTTTTACAATTTAGAAAAATGTATGTGTATATTTTTCAAAAATTCAAGATAAATGGAGGTTTAAACAGTGGAGGAAGGAGAAAGAAGTTCAAGTTTATTGACCTCTAGGGGGTGCATTGTTTATCCTGTTATTTCACTAGGATGTTTGCTCTCTCTGAGTAAATTGATATAATAGGGCCTCCGTGACAAGAGTGGAGCTGTTTTATGTGTTTGTGTTGTTAGCATGGGACCTTGCACAACAGCTCCCAGCTATTGGCCTGTGTGTGTGTGTGTGTGTGTGTGTGTGTTACATCAATCCCCTACCAGCATCCTACCTATAAAACACATGGGTGGTCAGCCTGTTTATTGTGTGGGTTTGCAAACAATGCACACTCATTAGTAGGGATGAGAGTATAGGAGAGTTATACTCAGTAAACATAATACAACTTTTTTTCTGCCAAATGGCATCGTTTTGTCATTGATTACATGCCACTTTGCAACACAGTAATACAACGTAGACCTTATTTATTGATATTGATTGTGTTGGGTTTTAAAAAGTTAAAACAATGCTTATGTTATGAAAACAATGTACTTTTGGTCTAAATGTACCTATATGATGAAATATATGTACCCTACAGCCAGATTGAATTAACTGACTAGCCTTAATTAACATTTGACATGTCTCATTCCAACCCAAGCTTCTAAAGAATGATTAAGTCATGACCGTCAATTTGAATACTAGAGGAGACTCATTGTCCCCACAGGTAAGGTAACTGCTCCCCAGCCTTTTGAGAGCCACCCACTGTTGGGCCAGACTTGATTAGAACAAAAGAAATGGATATATCTGTAAACTTGAATAGAATTGGCACTGCCATGATAAATGACCTTTGTCTTGACCTGGAGTAACCGGACAATTCAGAGGTGGGATCTTATCGTGAGAGAACATCTGACCAATAGCAAAATATGTAATTTGAGAAACCACCCTCAACTTCTTTGGGATAAATTTGAGATATTGAGAGGATTTCAGGGCTGTTTGAATGTGACTCCTGAAGGGGAGGCGTGGTTTTGCAGTCCACTGCTGGCAGTGTTTTATTGTTGTATTGTTATTGACTTGTCATTTCATCATTCTGTTTTCATTAAACTGCTTAATTCTTTCAATTGGACCAAGCCTCTCCTTCCTCATCAATCCAACGAACACGTCGTTAAAATTTCTTAACAATTGATTTCAATATCGATCGATTCAACAACAAAGATTCTTTTGTACCTTAAAATAAGTTTCCAAGTTTGCCAGATTGGGTAGCGGATCTGTAGTTCGAATGACACATAAGAATAATGGTAATGGACAATTCCGCTTCCAACCTGTAGGGGGACCGAAGAGGAAAAGTGCTTTGGTGACTACTGTAAAGGTGCTGTTTTAGTATGATTGTTTTGACTACGGTTCACAACTCTGGGCTAACCCACGAATTCATCAGTAATGTTAACTGTATAGATAGACGACTAGCTAATCTAATGGTAATTTAGCCAGCTAGCACACCCCTGTCTGTCTGCCTCACTCTCCCGGCACTGCAAGGCTTCAGTCGTGATGAGAGCTGACAACAGCCATGGCCCGCGGACACATCCACAGTCAGCCCCAAGCCAGCTAGCAGCCAGCCTCTATCATTCCAGCAATCAAAACCCGGTCAGCACTTAACTCCGGTGCTAAGGATGCTAGTGCCAGTTTACTGAACCGTTGGGAAACAGACCCAGGCACCCGAGTCAGAACAGCGGCCATTCGTAACGTTACACCTCCGTTAGTGTTACCCATAGACAGTATATAAGAATGGACCAACCGATCCCGTTGCTCTGGACGGAGACCAGTGAAGGCCATTAGAAGCACTTTTCCGGTGAGCGCTGAGCGTTACTGCGCAGCCTCCAACTGAGAGAGACGACGTAAATGTGACGTGAGCAACCTGTCTGAAAGTTGTAAGCCTTCTGGTAGCTGTGCCAAGAGAAATCTCAATCATTCCCAATCTTGCAGAGACGGAGAGCGTAGGTATATGTAAGGAGATAACATGGACACAGGCTAATTATTGCTAACTAAAATGCTAGTTAACATTAGTAATTAAACTTAAACAGCTAATGTAAGTCAAAACTGTCTGCAAGCTTCTCCTGTACTATACGGTAATTTCCTCTTCTATGCGACAGTAAGTCCCGTGGTTATGACACAATCGTTAGCCTAGTTTTACAAAACGTCTGCTACGGAGCCATAACGTGAGGTACAAGGTAATGGAACCTTTTATACATTGTCGTGTTTCTTTAGAAATAAACAATGGACAAATAAAGTCTTTAAACGCTTTAGATGTAAAGTTATTCGCTGTCAAAGTGACGTCAAAATGAATGGCAGTCAATGGAATGCTAACGGGGGGTGAGTGCTTATTAGCATCAAAATGGCGCCATAGGAGGTTCGGGTTGTGAGCAGACGCTTACCCCCTTGGTGTTACCGGTGCCGTCCCCCCTTCGCTTTTAGCCGTCTTCACAGTTGGCTTAATTTACCCGACAAACGGGAGATAATACTAATAGTAATTTAAAGATGTGGTAGCATTGGATCTGGACGGGAAGGATAACTCTGGGAGTTGGAAGGAGTGTGTCGCGATTCTGCCTTCTCCCACAGGTTCGTGGATCTGAGTGTCACGATTTCGGTTTCATGTCGCATATCCTTACAGCCCTACTCATTAGCCTTAGACCAGTGAGTCATTCAAATGGTTAAATCCACTTACAACCTTAACCTGAGTGTTTTCAATCATAATCTTTATTTCCATTTGGTCTCCAGCTCACTGCTGGTAAGGAAGAATTCCAAGACATTGTCCATTGAAAGCACACATTAAACATTCTTTTGGTACGCTGTTGAATGTTGCAAAGATAATTGAATAATTTTATAGAACACTAACACACTCATGTTTTCACCTTGTAAATCATTTAAGGGGCCTGGATGATTTAACAATTTTGACCCATGCTAGCGGCATGGCTCTTGGCAGGAGCAGAGTGGGACCAAAAAAATCTACCAGGAAATTTCATAGACCACCTGCCCTTAGGCAGGGGCGTTTCTAGGACTTGAGGAGGTTCGGGGCTTACCCCGGACCCATTTAAATAAACTGAATGTAATGCAAAACTGTGATCAGCTTGCCCAGCTTGTTAATAGCCAGTGTATGTTCATTTTAGCTTCCATTTTGTAGATGTTAGTTAGATGGCACCAACATTTGGCCTAATCATAACTGGCCTGGCAACCCAAAGGAAACAATTTGAGCATTAAACACTTCATTTCCTGCATTCTGGTGAATTTATATGCACCTATTTCTACCTTTTCAATCAATTTATGCTGGAAATATCTTTATGTAAAGGGAAACATAGATTACAATCCAAAAATAAAAACTTAATGGAAAATATTGCAGTAAGGCTCTCAGGCATTCTGTATTGCTTTCAACTATTTATTCTCCTTTGGATCGACTTTTCTAATTATATCTGAGTCAGCACACATGTAGCCCAGGCATAATTTACTCCTCCCTCCTCTTTTGCATCTTTTGTTGGAGAAGTAACCTCCTTAAATGTATATGACAGTTATTCACCTCAATGATACATTATTCATTTTAATTTATTAATAAACCCCTGGACTGTAGGCTAATATTTAAGGTGTTTGAGCAAGATTTCTGCTCATGTTCAAAACTTTGTCCCCGCCGTACGGGTTGAAGCTGCACAGTTTGACCAGCGGGCAGCGGCCGCACACCAGGCCGCCGGATGGTGTTGCTAAGAACTTGCAATGTAGGCTATAACTATTATCAGACCGGCCCTCGCGGCCTCGAAACACTACCGGCCCACAGGGAAAAGTCCTGACTCTCCCGGTCCACCACTTTGGTCCAAACTGAAATATCTATATATAAGTCTTAGATGGATTGCCATTAGCCTGACAAGCCAGACCCACATCAAGATGTTGGGTCTGGGAACTCCCCATTGGCAGGGCTCAATGCGAGGAGCGAGATAAACGGTTGTCTTAGGATAGCGCTACAACCAAGCAGAGCAACGAAGAAAGTAGCGGAGCTAGTTGATAGATTAAACTTTTGCTGTATCCGGTCGGCAAAACTCAGAACACATCTTCCTTTTTTAAGAATGACTTCAGTGCCGTTCTTTTCTCAAAGAAAAGCTTACGTTTGCAAAATTACATTTGCTGCCGCTAGGGTGCGTCTAGATTTCTAGGCTAGATTGCCATGACATTTTGTACAGATATTCACAGTGCCCAGAGGATGAATCCTACTAATTTTAGTGCTCCTCTGACATTTCCATCAGCGCCACCATGAGGTTGACATTTTTGTTTTTTACTGAAGTATCTTGACAACTGTCCATTTATGGTTCCTAGATGATTAATTGTAATGTCTTTGATGACATTTGTGGATGGCTTGCCATGAAATGTTCTTTGCACATTCAAACATTTTACCTGCTTTACATCAGCATGTTAGCATTGTCATTGTGAGCATGTTAGCATGCAGATGTTAGCATTTAGCTCAAAGAACAGCCTCTCTGTAGACTTTAGTTTTGTTATGAGGCTGTACAGACATTAAAGAGGGAGCGAGAGTCTGTTTCTCTTTCTCTTTCCTGGATTCCCCCTCCTGTGATCTCTCCCCTCACCCTGTTGAGTGATGGCTTAAAAGGGAAGTTAATAACAAACATAATCCCCCCTTTGCCTTTCAATCTAATCCTTCCTCTAACAAGCAAAAGGTGGAAACTACAAAAAAGACAACTCGTCTGTTTCATTTTTGGATATTCATTTAATGATAACATCACTTTTTTTCACAAATACGTTTACAGAATAAAAAACAAAACAATTTATGACAACAAAGAGCTTCCCAAAATAAACAGGGAAAAATGAACAATCACATCGAAAATACTTTTGGTTATCTTCAATGTATTCTATTTAACAGACAATAATTCCAGTTACATTGCTTGATTGTTTGTTTGTGCGGGTTCTTGAGGCATCTTGTCAGCAGGGAACTATTAATTGTGTGCTGGGAATACTGTAGGTAGGTAACATTACAGACATTCACATTTGTGTCTTTAGTGTGTTTGCCTAAAGGTAGTGTTGTTTGGGGCTTAATGTACTCCTAGCCATGCAGGCAGATAGAGGGGGGTTACTGATAGTAGATTGATGTCTGCAGGTCTTTGCACAAGACAGAACACATACTTGCATTATAACTGAAGTTGACAGATCTACATGCAAGCACAAACACACACACACACACACACACACACACACACACACACACACACACACACACACACACACACACACACACACAAATGGCTACTTTGAGTCCTTCTTTGCCCTAAATTCACAGATTTGGATCTCATCACTCTGTGTCTGCATAACCTTCCTGTGGATCTCCCACTTTGTCCTCCACAAAACAATATAAACACTATCGAGCGTGCTTCTCTTGTGCATCTGGCTTTTCCATAGTCTGGTTAGGTGAGGTGCAAGTGAGCAAAACTGGGACCCTTCTTCCCAAAGAGAAATTGTGCACAGCATTACGCCAAGCAGGCTATTTTTACTCAAGGGAAACACAATACACAACCACTATTTGCTTTGCTTGTTGTGGGCCTGGCCAAGTAGTATGGTGTATGTGAATTGTGGTTGAGGGATACAACTGAGTTTCCCTTCCAGGGAATATAAATAATAAATAATGTCACTGAAGTTCTCCTTTGCTTTAGTATAGTCATGTGAGTGCTTACTGTAATTAAGGCAAGCCCTACACTGGTTGAAACTCAGTGCAGCACTGAAACAGAAGGGGTTCAGTCAACTGCTTCTCTCTGTACAGTACCTTTTGTAATCCTGCTTACCTTCTTCCTTTGTGATGGCAAAGCAGGCTGAGGGCTTCAGTTGGAGAAGGGGGATTTAGTCTTGAGCCTGTCCAGACTCACATCTACTTAGACTGTCTGACATTCTGGGGACAAAGCCCTTTGATTGACTTTGCTGGTACCAAACGAATTTTAATCTTCAAAGATTTTAATCTGCTGTTTTGTCTGTTAGTCACAAGAGGTGGGGGTGGAGGGTATAAAGGGCTGTTAACAGTCACAATGTTGCACAATACAAATTAACATAAAGACACAGGTATATAAAAAAAAACATACATACCAAACAAAAAAGTGTTTTAGAGCCAAATAAAGCAATACAAGAATGAAGCTTTTTTCTCTGCACAACTTCATTTGGTGTCTTAAAAGTCATTCACAGCAAGCACTGATCCCTTTTTGGGGTAGTACTGAGGAGTTACAACGTGCAGCAAAATCAATTGCTGATAGTGTTTAGTTGGGCTGTTGTGATGGGGAAAGTGCAGCGCAACCCCATTTCAGTGCACTCTCCTTTATGAACAGATAAAGGAGGGCTTGAGGTTAGTATGTCCCTTAACCCTAGGTTTCAGCCAATGACAACACACCATCAGTCCCAGCATCAACTCATGTGAGCTGAGAGGTTGCCATTCCAGCAATGTGAATGAAGAAATATTATTGAAACAGGATACAGCATGTAAATGGAGTAGAGGCACTTTCAATGCTTTTTAAAGTCCAGACAAATGTTTTTGAACTTGTTTAATGTCTACTTAGACAACCAAGGGGCTTTGAGTTAAATATATGTCCAGTTTCTCCTTTGCTTGTTGGCTGGTTGATACTGTCCTCCACTTTCATAACAGCATTTGCTGTTCTGCTGCTCTTTCACCAGTGGGGAAAACAGAGCTGAATAGTTAAAATCCTCATTTAGGTCTGTGTAATCAAAACCAGGTGTCAAAAGTAGGAAGGCTTGTGTGAAGTCATATTGTTATTTGATGTACAGTGATCCTGTAGTAGCAACACCTCATATTCCAGATTGCCATTCTGAACAACAGGTTCAGGGACCATAAGTTGGGGCTGTTTTTGAGGCAGTGCCCCATTGTCCATATCAGCCTTCACTCCATCCAACTCTAGCTGGGAGGGCTCACAGTCTAGGTCCAGGTGGCCCTTGGCCCTCTTCCTGCGAAGATAGCATACCACTCCCACTGCTATTGCTATCAGTACCAGCAGTAGCAAGATGGCAATTGCAGGCACCAGCATCGTGGTCAGCCTCTGATCGTCAAATTGTGCATCATGGCCCCTGACGCTTTCAGCAGCCGTATGGGCCTCAGTACAGACCCTGTCTATGCCACTAGGGGCACCTAGTGGGCTGGCACACACCGTGTACGTGGAGTTGGGCTTCAGGCCTCTGAGTCTGTACTCTGGGAAGGATGCTGGCAGGCTGAGTTGAATCGGCCTGCGGTCTGGCCCAGAGAGATTGCGGTAGGTCAGGCGGATTCCACGGATGTAAGGTCGCATTTCAATGTAGCGGTGGAGGTCCAGCAGGACTGAGGTTGTGGTTGCTTGATGTGAGCTGATGTCTGGTGCATCTACACTGACCGTTGCCATGGGGATGTCAGCTTCAGGTGGTGAAGGTGGGTGATGGTTTTCGACTTCACAATACATGCCAGAGGTGCCATGTGGACAGGTACATTCTACTTGACCATGCTGGTCCAAACGACAAGTACCCCCATTCAGACAGGTGTGAGGGGGACAGAAATGATGCTCCCCATCTGGGTCCATGCTGCTGCTACTGGGGGATGCGGGGACAGGGGGTAGGGGAAATGTATTCTCTTTGTTAGTGGGGTCGTCACTGGCCCTGGGGACTGGAATAGCTCTAGTAGTACTCGGGAGGGTGGTGACAGGAACAGGCAGGGTAGTAGTAGTTTTGACAGTACTAGTGGTGACTGTAGTTGTAGTAGGACAGCCAAAATCCCTGTGCTCCAGTCTTTCCATTACCTTTCCAGCATTGATAGGTGGGAAATGGCAGCGGGTCTCCTCTGTTCTCTCCAGGGTGATGCTCTGGGCTCTCAGCCATCTTGGGAACCATGCTAATGTACAGAGACAGTTGAATGGGTTCTCTGCTACTGTGAGCTTTCTGAGGTGGGGTAAGAGCTGGGAAAACTCTTCAGGGAGGCCCTGCAAACTGAGGCTACTAATGTCCAACTCCTGCAGCTCTCCAAGGTTCTGCAGGTCCTGAACCGTAAGAGGACCCATCGGGTTTCCAGCCAGGCTGAGGTGAATCAGCCCCTGGGTCTCCTTTAGCGCTGATGGGAAGGACTCGAGTTGGTTTCCTGAGATGTCCAGTTCATGGAGGTTCTTTAGACTACCCATAAGCTCCTTATTCAGGTTGGAGAGCCCCACACCACCCAATTTGAGCGACTCCAGGTTTGGGGTCTGGAGGTCTGAAGGACCCAAGGTGGGTAAGACATTAAAGCGAAGGTCCAGCAGCAGTAGTCGGGGCATTGAGAGAGCAGGCAGGGATGTCAACTGGTTGCCCTGCAGTTTGAGTTCCAGCAGGTGCTCTAATCCATTAAAGGCTGCAGGGTGGATGGTCTCGATATGATTACTATACAAATAAAGGCGCTCAAGCAGTGCCATACCCTGGAAGCATTCCTCTGAAATGTGGGTGATCTGGTTGGATGACAAGTCCAGGTTCTTCAAAGAGGTCAAAGGTTCAAACACCCTATCAGTAAGTTCTGTCAATTTGTTTTGACTGAGGTCCAGCATCTCCAGGTTTTCCAGACCATCAAAGTCCTCAGTTGTCAAGCCCTCAATGCCGTTGGCAAAGAGGTAGAGACTTTTTGTGGATGGGGGCACTCCCTTGGGGATAGTAGAGGAGCGTCTCTGGAAACATAAGATGGATTCTGGCGTGGAACAGGAGCAGCCATCTGGGCAGTCACTGGACAAGGTGCCATCAGGAAGGATGAGGAAGAGTAGAAAGGGCATCAGCAGAGAGAGAAAGACCTTCATGGTGGAGACTCTTTGTCTCTCCATGCTCAGCCTAAAACAAGAGAACATATAAACTGTCAATGAGCTGCATAATCATTCAGAGAAATATACAGTAAATGCTGATTGTAAACAGGATACAACGCACAATGTTGCAAGGGCCATGTTTGAGTTTAGAAGCATCCAGCTGTTGCACCAAGAAATGTGGGACAGATATAGCAAAATGTTGAAATTCTTTAAGAAAGCATATTTTCTCCCTATATCGTCTAGTTTTTAAACCAGCCTTGGTCAGCTATTGATTCACTGTGTGGGTCTATAATGTGTTTCAAAGGGTGAGATTACTATCAAAGGTTTAACTATGCATAGCCAGTGATCAAAGGCAGTCTTTTGTCACAAGGTCTCTCAAACAATAGGACCGTAGTCGTGACCTCAGGCTTTAGAGGGAGTTTTCTGCTAACTTCAGGGAAAAGTTGACATAGTGGCGTCTTGCCACGCTTTTCTGGCTAAGGAGTGCCACATTCTTCCTGCAATGATCTGTGTAATAGAGAGTATTGCAGATTGCCAAAACATTTGTTTCCCTCTAATGATCCTACAGATGGCTATGTGTGCATGTGTGTGTGCACGAGCCCATACACAGCCACAAATGCACATATATACAGTATATATATATATATATATATATATATATATATATATATATATATATATATATATATATGATAATATGGGTGCAGGTGTTTGTAAATCTAAGGGTTTATATTTGTAAGCTGCCCACCCACTGCTATTTACTGTACTGCATTTACTATGGTTGTACTGGGGTCACAGTTAACCGTTCTCCCTATGTTTATGACAGACTTCATAGCCTATGAAACATGCAGACACAGCAGCAATGAACAAATCCAACTTGTTTTGCTTCTGAGATGATGTATCAAAGTGAAAACATGGAGTGGCTTTGAATGTTTTTCTGTCTCTCCAGAGACACTGAAACAGTGAAAAGCTTCACACATGCCCTCTCAATGATTCACCATAAACACTGCACTTGTATCTCCAGTTTCATATAACCATACCATGTCAACTTTGTTTGGCTGCATGTCTGCCATGCTGCACGTGGCCATGCATCTGTGGATGATTTACTTTGTGGCGTTCTAAACTTGGAGAGGAGCTTCACTGATAGCCCAGAGCTGCTTCCCTGACCGTAGTAATATAAATAACACACGCTTTCTATGATGTCATAATGCAGACTGACGGCCAGTGCTGCTTGCCAGAGAATTGTCTGCAATACTGGGTGTAATATACACTATGTAGACTAACAAGAGTACTGGATCATCAGAAAGATATGTTACTGTGATTTAAGCCCATTTCACCTGAGCCCCGGTAGAGCGTCAACACAGTATTTGAAAGGGCTGAAAAGGAGGAAGGGATGATGAAAGTAGAAAGGAATGAGGGGAGATTAAAAAGAAACTAGTTGCCGACAAGAGTCTGTGTGGCAGTTAATCATCCTCTGCTATCGAGTGAGACGGCCTTGGGGGGGAAGAGGCAACATCTCTATCTGTTAACCATTTCTCTTCTTTAGACAGCTTTTTGTCTTTTTTTTTACTCTACAGGGAGTCAATAGAAAGCACTTCTTTGTCCATAATCCTTAACCGGAGGCACCCTGGCCTGATTTGCTCAAAAATACACTCAATATTGCCCTGGTGTCCAGCAATAATTTTAGTTATTGTTAGGTATTGGTAGTGAATGGTTTAATAATTCAAAACCTTTCTGAACATTTATGATGCCCACAAGCACTGTATGTTCGTCAACTTGAATGCTTGAGGGAGCTTACTTCAGGGCCTTAAATGGTGCAGTTGTTGATGTCTTCACTACACAAATACCTGAATGAGAAGCCAAGTATGTGTGACTTAGTTTTATACAGATGGAACACATACTGTGAGAACATTCTGTTCTTACACTGCTTTACTTAGGGTTGGGGCCCATTGCACAAGAAATTGCTTTTTTTTCTCATTTCCTTTTCTATCTTAGTTAGTTAGTTTGTTTCCTCTAAAGTTACAGAGATATTATATATATATATATATATATATATATATATATATATATATATAATATATATATATATATATATATATAATAAATATATATATATATATATATATATATATATATATATATATATATATATATATATATATATATATATATAATCTCATAGCTCATCTATTAGATATACAAACATTGTATCAGGCTCTGGAAGCATAGTTGCTCTCTCAAGATCTCTTCTTGTTTATACCAGAATCTCAGTGTGTTGTGGTCAGCGATCATACATGTTGGAAAATAAATGCATATATTTTTCTCATCTATTTCAGCACTGCTGTAGTTTTGTTTCATTTACTGATTGGTGAAAACAGCTAAAAACTGCTTTGTCTGTCCTCTGTTAATAATTTTACCTTAATCTAAGTGTATGTTACAGTAGCATCAGTGCTGCTGCCAACTTAAATAATGTATTTTACTTTACTGTACTTTTTAAAATCCATTCACTGCTCTTTCCTTTCACGTTAAATGAAACTGAATGAATTTTCTTTCCAAAAAGATCACTGCCTTGAATGTCAGAACTTGGAGAGATCAAGGGTTTTAAGGGGGTGCATCAGAGAGGCGGAGGAAGGGTATCATCTCATCATACCACAGCTATGGCATTTATTTTCCATCTCTTTCAGCATACTTTTCTTTTCGCTCCTCCCTTGAAATCGCAACCGCCTTGGAAAGATTCCCTGATGTCTTATTTTTCCTTCTCCAGTGTATAAACTAAAAGCAATCATGGCATTCGCCTGAACCCCACTGCCAACACATTACTCTTATTATTCAGGTAACTCTTCTAGACAGGGCAGAAATGTTATTCTGTGCAGCCAGACGTCAATAACATGACCCTCAAGGCTTTATTGAACAAAGCAGTTAACTAAGTTTCAGAGTCAGCACCTGCTAACAGCACAGAAAAAAACACCTGAACTTTGGCAGCCATGCAGAAAGGTTGGACCTGCTTAGTGTTGCAACTGTTTATGGAAAATCTTGTCTGGAAAGTAACGAAACATCTGATGGCGACAGTTTGCTGTCGGCTACAGCTGAATGGGCAGCAGAGGTTAAGGGTTGCAGTTAACCCATAATTTACACACAGTGCTTGGGGGAATTCACTTTAACAGGTGAGTAACTACATGTATACAGATTTTTGGGGTCATGCTTCAGTGGCTGGGGAGAAGTCCAAAGTAAGAACATTTGATGTGCTCCTGTTGAAAATAAAACGTTTAATTGTATTAATCAATAATAACTACATTCATAAGTTCATAGGATGGCCAAAACCTTTAAAAATAGTCACAGAGAAAAAGGCAGGTTTCATTACAGGGCTCAGAAATTATCATGATGAGAGAAATTGAGGCTGCCGTGCTGCGTATGTGTACAGAAGAAGGGAATACAAAAGGATTTGGGAAGATAAACAGGAGATGAAGGGGTTAGGGAGAATCAAGCAGCAGCGGGAGCGTATGCAGATGGTCTTAGGTTTTCATATCATCACTGTGTGTGGGGTGCAGCATTACAGTTTCAGGATACTGTGTGTGTGTGTGTGTGTGTGTGTGTGTGTGTGTGTCAAAGAGTGTACACACATACTTTATGTGGTGCCTGTATCGGAGAGATAGAGAAACGTTGGTACATTATATCAGGGCAAGAGACAGCTATAAGGGTCCGGTGCCAGAACATACACAACATCAAGGCAGCCATGAGAGGAGAGCAAGATAAAACTAAGAATATTTTTCTTAGAAACTCAACGTGGTGATTCTAATGTAGCTCCCCGGGGCAAAATGTTTATTTGAGTGTTCCTCATTCCAATCTGGGCCAGGCACATCTGATAACTCAGTGGAGGAGAAACTGTGTTGGATGTGGATGAGGAAGGGTTTAGTCAGTAAATTCTGCCAGATCACAGATAAATTGAAGCTTGGGTTGGGTTGGATTCTCCTGTTTTCCTTTCTTTCTGGATACGAGTGACATATGCAGGTCTTATTAGTGGGTAAGATAAGGCGCAATTGTGGCGTCACAACAGCATGGATCCACATACTGGTGTGCTGTGTGGCTTTAACTTAAGTGTTTTGAAGTGAGTGCAGGTGGAGGGTCCGAGACAGATAGTAGAAAGACAGGCTTGTCATCCCCCTCAAGGAGGAATGCCCCCCCCCCTTTCCCTTCTTGCCTTCTTCCTCATCTCTTGAGTTGTAATTTCCTTTTCTCTCCCCCTGCGCGCTTGTTGAGACATTCCTGAGACAGGCAGCAGCTGAGTTGAAAAAGTGAGCTTGTCTGTCTCACTTGTTTGGCATTTTAAGTCTTTTGGGGTTTATAAACGGACGATGGATTGGATGAATTATGATTCCGCTTATATGAATGGGAGTTCTAACATCTTTGTGACCAGATATTTTATATAACAATTGTTTTTTCATGTATTTTTTCTTTATGCTTGAGTCTAGGTTTGTAGGTTGTATTAGAATAAAACGTGTTGGCTGATGAGTATGTGGAATCACCCGAGGGGCAGAAACGGTAAGGAGAAAATACTGAGAAGCATGGGAACGTCCTTGCGCAACACTAAGTGAAATACATGGTCAGTCCCTTTTTAAAAAAAAATTAAAGAGGCAATAAGAAGGGGCAAAAGGAAGAAAAGCATTTTCTCTCTCCCTCACTCACTTCTTTTTGCTTTTTTTTTTCTGTCTGAGATGAGTAGGAAAAGAAAACAAAAGCAGGCGAACAGCAGAGACAAAAACAGGTTTCTGTCAGTAGAGGCACCGGGGTGGAGAGGTGGAAAAGGCCTGGCTTTGGGAGGGTGAAGTGGGCTTCAGCAATTAAATCCCGGCAGGCCAAGCGTCAAGAGCCCTTATCTTCAGAGCTAAAGGCCAACACTAAGGGGCAATGAAGGGTACAAGAGGGAGAAGAAAATTGCGTTGTGTGTATGGGTGTGGTGGAGCCGCAGCTCTCTGTGCACTGGCATAATTCAGCAGGCCGGGCCAGAGACTACAGGGGGGCACTACGTACGCCAAGTCACAGTAAGGGGATAAGGCTGCACACTACAGAGTGCATACTCCCATTAAAGAGGCCTCTTCTCTTCTGGGACTTTTATCTATTAAACCCTGACCCTATGAGAAGACAAAGGATCACTCCTCCTAACACAGACTCCCATATTCCTATGCCTTTCTACTGCCAGTAACATCCTTGCCACAGCTGGACCCTGTTATTTACAATCAAGTGGGGGTTATCTGTCAACATGACAAAGGGGTCAAGAGAGAATTGGGGCAGAACAACAAGAGTTGTGTAGAATATCGGAAGATGAAAAGATAACTAAAGAAGTAGCACAGGAGAGAAAGCTTGTGCAGAAACACGTAACACAACTATGAGTTTGAAAATGTCAGCTATGTTAATCGAAGTCTGTTGGTATTCATGTAATGCTGTGAAGTATTTGTTAAAGGTATGTGCTAATGCGTCTCTATTGTAGTGCTTCATTGCTGTTGTTGAAAATAATGTAAGCAAATATTAGAGATGTTCCGATACCAGTATCGGTATCGGCTCCGATACTGCCTCAAACACTGGTATCGGAAAGTACTGGAGTTTATGCACCGATCCGATACCACATAATAAAGCCCTAAAGAAAATCTACATTAAAGTAGTTTATTTATGTTCTTTTTCTGTTATAACTGACTGTCAAACTGCAGAATAAAAGAAAGTTCTGGGGCGTTCATGTTTCACAAAGAGTTTAACCTGAGCCAGACTGACAACAAAGATAGAAATCATATCACATCCATACAGGGATAGTAGTATACAGTTGTTAAAACATAATAAAATATATGACACACTGGTATCGGATCGGTACTTGGTATCGGCCGATACGCAAGTTCAGGTATCGGAATCGGTATCGGGAAGCAAAAAATGGTATCGGGCAATCTCTAGCAAATATGCATACTATGGATTAGAAAGGAAGGCATGTTTAGAGGCAGAAACATGTTGGCGTCATCCTCGTCCAAGGTTTTCCATTTGGGGGCGCTCGGGTGATGTGGCAGCATACTAGGAAAACAGATTGATTTTCCTTTATTTATACTGAAAATAAATCTGATCGAGCAAAAGCTAATGGCTGTTTGTCTTTTGTCCTGTCAAAGTAAACTGCATCTGTCTATTTTAGAGCTCAAATACCATATATCTAAGATGCTCACATTTGTGAATAGACCCAACAGATTAGGTGTCCGCACATCAAGGCTTGGCTGCATACAATTTATGTCATGCCAGTAATAGCCTTTTTAAAAAGAGAGACAATATTCCAAAAAATATGCTCTACTAACTGTGCACTTGCATCAAGATCAGAATACATACACAGACAGAGGAGAGGAGGATGTGGAATGAAAGGATGATAGTTGTATGTCTGTCACGCAATACCCATCTTGAAGCCACAATATCATTGCTATGCTTTGTAGTGGTATGAGGGAGGGTTAGGGGACACAAGAGAATATACTTACAATGTGCTGCACAAACAAAGGTTTCCAACTGATTTCATCCTGACCACAAGAAAATACCCTGTAATAGTCACATCCATCGTGCATCAGCTGTGCCAGTGCTGATTGATGTCTAAAGGTTGTTGTTTTAAATAACAACAAACAGCCATTTAACAGGCAGGTTCCTGTTGGGCTGCCTCCTAGTTATAGACTTTAGTTTTCTTATGCCTTCCTTCATTCTATGCTGTTTGCCTCATATATTCTGCACATCTAAATGAGTTGTAAAACAGCTTATCATTGGTGTGAAAGGTGAACCTTTTCATCTCAGAATTTATGCTTTTGACCAGGCCTGCTTATAAGGACAGTGTGAAGCTATACCATTAGTGCCTGCAGCTGGAGGACTTGAAAGAGAGCATAATATACAGTCCAGGGGTGAATGGGAGGGTAGTGAAATAGTAAAACTCTCAAAAACAGTGTGTATATATATATATATATATATATATATATATATATATATATATATATATATATATATATATATATATATATATATATGTCCTATAGCTGCACTAGGAGGGATACGGGGCAACTTTGCGTTTGTTTTTTTGATGCAAGTCAGTAGTTAGAATAACTACTAAAATATTTACACAAAAGAGAAAAAAAGAAACCTATAGCCAAACAGTCATTCCTCTGCTTAGTTCATCTGGTCAAATAGCATCAGTCTAAACGACAACAAAGCCTGTGAGGCAGAGAGTGACTCCTTGAGGTCAGAGGCCAAGCTCAGATTAATGTTTCCACTGCTGCTCAGTATTCTGTGTCCTCAGACAACACAGATAACGGGCCCTGTTTGACAGGGGCATACACCCAGCTCTGGTTACACACAAGTACACCTGAAGCTTTCTGGTCTCCATTTCCACAACAGGTGCTTTCTTCACTCCTCCAGGGCAACATGAAATCCCAAACCTCTGGAGTGTGTCTGAGTAAATTATGTGACCTGCGCCAAACGCTCCAGCCTTAGCCGGCTGTACAGTCTTGCCTCTGAGCAGAGAGCAGGCGAGAGGGAAACGGAAGCAGGCTGACATGGGCAGCTGGGCAGCCAGACTAGACCAGAACTGGGACTCTGCAACAGCAAGTCTGCCCTTTCGCTCTGCCTCCTCTGAGCTTTTAAGCAAAGAGGTCAGGCACTATGAGTTCTAAAAGGAAATGTGGACCATTTCCTTTTGTTTTATTGCCAAAGGATATTACGGATGTAGTAGATGCTAGACTTGAGTTTGTTTTTATAAAGGCACACATTAGGGGAAACACAGGATGCACTAGCTGATGTAGACTCTCTTCTTCTCCCCTTCTCTCTCTATCAGTTTACACACAGTGTCCTCTTGTTTTGCCCAGTGAGCGACGTCTCAACACTGACACACGTCTTTTATCAGTGCGCCCTGCCCTGTGACCTCTCGGGACAGTCATTTAGGTCACAGTCACATCGCATCTGTCTGAGATCTTCACCACAGGACTCTCACATTACACAAGGCACAAAGCATTGCTAGTGCACCACTGACAACATGGGCCCTCATCTGTTTTCTTATTTCTCTGTGGTTTTTGCACCAACAGCTTTTGTCAATCTTGTGCCTCCTTTATGCTGTCGGTGACATGAACCCAATACTCTGCTGAGTCTTTGACCTGGCTTGAATCAGTCACAGCCGAGTGGCACAGAGACACAAACAACACATTTTTGCCTAACTTACTCTGTCTCTTACTCCCTGTTGCTCTCTGTTAATCTTTATATTTTGTTAGAATCGGAATTGTATTTATTGCCAAGTAAGTAACACTTACAAGGAATTCTCAGACACAGCAGCAAACCACACCACTGCAGAAGTCACAATCTGATGAGTCCAAAAGGACCACATCACCAGGAAGCGGTAAATATGACATCCTAGTGTCACAAAGCTGGACTCTCTCCAGGCCTTGGCTTGTGCCTTCATATCCTCTGCACACCTCCTCCCAGAATCAAAACTTCATTGTACTGTCTGGCTCACTGACCCTGGGAGCAGTGATGTCCAGAGCTTTGTCCTCCTGATAGGGACACTCAAAGTGAACTGGTCTCATGCAACAAGGGACATCTCAAAAATACTCCTCACCCCTAACAGTCCTCATAACCCCTGAGAGAACCTGGCCTTGAGCAGGGTGTGTGTGTGTGTGTGTGTGTGTGTGTGTGTGTGTGTGTGTGTGTGTTTGTTTGTGTGTTTGTTTGTGTGTGTGTGTTTGTGTGTTTTCTTGTTTAACTATATTCGTGGGGTCCAAAATTGGGAATACAGTATACTTGTGGGGTCCGGACAGCTTTGGGGCCAAAATGCTGGACCCCACAACTTTAAAGGGCTGTTTGAGGGTTAAGACTTGGTTTTAGGGTTAGAATTAGGTTATGGTTAGGGTAAGGGTAAGGGTTAAGGTTAGGCATTTAGTTGTTATGGTTAGGGTAAGGGGCTAGGGAATGCATTATGTCAATGACGGGTCCCCACAAAGATAGTGACACGCAGTGTGTGTGCCTGTGTGTGTTTGTGGTTAGAAGTGGCTGGATGGACCTGTTTTATCAGTCAACCAGCCACAACCCCGGAGTGATGTGCACACTTTGCCTACCCCTCTGACATTCTTTCCAGCTCCAACATGACTGCAATGCTAGTTTGTCACCTGGCCACCTGATCTTTATCTACCTGATGTGAAAAACAAAATGTTTATTTCTTCAAGCTTGGAAATGTGCACATTTTTTATATCACTGATAAAAAAGGTGAAAGTATTTCTCTCATTGTCAGGACATCTTTGGACAGCATCCTTAAACTATCATTGTTATTCCGGTTGTATTAAAGATCAAGGGATGGACCACGCTGAATGTTGCGGTTTCTTTCCTTTGTCCTTTGTTGCAACAGCGCTGTGTAAGAGTTCTAAATCAGAGGGTGTGTATGAGTCAGACAGCTGGCAGGCAGACTGACTGACTGTCGGACCGGCTGACTGGCAGGCTGACTATCCTTGTTAGACAACAGTGTCACACGTACTCGCTGAGGAAGCGCTCGCATATTGTCCGTCGGCCTGTCTGCTCGTCTGTCTGTGTGTATCATCTTTCCACTTGAACATACTGTTGACACTTAATCCGAATATCTCCTCTGGCTTCCAGGAAGTTAAATAGGTCTCGACTGATTCTACAGAATAGTTTGACTGCATTTCTGTCAAAGCACTGACGTTTAACGTGTACAGAAGCGCCCTGGACCTCTAACAGGTGCCACTCTTATTTGACACATTGCACAACTATTTCTAAAATTACTGTCTTCACCTTGTCACCCTGTCCTACCCTTGCTCCTCTGCTCACCTCTTTCCTTTCTCTCAGGTTTGTTCATGTAGCTGGCAAGAGTATGACTGGAATCTGATGAACAGCCCTGCAGGGCCTTGTTGCAACTATGTAGCTGTCAAAATGTTCATTAGGCTAAGGACCTTGTTAGAGCTCAAGGCTAAAGTAATGGGTTGGTAAACAGAAACTTAGGGCAGTGCTATAGGTCTGACAGGTAAATATCAACTTATTTACCTTGTTAAACTGCAGTTCAGCATAGAAACTCGTAGACTTGGAAATACAAACTCACAACTCATTAGCACAGGACAGTCTTTCAATTGGACTGTGCAGATATCTAAAGGTCAAGAAGTACACATCATTAGTTATATTTTACTCTTTCTACATCCAGCCAGCTCTTAATTTGTCAATCTCAAGGCAGATATAAAAGAAGAAGTTAATATTTGCAGCTTACAGAGCACATCTCTTAGTGTGAGCTTTAGTTGACATCTATGGCAATAAAGACCATTGTTATGTCAGGTAGGGGAAGAAAGCAAGTGATTTATTTAATGAACTGACTCTTGAAAAATGAGTTTGTTGTTCACAATTACTCATGACAAGTTTGGTAGTCCATGTTGTCATAGATGGACTGAGACATGTCCATATTCAGTAGTACATGTACTGGAAATCCGTGGAAAGTGGAACTTTCCCAATTTTTGTCTATACCACAACCTTCATTTGAAGGCAGGAATTGTACAGTGCTACCTGTTTTTCAGGCCCCCAGCCTCACACCCCCCCTTTTTCTAAGAATTACCGTTTGTGATTTTTCTTGTCTTTCTGGCCTGCAGGCTTTTTCCTCCTAATAAAAAAACCTCAGACATGTGCCACACACACACAAGATAAATGTGAACTGGAGAACACTGCTGCTGATGTCACAAAGGAATTAGTTGTGAAACTGCTGCCTGTGTTGTTACTGTGCCAGCACCGGGAGAAATGGCTGACAAACCAGCAGTCAAGCAGAACAATTCCCCTGCCCCCATCACACTGACATGCCTCTCCCCCATGCCCTCGTTTGCCCTGCCTGTACCTCCTGAAGACAGTTGACTTGTTCATTACAGTACTGCTACGACAGTGCGATTTCTTTTAGGTATTCAAAGTGGCTTCTCAGACACACATCTGGTTTGATTAACTATGTCATTCACTTGTATATTTTGCATAGCTGGGGAACAGTTATTTCCTTATGCTTCCTATTGAATTCTCATTTTCCACTGTGAAGTAGGTCTGACACTGAATGCCTCTCTCAATGTTGTTATCATAACATTTCACAGATAAATGACAGGACCGCATCAGCCAACATCAGTTTTTTAATCCCTAGTTTGATTATCACATTCACCTGCATACTTCAGTGATTAAACAGGTAAACCCTACCAGCTTAGCGAGTGTAAGGACACCCGTCTATTAAGACATCAACATTGACCCCCCCTCTACAATTTGCCTGCAGGTTCGCAGAAGATTCATCATAGTCAGAACAAACAAGGTGAGGGAGAAGAATGAGGAGGTGGGTAGTGACAGAAGTGGAGGAATAAACAAGGGAGCCCTCTGTAACCTCCTTTTCCTTTTAGGCTGTCAGTACACGACTGCTTAAATCTGCTGAATGCAACAATCCAGCGCACTGCTTGTGCATTTCTTAGAAGAGCATCGAAATCAAGACAATATGAACTCCTTCTAATTGCCACATCTTAGCAGCATGATCTGCTTATGATGTATGATCTGCATGGAGAGGCTCTTCCATTAAAACATACACAATCATACAGAGAAATACACTAAACAAACACAAACTCCACCCCAGGCCTATTGTGTCCATTTATTCCACATAGTGCTCCTCTTTATCATGTTTTAGCTCTTAAACAATAGATTATGTATAATTGAGAATGTTAATTTACAAGTTTTTCTACTTTTGGATGTAACTTTTTATTTGCCATTGCATACAGCCGCTGGTTTCCATTCATTTCTATGTATAAGCGGACTCATGAAACTTGTGTAATCCATCACACAGAACCGGTTTGGATTCACATTTGTCACATTGTTACTGTGTGGTAATGCAGGTTAAGTTCAGTTTGATTTAAAAATACTGCACTGTATTACCTCGTAACAATGGTTTAATTTGGACAGAAATCAATGCAGACTTTGTGTTTACAAATCAAGCAAGTTTCAACAGTCTATTAGTAGGTTTTTATACTGTATAGAAATTAATGAAAACCAGTGGATGTCTGGAATGGTAGAAAAAACATTATTCAAATGACTAAAAACACAGCAGAAGGGTTTGTAGAATAATGAACAGTGATGTAAAGTATATGTGATTCGTACTAAAAGGGATAAAACATGCAAACCTCCGCTGGTTAGGAGGGAGATCTGTGCCTTCAGTGGACAGGATTTGTGTCTGTATGTCTGTGCCCTATGGGTTAGTCATATACAAAGAGCCTGAGACGACCTGTCAGACTGCCACGCGCAGAAAGGGCGAGGGAAGGAATGATGCTGTTGTTATTGTAGCAGTGAATAGCAATTTGTCTATATAAAGAGCAGTTTGTTTGCTTTTACATCCGTGCATATGCGTTATTAAGTGAGTAGATTCCTGAGCTGACCTGTAACACAGAACAATGCTCTGTGTGTGTGTGTGTGTGTGTGTGTGTGTGCGTGCGCATACCATGGAACACCCTTGTTTGCGCTTCCATGTTTGCTTTTAGATTGAAATATTAACATTATTAACCAACAAATATACACAGTCGCCATGGTGGCGGGGCGTTAATGAGCAACGCAACGGACTGAGTGGGGGAAGTTGTGTTTATGCTGTTTTTAACCTTCACGTCTGAAAGTTTAACACACAGCTACAGGTTGCATTAATGGGAAACACAGGCCAGACATTTGGCTTAGATTCAGAGCCTCGACACATGCACGCTCTCATATTTTACTACATTTTCAAATACATACTGTACATAAGGTGTGGCAACGATACGTATTCAGCACACAGGAAAAGAGGCAGGTAAAACACACAAATAGGATGTGCTGTAATTCATTGTAGTGTGTACCAGCTTTGTAGTAGAAACTCCAGGATTAAGGCAAAAACAGAGCCAGTGTGTATGTTGGCATTGAAAAAGCAAATCATATACAGCAAGAAAGCTGTATATGGTACACAGCAGATACACTATGTGCAAATTCCTTAACCTGAGGAATGTGTGCATGGCTGTAAAATCAACCCCAGAAGAAGAACTCTGCATCACCACTTCTTCTCTGTTTTCCCTGAGGATGACTGGGCTTAGAGAGAAGTGCAGGAGCTGTAAGGCAATTAGCGAGTAGCGGTGTGCGTCCAGAGGCCCAAGGCTACGGTCTTGTCCTGTATATGTGTGTGTCTGTACAAGCCTACACAGTTTCTGTCACAGCTCATTGACAACTAGCACAACACAGAAATGAGGCAGGACAGAGGGTAGGGGGTCAGGAGGGATGTGTGTGTATGTTAAGTAGAAAAGAAAATCAGGACCCCAGCATATATAGGGGTTTATTAGTATTGGTTATTATTGTTCAAACTAAGTTCTGGTTATGTATCTCTTAAACATACAAAATGTGAACTTTAAAAAGTATTTGGAACAGAAACAATATTTCTAACTTTTTTTTCCGTAGAGAGACTACATACCGAGCAGCTCATGCCCCTTCTTCTCTTTAAAAACGGGTAATGAATATATAGTTTCATTTTTTTTTTAAATCCTAAAACAGCTGAGTTCTACATTTTACACATACAAACTGTAGATGTTTACAAGGTTACTGAGAAGTCTACATGCTACCCATTTCTGCCATAACTTCAGCAACCAGACAGGCATGATAAACCCTCTCTCTGTAAACCTACACAACCTCACTCTATTAAATGTCACGCTGTGTGTGTGTGTGTGTGTGTGTGTGTGTGTGTGTGTGTGTTTTAAGAGAGCTGTTCTTGTTCTCCTGCCAGTCTTGTAGAAAGGCTCAGAGTTGAGTGAATGAATCCTATTGAGGAAGCAGGGTGTTACGGTTAACAATTCGGATCGCCAACAGTGTGTGATTTAGGTTTCTAGATGCAAATATTCAAAGCATTGTGTTGTTATGACGCATCATTGCTTCTGTATTCTATACATACTACCCTAAACAATGATTGGATTATGATGCAAACCTATTCCTGATGTTAACACAAGGTTATATTGGTAACCGGCCACATCTTATTCATAATGACAGTTTACTAATAAAACTCACCCAGTGAAGAAGCTTCCTCCTCTATTCTCGCTCCACTTTTCTTGGTTAAAGGTCTTCTTTCCCTGGAAACAACACAAGGGTTGTACCTATTAGCCAAATATGTTGCATTTTTTTTCTTTCTCTCTCTCCACTTATTTGGAATCCAGCCTCCCCTGTGATGCATTGTTAATGGTCCGCAAGCAAAACAGGAAGTTTTTTTTCCTGTTAATTGGTTGGATTCCAGCTGTGTGCGGGAGCGTGCTGAGAGCTGGCAGGCCGTGTGGCAGCACAAGAGAAGGACAGAGTGTGAAGGAAGAATGCAGGCCGACCACTCTCCACTCTGTCAGCTCCTTGTCCTGTAGTATCAGCCCATCAGTGGCCCAAGACTGTGTGTGTGTGTGTGTGTGTGTGTGTGTGTGTGTGTTTGTGTGTGTGTTGTACTGTGTTTATAGCACAGTTTCTGGTATGATCTGCAAGATTAACCGTCTCACACTGTTTATGAAGATGTTGCCTCAGGAGGGCTTAAATGTAGTTTGTAGTTATATTGACTTTTCCTACAAAGTCAAACATTTGATTGAATTTAACGATTTTACTGTATTAGTATTTCAAAGCAGTTTTTACTTCACTAAATTGTGTGTGTGTGTGTGTGTGTGTGTGTGTGTGTGTGTGTGTGTGTGACAAGCTAACCTTGTGGCACAGGCCCCTCAGTTTTTTAATTAAAGCCAAGACCAGCTTTTGTTTTAGCCGGCAGGGCCCAAATTGACCACACCGTTTGTGTGTTTTTGTTAATTAGCATCTCATAATCCATGACCACAGAATGGTTTGTGCGTGTGTCCATGTGTTGGTTGCTTTGAATGAATACAGAAATAACTAGTATTGAATATTATTTTTAAGCGTAGTAATGGGATCATAAATATCAGTTGGTTTTGGGAAACACAAAGTGACCACTTGATCAGTGTTTTATTATTGGGAGACGTTTGGCCAAGAGCAGCTCCCACATTTCTTTCTAATTTAATTGATTTAAGGCATGGTCATAAAACCGTTTTGGAGATAATTAGGTGAGATGCACTTTGTATCTCTCCCATTTCTACAGCACAGACAGACTCTTAACTACACACCTATTTATACTAAATACACTGGAGGACTCACTCTTCCAGAATGTTTCTGCTAAGCAGTGTTTTGAAGCCATATATACAGTAGCTAAGCTCTGAGTCAAACAGTCTGTGACGGCAGTAAACAGAGGAACAAACCACGTGCTATACCTGTGTGACATGATTAACACCTGAAACCTCACTTCATTTTGCGTATACCCTCGCTGAGTCACTCTGCGGCTCACATTCGCTTCCACATACAGAGTGCAATGTTTAAATCTGAAAATAATCTGTCACAGTCTGGGGCTCGGTTTGGCTCGCTGACCTGCTGCAAGGCCTTTGCTCCCCTCTGCGTCCGTGTGTTTACTTGTCTGTGGGGTGTTTTGCTATGCTGCATGAGGCTTTTGTGCATGTTTTTTCTTTGCATAATTTGGGGTTATTTGCATACATTTTACTAATCTGTACAGGTTAGGGGTGACTGAGCACATTCTGTGTGTAACTGCTGTGTGATCCAGTTTCCTGGGGGGGGGGGTCACCTCTCAGAAAATCCCTCTACTGCACTGTAAATATTTAGCTTTCAAAATGGAACTCGGCACTCAAAATAGATGCAAATCATCTTTACCGCTTAGCTTCATGAATGACTGTAGCTCTTTTTTAAAAGACAAAACTCTACAACAATATCCCTGTCTTGGTATGCCGTAATAGCTGAGGCCGCCTTCTCCACATCTTTCCATGAGACATTTGGTCTTTAATTTGTGCAGACTGCGCAATGCCAAATCATTGGTAGTATCTTTTAACCTGCCAGTTCCTCGTGTTCTCTCTTTTCACCATTATTGGTTTACTTTCGTATTTATTCTCTTTTGAAGGAGCTATTTTTGTCATTCCCTTTTTTAGCGGACTGATGCTTTTCAGCCTTTCTGTCCACTATAATTTTCTTTCTTCCTCTGTGTTCATCTGTTAAACATAAATATCGCCTCATCCTTCTCCTACTCTTCTCCTATACTCTGTTTCTCCTTTTCTCTCTGCGTCACTCTGTTTTTCTTCCCCCATCTCCCAAAGCAGAACAGAGCTGAGCAGTCTGGCATTAATGTTGGAACCGACTTTGTAGTGGCATTATCTAAAACTGCAAACAATTTGTCCAAATTATAGCTCCAAACATCAGTCCAAACCCTAAACCTGTAGAGGACTGGTGGAATAAAAAGAGAAAAGATTCATGTTTTGCTGTAGGTGTGTTGCCTTGCTTGATATTTACTGTGCTTCTTGTATTTTGAATATGTACACCATTGACAAGCTGTGACTTGTGGCACTGTCACAACCGTTTGGCTGTTAATTGCAGCGTTAAGTGATTTAGATGGGGGTGTTACGCAGTGGCATTCAGATGCACACATGTAGGCATTTGCACGTATACATGCACTGATTTTCTCTCTCAGGCTGCCTCTTGCTCTCTCACAGTGCAGACAGCAGCAGATAACAACACTATTTGTGTCCCTTGCTAGGACAGAAATAGACATTAAGCAAAAGTGGACCAGAGAACGCAACGTCGAATGATGTAATGCGAGAGAGCGGCTCTGTGCGTACGTGTTGTCTTGTATGCACGGCGTGCCTACTGTACATGATAGCGTGTCTGAATGTCACCACATTGTGACGAAGAAGGTCTCACAAAGACCTGAGTCAGTAAAATATTAATGTTCAAATCAGAGGTTAAATATTTGACCTTCCTCTCAAAGTGTGTGTGTGTGTGTGTGCGTGTGTGTGTGTGTGTGTGTGTGTGTGTGTGTGTCTGCCCTTGCTTTGCTCTTGCCCAGCAAGATCTGGTTCAAGGCTCATTTCCTAATTACAGTGCTGGCCAGAGGTAATTACAACCTTAGATTAAGAGCTGTTTCTCTTCTTTTTTTTTTACAGGCCCACTGAAATGCAGCAATTTGTGGTGACTTTCTGGGATGAGCATCCTCCTTCTCATCCTCTCTCATTCTCCATCTGTCTCTCACTCTGCTCCTTTCCCTCAATCCTTCACAGGAGTTAGTTTAGGAATTTGGGGGATTTTTTTGGGCTTTTTGCAGATTTTCCAACCAGAGTGAGAAGGTTAAAAAAATATCAGCATTTAATGTAAAGCTTGAGAGAGTAGTTTCTTTGATTCGTCTGATTTAGGGATAGACCAATAGGTAAAATCTGACAGTGAGCATGTGTGTGTCTGTGGACACAGAGGACAGCAGTTATTTGGGGTTTGCGCTCAAGCTGGGGCACTCCAAAGCCCTCAGATCCCTTCGCATGTGTGTGTATATTTATGCAAGGTTTTGAAGTGGTTCTTCTGAACGCATCATTTGGCTGCATCGGCAAGCTCTTCTTCAATTTAGTTTGGCAGGCGCACAGACTGGGGTTTGCCTCCGCATACCGCTGGGTCAGCATTGATGTGTGAGGCTGAGGCCCTTGAAGCCGAGGGTTTTATTTAAGACGCCTCTTTGCGAGAGGGGCTCTTGGTTGTCAACCAGGGAACGCCCCCCTGCTGCGCAGCACCTGACGAGGGGCATGCTGAAGCCTTAAACTCTGACGGAGGAAAGATTTGTGATCTTGAATTCTCTCACTCATGCAGACTCCTTGCTAATTGTGATGAGCCCTCACTTTCACACACACACACACACACACACACACACACACACACACACACACACACACACACACACACACACACACACACACGTTCACAAATTTATTCCAACTTTCTGCCCTGTCGACTTTCCTCCCTCTGCCTGCGGTGTGAGTGCCCCACTCTACAGTAGTCCTCCTCTACATCCACCTCCCCATATCCCTCCTCTCCTCCCTTCCCCAGGCCTCCCCGCCTCAGCACCTGACTTTTAACCCCTCTAATCCCTCTGATGCAGAGGGTAAGATGCTTCAGGCACTGCCCCTAATTGGCATAAAACTGAGCTCTGGCGATATGAAGCACAAGTGAAAATCCTCTGCTTTCAGTCAGTTTGGAGAAAAAAGAGTGGCAACACTCAGTGTAACGAACTGTGTTGTGTTGACAAGTAAATTTACACACATCACAAGCTCCTCTAAGATGCCCAGCAGATCTTTAGACATGTCTCAACACAAATGAAAGAACACAACTGTCAATCATCGTCAGCAGAAGATTTAGACATCAGTGCTCTTTTCACCCGAGCTCTTTGGCACAGATAATTAAATGGCAGTCTTTTATTTTGTAAAAAAATAAAATAAAAGTACAGGCTGACACAATGTTGGTAAGCAGATCCCGGATGGGTAGTGAGGTTTCGACATTAGTCACAGTGGTGTGAGAGCAGGCCTGTTGATTGCTTAAATTGGGTTTTATGAGAACTCCTTCGCCTTAGTCATGATTCCTGTCCACAGAACTACATTTAAGGGCAAGAAATGTCCCATGGGGCAGGAATAATCTACCCAGTGTGCATATGTGTCTCACTTAATGCTCACACCATCACGCACAATTGCACATTTTATCGCCAAAGCGTGGCCATATGTTATGCAACTAATATTTTGACAAGCTGTGACTTTAATTTCACATCACAGGTGAAGAGAGGAACTTTTACCCTGCCTCATTTACTCCTTCTCCCTTGTTCTCTCCTCAAATCAGCCTACATTGTTTATGCCCTCAGACTTTCAGTCTCTCTCTCTCAGCAGTGTGAAGTGTATCAGTGTCAACAAGCGACTGTACAAACAAAACAGGCTGCTGTGTAGAGAGTGGTGCAGAAAGCAGTGAGCCCTACATCAGAAAATAACTAGACTGGCACAACTGCTCTCTTGTACGGTAAGTGTTACAATCTGTGCATCATAGTAGCCTAAAAGTTCTCCACATTAGTGAACAATAATTAGCATCCTGTGGCTGCTCTGCTGTGTCTGGTAGCCTAATATAAACCAATTACCACCATTATATACTGTCAATGACACAGTAGCTTCTCCTATAGCATAATGACAGCCTGTGAGGAAACATGTGGCGAGGAAACAAGGGAAGGGGTTAATAGCGGAGCTATTGGTGTAATTTTACGCAGCCTGTTTTGCCCCCAGGAAAGATTAGGCGATTTTCCGTGCCTGTTTGTGGGGGCTGTGTAAAAGATGGTAATCTCACTGAAAGCTGGAGGGACGGTGGTCAGAAGACTGTTCTTACATGAATTAAGCATCTCAGACAAAAAGCATATGTAGAATTTTGTAACCTAGTTATATTATGATTACTGATTCCCAGTTGGGTCTTGGGGCTTCTGGTTGGTTCCGGTCTTTTACATAATAATCATGGCATTTCACTGTTAACTGTTACTTTAACACAGTGAGATTACCGCTTAAACAAGGACTATGATCACATTTTTTTGCAGCAACAAACACATGATTGTAAGAAATTGTATTTAAAAAACCTTTTTGGGACACAATAAGGCTCCTTCTTTAAAGATCCCTCTCAGAGAATCAAAGTATATATTGGCATAATATTTGGAAAGATTAGATGATATTATCTGGAGTATACATACAGATGCACTTGCAGTACTTTATAACTCTACTTTGTGCAAAAGCGATTGGTCTAAACGTGTTGTGTCATGTCACTCTATTGGATGTTAGTTTATTGGTGGAGATGGTCATTTAGAGATTTAATCTTTCAGGAATTTGACCTCATTGCTCTGCTGCACACATGCTGAAGGAAAGTGATGTCTCTCTGATTTCTGCTTGTATCTTTTTTCACATCTGAGCCAGTGTTTCATTCATCTGTCTCTCCACTGCACCGCCTTCATCTTAAAATCTAATGATTGATTAAATCCGGCTCTGGAACTTGTTCATACTTTAATCAAAGTAGACCATTATATTTATTATAATAATGACATTATGGAGTAATCTTTATAACAGTAGCAACTGTTGATAGGCATTTTTAATATCGTAGGGTGGCACCAATTATGCTTGTGACTGAAACTTGGCATGACAATGCTTTATTCATTTCCTTGTCTTCCATCCATCATATGGTGTTGCAGATTATTTAGTAGTGTCATGAATTCCCCAAGATTTGTTTTTATTCTATTTCCTACAATTTAGCATTTACAGTGATCCTCCAAAACTGACAGAAAAGTGTCAGAAAACGTTAAAATAACAGATGGAAGCTGTGATCCACAGTATGCTGCAGTAATGATTTATTGGTACCATATATCAACCTTGACAATATCACCCTCCATTTGTCTCCAGATATGAAGCAGTCGAAATGTTGTCAAGATAATCTGGTTTTAACCTCATGCTGATAAAATACTTAATGAATTGACTTTGCATTATCTGACCCCCGCGTATCATAACCATTTCAACGCTTGTGTCCTACTGAACTTTATGTTGTGGGACGTTCCCCAGTGTGGGTCCAAAAACAGCTTTTCCTCTGCGGTGAACACGGCTCGGTGTGGTCTAGACACTCGGCTCGGCCCCTGCTTGCTGCACGGCGTCCTGCGGTCCCACACCAGCCCGCCTTATTACCGCCCCGACACGCTCACGTTTTACGCATGTCGCAAATACTGTTTTATTGTCAGTGTTTGGTGATCTGTAGCATTAGTGGCGCCCAAATCGCCAGTAAAAACCTGTTGCATCCAATAAGTCACTGGAGCGATCATGTTGATTCATTTTAGTTTTTTTTGTTGTTGTTGCATTTTACAATGATGCTATATGCATTTTTTTTACTAGTCTTACAGTGACACGCTGTACGTTAAAAGCAAAAAAAAACGTTTTTATAATATTGTTCAACTTACTGTTGAGCAGAACAGAAACAGTGAGTGTCTGTTGGATTATACTGGTGAGTTTTCGTTAAGGGAGTTGTCGCATAGGACACACAAACACAACTTAAATAAATGAACTCCGATCAGCGGTGGCTTATAGTTAAAACATGACATAAACCTGACAAAGAGTTTGGATTTTGCACTAAAAAAATATTCAGTTAATTAGCGCAGTTAATCTAGGCTTTTAAAATGTTCTTATACATCACCCAACCGCATTTGTCAACATAACCCTGTTTACGCGTCTTTACGCACGTCTTGTTCCTGTTGCAAGCGTTAGAGACCAACAAGTATGACACATGCATTTGCTTATTTTATCAGTTAAAGCAGGAATCTCTTACCCTGAACTTCGAAGAAGTAAAGTTGTGAGCGCAGTCGCGCGTGTGCCTTTATCCAAGCGGAGCAGTTCACCGATACAATCTTGTTTTTCCCGTGTGCGCGCGCCTTTAAAAAAAACGTAATAAACTTCGAAAGAACGGTCTTCATCAAATCCTTGGAGAGATACACCGACCTCCACGTCAAGGAATGCTCGTGCTGACTGCCTGGACAAAAAGCGCTTTATTGGTGGTAAGCACAGAGGAGAGTTTAAGCAGAGGGATGGGAGGGGCGAGGCGCACCCAGCAGAACGCACTCCTGCACAGACCGGAGAACAGCGAGCAACTCACCTTGCAACTTGGCTGAGTGCTGAGGAGAGAAATTCCAGCCTCCTTTTAGTTTGCTATATCTTAATGCCTACCTGCAGGACCTGTTTTAAGCTAGAGACATTACTGGTTTCATGTGTTACTGTTCAGAAAGGTTACTTACATTTCATTTGTATGACTGTATTTTTATTACCACCTTGCTTTGCTTTTCGAAGTATGCATTTTAATCAGCTTCTCTGCAGGAAAAATAAGCAAGTTGAGAGGCTTCAACATTATGCTCACAGACACTATGACAAGGCAAATTTTGGCACCGGATCGCACCAAATCAAACAAAAACATACCTTTTCAACTAAAATACATGGCATAGTAAACATTTGTGGTTAAGTAATATGATTAAAAAAGATGCGAAGATCTATCAATTTATGAATAAATCTTTTCTGTTCACACACTTTCATTTTCCATTGACATATGAGGAACTGTTTGCCTCCACAGTCTACGTGCAGTGCACATTAGCACATATGTTCGCTTCATTCACAGAGCCATCTTCAAGCTTAGAAAGCTATTGAATACTTCCGAATCCAATGACAAACTACCCGTCGGCAGCTGGCAGCCTATTTCAATGTCAGCCAGTCCCAACAAGGTGCAGTAAGGTGATAGCTTTCAAGAACTGTGTCACCTCCAATGTGTACTTTTAGCCACATGTCACAGAATTAACCAGAAACCTGAAGCCTCTTGTGTACAGTGCTTTAATATTTGTATAAGTTTGACCCACGCGTTCATGCCGAGCTTCTGTTCTCTCCACATGTCGACAAGAAATAAAAAAATAATAATTGAAACCAGGACAAATTTTTTTGCCAACCCCCATGCTGAAGGAGTAGACTCCAACAAGAAAAATATTCAACAACCAGGCCCCGAGGCGGCCGCTTGTGTCTCCTGAACCCCCCACCCTCCCACCCCTTACCCTATCCCCTGGACAAGGGACAATTTAGTTCTTCTCCACTTGTTGAGCCATGCTTATGTGTTTTATACAGTTTACTTTTTGATAGCGGTCTCCACAAAGTCTCATGCCTTTCTCCTTCTCCTTCTGCTCCTACTGTAGGAGTTATTACATGCAACACACACATGCACTTTGCCATCTGCAAGGCATTACCTTAAATTGCAGGAATAGAGAAATGATTTCACGCACGTCCCGCAGGGTCCAGGTGTGGCTCCCCAGCTGTAGCCACAACTGACTTTTACGTGTTCAGGAGAAATAAAGAAGGAAATAAATCTTTCCCTGTTGTACCTAATCACACAGGCTCACAAAATCAGTGCACGTTCTCTGTCTATCTCGGTTTCTCCCCCTCATAAACATAGACCTCTGTGTCCAAACTACAACATCAGAGCTGAGGTTATCCAGGTAACACTGAGGGAGAGTTATTTATCTTAGTCATTCAGCTTGTGTGTGTTGGATGGTGAGGAGGACCAGTGTCTCCAGAGCCCAGGTACTCGGTTACTGCCTGTTATTTATTTCTGCAGAAGCTTATTTGTTGCTTGAGTTTTACAGCCACACTGCTGAGAAAGAAATCTCAAATTCAAAGTCAGCATGATCTGAATGTTGCCACAACTGGATGTCACATAAGAATAAATAAGTAGGTAAATCCAGTGTTGCAATACCATCCTCCATACTGAACGAATAACAGTTTTATCTCAGGGTAAACAAAGATGGAGAAACTTACAATTTAACTTATTAATAATAAGCGGTTCAATATTTCTTGGTCTTGATGGATTAATATTTAGTAAATGTATATAAAGATTTTCTAGAATTTAATCTCTACCTCAACAGGCATAATTTATTGCACTAAAAAACAAAACATAAATTGATTCAACATGTGTTTGACTAGCTACCACAAAAAGCCTTTTCTGATATATATATATATATATATATATATATATATGTATATGTATATGTATATATATGTATATATATATATGTATATATGTGTGTGTGTGTGTATATGTATATAGATTATGCTCATTTTCAGGTTCATAATTGTATTTTGAGGTTGTACCAGAATAGGTTTACATGGTTTACTTTTCAAAAAACACCATATTTTTGTTGTACTGCACATTGCTGCAGCTCCTCTTTTGACGCTGTGTGTTGAGCTCTCTGTTTTAGCTACAGAGGGAGGCATCTCACTTCTATCCCATCTTTGTTGGGAGTCGCATATGCGCAGTAGCTAGGTAAGGACAACTAGCTAGAAGCTAGCGCTGCTAGCGGTTAGCCACCTCGTTCTCAATGGCAAAACACTGCTGCAACACACACAAGTTCACCCTAATCTACAAAATAAATTGTATAGAACTACTTACATGTCTCTCATCTGCAGGTATTCCACGCAAAAAAGTGTGCCCTCGTTTAGAAGAAGTCTCCCGGATAATCCTGCCTTGTACTGACCGAAGTTGGAGAAACAGCTAGCTGATGTGGTATTGGCTAAAGTGGTTAGCACAAACCAAATGTTTCGGCCGATGACGTAGACGGCCCTGCCGATTTTGACCAGCTCACCCGGAGACTGAAGGCAGGATACATTCAGAAACCCGTATCTCACTCAAAACAGCATGGATGGGTTTACTAAGTTTGTATGCGTGTGGAAGCACCAGAGACACAAAATAACATCCCAAATCCCAGAAAAGGTGATTTTTTTTCATTATATGGGCACTTTAAACAAATAAAAAACATGCTTAGTGAATTGTTCCACTCATCATGTGAAGGAATTGACAGCATTTTATTCAACTATCAAACAAACAACATTATACATTGTTACACCCTTACTCATCACGTATTGAATCCAGACCGCGCTGCAGTTAAATGACCTTTTCCTCATATTTGTACATTACAGGACAGGATGGTCACAGCCGCTTGGTCAGTGGTGTAAATCACAGTCTAGTGGCTGTGACAGTATTACTGCATGTGCCGTCAGCACGTTGGGCTCCTAATCATCCTGGCTCAGTAAAGAAATGGCGAGTTGGTATACAGCCCACTGCATTACACTGCCCAGGGGAACCAGTAAAAAACACTGGTTCGCTGCTGAGCCAACCACAGCCTGCTAACGGTTTAAAGCTAGGGGCACACAGCACTATGCTGTTTTTTTAGAGGTGCCAGGGATTTCTTTCTTCTTGTCTTTTTTGTTAATTTTTCCTTGAAATACCTTCTCCACAATTGCCAGTTATACTCTCACATTTTCTCTCTTTCTTTCAGATTTCATGGCATTCACTCGTGTGCACATTTTGTGTGTGTGTGTGTGTGTGTGTGTGTGTGTGTGTGTGTGCGCGCACAAACTCGTGCTAAAGTATTTCGTCAACCAGCGGGCTTTCATCACTCTCTCTTTCCCCACTCTAGTTAGGTCCTAATTCCTTTTGTTTTTGGCTGCTTCACTTTCTTTCACATTTGCTTCATCATTTCTGACTTCATGAGTCATTTTCTTGCCTACATGATTTAACGTTTATACTGCTTCAGCTTTGGCAAACATTTATGGATCTTGTATGTATTGCTGTAGATCTTAACCTGACACATGATTTATTGTTTGGAATTATACCATTGTGAGGTACACACAATTAAACAAAGAGTAGTAGTGCAATTGTCAAATGAAAACGATTGTGAAGATCAGTTCATATTTGAAATCTACGCAGGGATAGAAACACTTTGTATTTGCGACAGAAGCATTAATGGATTGGTTTTATCTCCCAGTGCACACTGGGACAAAGAGCTTATCAGAAAGGCTAAACTGGCTCTAAACAGACTACACTGTCTTTGTCATTGTGTCCTTGGTGTTTTCACAGTCTGGTATGCTTATTCAAACAGTATTAAGTGGTAGAATTTTCATTAAGTGTACTTTGTCCAAACAAAATAATCCTTAACAACCAACCAACTTTTTATGGTTTTATTTCACCAATTATATGTTTCTATCACATCAGCGTCTGAGGGTTTTTACTTTACAGTGACAATTTGTTCTTGCTTTGATTTTGGATTGTTTTAGAGCACAACATTAATACATTTCCTACTTTTTCTCTTGATCTGTGTGACCCTAATCATTTTGTTGTTAACTCAACTGTGTTTAGTCTATGCATGCTATATTGTGCAGTATATACAGTGAATAGAGCATGGGCTCCCTGTGACCTATCACCACACTACCTTCTTGCCAAGCAGACACCCAGTCATGGAACAAACGCAGACCACCATGAAGACACAAGTATATTCATACTACAGTCATACCTTTCATAATCACTGTCTGTAGATCCATTCAGAAACACAAGCGTGTGTCCTGGTTTGAGGTGTTTGTGTTTTGTTGTTCAAAACATGCCTGTGGGTTTTAGACCTTAAGAAAAGTAGGAAACAAACAAGGAAAGTGTCCCTGCAGGGGAAGACTGGAAGAGAGTCAGTGAGAATGAGTGCAAGTTTAGGAGAATAGTTTACCACAAAATGGCATTTCACTCATTCACACACTCACCAGATTGTCAGTTGAAATAAAAAACATGCCTTCTTTTGAGAAATTGAAGTTAGCGGGATGTCTTTTTACAGCTCCAAAACAGAAAAAAAGATTGTGCCATTTTTTACCAAAAATATTTGTCATTATGTTCTAATTTTTCCCCAGTGACAAAGCTCTGGTCTTGGAAGAAGACAAGTTGCTGCTGTGGGATGCAAAATAATTATAGCTTGAGCTCAATTGAGAAAGATGATTGAAGTTTTCTGTTTTTTTTCTGGGAACATAAACCAGATTTGGAAGGAACAAGGCTGAGCTGGAAGTTTGTGGGCCGAACAGCTTTATGTTTGGTGGTCCATAAACTTTTGGTGTGAGATAATGATTACATTTTAATTTTGTAGTGGGCTGTTTCTTTGACATTACTTATGTGGTATAGATATGTACAGCGTTACTCATGTTTTGTAATATTCAGCACAATTAGCGAGCACGAAAGAGGGAGTGGTTTTGTGAATCATGCGTTGCTTTCCCGTTAGGAAATCCTGGGAATGATTGTCCTGGGTTATTTTCTGATGGAGCCCCATCTCATTATTCTCCCGTGCTTTAGATGCTGAGGAGGGGATGTGAGTGTGCTCTTTGTTAGTTTTTTGTATATCTGCATATGTATTGGCATCTGTGTTCATGTGTGTTTTGTGCAGATGCTTGCCATCCCCCTCTGTCCACAAATACATGTCTTCCCGTCACACGTAAATGCACTCTGACGGCAGTATGTGTGGGCTGCCGTGAGACACCACCGGGCCCTCCTCATGAGGCCCGAGCTGCCTTTCTTCCCACAGCGCCTCAGCACCCTATAGGTAGGAAAAACATTTGTGGGAAGGAGTGCCACGCAGAGGAGGAGAAACCTGGGAAGGGAGAAGCTTGGAAGATCCATGGTTATTTAACAGCTGCCATGGGGACCTGGACGTGACGGAGGAATATGGCCAATAGAAAGAAGAATAATCAGTGTACTTAAAGCAGAAGTTGTCACTGTTTGTGTGAGAACAAACACATAATGCTATAATCAAATGCACTTCATCAGATAGAAGTGAATTGTTGACTCTTCCCACCTGTCCTCTATATGCCAGCTTTACCCATTATATGTCAATCTGTTCCTCATAAAGCTGTCTTCTTTAGAGGAACCTTTTTTTTTTGTATAACACTATTAAAAAAAGTGCACGTTTTATTATCTTGTTTACATACTGTAGTTCATATTTGGTTAATTGGACCCAAAGTGGCTCATGAGGGAATATGTGTCCCAAAATTAAAGCAGAAGGATGCTCACCCAAAATATCATTTTGCCCTTTCTCACCATTTGTCAGTCAGAGGGAGTGGTAGACAGGCTCTGTTCACAAACCTTGCTTTGGGAAATAGACAGGATGTCATAATATGAAAAGATATATGGCTGGCTCCCGTTTGTCGCTTTGTTTATCGTTTTGTTTTTGTGCTTTTTATTATTATTATGATTTGGGGCTTTTTTGGTAATTTCCTCATGGCCCTGTTGTGACATTTGGGCCTCATTGGAGCAAGCTGAGAGCTTTATGTGAGCTAGTTATGTAAGTGAACAACATGAAACCCGACTCGATACCGGATAAGCGGACAAAGATGGATGGATGGAACAACATGAAAAAGCCCTCAACACAAAGACCTCAAGAATCTGTACACTAAAATTTTAATGATTGCAGGAGCTTTTTCACGCAGAGGAGGGTGAGACAGCGAACACACAGAGACCTAGAGAGGTCAGACCATAGTTCACTTTGAGGTTTACTAGTCTGTTGACTCTGTGCATGCTGGCACTTCTCATTAAGGACAGAGACAGAGACAGATAGCACAGCTGGGCCATGCATGCCTCAGAGCTGGACAAGCCATTAGTGCACATTTTATTGTTGAAAGAATGAAAACAATCCCGGGTTTACCAACTTACATTATCAACTGATTGAGAACATGTTTTCCTTAGCAACTAACTGATTTGCCATTTAGCTTTTCAAAGTCTTTTAAACCAGACGTGGGTGCTGCGTCAGCTGTAGTGTCCTGCATTTGTGGATAGAGCAGTTAACGGCTGGTTATCGGTTCTCTCTTGAGGTAAAAAGAGAGGGATTTCTGCTTATCGCTGGGGCTCTGATAAGAGTGATAGAAGTGTAGAGAGTGCAGAGAGGCCTAAAGGAGGAGTGAGATCCAAGGGGGAAAGGCTTGGATTGAGGGAGCGTGTGGGTGACCTCCCATCCCCCGGTTACTGAGCGGGGGTCTTCCAGAAGTGGCATTTTCCCGTGATCTTCTTTTTTTGCATATGTTCCTTTGTTCAGTTTATTCCTTTATTTCTCCCATTCTTTGTTTTAGTTTTGTCTCTCTGCCTCTTTTTCAAACATTAATGTAAAAGTCCCGCTCCACACTAAAATGTATTTGTGTGCTTATTAATACTTCACTTGGACGCTTGAGCTTCACTGTGCAGAATGATATATATAAATTTGACACTAGGAGGTTGTTTTCACATCCATCTGCTGAAGGAGGAAAGTTTCTCTGTTCTCACTGTAAATCTGACTTTTCGCGGAAAAGCAAATAGCAGGTAACAAAATCCGTGCAAGTATAAAAACTATTTGCCTTTACTTCTTTCGCACAACCCTCCTCCCATTCCCCTCTTCCTTCATTTCCTCCTTTCCTACTTACCTTGTTGTGCTCCCTCCTTCCTACCACTCTTATGCTCACCCTGCACTCTTGTTATGTCAGGTATTGAGTAACCGCAGCATGCCTGTGGTTTAGTGCGGGAAGCAAAGTGACTGCAGCTTAGATACAGTATGTTCACTATGACTGCACTGCTGTATTAGTACTATGACAGAAACTCTATCAGAGGGATGAGAGCAACTATGTGGTACAGGTCACATCAGGTCAGCCTGGTGCTTGCAGATGGGTCATTCTTAAAACATATTGTGATTAAGTAGGTCAAGGCCTGGGCAGTGTATATGTAAAGTGTGCAAGCATCTTTTGCACACTTTTAGTTAACTGTTTTACTCATTTGTATATTTTTTTTGCCAACTTTTTCATTGTATTTATAATTATTAATCATGCAGTTGTTTTCAAAGAGTGCAGCCTTTTCTCTAAAATGTAAATTCATATCTTTAAGTACTAAATAGAACCACAGAGTAAAATAAAGATTTCCACCCCTCTGACTCACACTCAGTCAGTCAGTCAGATCCCATTCAGCCCACAGGCAGTCAGAAAGGGTCGTACTGTCATGCAAGTCCTTATTTCATATTCAGAAATACACAGTCCCATGACTCCTGTAGCCCCATCCAGTCACATGCACACACAGTATTACAGGTATTCCCTTTGACAGTAACTCTTTCCTCTCCTACTGTATTTCAATATTGTACACTACATTATTTTATCCCACCGCCCATCATGCAAACTTTGTGGTCTTGCCTTGATACATTGTTTCCAAACTGTGTGGTGCTTTTCCTGCACTTATGCATTCAGGATTTATTCCTTCTTATTCTGCCTCTCTTTAATGACGATACCATGCCTCTTTTAAAAGCCCTTTTGGGTTTTGCCAGACAATCATTGAGTAATTTGGCTCTGACCTGCCTAGTTAAATAAAGGAGGTTAAATAAAAACAAACACACAGGCACGCATGCACACAGATAACAAGCCTTCCTTCAGAGCTGTGACGAACAGCGCTGATAGCTTGAAAAGATGGATGTGGAGGCCTTCACATGGAGGAGAGGTCAAATTGAAGTTGATTAAATGAAAAGAATGAGTGTCTTGTTTCCTTTGTCATTGTTTTCAGAAGTGTACAAGCTATGACTGTTATTTTGGATTTTCTTGGGGGGTTTGTTTCATCTCATGACTGTCCTTGTTTGCGAGGCTAAAGCCCATCTGAGTGTAATTCAGTGCAACATGAGCACCACTTAGTTGTGTCCTCTAGAGGAATATGCATTTGCTGTGTTAACAAATTGCTCAAAGCTGCGTCTTCATGCAGCAGTAGAAGGGCCGGGGCTGGATGTGGGCTTGTAAACGTTTGGTCAGACTCAACACTGCTTATTGTTAAGAGATGGTGGCTACATAGACTACGCTAGAAGTGTGTGTGTTCATCACTGCATCTCCCTTTGTCAAATGCGTAGTTTTCTGTTTTTCTTTTGACCATAACCCTTTTTATTTACAATGTCAAGTTTATACACTTGAAATGTTTGAGGTTTGTTGGCATTGTATGACTGGAATACTAAACTGTGCATTAGTGCTGGTTACTCTTTATGGGTGGTCCCAAAACATGTTTTGTCTCTTGACCAAGATGACAGAGATGGTGGAAATTGAGCGGGGCATGCAAAAAAGAAGAGGCAGTAATGGGAGTCGATCTCATCGTACCAGTTGCAGCTTATCAAGGCTATCAAGTCAAGGCTATGGTGTCCTCTGTAACAATCTCTTATTTTCTTCTTTCTGTCCAATAACTCTCCCAGATGTAGCATGATAGAGCTCAAAGCATTCTTATAAGGACACTTGCACTCACATACACGTATGACGACACGCATAGCTGTTGTGATTTACTATACAAATGTGATAGTGATCTTATCTCTTACTACTCTCGGTCTCGCTCAGTTTCCCTCTTTTACCGTCTCTGATACAGTAAATCTGCTCTGTTCTGTGAGGTTTTTATTGGTTGTTCACTATACAAATCCCTGCTCTGGTCATTAAAGCAGATGATTTAGTGTGGGTGTGTTGGACAGTAAGACAGTAAAACACAGACTATTGTGCACTGGCTGTCCACCCAGGACAAAGGGGGGAAAGTGAGGCCAAGGCCGTGGGGCCACCGGCAGGCTGAGGGTACGATGCTGAAATCATTTTGAGTTAGTTAGACCTACACCATGATGCGGAAAAAGGGATTTATTTTTTTTAGAATAGTGTACAATTGATATCATGGCTTTACCTAACTGAACAACTTTGTCAGCCCTGAAAGTCTTACCAACCCCCATCCTGTGATTTTTCAAAAGATTACAAGAAAAGATTTCTTTTTTTCTCTTTGTTTCCAAATGGAAATGCAAGATTTTCACAAAGCAGGAGTGAAATTTCAGCTTTTTAGATATGAGAGGGGAGGGAAAGAGACTGATAAAGTGGCATTTTAGGTGGACCAGAAAGAGCAAGTATGGACACATAGTCACAGCCGACAAGGTTAGAGTGTGTGTGTGTGTCCCAGAAAGATGAGTCAGATCTGCTTGGCTCCAGATACAGAGACTCTCAGGCTGGTAGACAGCGGGACTGATAAACTCTGTTAACTGACTCTGATAAAGCAGAACTAAAAGACACCACGGAGTCAAAACATGCACAAATGACGATCAATGAAAAGCGCTCTGTTGAACGCCTCAAGAATGTTTTTGTAGCTCTAGTCGAGCAGGAGTGGAAAAAAAGAAGGTCTGAAGAAGTTGTTTTAGGGTTTATATTTCTCTCTTTATTTTTCTCGTCCCCTCTCTCGAGTCGACCCTCTCACTCATTTGCACACACGTACTTAGGCTTGAAGGAAAAATAAATATTAAACAGTAATGTTTTGTGTCTGTAAATTACTGGGTTTTATGGTTCTAGCATTTCCAATAATTCTGTCTTGGCTGTCCATGAAGGAAAGACACACACACACACACACACACACACACACACACACACACACACACAGTCATACACAGTCATACACAGTCATACACGTTTGTATGGTCTGAAAATGGTTTGGATCGTCCAATGTGAGCTTTGGTATCAGGTCAAGCTCTTCAAGGGAACTTTGGATAAAGATTTGAGCAACATTTGCCAAAAATGTTCTAAAACAAATGTCCAGATCATGTGATATCTTAGTTCAGTTGTGGCTTACTCCAAACCATCGGCTATGTTGTTCGGCTCTGTAGCAGCCGAGTGTCTGTCCGAGAGCGACCACGGTCTGTTTAGCTGGACAGGATATGAACAGGGCAGTAAGTCATTCATTGAGCCTGTTACTGGTGGATTGTGTTTTTAAAGTAGACTTTATTGAGTGGATCAGTGTGTGTGTGTGTGTATGGCAGATCAGCAACAGTTCGCACTTGTGGCTTTTCCACAGTAGGAAAAATAGACTAGAGTGCACCTAAGACTGACATCATGTCCAAATTGTTCCCTATAACAAATCAATGCACAGTGTGGAGTGACTGACTCAGTGGAGACAAGTCAAAGCTGAACTTATGGTCATGACTTTTAAGTTCTGCCTCTGGTATGCAGAATAATTACTGTGCAATGTATTATATCCACAGCTGACTTAGAACCTGAAATTACAATTTAGTTATTTATTCACTGAATTTAAAGAGGTATTTTTAGGTCAGATATTGATAAAAATGTTGTGCAATCCAAATGTCCAAAAAACACTATATATACCATATCAAAATAGTATTTTTCCATTCATCCTGTTGTGGTTTTTGTATTCATCATTGGTTTGATTTATTGTTCAGATTTATTATTGGGATTTCCCACCTTGGCTTCATGTTATTTGTGTATGTATTTCTGTCTTTGCCATTAGTATTGGCTTGCATGTGAAAGAGAACTTTAATAGGACAGCTAATAAAACACTTAACCTGAAAAGACAGAAAAACTAAAATGTTTTGTCTCCTCTACTTTAACTTGCAAACTAAGCTAGGTTTATACTCAAGTCGTGCAAAGAGAAGGATCTTTTTGGCAACTCTATGTTGCCAAAAGCACATTTCTTCAGACAATTTGTGTGCAGTCAAATCAGAGAAGCCTCCAGACTTTCATGGATTGTTTCATTGTAATTTTTGTTGAATTTATTTGTGCCTTATTGGCCCGAGAGTTTGCTGATCACAGTTCATCTGTGGAGTACTCATGTTGGTGGATAATCCATCAACTGCTAGTTGAGAGAGCAAAACAGTTAGCTTTTCTCACTTCCTCAGAAACATGTGTACCTCTGTCTGTGTTTGGGGACTGTGACGGGAACCAGACTTTTCTCCGGTGACCTAACGGCAGAGAGGGTCGTCGCGGTTGTGACCCTCACCTCTTCTCTTTCTGTCCTCTGTACCAACGCTTCCTCTCTCTTCTCCCCTATGAGGCAGTCGTGGCTGCTGATCGGTTCCCAGGCCCCCGCCGACAGGTCATTTAATGGTCATCTAGCCCGGGCCCTTGAAGCTGAACCCCAGGGTTAACGCGGAACGCATCTCTTCCGGGGCCGTGCAGCCGTCAACAAGCAGCCACCAGCACTTCAGAGACACACCTCATAACATTACAGATGCAAACACAAACTTAAACACATGCCAATATACAGTACACATGCTATTCATTACTGTCAACAACCTCAAAGCTGTCGTCCTTGTATCATATGCAACTGTGTGCATGTGAAAGATTTCCCATTCATACTTTTACACATTTACCTCCCCATCAGTCTGTATACCGTGAAACCCTTATGCCCACCCACATCCTACAACAACCCCACCCCCACCCCCCGTCTGCCCTTCAGCCCTCCCAGTCCACAGAGCAGCACTGAGGTCTCTTGCCACTTTATGACCAGTGACCTGACCTGCTTTATAACTCAGCCAGTCTGGAGCAGCTTACCACGCACTTACAGTCTGCCTGAGTGTTTGTGAGTGTGTGCGTATCTACATGAGTGTGTGTCATTTTGAAAATGAGCTTCTCTAATTTATTTGGGATAAGTAGAACCGTGTGTGTCTAATCGGTCTGTGTAACCGGCTGTTTCACCAGTTGAAGCCCCTGGTTTTCTCCCTCTGTCTCCTCTTGTAAAAATAAAGTTTTGGGGTTTTTTATTTTTCATGTCGTCATTATCCAAAACAGACGCGCGTCCATCATGTGGTCAAAGAGCGCTGTGTGTTAAGTGGTCTTGAGATGTCTCTAAGTGTCTATTATATTGTGAGGGGCTGTTTTTATACACATGCTTGATATTTTGCAAAGATCTGATATGTGGTTGACGCAGTTAGACTGTCATGTAGCGGACTCATTGTTTCCCCCCTGCAAAGAGGGATTTACTGAGAGATGTACAGCACTGATTGGGGCTGCTGGTGTCAGTGTAATGATGGAGCTGTACTGACAAACTGGAATTGTAAGGAAGTCTTATTCTGTTTCTTGAGGACAATAGGAAAATAAGTGCTGAAGCTGATGCATTTTTTTCCATTTGGCAACTTTGCATGTGGTCATATGTGGAATTGGGAGTGTGTAGGGGGTGTCAGAGGGGTCACTGCAGACCTGTTGACACAGGACTCAGTGAGTTTAATTAAATCCTGAGCATGCATGCATGTGTGCCACTACATGTACTTGTGTGTGTGTGTGTGTGTGTGTGTTGTGCGGTTGTCAGGGGCCAGAGGACGGGGCCTGGTGGAGAGAGGGGAGAGCAGCCGCTTGGCAGCTTATCTGAAAGCCTCGTCACTGGTGCTCAGAGGGGCCACAGCTGGGCCCTCCACCAACAATCCTGGCTTTTCTTTCCCCTCTCAGGAACGCAGCGCGTCAACTCTAATTCCCTTCTAATGAACTGGCTACTGAAGGTAGCTAGGCGGGCAGGCAGGCAAACCCAGCACATATATTAAATACACACACACACACACACACACACACACACACTGGCAACAAAACACAGACACAAACACAGTGGAGAAAATATGTTGCACTTAAGTACATTTCACTGCTCAACTGTGCAGCTTGACTTTAACGCCTGCTGAGGATCCTTGAACTCATCATGACTTAGAAGGTGTTTTCAGTAGCACCCCAACCAGGCCTTTAAGACCATATGAGAACCTACAGTATAGGACAGTGTGTGCCTCTTATCTTTTATGATTGCATTCAAGCCACAGTGCTAAGGATCAGTTTTTCTGAAAGATGTTTAATAACACCTGTCTCTAATGTGACCCTCAAAGACCATCGGGATAAGAAAGTATTCTATTTATATATTTACACAAAAAAAAGACAAAATAATCTGTTTATTTTGTCTATTATTTGTTTGTGTTGTACAAGGACATATATCACTTCCGGCTGCCTTTATCGGGAAATACAGTCACAGTCGACTTCTTTTTTTTATCATGACAGGACAGAATGCTTTTTTTTTTTTATCCAGATGAGTAGAATCTTTGAGGATACTGAAAATATTTTAAAAACAGTGTTAGGACTTGTAAAACTACCTTCTGGGTTTTCCAAAGATCCTCTTTAATAAATAAATAATAAGAATAAACTGATTCTTAGCTCTGTTACTGAAATATAATGATAATACATGAGGAGAATACATAGGTTCTAACTGAGACTAATAAGATCCGAGATGTCATTTATTTGCATCATCATGTCCAGAAATAAACAAGAGACAGAGCCATATTCATATAAATTTCCATAGGACCAGTTTAGGTAGCAGGAAACGTTGTCCTCGTGTGAATGAAATGAACTGGAACAGTGTTAAATGAGGGCAGTCAAATTAATTTGAATTTAAGGCTCTGCAGCATTCAACCATTGTGAGTTGATGCCTTAGATTGAAGTTGCCCTCACTGTGACCCTGTGGTTCAGCTTTTGTGGTGCAGGTTTTGGAGCTCTGATGCTGCTAATGGAAACATGTGTACACATTCAGACAGCACAAGTGCAGAGGTCTGATTGATCTGTAATGTTGGGAGTTTACAAAGGTGACAAAGTTCATCAGCTGTGATATATTGTTTATTTGCCTTTGGCACACTTTGGTCATTTTTGGTGGATTGTTATGCTTCAAAGTTTGATAGGACTAATCATTGCCAAACCATTTGTTTACCGTTTAGAGGATCTTTTATATAATCTTCAGAATTATTCACTCTCATAGCTCTCATGAAAAAGATTTCTCTTTTTTTTTATTTCACATATTGGCAGAACACTATAAACCAACCTAGGATTTACCATCCTGGAGACGGTGGTACAGGTCTAGTGTTGTTCCGTTATCAATCCCATTTAATCACCAGTGGATTATTCTGCACCAGTCCTTCCATTGTCCGGGTAATGTGAACACCCATGGGCCTGCAGCGTAAGTGTGCATAAAACCATTAGCTGTGTCTAACTCCCTTTCACAATAATAATACACAAACACACAAAGAGTGTGTTCTGTCACAGCAAACAATAAAGACAGGAAGAGGGCAGGGTTATCATAAGACTAAATAGATAATCAGCTGGTCATATGAACTGTTATCATCAGATAGTGATTATATCAATAATAAAAAGGCATGTGCTTATAGTCATACTTTTAAATGGGAGATACAGCTGTTAAGTTGCAGCCAACTCTTCATTATACCGCATATTTTTAATGATTCATTTCATAGTTCAACTGATCTGCCACATTATTAATCAGCTGCTGATTGTGTGTACGTATGTGTGGACGAGATAAAGTAAGGCCTACAATGGATGGTTTTAAAGTTGATTTTATAGTAACGATTTAATGAGAGAAAAGAGCAGATCCGCCTCATGCTCTCATATTGGTCATACCTCGTTATAGCCACGGCAGCGGTGTGGCTCTGTGGATGGCGATGTTCGGTTGGTCGGTCCACCCCTTTGGTCAAGACTGAATTATCTCAACAACTATTGGATGAATTGTCATGACATTCTGAACAGACATTCATGGTCCCCAGAGGATGAATCATGATGGCATTGGTGATCCTCTGATTTTTTTTCCTCTAGTGCCACCATGAAGTTGATATTTTTGTTTTTTAGTGAAATATCTTGACAACTATTGAATGGATTGTCATTCAATTTGGTCATCATGTCCCCCTCGGGATGCATTGTAAGAACTTTAACTTTTCAGCTAGTGCCGTCATCAGGTCATACTTATAAAATATCACAAATTCTTTTGTTTTTGACAAAATACCTGCAAAACTAATGACATTCCTATCAGCCTCAGCTGTACTTTGTGTTTGGTGCTAGCGAGTATGCTTCATGCTAAACTAAGTTGGTGAACATGGTAAACATTAAACCTGCTAAACATAAGCATGTTAACGTTGTCATTGTGAGCATGTTAGCATGTTGACATTAGCAGTTTAAGTACAGCTTCACAGAGTCGCTTGCCTTAATATGAAAGCATATATATATATATAGCCAAGAAGATGTAGATAGATTCAAGAACTCAGGGAATAAATATAGCATCATAATTTATTGACATTCCCTGATGTCTCTGTCAACACTTCAGATTCCAAGAAAAACCCTGTGATGAATAGTGGTGTCAACCACAGTTTTTAATAAATTATTTATCCAGGATTCTAGACTCTAGCCTCAGATGTCAAATTTGGAACAGTGTCATATCTTATCCCTAAAAAGTCTTACTTTAGCATTGAATTTAGCTTTCATTAATTTGATGAATTTGATCATTTGATGTCCAAGTGAGTGTGGGAAAAGTGCATTGACCTAATGTTATTGGGAACGACGGGGGTAACGTGCTCTCTCACACTTAAACTCTAAAATCAGTGACTCGAGGCTCCCAGCAACACATCAACTAGTCTTGCTGTGACCCACACTGAGGGTCCTTGTGACCCTGTGTAATAATCCAAACATTATTTTATGGCCAAGACGGCTCTAATTTCAGTCTAAAACCCTAACTCATCGCTGGCCAGTGGGACAGCAGAGGCTCGCCGGGACAGCTGGACAAGCTGCAGGCCTGTAGTCTTTGGAGGCAGGAGGGCTGATAAAGTGGACTGTTCGAGTTCACAGTTCAGCACACCCTTCACCCTCAGCGATAGTGCTTTACCTCTCACTTACTCCCACTGACTGGAATGACATAACCAGGGGGCCAATAAAGCAGGAGGGAGGAGTGGATGACGGAGAGGAAAAGGATGAAATGAAAATAGAATGAACAGTAAATAACGCTGAGGTCACAACGCATCTTTTAAAGCCTGATTATGACCCCAATTTGACCATGAAGACTGGTTTCCAATACCGTGGTGAGTCTCCACTGTTGAGATTTATGATTTCAATCTCTCACCTTCAGATTGAGATTTAGACGAGTCAGAATGATTGTGATTTGAACAAATGTTAGAGGGTTTTTTTTCTAGTTAAAAGTGACAAAACATCTGAACGTGATGAGAGGGCTTGTATTCAACATACAGTACAACATTCTCTTTAATAAAACCCTTGATTCAGATGAAAAAATACTTGGGGAACAAAAAAACCTCAGGAACAGTTAAAAAAAAAAGAAGGATCTGTCATCCAGGACGGACTAACACGCAATAGTTAGCAATACAAATAGCTATATTAAACTTACAATATGGAGAAAAAGAATGAGCATTAAGCAGTAAATTGCAGACAGAAATGATTGCAGTAATCTGCAAAAAAAATTTGTTGTTCTTTTCATAGCTTGTTAGGATGTTGAAAGCAATAGAGTGATCCTGTGTTAACTTAAAAAACTTTAAACTTGAGAGTAGACAACCAGCTGCATTGTTTTAGTTTCCTATTCCCCCAAAGGCCTCCTCTCTCTTTCTTCTCTGCTTTCTGGCCAGCTCCTACCTGTCGACTGGAGCTTATTGTGCTCTCTAATGTGTTTTTTTAGCAGCAGGACTGGCCTGGCTAAGGGCCATGGTCATATACGACAGAGAAAGGTCCCTTTGACTGATACTGATCTGGTCATAGCTGCTCAACCCATAACCATATACATCTGCATGCTGCATTCATTAGCTCCACCTATATACTGTATATAATACACTACTGTGTGTCTGATGCTATCAGAGCGTCTGGACGAGTCTATATGGTCTTACACAAGAGTACGGGAGTGTGTTGATGTGTGTGCATTTTTTCATACTTTCACATATTTTGTCAAGCTCGTAAGAACATGCATGCACGTGCGCAGCATTTTCTCATAATGCAGTATTTATCTCTGCACCTGACTGCTCTGGAAGGAGTGTGTGTGTGTGTGTGTGTGTGTGTGTGTGTGTGTGTGTGTGTGTGTGTGTGTGGACATTTTTGCTCAGTTGAACTCTATCAACTCTGAGGTTTCTCTCCACCACAACTCCAGCTGCAGATGCCCAATCACATGCACTTCCCCACTTCAAACACACACATAGACACACGCACCATTTATGCATTTGTCTGTCATCCACATATCCATTCGTCTGGCCCTACATTAGTCAGTTATTACACTGATTTACATTATCTCTTACATTATCAAACGACAGCAAATTCTCATAATCATAATATATCTGGGCTGACACAGACCCTTTCATACACACACACAGATGCACATTAGAGTAAAGTAATATACCCATCATATCTGCTGGTGCTGAAGGCTGCCGTCATGGGCAGAAGGTCATTTTATTGGGTCTGTGTGAGAGAGCGGTGTGAGGTGATGGCAGACGAGGCAGGAGGCGGGTTCTCTCCGCTCTCTGTTTTGTGTAAACTCTGATAGGATCAGAGTGCCAGTGACAGAGTAAAGTCAGGGGGATTTTTGGAGCATCAGGCGGCTCATCGCAGAGTGTTGGAAGAGCTGGTAAGGTGTTGAGACGTTAGTGGGTGCAGATAGCCCTGAGAGTGTGAGACTTGGCTGCGCTAGTCTGTCATTTTGTGAAGTAAAATCTTTCAGCTGTCCATGTTTGATATTGCAGATGGCTTTCCTCAACATTGTATAATACTATCTGATTTGATGACTAATTATCATGTGTGTGTGGTTAAACCTATCCTGGTCACACAGCTAACACGGAAAAAGGCTTATGTCTGAATTAGTGTCAATCTGGATTCGGTACACACACACACACACACGTCTGTTTACAGCCTCTCCTCTAAGAGCATGAATGAAGCCTTTAATTGTTTTTCTTTTCATTCATAATCAGCCCATGTGATCGAGATCTGCACAACAATCCTGCTCGCTCCCACAGTTAACCCGGCATTACTGTAACTGCACACTCTTATTAATGCATGCGCACATACATCATTAGGCTGTATTACAAGCACATGTATGTTTGTGTGTTTGTACATTTATGTGCGTAAAAATGCGCATGCATGCGTTTTATGTGTTTTCCTATGTGGGAAAATGGTCTGGTGGTGAGGTAGAGCATGAAAGCGATAGTAAACAGAGGCCATTATCAGTGATAAAGCTCCACTCCTATTATGTGGCTGTTTGACTTGTTGTACGTTTTACTGTGAGAAAAGCAGAGATAAGGCCACAGAGAAAGTGAAGGCAATTTGGGGCACCGATTTGGAATTGTAGGCACAAAGAGACTGCAGGGTGCAAGGTGGTAGTGTTGTTCAGCAGCGGAGAAGGGTGTGGGAATGGAGGTGTTTAGGGGACTCCCTGTGGGCCGACTCTGACATGGGAACACACAGTCGCTAATGAAGCGTGGCCACCCTTTGCTGACTTCATAGGCCTGGGATAGAGGGAGGAATATTAGAGAGAAGAGGAGGCACAGGTCTGGGACTGGTCCATTTTATTGATACATCAAAGACAGATTATAAGGATGGAATAAGAAACCAATAAATATGACAGGCAATACCTTGGTTGGAGCAAAACACACTTTACACTTTTTATATTTAAATTAGTATGACTACTTGCCTATCTCCTTACTAGGGGTGTGGTTCTTCACTGGTCTCAAGATTCAATTCGATTACGATTATCCTGTCAAAGATTCGAATATCACAATACATCACCATGCGTCAAGATGTATCATGATGCGTGACCCTCTCAATATTATAATATATTGCTACACATGGCTTTCATTGACAAATTCAAGCAGTCAGCTATATATGAACTCCCCTTTTTATTCTATCTGCTCTGAAAAAAGGACACTTCCAGATTGTAGTGGAGTCTGAACACAGCAGAGAGCAGACAAAAGGCAAAAACATAAAAAGCAGCAGAAAAGTTACATCAGTAGGCAACTGCTAACCGATTATGGTCTGTCACCGCATTGATGCAGAATCATCCACATCCGCATCGCGATGCAATAATTAATTTCAACGCCCCTACTCCTCACTGGTCTGTTTTTCTGTCTCAATACACTTTATTGTGTGTGTGTGTGTGTGTGTGTGTGTGTGTGTGTATATATATATATATATATATATATGTATATATGTATATATATATATATATATATATATGTTGATGTATAAGTTACCCATTTATACTATATTATACATTTTACTATATTATACATTATTCGTGTACCTAAATTGTGGGGACAATAAAGTTTATATTAAGAAACTTTACCCACATATAGTATACGTAAGGGATAATCACCGAGGGCGGTAACCTTCCACAAGCCGCACATATCAAACTGTTTATCGCCCTGCCTTGAGGTGATTATCCTGTTTATTCTACTTCTTGCTTGCTACATAATAAAACAATTTAAATACTTTAATAATTATGCTTTTTCTTATTCGTATTGCATGCTTATTAAATGTATACTCTGTTTGAGTTCATCTCCCTCAAAAAGTAGTCCCCTTTAGAACTACGGTGAATAACGTTAGCTCAGCTGTAGCTAATTAGTTTCTATAGCAACCACACAAGGTTCTTCGGCGCTGCAGGTCAGTCCGGGTCAGTTGTCGCTGTCAGTCTATCCTTCTGGTGGCTCTTCCACTCGGTGAAAACCTTGATAGCAAAGGCAGTTGCCTTTTTCGTGATTGATTCAAGGGCCCCGTCTTCAATTGTACGCAGCTCCTCATCTGTCAGGTCTCGGAAACGGGTACCCTGGGCCTTGTCTTTTTCTTTTGTCATTGCGTCGTCCTCGTCACTCTTTGACCAGTCCTAAAATGTCTTCCCTCCGCCAAATATATTAAAATTGACAATTTATTCGTCCATTTTTAAAACACTGTAATGTTTAGAACTACGGCGAATAACGTTAGCTTAACTGTAGCTAACGTTAATTACTTTCCTCATTCTCAATAGCAACCACACAAGGCTGCATCTGATCACTAACATTAGTTTAATATTACAATGTACATGTAATGTAGTTGCTACATTGCATCTCGCTTGCGAAACTATGTATCGACTGACCCTCTGATAGATTTACGACACATTTTAGAAACTTTTGTAAACAAGGTTTATTTTTACAATGGAGCTCATGTTTGAAATTTCTGTGATAGAAAAAAAATACAAGCGGCGTATAGAGGGTTTTCACCGACGTCACGTTCTGGGCGGTAACCTGGATGCACGGCCATATTGGAGGCATTCGGTGTAAACAACTGAATGGAGTAATGGAGTATTGTGCACTTTGGATACTTGAATATTTTATGTCTAAACAACAGAAAAGCTCATCAAAACGCGTCCAAGATGCAAAGGCATGGAAGGACTTGGACCACAAAAAAAGGCACAATATTTTGAGAAATTACAGCTTACTGGCGGTGCAGATCCCTACAAGTTGGCGCCCTCTTCTTGGATCCATGGCGACCCGGTGATTCTTCCTTCAGTTGCATATCCCGATATAGTCAACTACATGGTTTTCTCGCCGAGCCCATACACAGCAGAAGACCTTAAATCCTACAAAAGTTTGGAGGCTTATAACCAGCTGGTGTGTGGATGGGTGAGGGAGATGCAGTACCAAGTCATTAACGACCGTTGTGTTGTGAAGGCCAAAGTAAGTAATGCAATAACATCTTTAATCAACGTAACCTTAACTGTATGATATCATTGTGATATTCAAGGTGTAGCCAAGTGACTCTCAATAGTTGTTTTTTTTTCAATTCAAAGACCGAACAAGACAGATTTTTCCCTCGTAGATCCTGGTTGAGCTTTGCCAACCACAAGCACCTCCTTTCCTCTGATAACTTCTGACATTCCTCTCCCTGGTTTTTAATAACTTTTGGAAGTCGATAATATTCCAAATGTTTTTCTCGGTCTGACCTATTGGTGCAACCTAAAACACGGCAATAATGAACCATTTTCCTTAACGCCGTTCGGGATCTACTTCAGTGCCTGTGCTTTGTTGTGATGCGGAGTACCTCCAACATGGCGACTTCGGGTCTGATGACGCGCCGTGAAAACCCTCTATTGATCTACTATTTGATGACGCTGTGCTCAATCAGCGGGCAACCTGCCGGGTTAATGCCCTCCTCCCAGCCAATCAGAATCAAGTAATCTTAAACGAAGTAGAATAAAAAGTAATATTTCGTTTTTCAATTTCCGCTTGGCAGGCTAGTTTACCAGAAACCTTTACGCTTTTCCAGTCATGACTGGCATTCAGTTGTTTCTCTCTGTTATGTCCCTATTGTGTCTAGGGGTGGGGGACGCTAACACTTAAATAATAAACCCGGGGGAAAGACAAAGGAAAGGCGGAAAACTACGTATTACTGCTACCATAATTACTTTCAATTTTCTTTACACCAAGATTCTTGTCATCGTAGTTTGGAAAACATTTGTGAACGGCAACAAAAGGATGTGAGCTATTAGGACCACAGACTCATTGCAGCCAGTTTGTAGTGACTGAGTGATCTGAACTAGTGTAGGTTTGTTGAATATTTTCATTATTACACTACACTGCTGACATAGTGTCTTTCTCTCTGTCACTCTTGCACACAGTACAAACTATTGCGTGTCACCATGTGCAGTTGCTTAAGATACCCAAACTAAGTCTGTCATTATATTGTCATACTTGGAGCATTACATCACCAGTCTGTCACACTCAGTCGATGTGGAGGCAGCCGAGTGGCGTTTCCTCTAGAATAGCACCATTACACGAGGGCATCATCATAAGCCAATCACTGGAACTGCCTCTCCACTTCAATGAGCCTATCTGTGGCCTGTGATGTGAAGTGGTCAGATCATCCACCACTCTCTGTCTTCTTTTCCTGTCTGGAAAACAACACAGCACGCTGACTGTTGACTGTTGTGAGAGTCTTACAGTATGAAGGAAACTAAGAGGTAGAGAATGAGGGAGATTTGTAAGCTTTGGCTGTGTTTGTGCAAGTATGCCTCTGTCTAAGTAATTACTTCCCGTTTGGTTTACTACAGCCAGTTGTACTTTCCCCATTGAGTTTAAAGCTTATTCAGTTTCCTCATCCCTCAATCTTCTTACCTCAAATCATGAGCAGAGGCAGGTGACTCTGGCGTGGGAGGAGGTTCGAGGTAGAGCTGGATCGATATAAAATTAATCAGCAACTATTTTGCTGATTGATTAATCATTAAAGTTATTTCTTAAGCAAAAACATTCTCTCGTTGCAGCGGAACAAATGTTAGCATTTTTTCTTTGTGTGATGGTAAACTGAATATCTTCTGGTTTTTGACATTTTGTCAGACAAAACAACGTTTGAAGACGTCCCCTTCAGCTTGAGGAAACTATGATTTTTTTTTTTTCCCCCGCAACTTTTTTGATTCTGAGCATATTAAGCAATAATGAAAATAATCATTAGTTGCAGATGTTATCCTAGGTTGCCTCGAGTCTGTTTTTCTTTGTCCATTTGACAATGTATCCGTTTTATGCTATATTTGTCTTTGATAACAATCTTTTTAGCCTTTATTGTGTAGGTTATACACACTAAGGAATACAAATCAGTGAATGTGACTGAGGCTGACTGTGCATTTGTTTAACTGAGTTTTTTCTTTTTTCGACTGTTTGCCTAATCTGCAGATAAAGATCAGTGAAAAAATCACAGCTTGTATGTTCTGATGTTTTACCACTTTTGCCCTAAAATTGAGCATACTACTCCATCTAGTGGCACCTTTGTAAACCTTCGCCCTACAGAACCAGTGACATTGAAATGTAATGGTAAGCGTACAGTGTGCCGTTTCTGAGCATAATTTCAATGTCTCTTTTCCTCTCTTGTCTCTTTGCTTTTAGAATGGTGATCCCTCTGTTTGACGATGACACTGGTCTGCTCATACTGGCTGGCATGGTGAGACACAGATTAATGCCTCTCTATGATGTTTTCTGTCAGGTAAAAACTTTAAGGAATGGGTTAGATATTAAATATTTGGGCCTGTAAAGTTCTGTGTTGTTGTATCACAACTAAGGAATTCAGCAGCCTGTGTACTTTGAAGGTCTTTGCTGCAATATATATTTTACTTCTGTGCTGATGATAATCTTCGTGGGACAGGTGATGAATACATTTATTTTTCTGATTTACTACTAACCCATGCTTTACAGTATAGTGTATGATCTAATGATGCTCTCTCTCACACAGGGTGACACTGTGGTTGATTGCTTTGAAGTGTCTGCCTCTGAGCCTTTCCTCTCACAAGGTAAAGCTTGGTTATCGTTATCTGCCTGGTCCGATTATTACAGCTCTACCTCCCGGTATCTGATCTCTCTACGTCTGTGTTTTTTTTTTTCTCTATTTTTTATTTCTGTAGTGAGCCACTGTCTGACGGACACCTCAACACGAGGAGTTGCCATGGTTCCGAAGGTGGCGTTGGATGTCATGTCCTGCGAAGTGATGCGTCTGCTTCAGCTGACAGACAGCTGCATTGTGCCAATCAGCTATCAAGTCCCTCGCAAGGTGTGCATATGAAAAGAAATTACTGACATGCAGACACATATAGTAGATTTGTAACATATGCAAGTAATGTACACCTTTGCATTGGTGCTGTATTGTTTTTCAGCATTCAGGCCAGGAGTTTCATGAAGATCTTTACCCAGATACAGTGGGCACAACTCCAGCCATGTCTGCTGAGGAGTGGTGGAAGGGAGGGAACAAGCAGGTAAAGGCTCTCAACAAGTTAATCCAGTGTTCACACTGTCTGTAGGGACCCCTCAAACAATTAGCTCTGTTTGTCCTCAGGTGGAGAAAGTCAGCCTCCACCCAGACAAACGGCCCAAACAAAAGGCTCCACCAGCAAAACAGATGCCTGCAAAGAAGGAGCTGGCCAGTGGGGGGAGCAAGGAGGTAGAAATGTTTTAGTATTACATGGTCTTGCATCTGACTATTAAGGTTCCACTGACTATCCATCAGAAATAATGGTACTAGTGGTTTCTTATTCTCACAAATTGGGGATAGTAAAAAAAATTGCTCTAATATATATTATACTATTAATACTATAATACTATTATTTTTTTATTGTTACAAGTTAACAGCCACCTAACTGTTCTACAGGATCCGGCACGTGGCTGCTCCACCTCCAGTAGTCCACTGAGCACTCCCAGCAGCAGCGCTGTCCCGTCCCGCTCTCCCTCCTCCACCTCCGGTCTCTCCTCAGGCTTCCTCCTCAGCCCCAGTCCCAGCCAGAGCGCCAAGGCCATCCAGAGCATGATGGGTATAAACACACACACACACACCTGAAATCTCTCATTCCTCCTTATGGTGTCTGTCATTTTATAATAACGTTTCTTTAGTGACAAAGCTGATGGTTAAGAATTATCTTTGATCCAGGGCCGACCTCCAAGTTCCGTCACATCCAGGGTGCAGTAATGCACCGGGACACACACATCACCAACCTGCGTGGCCTCAACCTGACTACACCAGGTGAATGTGACGGCTTCTGTGTCAACCGCCAACGCGTGGCAGTGCCCCTCGCCATATCCGGGGGCCAGATCGGCATCTTTGAGGTACCGCAGTAGCTGGAAATTAAATTAAATTTTGAAAACTGATACTACTGTATGTGTGTCAGTGACTGATTTTATTCCTCTCCTCAGCGCTCCCAGCCTGGCAGGCTACCTGAAACAGCCCTGTCCACCATCCAAAACTCTGTCAATGTGGTTGACTTATCTTGGGACCCCTTTGACACACAGCGGCTTGCTGTTGGTAAGTGAATACATGTACTGTGGAGGTGTGAGCATTCAAAGCTGTATGTTGAATCAGAATCAGAATACTTTATTGATCCCCTCAGGGAAATTATTTAGTTGCAGTTGCTCACAGTCAAATTCAAGGTGAAATAAGAGCAAGAAAAGAGTCAATAAGTGTATAAAGTAACATAGCTACAGTAAGAAATAAATAAAAACGTGAAGTAGAAGTAAGTGAGATTAGGTTACAAGTAAGAATAGGTTAAAAGGATTGTTTCAAAGGGATTAAATACAGTACGAACATGAAGAAGTACAGTGTGGATATAACTAGTAGCAGTGAATAAATAACACTTTGCACATGTAGCTGATAAATTATTGCACCAAGTAATTATTGTACATAATTGTCCAAGAATATTGAGATGTGTGGAGATACGTGATGTGATACCAGTTTTGACACTAAGCGTGTAACACTCAGAGGGAGGAGTGATATAGTTTGCTGGCCACAGGCAGGAACGACCTCTTGTGGTGCTCTGTGGTGCATCATGGGTGTCTGAATCTGTCACTGAAGGTGCTCCTCGGACTGACCAGTGTGTTGTGGAGTGGGTGGGAGGAGTTGTCCAGGATGGAGTGCATTTTGGACAGCATCCTCTTCTCTGACACTGTCTTTAAGGAGTCCAGCTCCACACCACCAACATCACTGGCCTTGGATTGACTGTCTGTCTGTCAGTTCAATTCAAAGTGTGTATGTTTCATTTGACATGCGGCTCTCTGTCTGTACTAGCTGGTGATGATGCAAAGATCCGGGTGTGGCAGGTACCAGAGGGGGGGCTGAAAGAGACCCTGACTGAGCCTGAGGTCATCTTGCAAGGTAGGACGGGGCACACTTACTTAAATTAATTCAATCATTCAATTCAAAAATCAATTTAGTTTTCTCTATAATAGATTGTTGATTGACAAGCCTGATGTACAACAGTAAAAGTGAAATTGATTGACAGCTGCTGTGACCCCCTCGTAGGCCACACAGAGAAGATTTACTCCATAAAGTTCCACCCTCTGGCCAGCGGACTCCTGGTGTCTTCATCCTACGATCTCACAGTCAGACTGTGGAACCTGGAGAGCGGAGAACAGGTCAAACTTCTCACCGGACACCAGGACCAGGTGGGTGACTAGGAGACTAAATAAGCGAAACATCATAGATATAGACTGTTTGCACAACAGTTTGGATATTTAGATATGTTCGCTTACACATGCTGAAGTAAATACATCCTGATCTATAAATGTAAATACAGCTGTCCATTTTAGTCTCTGAGCTTTCTTCTTCTTTCTTTTCTTGTTTCCTCTTGTGGGTTTATATTCAGGTCTTTGGCATGGCTTGGAGCCCAGATGGCAAGCTCCTGGCCACAGTGTGTAAAGATGGGAAAGTTCGTATCTATGACCCCCGCAAGTCCACTGCACCGGTGCAGGTATGTACAGTACATTGGAGAATATGGGAGGATGCAATAAAAAAAATTTAAAAAAAGATGAGATTTGTCTTTAGGTGTGTATTGTGAAAATAGTGAAATATACGTAACTTACCTAACAGCTCAATCATCTCTTATATTCATTTTATTTAACAACACTGTCTTAAACCACTATTCAGAACCATGGGTTTTGGTGGAAAAATAACCAAAAACAATTTATATATTATTATATATTTATATTAATACTGCATACTTCCCTTCCTGAGTAAACAATAAGATGTCTATGTGATAATCTACAGTTAGTTAGAATATATTAGATGCATTGTCATTCTCTTACATTTCTTTTTTAGGAGGGCCCAGGTCCTGAGGGCCAGAGGGGAGCTCGTGCGGTGTGGGTGTGTGAGGGCAAGTACCTGTTGGTGTCAGGATTTGACAGGTACTGAACATGGCGAATATTTTTTTTGTTAAAGCGTAATAAAGCAGGCAAAAATATATATTTTGTATATTTGTCAGTGTTCAGATGACCGCTCTAACAAAACAGACTTAGAATGTGAGGCTCAGGCACTAAAGGCAAACCATTATTTTATTTATTTTAACAGTTCAGATAAGTGTTAAATCATGTGTTTAAAGGCATCATAATTCAGTGCTTTTAGAGCATCAGTGGGTCAGTCAAGAAAAGTTCACCACTGACTCTTTCTTGTCGTCCTTGTGCAGTCGCAGTGAGAGAGTACTCTACCTGTACTCTGCTGACTCCCTGTCCTCTGGAGCCATAGCCAGCACCTCTATAGACATCTCCCCCTCTACACTCATCCCTTTCTACGACCCCGACACCAGTGTGGTCATCCTCACTGCAAAAGTAAGCAAATAAAATAAAAAAAACAAATATAGTTGCATACAGTAGAAGGTACATTTGAAATTCAAAACTGAGAACAATAATTACATGTAACCTGTGTGTTTAATTTGGTTTCCAGGGTGATACCAGAGTGCACATTTATGAGATGTTTCCTCAAGATCCATACTTTGTTGAGTGCAGCAGTTTTAACTCTCCTGAGCCACACAAGGTACTGACCTGAACTCCCTCTTATGTTCATTTATTTTTGTCGTATTACAATTGATCTGCCAGTCACCATGCATCTGCATACTGTACATGGACAACCAGAATGGTTACACTATCATTCTTAAAGCTGTACCATGTTTGTGATGCTGTATGCATTGTTTATTTGCTGACACTTCCTAATTGTTTCCTGTTTGCAGGGCTTGGCCTTTCTGCCCAAGACCGAGTGCAATGTGCGTGATGTGGAGATAGCTGTAGGACTATTGCTCACCAAGACAACCATCGAGCCAGTGGCCTTCAGAGTGCCACGGGTCAAGGTGAGCCAACTACACCACCTAGTGGACTTAATACTGCATACCTTACTTCCTGGTGGTTATTTCTAATAAATGGCTATTGCTTTAGCTATAGAAAATATAAGTAACTCTATGTGTGTGGCTCTGTGTCTCCAGAAAGAGTTTTTCCAGGACGATGTGTACACAGACACCGCAGTCTGTTGGGAACCGGCACTGACTGCCTCTGCCTGGCTGTCAGGCTCCAACGGCCAACACAAAAAGATCAGCCTAAAGCCTAAAGACATGACGCCAGGTGCTGACACAAACCATATGTATACACATTAGATGTTGTCTAAAACAGTGGTTCTCAACCTGGGGGTCACAAGAAAATTTCTGGGGGTCGCCAGATAGTTGGGGAGAAAAAAAATGAAACAACATATTCTAGACTGGGGAATGTTTTTTACTAGGGCTGTCAAACGATAAATGTTTTTAATCGCTGAATTTCTATAGTTAATCGCATATTTTATCACACGATTAAAATTCTATTAGTTTGCATTTCAGAACAGTTTTTAAGTACATATTAACAATCGAAAGCAATTCTTACCAGTTTATCTTGATTGGGAATGAAATGAATGCAAAGAAAGTTACTTTATGAACTTGATTTTAAGATTTGTAATTGTTTATTTACTGTGTAAACAAAAGAAAAATGTGTGAATCTGTCATTATTGCACAATTCCTCCAAGTACCTAACTAAAAAACTAAAAATCGCTATCCTTACCAGAGTCAATATATTGTTTAGTAACTCCTAAATAATTGTGATTACTCACTGACGTCCAGTGATCACCGGTTAATGAGACAGCGTTTGCAGCACCTTGCAGCAGTTCCACTGTGGCTGCTTTCTCCGTGGAGTACAGGCTGTGTGTGGGGCTGCTGTCCCTCTCGACGGCAGTGAGACGGGTCAGAACACGCCAACCGTAGTACGTCTTTAAGACCCGAGTCCTCTACGATGCTGACAGGTCTGCAGTTAGTTGCCACCTGTTTCGCGAGCGCTGTAGTATTTTTTTGGGATTTGGTTTCATCCACAGTTCGGCAAGTAGCACTCTCCGGGTAGCATCACGTTAACTGTACTACTATGCTTAGCTCTGTAGGTGGTAGCTCAAGCTTGACGTGCTTCAGTGATTATTTAATTTGGCTTTACACAATGTGCATATGGCTCTCGACTTGTCTACGAGCCGTCCGGGAGTTTTGGAAAATAAAAAGCTCCATTCAGAGTTATTGCTGCTGTCTTTCTCCATCATGCCTGCAGCCTGCAGCAGCAGGATGTGTTACGAGGAAGCGGCAGCTTGATGATAAGTAACGGTGCAGCAAAGGGTCAAAATAGTAGCCTGTTAGGCACCGGTGTCATGCGATTAATGCGATTTAAAAAAATTAACGCGTTATGCTCGGCCCTTAATAGCATCGCGATTAACGCGTTAATGCTGACAGCCCTAGTTTTTACATTACTGTGTGAGTTTGGTACCTGGAACACAGAAAAGGGTCTGAAGGTGGGTCGGGGGAGAGAACAAGTCACAAACACATCAAACATCCACAGAGCCTGGAGCTCATTGGACAAGGCTAGGTGCTAGCTGCTAAAACTAAACTGTCATTACAGCAAAGTTTTACTTTACATGTATAAATCAGAGCATTCACAAACATCACTCAAAATCAGCAGGGGGAGGTGCATAGAAACAGCTGTTTACACTGGTTTGCAGCTCTCTCTCATTGTCGAGGGGGAAGTGGGGGGGAGGTCGCAAACACCAACTTCATTATATTGGGGGGTCGCGACTCGAAAAGGTTAAGAACCACTGGTCTAACATAGCTATCTACCAAGATGAAGATGCTTACTTTTACAGTATAAGTGTCAGTATTGGCTATGTACTGGTATGTTTCTGATTTTGACACTGTGTGTTTTTTATATCAGTGAGTGAGGCCCCTAAAGAGGCTCCAGTTAGAAAATACCTGCCCTCATCTGTTTACCTGGAGGAGAAGACTGATGAACAGAAGAAAGAGGAGGTGAGGATGAGCTGCATCTAGTATGTCAGTCATCTATTATGCATATTCTGCACATCAAAATCCCCACGTACATGTAGTAGTGGCTGAATAAAAGTACCTCTGCTTTCTGATGTGTTTTAACACTGAATGTGTGTTTGTGTGGCCCAGCTGCTCAGTGCCATGGTGGCTAAGTTGGGGAACATGGACGACCCTCTGCCACAAGAGTCCTTTGAGGGGGTCGACGAGGACGAGTGGGTGAGTGAATGAGATGGAAACAGCTCTCAAGTCTCGACAATAATGACAGACATCGTGTTCATGATTTAAGCTCAACTTTACACACTCTGCTACCACAGTACCAGTTACATTATAATAATAATATATAATGAACCGCTGTGCAAATTTGCAGGAAAAGCTACTAATGTGATTCTCATAATAGTCATTTTTGCTCAAGATTGTGTTGATTCATGAGGATGCAGTGTTTTATGGTTATGTTTGTTTTTATTTGACAAGGGATCTATCGCACGTCTACCTTGTTTCTAGCACCAGGTCATAACTTCAAATGTCTAAAGACTAATTGAAGCTTGGTTTCTTCAGGAAATTAAAAACCTTTATGACTGATAAATATTTACATTTATATCTGGGTGGCTAAAATGAATATCCCACAATTAGTACCAGTGTTTTTATACTTTGGCTTCTAGTTTTGGTTTATTGACAACATTATAATATATTAAGAAAAATACAATATATGAACCCCAATATATGAATAGCTTAACATCAAATACTGAGACCGATGAGTTATTAAAGGAAAGCTAATTTATTACAAGTCTCTAATCCATTTTTGCTAACTGTCTGTTGTGTCATCCAGGATGACTAAAGGGGACGCCATCTTGCCTGTGGTTCAATCATGGTGCCAACAGCAAAGACGAGAGAACAGATCTACTGTCAAGTTGCCATTTGTGTGTGTGATGGTGCCACCCACATGTCTTCTGAGCTTGATCAGCTGACATCTCAGCACAAAGAATATTGTACAATGTGAAAATATAAATGATTTGGGGGGAAAAAATCATCATAATCCAACTGCATGAAATTTGATATGAAAATCATGTTCAGCTGTAATTCTTAAATATTTCAGAAATCCTTCTGGGATAAATCTGACAGTAATGTCTTTGTTATGTTAACGTAGACAAAAATTATGTCACACTATTCATGATATGTCAAAAGAAGTTCCACCATACAGGGTGATACAACAGTAAATTTCCGAAAAGAGTCCATTTAAATCATACACCAGGATACCTCAAACATTTCTGGGAAATCACCTTTCTAAGTCAGTGCAAGGTGAATTAAACAGCAGGCAATCATAGCAATAATACTTGGATGGGTATTTTAGCACAGCTTTTCTTGTCGTCTTTGGTATGTGACCATGGTTTAAGCATGATAATACACTCTTAGGTGTCCTGATATAAAAAAACATAATAATAATGCCTTCCTCTTGTGCCCAGTCTGTTATTTTCTGATATCAAGATACCAGGGTGTGTACCGTATGCATACAACAATTTTTTTCTGTGTGTGCACTTTTACCTCCGCTGTGGACCACTGCTTGCTTTTTCTACTGGCCAGTCATATGAGCACGCTCAGTCACAATGTGTCTTTGATAGATGTAATGTTGTTAATTATCTCATTGAAAAAGTGAACATTATGAATCTGAAAAAAACAACCTTGTCTTCCTGTTTGATCAGGTAAAACACACACATGATCACTGTAACATGTTCAAGCCTTCAGCAGCAAAAACCACACTGAGGATACAACAGGGTCACCAGTGTTCATGTTTGACCATGAACTGGAATTTCTTATGACAACATTAAGTTCACTTTGTCTTTGTTAGCCAGTGATAGAATAAAATGCCATTTTAACAATATTGCGTTAGTGTATTTGTACAAGTTAAATTTGATTGAATGTTTTGCTATCCGATAGTCTTATGAGTAGGGGTTAAAGGTCAATTAAATTGGGATGTTGTTGTGCATGTAAAGCCAAACAACCTCCTATTTGGAGTTTTTAGAGGGGCCTTTGTATACTCTTCTTTCCTTTCTTTCTTTTCTTTTTTGCTGGGCAACTTTTAATTGGATCTTTGTTGGTTTTCAGACTGTTTGGGGATATTCCTCAGATAATTTTCTTATCTAATGTCTACTAGTAGTAAGTAGTCATGGTGTTAATAAGACAATAACAGTGCAGTATTAACAACTTACAATGCAGCCAAAACAGGTATCATGCAATTTACAAGCAGGGCTACAGCAATATTGTCAATAATCCAGGCTTGAACCCACCATTTGTTAACAACCTCTGATGGACTGAAAGGAACCAGCTATTCAGCCGTGCATGGTTGTGCACATCATGTCGTACAGGTAAACTGCAGGTGTTTGTCATGTACACTGTATGTGCTTGTGATTCTCAAATGCCATACCTAGTAATAGTTGTACTGGATTAAGTTGGCTTCCATTGGGTTAAAAAAATAACTTCCGTTTTATACAGTGAGTAAAGCATTGTTGTTTTTCGTCTGTCGTACTTAACGAATTGTTTAGTTCTTTGTCAATATTGTCTCGCAATAAACCTTTTTGAACCCATTACTACTTGTCCTTTTGTGATTAAGTCGACATGACAATCATAATGAAAAGATCATAGACTGTATAAAGTAATAGATATGTGGGAATGGATGAAGTGATTTCTGAGCTCTTTCGTGTAGACTGTGGGCACAATAAATAAGTGCATACAATAAATACAAAAATGAATACATTTATAGTTGGCTTAAATTAATCTAATTCAATCTTATTAGTAAATATAAAAATATATAAAATACAATAAAATTAAATATATTAAAAATAGGAAGCAATAAAACAACAGCCATTAAAGAAAAATATATTAAAATAAAATATATGAAGCAGTAAAAAAATATATAAGACATACATTTTTGAAAATGACATGACTTTTGGTGATACTTTCAAAATAAAGTTTAACTATTAGATTAACACACATGTATACTAATAGTCAGAAGCTATACCTCACAGTCTTCATTGGGAAAATACAGATATTTATGGTTCCTAATCCAGCACCCAATTCTTTACAGAATAGTTGCCATTATATATTTGCTTATCCCACTACCTTCATATGATATAAATGGTTTTGTTTCTGCAGTGTGGCTGGTACAGTGTTAGTAGAATAAGAAGCTGCAGTTTGACCTCCCTGCCAGAAGATGACAGTATTATAAATGTCGCTGTTTACCTGGTTTATCTTGAATTCTGTAATGTCGATGCTTCCTTGAACTTTGACCTTTATCTAACCTTCGTTGGGGTACATGTGTGAAAATAGAAGCCGCACACTATCCAAGAGACCTGTATAATATAACATGGTAAGACTACAAATTGTATTGGTCGTGTGTGTATTCCAATAGTTAACGTTAGTCAGTCAGCTGATGATAAGTAGCATTAGCACGACCATGAGACGTTGTGTAGTAGCTGTGTCTGTCGCAGTTTTCTCCAACACAGTTAACGTTACATAAGGTAGCTGCCTCATCTTCACTGTAACATTGTTAACTTGATTTAGGCAGAAACTAAAGTACCAAAATGTAAGTTTGTACATGTCCAAGCAGGACAGGGGCGCGTATGAAGACGCTGTCACAGTGTTTCCAGCTGTAATGAAAACACACTTCTTACCTCAACATGACATCAGCTAAATTGTCTTTGGACTGATGTCGGACTGTGTAAAGTCACTTGTCAAAATGAGGACTACTAACTGACTGACCTTCAATCTCTCGTTTGGTTCCCACGATTGTCAATGTGAAATTACACGTCTGCTAATTGCTTTTTGTGATTAATCTTTGCATACATGAAGTTGCGTTTCATTTTTTCCTCTGCAGGCTAGATATCTTGCACAGATCATTGTGATGGGAGCACAGGTGGTGGGGCGTGCATTTGCTCGTGCTTTACAGCAAGAATTTGCAGGTATGATCTAATCTAATACTACTATAATTAATAATTTTAAACGCGGTATGAAAAATTATTGCTGAGACAAATTGATGATTCATCAGCCAGCCAATTGACAGACAAAGGTTTTGTTAATTGTTTATCAATGCCAAAATGACAAATGTTTTTCTCTGTTTGACATTATTGTAAATCGAATATATGACGTTTTGAGTGTTGTGTGGAGATAACGAGTAATTTGAAGACTAAAAAACCCAGATTCAGGGAAACTGGTGGGCGTTTTTTTCCAGTCTTTTCTGACATCTTATTGTCCGCTATCATGGTATGGTAATTTAATGTTTGCTAAACCACATGTTGCATAATCAAACTGGATGTCACAACTATATATAAGTATGAAGTGCCCCTACAGTGCTGTTACAGTCATTCCCGGCTGCAATGACGGTGCAGAGACGCCGATAGGGCAGATGCGGAAGACCTGGAAACGCTGACTGATCAGAGAAGCCTAGATTTTTTGGGATGGGGGCTTAAAGAGACAGCCACTAAAACAGTGCGTTTCAGACAGAGGGTAAACACAGGTATATATAGACAGACCGTATGAGAACGATAATGTGTTTTTGAACATTCAAGTATGTAAACATTTTCTAGAAGAAACCCAAAATACAAGTATAAATCTAAAAATGAGCGTAATATGGGACCTTTATGTAAATTTTGCTTTGACATTAGTTTAGGTTGTCTAATGAAATTAAGTTGTTTAAGTAAGTATAAGTAGCTGTGTTGTGTTTTCTCTCACAGCCAGTCAAGCAGCAGCGAAGGCCCGGAGCAGTGCAGGTCAGCACTCTGCTGCAGCCTCTAGCATTACTGGGATGAGCCTGCAAGAGGCGCAGCAAATCCTCAATGTCTCCACACTCACCCCTGAGGAGATTCAGAAGGTAAAAACACACTTTTTGTCTAGAGGTTTTTAAAAGACAGTGTTGGTACTGAGCTGCAGAGCCATTTCTATAATGTAGTGTTTGCCAGCTGAAACAATGATCAGAAAATGTGTCAATGAGTGTCTAAGCTGTTGGTCTGAATATCTTCCAGAACTACGAGCACCTTTTTAAAGTCAATGACAAGACAGTTGGCGGTTCATTTTACCTACAATCAAAAGTAAGTATTCTGTATCTTAGGATGCTACACAATGATTTTCAAATGTGTGGTAGAGCGGACAGTTAAGGCAATTTATCATTTAGAAGACAACAGAATATGACTTTATTGCCCACTAAAGTAATTCAAGGTACTTATCCATAGTCAGTGTAGATGACTGGCGGCACACCCCCAGTTTGGAGAAGCAGGTAGGAGGACGGCACTGAAGCTAAGCAATGTACTGCTGTGGACGGGGCAGGAGCAAAACATATTTAAGCCACCTAAAAATAAGGCCCACCAAAAAAAATAAAATAAATCAATATCACTTAAAGTGTACGCTATACTATTTTTACCGCTTTACCATGCTGCCCTTTCCGATGGGGAACTGAAGCCGTTATCTTCTTAAATCCATCTCGTAAATTACAGTTTGTCAGAAGAGTCTGGTGGCTTTGAAGAGAGCGTAGATAACGGCTTCAGTTCCCATCAGAAAAGGCTGTCTGACGTCAAGGTAAAGTGGTGAAAATATTCTAAATATAGCGTACACTTAAACTGATAAAATATATATATTTTATTTTTAAGATAGATAAAATACCTCTTGCTGTACCACGACCACAGCAATATATTGCTTAGCTTCCGTAACGTTAGTTCTGTCTGCTTCTACAAACTGGGGGTGTGCCAACCACCATCTACTGTAGGTTATACACTGACTGTGGATAAGTACTTCATACACTTCAAAAAAATCCGAACTATCCCTTTAACACATAAAATATTGTGTAGTAAGATTTGCACCTCTGTTTGCCTCAGTCAGGATCAACGTGGCTTTCTTTTGGAAGTATACAAATCACTCAGCTTTGTCAGCAGTTACCCTATTTACACTCACCTAAAGGATTATTAGAAACACCTGTTACATTTCTCGTTAATGCAATTATCTAATCAACCAATCACATGGCAGCTGCTTCAATGCATTTAGGGGTGTGGTCCTGGTCAAGACAATCTCCTGAAATCCAAACTGAATGTCAGAATTGGAAAGAAAGTGATCTAAGCAACTTTGAGCGTGGCATGGTTGTTGGTGCCAGACTGGTCTGAGTATTTCACAATCTGCTCAGTTACTGGGATTTGCACACACAACCATTTCTAGGGTTTACAAAGAATGGTCTGAAAAATGAAAAACCTCCAGTTTGCGGCAGTCCTCTGGGATAAAATGCCTTGTTGATGCTAGAGGTCAGAGGAGAATGGGCCGACTGATTCAAGCTGACAGAAGATCACCTTTGACTCAAATAACCACTCGTTACAACCGAGGTATGCAGCAAAGCATTTGTGAAGCCACAACACGCACAACCTTGAGGCAGATGGGCTACACCAGCAGAAGACCCCACCGGGTACCACTCATCTCCACTAAAAATAGGAAAATGAGGCTACAGTTTGCACGAGCTCACCAAAATTGGACATTTGAAGACTGGAAAAATGTTGCCTGGTTTGATGAGTCTCGATTTCTGTTGAGACATTCATATGGTAGAGTAAGAATTTGGCGTAAACAGAATGAGAACATGGATCTGTCATGCCTTGTTACCACTGTGCAGGCTGGTGGTGGTGTAATGGTGTGGGGGATGTTTTCTTGGCACACTTTAGGCCCCTTAGGCATCGTTTAAATTCCACCGCCTACCTGAGCATTGTTTCTGACCATGTCCATCCCTTTATGACCACCATGTACCCATCCTCTGATGGCTACTTCCAGTAGGATAATGCACCATGTCACAAAGCTCAAATCATTTCAAATTGGTTTTTTGAACATGACAATGAGTTCACTGTACTAAAATGGCCCCCACAGTCACCAGTTCTCAACCCAATAGAACATCTTTGGGATGTGGTGAAACGGGAGTTTCTTGCCCTGGATGTGCATCCCACAAATCTCCATCAACTGCAAGATGCTAGCCTATCAATATGGGCCAACATTTCTAAAGAATGCTTCCAGCACATTGTTGAATCAATGCCATGAAGAATTAAGGCAGTTCTGAAGGCGAAAGTGGGTCAAACACGGTAGTATGGTGTTCCTAATAATAAGAGATGCACTGATAGACCGGCCGGTGACCGGAATTGGCCGGTTTTCACGTGCTCGGCAATGACCGGCGACCGGCAGGTCAGTCTGACATATGCCGATTTCATGCCGGTCAATGCTACAATTAACTGACCACATAAGTTATACGTGTTACAGTTTTCAAGGACACACGGACGCGACAGCACAGTCTCTTTTTTCCCCCCCTTTCTCTCAACTTTTCCGCCGTGTGTCGCGCGTACCCGCGCTATTCTCGCACATGTAGGGAACCTCTTGAATTAACCTGCAACATGTCAGCTGTTTGGAAATTCTTCAGCGTGTGTGCAGAAGATAACAAGTTTGCAATATGCAACACCTGCAAGGAAAAAGTAGGGCGTGGAGGGACGACACCAAAAACCAAAATCACATTTTTATTTAGTTGGATATTGGATGTGAAAAGAAGGAAATGGTTCTAACGTTGACCTTTAGATGTGTGTGAATTTCCCACACCAGGATTCATTTATATAGTTGTATTTTATAGTGATCCATTATCTGTTCAAAAAATTTTCTATGTTCTGTGCAAAATGTTCTATTAAAGAAAAGATAGAAAATAAATATTTGTGTGTGCTGTAAAGAGGTTAGAAAAAAACTGGCTAAAATCGGTATCAGCTGGCCTAACTCAAAGAAAATCGGAATCGGCCTAGAAAATTGTAATCGGTGCATCTCTACTAATAATCCTTTAGGTGAGTGTATTTTGCAGCCCACGCCAACTATTCTTAGTTGTTTACCTCTAAGCTTGCAGTCCAGGTGTAATTGTAACTAACTATTTTTAAGATTGACTGACTCTCTAATGCTGTTGAGAGAAGATGAAGCAATTTTTTTTTATATATTTTATTTTATTTTATTATTATTATTTTTTTTGTAGTATGGCAGCGTAGGGCTGTACCCTATTTGCAGTTTTAACAAGTCGGCTATCATGATTATCAGATTCCAAGAGAGCTTTTCTTTCTTTAATGCAATGATCAGTTTTCCTTGTTCCTCTTTGTTTCTGTGTTACATTTCAAGTTATGACTCATGAGAATCTCTGTATGTGTGTAGGAGGAATCCACTCTGAACCGTGTCGTGTTTGAAATGTTACTGATTTTATCTCGCTGAGTCATTATTATTGTTTGTGTGCAGGTGGTGCGGGCTAAAGAGCGTCTAGATGAGGAACTAAGTATTCAGACACAACAACAAAGCAAGCAGTCACAGCAGAATACGGAAACATGAAGTATGAAATGATGCTCGTCCTTTCTTTCCTCTCCCCATCCTCTGTAAATTATAACCCAATAAAAGCCCTTTTCTCTACTCTCAAATTTGTGGCATTTTGTGGGCAATGGATGTGATCTCAGGACAGGGAACCACAAACAATATAATATGGGCTTTTTATATATATATATAGATGGACCATGTAATGAATCATTAAATAGTATGGTTTACTATGATCTAAAGCCATACAGAAATGATTTCATTTATGTCACAGTTTAAGCTACTGTAGATTTGAATACAGTGAGTGAAACTGCAGCTTGTTGACCATTAATCAGGGTAATATTCTTGTTTTTATTCACGTGAAGTGTGGTGGCAGCATTAAGTGTGCACGTTGGTCTAACGGTGCAGAATCACATTTACCTGGACGATTTCTTGTATATACATTATGTATATACATGTACATTTCCACAATATGTCATTTTATTGTATATTTGGAACAGAAATGAATACACAAGTTGTATCAAATACAACTTTATTAAACAATTTTCTTTTCATTGACATTATTATCAATATCGTAATAAAATTCCTCTAAAACAGGAGAACACCGCTATGTTGTACCAATTGGAGACTTTTACAACTCTAAAACTCTGCATGTTCAACCACATGATGCCAGGAAAAAATATATTTTCATATAATTTTTTTTTTTATATAGTGTGTAACTTCTGTATCTTATCTATAATAAAAAGGCACTTGAAAAAATTAATATACTCACAATATCTCACAAATGTGCAAAAAACATAACTTGGAACAGGCCTTGCATGGCCTTAGTCTTATCATTAACCCTTTGTGCAACACTGTGGCACTTCAGTCAATGTCACCCCTTTACAATGACACTGACTTATTTAGCTAACACAAATTTTGTGAACTGGATTTCAGTTCCACTTTTCATAGCAGTAAGCGAGGGCAACTTTAAAATCTCCAGGAGCAAGTACCGTTTTTATACTGTCAAAACAAAAAAAGACGTAAAATTCCAACTGAGGATGATTTTTACAATTATTCTTGGTTCCGAAAACAACTGATGAATTATGCTGTACATAAAGGATGGCAGCATCTCCACATCTAAACACGCTATGAGGGGAACAAAAGTGCAGTTTATTACAGACTGAGCTCAAAGGGTTAATGGATCATACAGCTTATTTGATATTGAAAAGATGTGGACCCTGTGTGGATCCGTGTCATATTATTCAGCTTTCTGCTGCCTCTTTCTGTCCCTAGCTTCGACCTGCAGAGGAGAGACAGACAGACAGACAGGGAGAAGAGCTGCTGCATCTCTGGGTTTCGCTGTTGCCAGGGGAACCATGTCTAGCCTACTTAACACCTGTTTCTGATGACATCACATGCCAGGATTGTCCACTCACAATGAGAGATTCACTTCAATGCCCAGCCTAAACCCAGAGAGAGTGTGTGTGTGTGTGTGTGTGTGTGTGTGTGAGAGATGAGTGGGGGAGGGGTGTGTGTGAGAGATAATGATGACTAAGAATTACTGTGGCAGAAACACAGGCATGCAGTTCATCTCTGCTGTGAATCTTCACAGGCCTGTGGGAGGCCCGACGCAAAGCACATCCTCAGACAGGGAGGGTTATATTTGTTTTTGTTTACTGTGAATACGGCTTGTTAGCCTGTTTTCCCCATCTGGTAAAATGCTTTGTGGCCGGGAGATGGGGGAGTTGAGCCTTTTGGGTTTAATCTATAAAAAAAAACCAAAAAAAACAACAGAGGGCAGACAGAGTTCAATGGCCTAATTTTCTGCATGCTGGTATGCCTGTGAGTCTCTGCCACATTGGGCACAGCACAGCCAGTGACTTCAGAGCTGAGAGGGCCGTTTGCTGGGTAGGTGGCCAGATGGAGAGCGGCTGCACAGCACAGCTATCCTTTTTTCCTATGCTGGCACACAGCCTCTCCCTTCATATCTCCCTTTCTCTTGTCCATTCATTCAGCCAATCCTGTCTCTCTATGCTCTCACGCTTTCCCAGAGCTGCCCGCCATTTCAGATGTTATTTCTCTATGGTTTCCCTTTGTCTGGCAGTTGAAATTAAGAGTCAAAACAAAGGAAGCAGAGTTTGCAAATGGAATTTAGGCCCGAAGATAATTTGGTCAGGACACCTAATACAGACATGTAGGCTAACTTATGCCTACACCCTCTCTAAATGATCCCTCACCAATGTGATTGTCATGAAGGAATGCGATATCATTTGGTAGAAAAAAAAATAATAAAAAATATATATATATACATACATACATACACACTATCAGTCAAATGTTTGGACACACTTTCTCATTTAAGTGCATGGGAAAGTGTGTCTAAACCTTTGACTGGTACTGTATATATACAGTATATATTCCCCCTAGAGCAGTGGTCTCCAACCTTTTTGGCTTGTGACCCCTTAAAATAAAGCAACATCATCTGAATTTAAGACCCCTAATCACAGTTTATGGCCTCAATTTGGACATAGGTAAGAGTTAACTGGTTCACTGTCTGAGTTGAGCATATTAGCATGGTGAAATTTGCTTATTAGCACTAAACACAAAGTACAGCTGAGGCAGTCAATGTCATTAGTTTTGCAGGTATTCTGTCATAAACCGAAGTGTTGGACAAACTGAAATTCAGATCTGGCGCTAGATGGAAAGTTAAGGGATCATGTAAGATAGTTAAGGGATCACGTAAGATATTACAATTAATCCAATATATCTAATAGTTGTTCAAACTTAAACGTAAAACCTCAAATAACAACCTAATGGTGGCACTATGACTGGATCAGCAAGGTCAAAAGGATCCTTCCTTTGGGAAACATGGCAGTCCATTCAATAGTTGTTGAGATATTTCAGTCTGGACCATCAGGGTGGACAAACCATCCATGCCATTCATTGAACCATAGTTAGAGAAAAGTTGGGAAAAAATTAACCAAATTTTGTGTCAATGAAAATATGTCCTCTTTCTTATATCATTCTAAGAATCACGTGACCCTTCAGATTTATCCTTAACCCTCAGGTTGGGAACCACTGCCCTAAAAGGACCCCCAAACCTCTCCCTCTCGTCTTCTCCTCTACCCCTAAAAAGATCCATCCTTGACAGCAGAAAGCTGAGTGCAGAGCAGCCTTTTGCAGAACACAAGAAGCAACTTCAACATCAGAAAAAATGTCTCGTCTGATCAACTGCAAAAACAAAAGAATGACAACAATATAAAACGGCAACAACTGATTATTTCTAAGACTGGGCGATGGAAAAGTAAGACCACCAACGAAAGCAGAGATAGAGTCAAAAGAGAGAGGAGGGTAGCGTGTGACAGTCTCTTGAGGGAATGTTCCTTGTGTTGTGACGATCCTCTCCTGCTCCCCTGCCTCTCCACTGCAGAGACAACAGTCAACATCATACATGCATTAACACTGAGCAACACAAGCCTGGCTGGAACGGCCCCACAGCAAAATTGACCCTTGCAGAAAAAGGGAATAAGAGCAAACCATGACTTGGCAGTAACATTTTATAAAACATGTAAGGAATATTGTGTGTGGTAAGTGCGTGTTGACTGCTTAATCGAACCATGAGAAAAGTTTTCCCAAACGTCAAACGTGTCTTTTTCTTTGCCCCTTTGGACAGAGTAAAATGAGGCAGTTTGCAAGAGTGTGGCTTCCTATTCAGTCCAGCTGTATGTGGCATTGAGTGCATCACACCCCCCTCTGTGGCACAATACATGCATCCCTCTTTCCCCTCTCCAGGTATTTTTGGCACAGCATGGGACTTGTTGAACTTGGGACAAAACTTCAACCGACAAGGCTAAGTTAGGCTTCGATTGGACGACCACCTGTTTTTCACAGCTGGTTTGGGTCGGGTCACTTTTAAAAAAACAAGACACTAGTGTTTATCACCACAGTGGCCCTTTCATACACAAACTGGCCTTGTTGATTCAATTACGGGAAAGCAGCTGGAAAATCCAGAAGTAAAAGCAGTGAGAGTTCTGTAGATGGAAAGCAGGATGTTGTATATTGTGTCCTACCAGAGGGGGGAGCCAGACACACTGGTGCCTTAAATTTCACTTGAGTAAAAGAGGAAGTGATGATTGGTCATTGTCAGGTGATGCAACACCATTTGTCTGTGTTAAGTCCTCAGTTTGCTCTGTGCCTTAAAAGCCCCTAGTCTGCACGCCTGGCACACATTCTGGTGGACTAGGCTGGTCCATGTTGGTCCTCCCCAAATTAGGGACAGATTGTCAAAAGTGCTCTCTCCCAGTTTATGTTACACTGGGGGAGCTGAGAGGTTAGCAGCAGTTTTGAGGTTTCAATACTATAACCAGTTGACACTATTAAGTGCTGTGTTTAATTGAACTGTCTCAGAGCTGGAACTGCAAATCAAAGACAGTTTGAGTTCACTTGCTTTGGTTTGGCAAGCCTGTCTGAATCCTATTAATCACAGCAGCCTGTAAAAAAACAGGTCATAACTTTAAAATCAACTGTGAATCGTCCTATTACGTGCACGTTTGCCTAACTGTGAGTGCGTCATTCAGTTTCATGGTGTATCTATCTCACTGCTAAGCTGGAGGCACACTGTCAATGAAGTGCAGTCATATAAATACTTATCAATGAATCAGGACGTTTGTACACAGAGCACTAAGACTGTCACATTCAGGAAACAGGAATGAATAAAGTATAAAATAAAAAATTAAGAGAGTAGCCCATTGTCAGGCCTTGTGATAGAAATACAGAGCCATACATGTTCCTAAACAGAGTTCTTGGGCCCCAAGTTTAGTTTCCCATCAATACAAGAGGCTTGCTTATTTCTTGTGAGGTGTAGTGTATCTATTGTTTTGTTGATTGAGGGTTTAAAGAGTTTCTCTATATAGTTTCCTCCTCTTCCAACCTCTCTCTGAAATGCATTGCTTGGATTTGATTGTGCGAGCCAATCCCTATCACCTTTGACCGCCCGTACCCTCATTATGACGTTCACCCTCCCATCCTGACCCCCTGAGCTCTTCTGGAATGTGTGTGTGTATCAGTTGACCACAGCTGGTTTGAGCACCACGGTGCCTGGGGGGATGACTACCCAGGACAGGGGATCATGGGATCCCGTGGAGAGGTTCAGGACCCTCCCAGTCACCTCGTTCTCGGCCTCCTCCCCCCGGCCCTTCTTGGCCTGTTGGCTGTGGGCCCTGTGCTCAGACGAGGCCCCCAGCACAGGCATCATTGGGAGGCCCAGAGCTGAAGAGGGGAATGCCTGGGAGAGCAGATGGGACTTGGCCAGGCCCAGCGGTGATCCGTTGAAGGACAGGATGGGTGTACCTCCCAGGCTGCCTGGAGGTGAGCCGGGGCAACCGAGTGTGCTGAGGTCCAGGGGCCGAGGACTGAGGGGGGACACAGGTAGGGCACCACCCAGACCCTGCAAAGCATGGCCTCCCATGAGAGCAGCCGCTGCCCCTGGGATAATAATGTGGGCTGCACTCACATAGGACAGCGCAGAATCCTTCCCCCCTTCGCCAGAAAGCACTCCACTTTGACTCCCTCTCAGCAGGGAGCCCACCCCACCTGGAGAGCCCTGCTCCTGAGCCACAAAGTGGCCGTGGGCCTTGATGTGCTTGCGGAGAGAGCTGGGGTCTGTGTAGCGCTTCAGGCAGCCCACCATCTTGCAGTAGTAGGGTTTGTCCACATAGTGTGTGCGTGTGTGCTTAAAACGGTCGCTGGAGTTGGAGTAGCGCTTGTTACAACCCTCGTAAGGACAAATGTAGGGCTTTTCACCTGCAGTAAAGAGAAATTATCCAGATGTTGAGAATTCATTCACCAAATCTTACAATTTTACTTTACAAAAAGCGTATGGATTTTAGCTTTGACATACTGTGTACGGCTCTTCCACTGACCTGTGTGTGACCGGTTGTGTATCTTGAGGTTCTCCAGGCGTGAGAAGCTCTTGTTGCAGGTGGGACAGCGATGGGGCTTCTCGTTAGTGTGAGTGCGGATGTGGATGAGCATCTTGTACCTGCAGCCACACAAAAAATAAGTTCCTCTTGAATTCTCCCCTGACATGTACACTTTAAACTACTCTCTAAATTACCCAAAGTGTATTATTTCCTCACCGAGCATTAAAACCCCTCCCTTTGCGAGCACAGCCCTCCCAGTGGCAGCAGTACCCAGAATCCTTCTCAGGCTTCACATGGAAGTCGTTGACATGGTCCACCAGGTCTTGTAGGGAGTCAAAGAGCAGATGACACTAGAGGAGTGAAAAATATTCAGCATTTCAAATGAATTGTGATGATAAAGCTATTATGAGCTGATCCTAGTTTGGCTACAACAGGATCATAAAATGGGTTGTCTTACCTTCTTCCAATGGCAGGCCAGTTGTTCATCCGCTGAGAGGTCAGGAGAGGCTCTCTTGTCGCTCATCTGGCCAATGAACATGGAGGATGGCAGGTGAAGTCCCGCCCCAGCTCCGATTGGCATGAAAAACTGAAAAGCCTGTGAAATGTGAGAATTCTGTTAAACAGAAAAAGAGGAAGAAAAAAAAGCAACAGGGTTATCAATCCACTGCACACATAAAAAAGAAGCATGTAAGGGACTGTCCGTTATTTATTTAAGGGGCCACTGGAGGAGTTTTGGGACCTTTAGCCAAAAAAGGCATGACCCTCCCCCAACAATTTATCAATACAGTCTATACTGGTTTGCAGTTGGCAAAATATACAGATTTCCATTGTTTTTTTCTTTTTACAGCTATGACATATGAGACTAAACCTCTGCATTCTGATCTGACGCATCACACTCCTCTGTTATGGTGTGGTGGCCATTTCAGTAGATTTACTCACTAACATTGTTGTGGAAACAAAATAAGCATGGCAACTAAATGCGCACTTCCTGCATTACTGCATTACTTCAAATACTAAGTTACTCCTCTAGTAAACTAGTATTCACATGAAATAAAACAATAAAATATTGAGACCATTCAGCAAGGCACTCTGGGTAATATTCAACACGCAAACTGGTTGCTATGGACTCGTCACTAGGCTTCCTCCACTTCGCCGTTTAAACAAAGTGGAATAAACGTATAAAAGTCCAAATCTACACAAAACCCGCAATCAATTAGTAAGCTGACATCAAATGTGGCATTTAGGAAACCTTTATTGCAACCTTGGCACAGTAAGATGTCCAGACATAGTGCAACAGTCATTTGGTTAATGTGTAACAAAGAATTTCTAATAAGGGAAGAAGTTCCACTCCCTCGTTACTTCCGGCTTCTGAACTGGTTGCAGTTCCACCAGAGTTCCATATAGGGGGCGCTCACAGGCCAGTGCAGAATGAATGGGACTCTATGGAGCTATACCCCTCAAAAACTTTTCTCAGGATATCATTTTTTGTCTAGTAATTTGAATGTTGCATTCGAAAGGGGAGGCTAAGAAAATACACACTGCTGGGTGTTAGATTTTTTTAAAGTGGCTTTTTTGTTCTAAAAATCCTTTTAAAATGTCAGTGAAGTCATACACATATATGGCAGAGATACTGCTTCACGGCAAGCTCTGAGTCGCTTCCTTTGTTCTCTCGAAGCATCGACAACACAGCTGACAGGTTAGGCTCTCCCTGTTAATACGCGTGCTAGAAAGAGGTTTGCTAATGTTTTAAAGACCACGCCGAAATATTCACTCTGACATTCTGGTTCTGCTTTGGATGCCGTCAAGCGGGATCGCCGATGTAATCAGTCCTTCACTGACCAATCAGCATTCATTAGCAGAATGCTAGCGTGTTATGGGCAACAACGACTCAACCTGTAAGAAATCGAAAGGACACAAGTACTCGTTCATTCAACTTTTGACCTATAATCCATGTTGAACTTGCAAAAACTACAATCAAATCTGAGATTTCTCAACGACAATCAGGCGAAAGAGACAAATTTAGCCGTCTAGCTCCATAGAGTCCCATTCATTTAGCACTGGACCGCGATCACCCCCAGTGGAACTCTGGTGGAACTGCAACCAAATTCGGTACAATGGGGCTGAATAGGGAGTGAACAGGCTCTCCGTAGACGGGCTTTGTGTGTAATGTGATGTGCTTCAAGAAAATACAGCTGGCCTGAGAAAAATAGTATAAAAAAAACAAGAAAATAAAATGGTGGGTGCATTATAAGGCCAAAACTGCCTGTGTAACCGGTGGTATGATCTCCGATACTGTGATAGCACTGTCTACATGGCATACTAATAAAAGAATAGACCCTCAACTTGATGGCACAAACAGGCACTGATGGCCTCACTGAGAAAACTGACAAAGACAAAAGAATTTCTTGGTCAGTGGAGTAAAGAACTGCCGATCTTCATCTCTTTTTTCAAAAATCCACTCCACTTTTTCTCTTGTAGTCACCCGCTGCATGCTACTAATCCCTCCTAACATCCCTGAGCTCGGCATGAAAGCTGCATAATTGCTGGGGCTAAACACACACACACACACACACACACACACACACACACACACACACACACACACACACACAAACAAACACAGAAAACACAGAGGAAATAAATATAAGGGACACATAAATCTGAGATTAGAGAAGCACAGAGAAAATTAGGGTACAAATGGATCACAATCCTGTGTTTGTCTCATCTTTAGCTTTGTCTAAAATATATATGTGCCAATTTTCATGAAATGAGACAAATTCACAAATTCCTGCACTGAGCTCTGCCCCTGCATGCAAAACTATTTGAGCTGATTTGCGAGACGCTGTAGGGAAGAGAACATGTGAGTATGAGTGTGTGCAGCTGTATTTCTATAAGAAGCTCTTTTTGTGTGTGTGTGTGTGTGTGTGTGTGTGTGTGTGTGTGTGTGTGTGTGCGTATGAGAGAAAGAGAGAGTAAGGGGGGGGCAGAAAGCGTCCTATCTGTGTCCACTGGGGATAAGTAAAGTGTAGATTGTGTGTAACGGTGTGCAATTCAATTGAGAGGGAATTGAATTAGGCGGCATGAGGTATGCATGGCTGTACCTTGTCTTAAATTTGATTACACATGTACACACATACACACAGGCACATACCAGTGGGGTCACTGAGTGCAAGTTGTGCAGACAGAGGCACTTGTTGGGGACACAAGAGGTGTTTGATAAGAGCTATCCCCTCTCTCTCACAAGCACATACAAGCCTACCAACCCTTGCATAGCCTGATTCCCTTATCGAGAGTGTGACACAACCCAATGTTGTTTCTGACTTGCTGACCCCAGCAGGCTGAGTCACTAGCCGCTGTAGACAGGAAAGTGTTGGCCACTCACTACTGCATTGAAAGCCAGTGTTTTTTTTTTTCAACAACTCAGAGGAACGAAGAGAAGGGAAACAATAGAGATAGTGGAGTGCAAAATCACACCTGTACTGGTGCGTAGGTCTGTATGTGTGTGTGTGTGTGTGTGTGTGTGTGTTTAAGTCATACCCACCCCTGAAGGGATGTAGTTGCCGTTGGTCATTTCTGGAGAGCTGGGGGTGTGGCGGGAGGAGGGAGACATGCTCAGGTCCACTGCAGGGGGGGTGGGGGTGGGGGTGGGGGTGTCTGTCCGATCATGAGGGACCACCTGCACACCTGAGAAAACATACACACACCTGTTAAGATGACCTAAACAATGTGCTTCATGCAACATGTTATCATTCTAACTGTGAATACGTTAGCCTGCTCGGACCACCACTGTGCCTAAAGACAGCCTAACAGAGCTGCTATCATGACTTATTTTGTTGTTACCTACCTGTGTGCGGAGATGCTGGCGAGGCGGGCTCTATGACTGCGGTGCCATCATCTGCCATGCGGAGCTGGCGGGTTCGCTTGGGGTGCAGCGGAGAGAGGGGGGGAGAGCGCACCCCTCTGTCCCGTCCATTGGCCCGCCGAGGGAGCTTCAGGTCCAGGGGCTCGTCCAGGGACAGCATGACCACAACCCGCCGACCTCCCACCTGCACAAACAGTCCCAGAGGGGCAGAGTTAGGCCGAGTGAGGCCAATGAAGGATAGCTTGGTTTTCATATAACCACACAGACAATTGCTGCATTCCAATGTGAGACAGTGACAGACAGATTCTCACACAGGCAATATTTCCCACGTGAGTGTTGTTGAAAGTATCTCACATTCCACAATCACACTGGGTAAGAAATACTCTCCAGCAATGGTAAACTGACCACAATCGTAAACTGAAACACTGAGCAAGCCAAAGAAAAACAAACACACACACACACACACACACACACACACACACACACACACACACACACACACACACAGATCTGAGTGATCCCCTCCTCTTCTTCCATGCTGACCTTTACTCACACACTCTTCCTGAGGAATTTCTACAATCCAATCCAGATGGTCACCCTCACCGCCAGCCCTGCTTAACCCCACCCCTCGGCCAGTCACTGGCCCTTGCACCCTGTCACATCACCCCCACTCCGGCCCCCATAGTGTGCAACTTCAGACCCCATGGACCTTTGAGACCCACCAGCAACCCCCCCGGCCTTCAAGTCCATCTGCACCTACTCCATCCACTTCCTCCCTCCTCTAAACACACTGACCTCTGGACCCAGCCTGAGGGTTTATCTAGCTGTTATTTTGAGTTCTAGTTGTAGTCGTCCTCTGCCACCAGATTGACCCAGCGTCACTGTGTTGTACCATGCAAAGAATTTAGCAAATACCTACATCTAACCTAGAAATGAACCCCATTAGTCAAATGAGTTGAGTTTAAATCATATTTGGGGCATTAACAACAATCATAAAAGGTTAATAATATTCAGCAAAACCTCCAGAAGAAATCATGTAAGTATAGACATTTACACAAGCCACACCCTTTTAACTTAAACGTCAAATGCGGAGTCTATTCCTCTTTATCCAGCATGTACTGCTATATGGTGCTAGTACAGTACTGCTGGTTTAAAGCCAAACTCTCAATTCAATGTGTTAGGGTTCACTGATCCTTGTCACCAGGCTCACACACACACACACACACACACACACACACACACACACACACACACACACACACACTAACATATCCTCAAAGCATTTTCCATCTACACATGCACATACAGTAGCAGGGAGAAGTAATTAATCACACTGTAATTTCAACAAATTCACCCTCTTCTTCCTCCCTCTCCCTCACACACACATGCCGACACACACTCACAGAAGCTGCGGTTGGTAGTGAATGGTGGGCTTTGAGAGCGACTGGCCAGGGGCCACATGAGAAGCCCTTGTGTCTGGGAGGCATGAAGCAGAGAGGTCACCAGGTTCACCAGCCCAACCAGGGATGGCCACCAGCTCACGCACACACACTCGTACACGCAGCCAGAGGGGGTGTAAAGACTCAATCAGTCATAGGTAAGAGGATGATGATACACAACCATGTACTGATTCAAACAGAAGACCATACTGTATGAACATGCACACAGAGCAGCATTATGGCATTATCAGTGAGATCTTTCTGTGTTGATGCTCACATGCACATAGAGAAACATATTAGGAAAAAATGCCTTGGATGGATTTTATCTGATTATAGACCATACTTGCAAGCACATGACCCACTGGTCCATCTTGATCTTGACTTCAGGTTTCAAAATTACATTGGAATTGCTTTAAGAAGGGATCTCAGTATAGAGAGGAGGATTGATTAGAGCAAACAATAACTCTTTCATACTCTAATGCCGCTTTCTCACTGCATGGTACGGCTCGACTCACTCTTTTTTTTGGCAAAAGTTGTGGATAGTACCTGATACCTTTTTTAGTACCATCTTGGTCAAGGTTCCAAGTGAGCTGAGCCGATACTAGAAGGAAAAGTTAAAACACTGCAGACCACTGATTGGTCAGATATAACCGTCCCTAGCGCAACACACGCACAAACCAATAGCCAAGCTACCGTTAATAGCTACTACAATTTTCATTTATTCACTCGACCCAGATTATTTATTTTTTTAATGGCAGCCCGCAAAACTATGCTGTACACTATGCCGTAGAATTGACAAAGTGCAAATGATCCTCTGTTTGGTTGCCGATGAAAGGATTTAGCTAACGTCGTGTTGAAGATAATGTCACAGCAGTTTGACGCGTTATCGATATGCCAGCTACAAATCCCGTCCGAGGGGTACTATCTGCAGTGGAAAGGGAAAAAATAACTGGTACCAAAAAAGTTAGTCCAGTAGAGTAGTCGTACCATACAAAAAAGAACAAATGTGAACACATCCTTTAAATAATTTTGACATGAAACAGCTAGGCCCACTTGAGTTTACACGGGCTCATGGGGGTATGTGTCCTTTCTTTACAATGTCGCCATCATCCTCAATTCATTATACCCTGACACATAATACATGGATTGTTTCCAGCAGTTAAACCCAAGACAATTGTGTAACGATAAAAAAGTATTACTGGCAGTTGTTCTAATGATCATTTTAACCATATAGTTATGTTATGTGGGCAAACACTGCCATTAGCTGTGAAAATAAACATCTTTAGATCTGTCAGAGTGGATATGATCCTCATGTAGAACGAGCTGCGGTTATTACCACATCTCTGTTTCTCTCTCTCTGAATTGGGTGGGTATGACTAATTTACTGTAACTTCTGCCACACAGCCTGCCAAGACTTTTGGCTTTATTGTTTAGCTAAAGTAGCCGGAAAATTGCCTGTCATCTACTTTAATCGAGTGAAAGCCCTTACCCCGAGGCACAGACCAAGAATCATCTTAACCTTTTTATAAATCCTACTCCGAGTCCTATCAATTGTGGGGACAAACAGAAAACTGGCCTCCCATCAGTGCTATAATCCACACTATTAAACCTGATGAGAAACAGATTGGAAACTTTGGGATCCATATAACTCTGGAATATAAATCACTTTGGCACCTCAAATCATGTGATACTACAGCTCTCACTGTGAGACTAGTAGAGAGACACTACAGGGGTCTCCACACACAAAAGCTCTTCTCAGGCAGCTGCTCCACGTGCAAACCATTACTAAACCTCCGTAATGGATTGTGTAGCCAATTTATTAAAAATGTGTAATTTCCCTTATATAATAAAGAGCATTGTTGGTACCATTCAGCTTGTTGTAGAAGGAGAAATAGCAGATTAAATTAGCAGTATGCTGCAATAGAGCAGTCATTTTAGTAAGTAATTTATTAGTGTTTCAAATATTTGTTCCTTTTAATTCCAAGTAAGTATGTATGTTAGTGAAAAGTATTTCAGTTATTTCCAAGGTTACGTTATCTTTCTAACTGACCTGTTCACTTCAACAAAAATAAAAAGGTAAATCAATTTATCCACTAGTCCACTGACAGAAAATGAATAGTCAACAATTAATCAATCAATCAATCAATCAATCAATCAATCCACTTAATTTTCAAGCAAAATGTGAAGATTTCCAAACTTTCTTTGTCTATTTTTGGACATTTTATAGGCCAAACAGTTAATGGATTAATCTAGAAAATAATCCCCGGATTAAATGATGAAGAAGATAATCGTTAATTGCGGCCATACAGCATATTAACACTTCTTCTAATACATTTTACAAGAAAAATAACATTGACCATTAGTACAATTATTTCATTTTATAGAGGGTGTTGAGCATGAATTAAGGAAAAATGTACATTTTAAGATTTAGTTCATCACTACATGTACCAACGTTTTTAAATTGGGCAATTTAAACTAGAGAGGGTTAAATAATATTCAACTTAAAGCCACTAGAACAATTTGAAATTTAGTTCATGGATGGATGTGTTAAGGTCAAAAACAGATTGGCTTTGAAATTAGTTTGGGTTATCCATAAATGTTAACTAATGAAGTGGAATTGTAATCTGTTGCCATTAAAAAATGGGCAGTCAACCTTTTTACCCATTACTGGGTAAAGATGAAAGATTGCATTTACTAAAGAATATTCTGAATATATATATATATATATATATATATATGTTATTTATGGCCATTTATATTTCTCCTGTAATGTTTGTATTAATTTAGAGTAACTTCATTTTCTCAGAAAAGGATGTTGATAATGTTGATTTGTATACACGGTATCTATAGTGATTCATTAGTCACAACTGGAAACAGCCTCAGACACACCACCAGGATAAAGGCAAGGTAGCTAAAAACGTCGGTGAACAAAGCATGGTGAAAAAGAGTTGCATGTTTTAATTTTGATGGACTTGCATGAAAGCTCACACTGGTCTGCAGCTCTTTGTGTGTGTTGCAAAGAAACAGACATGACAAACAACCTCTCTTGAACTTCCGAGTAACGCAACAGGTCATAAGATATCTACAATACCTGCTGCACACAAGGCAGTCCATACCGCGCTAATGTGCTCCCAGTAGAGTCGGGCCAGTGAAGCTTCTGGTGAATCAGTCTCCAATGCTGGATTTCACCTCAACCCACCCTCATGAATATTTCTTGGTGGAGACCGGCTGGGAAGTGACTCACAGCGTGTGGATCTTGGACTGAAGTTACGGGATCTCGACTACATCCTCCAAATAGCCACGGTCACTGAGAGGGGGTTTTGGGGAAACGTGAGACAAAGAGAAAGGGCGACATAGAGAAAGAACGATACAGTGAAGGAAGGAGTATGGTGTTGGCTTGATATGCAAGTGTGTGTGTGTGTGTGTGTGTGTGTGTGTGTGTGTGTGTGTGTGTGTGTGTGTGTGTGTGTGTGTGTGTGTAAAGCTCAGTGGCGGATGGCTGTGAAGTTTGTGGAAGGGGTGTTGGCTGGCCCCCATGTAGACTTCCTTGCTCAGCCGTGGGGTCGACAGTCTCTCTGAAAGGCAGCATTGTCCCTTCTCTGGGCCCTCTCTCTCTCTCTCTCTAGCAGAGTAAACAAGCAGAGAGAGAGAGAGGAGAGGAGGGATGACCGAAGGGGCCACAGCGAGGATATACGAGGGTGAGGATGAAGGGAGGAGGAAGTGGCGGAGGAAAAGGAGTCCTGAAAGAGAGGTTTGTGTGTGTCCTCATAAGCAACCCCCGTCACCTATTCCCCTGTATAACCCTTTTCCACCCGAGTCCCACATCCACCCACTGCAAACCACCCTTTGATGCGGTGTGTGTACGTTCGGAGGTGAACATGGGTCGAGGTTGGAGGGTGTGGGAGTTGGCCGATGGGTGAGGTAGCACAGGGGGGGGGCATCAGGTCAAAGGAGGGCTATGTGTTTCAACACCTCCATACTCCGAGGTTGGGCTCACACGGATCAGAGCTGACCTTTCACCCTGCTCTGACCGATTGATCTTTAGCCTGATCTGATATGAGGAGGATCGTGTATCGGCTCAGTCTGCTCCATCTAATGTGCAAAAACGAGAGCCAACATAAAGCATCAGAGAGTATCAAAGCTGTGCAGTATAAGATGATTATGTTACAGGGTATGAAATCGTATTGTGTAATATTTTATTTTCTGAGGGTTTCAGAGAGTGAGAGAATCTGAGAGACTGTGTGTGTGTGTGTGTGTGTGTGTGTGCATGTTTTGTGTGGCCCCCTCTGAGGTTGGCTGTAACTTAATCTGCCTCCTGCTGTGACCCTGGGAGGTGGTCTGCAGGAGGTAAGCCATCTCTCCCCAGGGCGCTTTGCTTTCTCTTTTTCATTTTCACACACAAAAACACAGAACGCAGAGAGAGAGAGAAAGTACATGGTAGGAATGTCTTACAACATATGGTATTGATGTGACGGTCACTTTAACATGTTGTTTTTTAAAAACACTAAACAATCATGCTGTGATAAAACTTTACTTGCAGGAAGAAGCAATTCCTGTATATCTTGATATGCTAAGATTTTCGGCATTTTAGGCCTTTATTTGTGACAGGAAAGCTTTTGTGACAAGCAAGACATGACAGGGGAGAGAGAGGGGGAATGACATGAAGCAAAGGGCCACAGGTCGGAACCCACGGCTGCTGCGTCAAGGACTGAGCCTCTCTATATGGGCGCCCGCTCTACCAGGTGAGCTACCCAGGCGACAATACCCAGTCATCACTAAATGAATACAATTTAGTTAGTTAATCAACTGAGATAGCAGCAAAAATACAAAAAAGAAATCGCAATACTATTGCACGGTTTACCATTTTATTTCCTTATACTGACATGTCTGAAGAAACAAGCCTTCACCGCAGCACCATAAGAGAGAGTTATAGAGACTTAGACACTACTTACTTATAAAGAGTAAGTATTCATCCACATGTGTATGGGGAGGTACTAACTATCAACTCTCAGACCAACATAGTGCACAATTGATAAACCTTTGTTTGTGCTGTCAATAGGCCATCACGTGTTACCTGGCATGCCCTTGTGACCAGTGGTGTAGTGGAGGGTATACACAGGTACACAGGGTATATATACGCTTTTCCTGGCAGTTTACAGTAAACCCACCTATCAGCCAAAAAGCCATTGGAATATATAGGAGAGAATACTGAACAAGAATTTGCAGTAAAGTTTTTTTTATTTTCAACTGTTAAATGTCCTGCTCACTATATAGGTTGGCCATTATTCTTTAATAGCCACATTTAAAGGGTCCATATAAAAATATATATATTTTTTTAAGATCAATTTTTTTATTGGTTTTAGATTTTTAAACATACAGAACAGACAAACACAACTGAACAACAACAACAACCCTCTCCCACCCCCCACCCTCTGCAGTCTCGAGGAAAACAAAAACAAACAAACAAAAACAGAAATCACATCTTGCCTAGTCGCTCTCCTCTAATTCTTGTGGCGCTGAGGTCATTAGGACTGATACTTGTGCTACTGCGTTTTTCCATTGGTCTATAGTCGATGATTTGGCTTTGTTAATCCTTGCTGTAGAGAGCTCAAGCATAACTTTGTCCAGAAAATATGCCAACCACAGTTTTATACAAAGCGAGTGGGAGGGGGGGGGAGCCAGCGCTGAGCTCTCATTTTCTTGGTTGATCCGGCTAGCCAAATTTTCTTCTGTCTTCCAAGTAGGTGTAATTTAGAGTCATCATTAAGTAACAAAACAATCGGGTCAGTAGGAATTCGACATCCTATCACATCAGATATTATTGATGTTGTTTTATTCCAAAACTCATGCACCTGTTCACACTCCCAGACCATGTGCAGTGGTCCAGGGTTGGTTCCAGTTTGTTCAATAAAAAATATTTATGTAATATGTTTATGTTAAAAAATAAATAGTTACTCAAATATCAATATGCGTAACAAAAATAAACTCAAGTCAAGTACTTTCAAAAGTTTTCTATGATATTCTAGGATTAATATACTGTAACTATAGTTATAGTAGATATTGTGGACTTGTAGCCCGATCAATCATTAGCTCTTCTCGATTTCAGGGCTGGAACTTGATTCAAAGGATATAGGTGACCAAATGAATACAATCAATCCCCCAAAGCAATACCTGCTATCATTTTAAAACTCTAGTTGTACTCTAACATTGTAGTGACCACATTTCATGAACTGAACGTAAGCAACTCTGTTTCTTAAATATGTTTACATTAGGTTTTGTAATTCTGGGGTTTAGCAGTGTTGTGTAAAGATCTGCAGTTGCAGCATTAGTCATGTCTAGACCTGCTACTTTTTTCCATCCACCAGGTGGGGAGGAAAGGGTCAAAGGTGACAGATTGAGGCATGGGTGTGGTGGGAACTCTGACCCCCGACATTTGGGTTTTACATCTGTAACTGGGGCCAAGGAGGAATAAACAACATGGCACGTAAGTGATCATAGTGTTTGTACACTTTAAAGTAAAGCAATTCCTATTTACAATTTTTCTTTGGATTTACATATCAAAGTCAGGTGAGATTAGTCAGACAAGGTTCCACACATTATCCCTAACAATGAAAAAGACAAGGTGAGACGGGTTAATATCCAGATATGATGTAGTATGTTTGTTACTGGTTTGAAGACACAAGAAAACAGGCCCAAAAGTGGTCCCTCCTCTGCTCCCACTTCTGTCATTGCTGACGTTTCTTGAGGTAATAGCCGCAAGTGACCCCACCTCCGCTGACACATACACATTCAACCCGCAGCCCCCGCATACGCCCTCCACCCTTCCACCCCTGATGGATCACTCAACACACAAACACACACAGCTGAGAAATTCTTTTTTTTTCTTGCATCTGTCCTCCTCAGCCAGCCGCCTCCTCAGACAGGAAACCTCAGTTTCCACTCCTCCTCCTCCTCTGGGCCTCTCATTCCCTCTTTCTCTTTCTTTTTATCCCTCTATTCTCTGCTTTTGTTTTTCCCTTACGTGCTCTGCTTCCTCTTTCAGTTTGTTTTTCTCTTCCACTTCTCATTCTTCTCTCACCTACTGTAATCCCTATCTGGCCTAAATCGTGCATTAATTGCCAGATTATTTCCTCTACTCACACAATTTCTACAAGATACATGTAAAAAAAGATAAATTCAAGTTTCACTTAGTGAGTTTTCTCTTACTGTTAATGTAAACCTCTCCCCCTTCTTCTTAACACTGTTGCAAAAAAGCACACAGGATGGTACACAGGATTATGTAATAGCAGCAAGCATAGAGCCACTGGGGAAGGGGAGGAAAAAGACAAGTTATTGGAGCACTGGAGTCACAACAGCTGCAATACAGAGACAGAGTGACGTGTGTTCACATGCTTTAACCCACGGAGAAATAAGCACAACATTGCCATTTGATCTTTTAGGGTTTTTAAAAAGAGAATAAGAATATATAAAAAGAGTGTGAGCATGCAAAAGCAAGTGATAAGCAAAGGAGGAGAGGAAGGGAAAATCTGAGGCGACACATGAGACAGGGGAGAAAGGTGCGAGTTAGGGAAGGAGGAAAGAAATAAGGGAGGAATAGACGGATTGAAGGAGGGAGAGAGTGCAACAGGAAGCTTCTCAGTGAGCTACCGATGGCCTCCAGCCAGAGCGTTCAGACACTGAAGAATTCCAGGCAGAGGGAAGGCTGGGAGGGAAGGCTGGGAGGGAGGGAGGAGGGCGGGTCACACTTGCAGTTTGTTGTCAAAGGGGACTGTTTCATGAGTAAGGAAGAGCATACGCTTAAAGCAATATCTCTCTGTGGTTGAACATTAACATTTCTGTTAGGATGCAAACTTTGGTATGAATAGTCTGACATCAGCTTTCCATGATTTGCAAACTTTTGGTTATGAATTATGAAGTCTATATCTTTGACGTTCCACTTCCGGGATTGCTCCGTTGCCGCCAGAAAATCCGCCAGATTTCACTCATTTAGGCTGGATATCCGTTGCCTTGGGCTTCCTTTGTGTTGGCATTTTAAACTCTGGTCGATTTATGAAGACTATGGTTAACATTCTCTCAGATCTCTGCAGGGTAAATCCAGACAGCTAGTTAGACTATCTGTCCAATCTGAGTTTTCTGTTTCATGACTAAAACAACTTTTAAACGTGCACGTTTCACTAAAACAAGTTCCTTCCGAGCCTCTTTTGCAGTGGCACCGTGGCTTTTCACCGGTTTAAAGAAATGCCAATAAACCAGAGCACGTTTTCCTCACGTCCTCATCACCGAATGCTGTGTGGAGTAGCCAGACTCCTCTAGCGCGCTTTGGAGGAGGGTCTGGCAAAGCGAGATTATGAATTATGGGACAGGTAAATTGGAATTGGCCTGTACATTTTTACTCAATTAGGATTTTCAAAAACTCTAAATACTAAGTTAAAAAAATAAACAAGTTGCAGAAGACAGCATGGTTCAATATCAGAATAAAGAATTGTGATGTCATGCAGCTAGATCTGAAACAACTAGTGGATTCATTGATTAGTTAATCCAAACAAAAAACTGACTATAGTCATAATCAATTAATTGTTTAAGTTATGTATCAAGCAAAAATGCCATACATTTAATGGTTCTAGCTTCTCTTTAGCTTTTGGACTGTTGGACAAAACAAGACATTTAAGTTGTCACCTTAGGCTCTGGGGAATTGTAACGGACATTTTTGACAATTTTCTGACATTTCATAGACCACAAATCGATTAATTCAGACAACAATTGTCTGATAATAATGAAAATAATCAGTAGGTGCAGCCCTACTGCAACATATGTATTATGTAGTAACGTTATTGACCTACATGCATACTGGCAAATAAAAACATACATTTTAAACCCTACCTTTATGCAAAACACTATAAAGAATACGCTACTGGTCAGAGATTTGATATTAATGGCAGAGCAGAGTGATATAGACATTAGAGGGAGATTGTGAGTGGTACATTTGTATTTGAGAGAAAGCCCTACCACCAGACTTTCTATATTAATAGCATCCAGACAGACCTGACAACAGAACAGCAATTATACTTAGTCTGCCATATAGCATATAGTGAGATTAGGCCATGAATGATCAATAAACACCCATCTGACTGAGACTTCACATTGTGTCATTAAGCCTTATGACCTGCTCAACCCGGGATCATCACACAACACAGTGACCTGACTTGACTCTTGGTGGGGTGAGGATGGGCTGAATTTCAATGGGAAACAGATGAATATAATGATACTTGCATTTGTGAATAAGAATTTGACTTTTGACATGCAAAACTCTTGAGATTTTTTTTTCATCCTGTAATTTTTTTTGAAGGGGACAGTGCGCAAATATCATTAGAAAATCTGTTCTGCAATAAAAGCAAGCAACCCAACTAATTTTGACAGAACAAATGAAAAGAAAAGAGGGGGGGGGAGAAGCTTCACATTGGCATGAGGCTAGGAAACTTCCCCCAAGCCACAGTCAATTTATTAGACTCCCTAGTAGCTGCTGTATGACGGGAACAGTATGTGATTGAGGGGCCACGTGTAGCAACATATGTTTTGATTCCCTGGTTGGTTTTTTACCCACCTACTCCCATTTAAAATCAGATATGTTTTTTTTAAAGATTATTTTCTTGGGCTTTTCCGCCTTTAATGAATAAGACAGCTAGGTGAGAGAGAGGGAAGACATGCAGGAAATCATCACCAATCAGATTTGAACCCTGGACCTCTGTGTCAAGGCCTAAACCTCTATGTTTATGTGTGCCTGCTCTACCCACTGAGCCAAGCCGGCCACAACTGAAACTGTTTTAATACTATACTATAGCAATCAGCGCTAAACAGATAACCCTCTAGGGGACCATGACTCAGAGTGTTCAAGCAGTAAACCTTACCAACACTTGTGCTTAAGGCACTTCACCATCGCATGACGGTACTGTATAGCTTTGAAGAGCGGTGAGTAATCTTACAATAACGTGGGACATTTCACAAGATAGTGGATTCGTAGCGCAGCAAAAGGGCAGCGGGGCAACCAATGAACGCAGCAGGAGGCCTCCCACCATCCGTGAGAGGAGAAGAGGAGAAGAGAAGAAGAGGAGAGAAGTATGTGTTTGTCTTTGCACTCAGGAGATTTGATCGACATCCCCACCTTGGATTACTTTGACCTCCCATTAACTCTGCTGGGCGTCTCTACCTCCTGCAGTCCACTGAATGCATTTTCTCCAGCTCCTCACTCCTCTCTCATCTTTGCTCTGCCATTCCATATAAACAAAAACTTGCATGATCTCCCTCAGCGCTTTTCCCTCTCGACTTCCTCCTCACTTCCTCAGGCTATATCCCCATCGTCTGTCATCGCTCTCTCCTCTTCCTCTCCTCCATCAACCCCTCTCATGTCTCTTTCTCTCTCTCTACTGTTCTCTCCCCCCATTTTCAGTCCATTCCTGTGGCCTCTCCCCACAGGCAGTGATGCAATCCTCCGACTCCTGAGCGCAATCACAGGGTCTGGAGTTGGCTCGCCAGCCAAAGCAGGGGCGTCACTACACCACGCTCAGTAGGAAAGCAACAGGAGAGGTGTGTGTGTGTGTGTGTGTGTGTGTGTGTGTGTGTGTGTGTGTGTGTGTGTGTGTGTGTGTGTGTGTGTGTGTGGTTGGGGGGGGTGAAAAGAAAGAAAGAAATGAAGCCAATGACAGAGGGAGGAAAAACTCTGTCTGAGGCTGTTAGAGTTGGTGGTGGATGACAGAGGAAAAAGTAGAGTGATAAAAGTTAACAGCTCTCTTTTACAGTTTGTGCATTTTCACAACTAAACTTGGGGTAAACATGTTTTTGTTTTATGTGCATGTGGTGAGGGGGCTATTTTGACTCTTTTGTTTTCTGGAAAATGAATGGATTTGATTCTGCAGGATCAAGCAGTACAACATCCCAGCTCGTTGCCCTCTCATCAGCCCACTAACCAGCTGTGTCCATTTTGCTAGGTTTGCTGGATAGGGTCTGTGTTTCGGAAGTGATGGTTCTTTGCTACTCCCACACTAAATGCTGTCAATCCAGCTGACTCACACCAACATTAGCATCATTCTAACAGTTAGACTGGCAGTATGAAATTCAAGTAATGTTTGTGGAGGTTTAACATTGTCAGAGCTGGCATTTTAACAGGTCTATACTTTTCCCAAACAAAAACTTCCTTTTCTCCATATTTCTTTGATGGGGCAGTGTACATGACATGTGTTACCACTGTGGGTATACTGTATAATAGCTATGCTAAGCCCTGTAGAGATGCATGCATGCAAAGAGTGATCTTATCAAACACAGTGCACTTAGATGGAAGGGAAGGATATAGCATTTAAATGCTGAAACTTACTAAGCTTATGTGCAGATGTGCATGTATACATTTACAAGTACATACAAGTTCTGAAGTCCTTACACTGGCTTCATGTGCACCAAATAATAGATTTCAAATACTCCTGCTAGTTTATAAATCGGTTTAGGTTTAGGACCAATTTACCTTTCGAATCTGCTACTAAACTATGAGCCGCAGAGATCTTTAAGATCATCAGGGACAGGTCTGCTTGCCATCCCCAGAGTCAGAACAAAAAAAAGGGAGAAGCTGCATTCAGTTTCTATGGTCCACATATCTGGAACAAACTTCCGGTAAACTGTAGGTCGGCACCTAATCTCAGCTCTTTTAAATCAAGGCTGAAGACCTTTTTTTTTAACACTGCCTTTTGTTAATTCATTGAACTCCATTTTGAATTTATGCTTGTATTTAATCTACTTTTAATTGTTTTTAATTTTGTATTTATTGTTTTTTTTTGTATTAACTGCTTTCATTTTGTTATCAATTTGTATTAATTTTTGACTGTGTTGTAATGTTTTATGTAAAGCACTTTGAATTGCATTGCTGCTGAACTGTGCTATACAAATACAATTGCCTTGCCTTGCACATGCCACACACACACATTTACCCCTGGTTTGCCAGCTTAGAGGCAGACCTCCCCTAAAGGCGGCAGAAATGAGCACAAGGTCAGATTAGGAATGCAAAGCGCTGGCACCTGCCTAAATCTTTAAAATACCAGGCTCCCTCAGCACACACACAAACAAAAGGACACTCCCTAAATCTTAGGGCAGGGTTTTTAAACCTCTCAAGAAATGGCTTCAGCCAAAAACAAGGTACACAGATATACACCCCAAAACTATATCACTGAATAACCAGCACAACTTCAAGCTTCCCTTCAAAGCATAACTGAATGTACAAAGCAGCTGCGGTTGAACTCAACAGGAGATGTCTGTTATATTCCCTCACTGGTGAAAACCCAGCACCAGTTCTAAGCCATTGGGTAGGAGGGATTGGGAGGAAGTCCAGAAATCTCTCTTTCTTTCTCTCCCCCTCTCTCCCACACAGTTAACAGCAAGCTGAGGGCAGCTTAATAGGGGTGACATGCATATGGAAACTGTGGTACGATAAGCAGCAAACCCAGGGTATATTTCAGCACCAGTTGCTGGGCCAATGTGGTCTATCCTTCCAATGACAAGTTTAAGGATCAGGGAAAGAGGTATGGAAACATTAAGTATATGCGCACATAAACACACTGACTGCACAGCCCCTTATGTACAGCCATACAGACTATGCACACACACACACACACACACACACACACACACACACACACACACACACACACACACACACACACACACACACACACACACACACACACAGCATGCTGGCTGTGTGTTGTAGAGTTCAGACCAGTTCAGAGTGCTGTGGTACAGGGAGGGGTGTGCCTGTCTTACAGTCATTTCCTGGACGGGAATATTATGGCACCACACGCATGCGAAACAAACCCCTTTCGTCTTTACACAGTGACCCCAGCCACTTTCATTTGCTTGCAACTCAATGAGCCAACCGTAAGCAGTGAACTCCCTGGGAAGCAAGTCTTCTTATTCAATAGCCAAAGTAATATGATCCCAACAACAGCTTTATGCAACACAGCCTCCGGGAGGCTGGGGGCAACACATGGGGTGGGGTGGTGGTTGCTCTCTTTATCACTGTGTGGTGTTGCTGAGGCCTGTCAGTCTACGGTGTTGTAACTTTTGTACTTCTTTACCCCAGAATTTCTGGCCACTCCTTGTCCCTGGATAGGGATTGGTGACACCTGTGCACCAGCCATGCTGAACAGAGGAGAGCCAGATGTGTTTTGGACAGGGAGTGTTATGTACAGAGAGAAGGGGGAGGGCATGGGCTAAGCTTCCAAAACCAAAGTATATTGAATGGGGAAGAAAACAGGAAGAGGGAGAAATACAAAACAGCAGAGAGCAATTAGCAGACAAAGTGACGTGATGTGTGTTTGTGCGTTGAGGGCAAACACAATCTGCAGGGCGATCAAGGAGCTCCTGCTTCTTTAAATTTGGGTGTGCCCCCCATACTGTCTGCTATACCTTCATTTCAGCCCTTCTACCTCCCTCGCCATGATCTCACATACTGTAGATCATGTACTGCAGTGTTGTCTTTTACTTGTGAGGATGTGCCAACTTAACGGCAGCCCTGTGTTCTCCCTTCTCACATTAGTGGCCTGTTTTCTCTTTGTAACCCTCCTACCCATGACAAGGTCAATATGACAGTCTTTTCTCTCCTCTCTTTTCTCCCTCCCTCTCCTTTTCTCTCTGTATTTCTGTGTTCTAGCTCAACTAAGTGACAGGCTCCACCCTACAGCTTTTATCGTTTGCAGCTCCATCCAAGAGAGAGGAACAGAAAAGGAGAGCAGAGAGACAGATGCAAAGGGACAGATGGAGGGCGAGTGAGATGGCGACAGACAGAGTTGAGCATAATGCTGTAAAATGGAGTAGCACCAAACTCTTGATTTAAATGTGTTGGCATGTGTGCGATCTGTTGGAAACAAGCTTCAGAAATATCTGGAGCTGTTTCCTCTTTTGAGTTGGCGAAACACTCTGAACAGCAAAGGCTGATAAATGTATGGACAAACGCAATCGTACAGTATATCGGCAGCGTTGGAAAGAATGAGCCTAAGAGAGGATCTTAATTAGTGTTGAAGGTCAAGGCTTTATCTGTGCTCTTACACACTTCTTCTGTCCTGAATCAATACTGACATTTAGAATCAATTAAGAAATAGCCAAGCTCACCATGAGTGACAGCATCATTTATTGAGAGCCGAGCAAACAAGGAGCAAGGGCATTTAAAAGCAATCGGACGCAGTAAAAGAGAGAGACGGGCTGTGTTAATGTTAGCTGTGTTAATGTTAGTGATCGTTATTCAAGATGGCCACCGGAAGTCAATTATTAAAACTTGTGCAACCAAATAAAAGCAGTGACGCTATTTCATAAGGAGGTATCTGAGGTCAGAATAAGTCTTTATTTCACAAAATGTAACCTTAAACTTAAAACATTTCCATAAGGCTCCCCTCATAAGAAAAACAGCCACGGTACATATGAATTAAATAAGTGCTGGCAACTTCTCCACAACACCACAGAGAAGGTAAACACTTACAGGCCAAACTTTTTTTTTCTCCCTCTCCCTCTCTCTCATTTACTGCATGTATAAGATGGAGAAGGTCTTATGTAATGTAAGCGTCACTTATGAAGCTGGGGGCTCATGGAAAGTGGGAGACAAAAAGGGACGAAGGAAAAGAGGGAGCAGAGTAAAAAAGGAGGAGATGGAGTCCCAGGGAGTCGGGGATGGAGGGAAGGAGGGGGTGAGGGGGGCAAAGTCTGGAAGCTAGCTGACAGGACTGGATATGCCCAGACAGGGAGCCGGGCCCAGGCCCAGACTTGAGAGCCTTATTTGAGCCTCACAAATGCCTCAACTGTCTCTCCCTCATCTCCTTTAAAAACACCATCTCTCCCTTCTCAGTAAGTTATTCCTCAACTGTACTTAAAGGCAGAGCCCCTTTTGTCCGACTTCTCCCTTTCTTTTCTCTTCAAACAAGCAAACACATACATACCTTAGTCAAACTGAACTGCTGTAGTGTTATTGAGGGTATACTGGAGAATCCAGGGTGTTGGCCAAGCACGTAAATAATAATACAAACCAGCTGTGTCTCCACTTAAACTGCATTGCTGTGAGCATATTACTGTACAACTCACAGCTCCTTGAACTGAGCTCCTAGATATCTAAAACTCCAACTATATCCAAGTTTGCTATTACCTATAAGTTAAATATTAAAGTATGTTGGTGGAAAACCAAAATGGAATTTATAAAAACAGGCTTTGCTCTAGTCTATTCCTTTCACTCGTTCTCTGACAGCTCCTTTACATTGCTGTTATTCTTTCAAGTTTGGCGTTACTCCTGTATTCTTCCTTTAACTTTTCCTCATCAAGTGTGCCCTGCCCCAGACATAGTCTGCGTATTGTCTGAAGAGCTCTGCGAGTTGAAATTCTCTCACGATAGAAACACTGAGCAGGGAGCGCAGAAGGAGCATTAAAGAGAATGAGAAGAGGTAGGGTGGGGTAGCTGGAGTAAGGCACTGAGTTGTCTGTGTTTATTTTGGAAATGCAGGCCTGCAGACTTGTAACAGAGGAACTGACCCCTAAACTTCCCCGTGGCAGATCCTCGCAGAAAGAGCAAGAGTGCTGTGCTCGTTTGGGATGTCCCACACAGGTGATTTTATAAGGAGTAAACCATACATTCCCAGAGGGGGCATTTTAACCCACCCTGGGGATCCAAGAATGGTCTGCTCCAGGAGGAAACAGTGAGGCCGTGAGGTGATTAGTGGTTACAGTTTAACTGAAGAAAAATGCACGCTCCACGAGCCCAGCCAGCCACGGAGCAAAGCGGTATGCACTGGTCTCCTTAAGTTTGCAAGTTAGTGTGAGTCAAGCTCTGTATCCGCTCGGTCTATTCTTAATGTATGGGTCCTGGAGTCTGGCCGTCACCCCACATAGACAAATCACACTGCAGCACTCCAAAGTATGAGTGTGTCACCTTCAATTCTGCACATATGGCAATGATTAGAGATAAAGTATTTTGTGGGAGTCATTCGCTGTCATTATCAAGTTTACCTTTAGGTCAGCCATTGAATCAGCTCTGTTTCTATTTAGATTTTAATGAGTGATATTGATGACTTCAGCCTTTTGGATCATATGAAATCCACTGCTTTACCATACAGCCAATATTAGCTGCAAAATAACCAATAATTTGCCAAATTATATAAGGAGATAAAGTTAGTAATAATCTTAGTAATAGTAGGTGGATTGTGAACCAGAATGATAGTAATCTGTTGATATTGTGACAGAAGAATGTATACTGAAAAACAAATCATTCATGTTGACATGAACATTGCGACACATACAAGCTATTATAATTTTCTATGGTATGTTAAAAGACTTTATCCAAATCTGACCATGGATACCATATCATACACCACATCCTCTCTCTAGCTCATTTCACTGAAGGGACACATTGCTTCATCTGTCTACATCATGCATCTCCTCTGACATTTTCAGCCCAATCAAAGGTCAAGAGCTGGGATGTGCAACTCCATTCAACATGACATAACTCAATGTTAGTCATATTTCATATGCACCATAACGGATGAATCAGAAATTGTTTGATTAGGAATCGGGTTGCAGAGTAGTGTAACCACAGAAAGGACATATCTGTCATGGGGATCTAAAATAAAGTGTATCTAATCCCTGTGGAGATAAATGCAAGTGTGTGTCAGGTGCCTTGTTTTCACTGCATGCTGCCTCATTCACTGACCACTATAATCCTCCCTCCCCTGCTGCTGAGTTGCCATTCAGCTTGACAGTAATCCCCAGTAGCTATGAAACCCCACTATGATATCAATTCAAACACTCACACTGACTCTCTCACTGTAGTTTGTACCACTTACATTCCACCTAATTACTGACAGCAGTCCTCGTCCTCCTCAGAATTTTTTTTCCTCCATTGGAAAACATTATTTAAGTCGCCCTACAAAAGGCCGACAACACTGTGAAAAACAAAACCTACCTTGGATTTCAGATGAGAGTTTATTTGTGATACCATACTCGCAATGTAAGAATCAACTGAACGTGCTTCTTTTTACATCAGATGCGGTATACTTTTATTAGCCTGGTTTAAGTACAAGTGCACTGTGGGTTCCCACCATCCCTCTATCACATGCCTTGTGGTTGTTCCCTGACGCAGGAATATGCCATTAGGGTCCACCTTTTCCACCATAAAGCAGCTGCCTTACCCTCACATGGTTTGGGACCTCAAGGGAATGATGTCACACAGTTGTGTTGTAGGGCAAAATCTTAAGGCACGGGAAAATTGGGGCGGTAACTACTGTATACTCGTGATTTGATTTTAGAGACTGGCAAGGTGGAAAGCCTTTATATCTTCTTGTATACTAATTGCAGCAGATGAAGCAAGTTGGTGACGAACTCTGACCAAAGCTCTGTGCAAGCTGTTGCACCCAGCAGCTGTCCACGTATCTACAGTACATCTGGCCAAGCATGCAATCAGGATAAGAAAATGTACAGCAAAAAAGGCTGCCTACACAAACATCCTGAGAGTGTGGAATGCCACCACAGGGATGCACAGCTGGACCCCAGCGGACATCTGGGTTTATGGTGGCAGTGACTAAGTGCTGTGTAAGAGAGGTATCGCTTGAACAACCAGTGTGCTGGTGGTGATAGATGCCTCTCCGTCTGGCCCAAGTAGTTCTGTCAGATGAATGTTATGGTTGACCTACAGCTGAACTGATCATCAGCTGATTGGATAAACAATGCGGTGAGCAGACTGTGGATGTGAGGAGCACCTGTGCTCACAGTTCAGAGAGGGGTTATGGATTAAATAGCAGGGGCCTGGAAGAGGGAGGGAGGAGAGGGATTCAAAGTCCTCGCTCTGCACAAAGCCTGTGCGGCCTCTTCCGCTGCTCCTCTTCCCCACATACTTTGAGGCAGGTCCAGTGGGCCCATAGCCTGACCTCCTCCAGTCTCATATAATATCTGTCTGACAGTTCCTCTCATGCACCTACCCACGCATGATATTGTTCATACAGTCCCTCACAGTCACCTTGGAAATATACAGCCATCCTACTCTGATCCAAAATGCAACTGCAGCCCCCTGAGTGTGCCTCGATCTGCATTGTGGCCTAATGCTTTTTAATGATCAGGCCTTATTCCACTCCAGCATGGGGCTTGTTAGGTCTGCCTTGGCAGGGCTTGGCTCTTTCCCCTGGCGTCTTCTAGAACAATGGGCCAATGGGAGGCAGCCAATGGGGAGAAGGTCCATCCCAAACCCAGTCCCAGTGTGCACACAATTAGGCTTAGGGACAGTGGAATTGCTTAATTGGAGGAAAATAGCTCTTTATCTAGGCCTCTGCCTGTGCTCATGCTTGCCCCCTGCACTACATGCTTGGCCTCAACTAACATTACCTAGTGTGTGAACCACACTGAAAAGAGGTTATTAAGCATAAATAACTCATGGTAGGCTACAGTCATGTAGAAATATATTTGCTGTTGAGACCAGGAACTTAATGACATGAATTAATAGCATAACATTTTGTCTTTCACAAGGAAAATACAAAATAATGAGAGAATTAACATTATTTTTTATTCGTGGGTCTTTACCTCATGTGGTGGTCACAGTTTTATTTACCAATACATCACTGTTTTAAGTGAATGTCAGCAGTTTGTAGACGTTGAACTCTTTATCAGATGTTGTGACAGAACATCACAGAGCTCAGGACAAGCCTGCATCTTGCACAACAGCTGGCTGAACTGTGATGTACGCCCCTATATAGGGCAGGATTTGTGATACTGCTCTAAAAATGTCTCAGGGTTGATGAGGGGGATGCTAGTTTAAAATAGAGGATGCAGACAGGCGGAAAAAGGTCGCTCCCATGTTGAAATAGGTACTGACACAGTGCGTAAATGGCACAAACGCCGGTAAAGGCACGTTCGCCACTACCGTCCTTTAATATGACAGTGTGTAGTCCAGGCTGCAGGATATGGGCGCACCGCTGGAGAGTCTCTGAAAATAGGTCACTACCCTGTTTGAACTCGTGCATTTGTTTAAACTGTAGCACCACACTCAGACCAAAGTGGAAACACATGACAACAGACCCAACATACAGGACTGACATGCACGAAAGGGTCGCTCCTGGCTTACCTTAAAGGGAAAATGCCGTGGATATGGCCGAGATATCGCCGACTTGGCCCCCTTCTTCCCGGTGCAAACTTCGCACGCAAAGTCCTATGGCTCAGGCGGCGTCGGTGTCAAATGACTCCTCGTCAATTTGTCGCTTCTTTTTCAATAAACACGAAATACAGAGCTGATACGTCTTGAAAAAAATATCTAGGTGTCTGGAGAGGCGGTCCGTTCCAAGACCATTGTCGGGATCTTTGTAAGCATGGGAAAAATCAAACAAGCTCAAACGCAGCGTATGTGACAGCTGGTTGTTTAAATAAAGACTAATCTATGGAATGGCAGCCTTGTCTGTTGCCGTGGGATGATATATTCTGCATGTTATCATGCCACTGGAAACCCGTCAAAAAGTGTAAACACCCAAATCCGTAACCTTAACTGTTACCGCTGTGGGGAAAAAAAATGAAGACCACTGGCTGTGTTGTGCATCAAAAACGCATAGATGATTTCTTCCTAAATTCAAGCGCGTCGCTTAATGGCAACGCTGGTCAAGTGGGGGTTTCCTTTGGGTGGTCGAGGTTCTCCTGACGGGGTGGGACTGGAGGGGCAGTTCAGACCAGAGGGATGGCACGGAGTGGTGGGTAGGGTGGATAGGGCGGGTTGGCGGAGAGGTGTGGGGTAGAGGGGGAGGATCGTCTCCTTCTTCTTCCTCGGTGCTTTTCCAGATGCCGGGGTGAAGCTGTTTGCTTTGTTTTCTCGCAGTTATCCTCGTGTCTCTTCTGCTTTTCAATTCTTTTTATTCTCTGAGGTACTCAAGGAGACGCTGAGTGTTGGTGGTAGTCTCCCCCAAGACCGTCTGAAGCGCACAGAGAGCCGCCCGGAGCCCAGCCAGCCCGTCAGGACCAGCCCAGAGTCTGCCAGCTCAGCGCATGCTTACTGCTCCGCCCATCCACCATGGGCAGTCCCCGGCTCCTCTCCAAACTCTCCCTCTCTCTCTGTCCTCATGGCCATCTCTCCGCCTCATCTCCCCCACATCAACAGGCCTTCATGAAGGGTAACACCCCTCTATTTCACTGTCTGTTGTTTTCTTCTCCATAGTTTAGTAGACATCTGTGAAAACAGTGAAAACTGTGTTACATAATTGATACATTCTGACTCACGGACAGTCAGTTCTTTTATGCTACTATAATAATGTATATTTCTACCCCCATAAATCAACACAACACTTGCAACTTACAGTAAACATATACTGGAAGAGAGACGATTAAGGCAATACTGTTTGAGAAAAAACACAAAAAATCTAAATCGGAAAAATTAAGCCTACAACATTTCTGTCTTTACTTGCAGCAGTTACAATATACGTTATATTATAGCTGTGGCCTATTATGCTCACGTTTTCAGTGTACAAGTTTAGAGTCTTAATCACACAATAATGTACATTATGATATACCACATAATATGGTGAACTCAGAATGTTAAATTGTCGTTGCGATGTTCAATGGTTTTGATTCAATTTTTGAGTATAGAGTTTGTTTGTTGTTCAAAAATATCTTGTTGAACGTGTTCACTCAAAAAAAGTCTCTTATCTCATAGAAATCTGGTCTGCAATGAAATACAATCGTGTTGAGCTTTCCTGTTGACAGTTGCTGTTTGGCACATGTCATCATGATTTTAATGTTGTAACTTCAACACAGTCTGGTGGAAGAAGTACTCAGATCACTTCGCCCACTCTGTTAAATTAACAAAAGTATTAGCATCAAAATGTACCTAAAGTACAGAAAGTAAAAGTACTAATTATGCAGCAGCCCATTTCAGAATATATTATTAGGTTAATTATTGATGCATTTATGTGCTCATCACTTTCATGTTGCAGCTGGTAAAGGTGGAGCTCATTTTGATTACTTTATATACTGCTGGGCAGCTTAATCTATAATAATACATCATAATCTATTATTTGATATATTGTTATAGTTGATATTCTATATTAATAATCTTAATAGTAAATAATAGTAAAAAGTAACTAGTAGGCCTAACTAATGTTATCAGATAAATGTAGTGGATTCAAAAGTACAATATTGGCTTCCAAAACGTAGTGGAGAAGAAGTAGAAAGTGGAATAATTTGGTAATACTCAAGTTAAGTACAAGTACCTCAAAATTGTACTTATGTACTTGAATAAATGTACTTAGTTACATTCCACCACAACATGTATGATTGATGCAGTGGCTACTGTAGCTGACTATTACACAGGCATCCACCCAAGTAAGTTAATTTCTAAATAAATACCAATCAGGAGACGCAACACAGGTCTGACAACCTCAAAAGCAACCATCACCACCATGTTTATACATTTCAAGGCAACTTGCATAGATAGCTACCATGTGACTAAGGTGGCGTTCCATACAGATTTTAGGTTTTGTCCACCCTGTGTTCAATCCAGTGTTTCAGTGATGCTGGGGTGTAAATCTGTGCACCAGAAGCCCTTTTGCCTTTTCACCATGCCACCACTAGAGGGTCTAAAGCAAACTGGGAGGGGATTTAATTAGCCCAGAGATTTTATTCATTCCTAAGAATTGATTTACCAATCCTTATATTTCCATTTTAAGGAAAGCCATAATTCTCCAAACATTTAATATTTCTAAAATAATAATCCATACATTCATTTTCATGCTGTAAAACTCCAGATTTCTTAATGCAGGATACTCAAAAGCAATATTTCAGAACTCAGTTTCAAATAAAATTCCAACAGCTGAGGTTTTTTTTATTTTTGTGTAGCCTATTTGTTTTGGAAGCAATGGTGAATTCCATGGAAAATGACATGCAGTGACAGTGGCCCCCAATAATTCGGGTGGCTAGTTTAAGTTTCATGTCCATTAAGGGTTTTAAATATTTTTGTGCACTGTTGATACATTTTGCAACTATTGCATGGGGCATAGACATTGTGGTGCATGTTATGTACAACATAATATAGTGTGTCCTGGATTTTACTTTAGCTGCTTTTTAATAGGTTACCGGTCAAAATTGGTACCAAAGTAACACGATATCAATGAATTGATATTACAACTTGTAATTAATGGACTAAACAATCATGTTCATTAAATTGAAGTATAACAAACAAATATAATATATATTTGTTTTGATTGGTTGAAATCTATTTAAGTTTTGAAAACTGTACACACACACACACACACAGTATATACAGTGGGGATAACAAGTATTTGATACACTGCCGATTTTGCAGGTTTTCCCACTTACAAAGCATATAGAAGTCTGTAATTTTTATCATAGGTACTCTTCAACTGTGAGTTACGGAATCTAAAACAAAAATCCAGAAAATCACATTGTATGATTTTTAAGTAATTAATTTGCATTTTATTGCATGACATAAGTATTTGATACATCAGAAAAGCAGAACTTAATATTTGGTACATAAACCTTTGTTTACAATTACAGAGATCATACGTTTCCTGTAGTTCTTGACCAGGTTTGCACACACTGCAGCAGGGATTTTGGCCCACTCCTCCATACAGACCATCTCCAGATCCTTCTGGTTTTGGGGCTGTCGCTGGGCAATACGGACTTTCAGCTCCCTCCAAAGATTTTCTATTGGGTTCAGGTCTGGAGACTGGCTAGGTCACTCCAGGACCTTGAGATGCTTCTTACGGAGCCACTCCTTAGTTGCCCTGGCTGTGTGTTTTGGGTCGTTGTCATGCTGGAAGACCCAGCCACGACCCATCTTCAATGCTCTCACTGAGAGAAGGAGGTTGTTGGCCAAGATCTTGCGATACATGGCCCCATCCATCATCCCCTCAATACGGTGCAGTCGTCCTGTCACCTTTGCAGACAAGCATCCCCAAAGAGCGATGTTTCCACCTCCATGCTTCACGGTTGGGATGGTGTTCTTGGGGTTGTACTCATCCTTCTTCTTCCTCCAAACACGGCGAGTGGAGTTTAGACAAAAAAGCTCAATTTTTGTCTCATCAGCCCACATGACCTTCTCCCATTCTTCCTCTGGATCATCCAGATGGTCATTGGCAAACTTCAGACGGGCCTGGACATGCGCTGGCTTGAGCAGGGGGACCTTGCATGCGCTGCAGGATTTTAATCCATGACGGCGTAGTGTGTTACTAATGGTTTTCTTTGAGACTGTGGTCCCAGCTCTCTTCAGGTCATTGACCAGGTCCTGCCGTGTAGTTCTTGGGCTGATCCCTTACCTTCCTCATGATCATTGATGCCCCACAAGGTGAGATCTTGCATGGAGCCCCAGACCGAATCTAAAATTTTATCCCTGATGTCCTTACACAGCTCTCTGGTCTTGGCCATTGTGGAGAGGTTGGAGTCTGTTTAATTGAGTGTGTGGACATGTGTCTTTTATACAGGTAACAAGTTCAAACAGGTGCAGTTAATACAGGTAATGAGTGGAGAACAGGAGAGCTTCTTAAAGAAAAACTAACAGGTCTGTGAGGGCCGGAATTCTTACTGGTTGGTAGGTGATTAAATACTTATGTCATGCAATAAAATGCAAATTAATTATTTAAAAATCATACAATGTGATTTTCTAGATTTTTGTTTTAGAGTCCGTCTCTCACAGTTGAAGTGTACCTATGATAAAAAAAAAATTACAGACCTCTACATGCTTTGTAAGTAGGGAAACCTGCAAAATCGGCAGTGTATCAAATACTTGTTCTGCCCACTGTATATAGGCTATGTGGCCATTGTAACAGCAAATGTCTTATCAGCAAAAATATATTTGTAAGTTAAATAACACTTTTTAAAATACATTTTTAAAAGCGTCCTCTATTTTCACTTAGAAATCACTGCCATGGTTTCTTGCAAGTATGAAGGTCATTTAAACAGCTGCGTGAGAACCAGCGTTAAATAAATGATTATATAGCTACACACCTGAGCTACTTAGGCTACAGCTGGACCAGCAAGGTAGACTAATTAATAAAACACCATCAGGTGCCTCCACAAGGATGCAGCTGGAGCTTTTCATGTTTCTGGGTGCAAAAACAACACGTTTCTCCCATTTTGTTGCTGATGTCGCTGTGTGGGCGTCGCAGCTTTTATTAGATTACTGTATATTATCCTACTGTAACTACATGTAGGCTACTGTTACACCCAAAATGGTGAACAACATACACGTTCAGCCGTGTTGCGTGTCAGCCAGCAGCCTGTCCCTAAAAGCCCTCCCTGGTGCGCTGTTGCTGTGCAGCTCTGCCAACTCGTCAGCTGATCCCTCTTGTTCGCTCATCGCAGCTGTTCGAGTATCCGCCCCTAGTAGTCCCGCTCTTTATTTACTTTATCAGTGTCAAGGTGCAATCTACATTTAGGTATTGCTTTAAATGTTGTCAAATGAATCATATAGCCTATATGCTGGTACCTGTTAACGTCCTTTCAGGAATGCTAAATGTGTGTTAAAAGTAGTAGGCCTATTGATTAAATTGAAATAAGTCATGTGAGGGAAAAATATTTTTGATATGAAAATCACCGACTGGAGGATTCTTGGATTGCTTTAACACTGTACCGCACATTTAATCACAAATTAACTGCTAATGTTTCGCTGTAATTCATATTAAATACATATGATATACAATCCCCTTCACCCCTACGTGTGCGTTTTCTTGTCGGCGTATTTCTACGCTAAATAGTCCTTTGTTTACATGCAGTCCCTCGTCTCTGCGGAAGGAGGCTTTTGGTATTGCAGTGTGACTCCTACCAGCTGTTTCCCGCCTTGTAAGCTATCCGATCAGCTGCATACACACACACACGGTCATGCAGAGAGAGAGAAAGCAGAGGGGAGGGAGAAAGAGAGAGAGAGAGAGCGAGAGAGAGAGAGAGAGCGAGAGAGAGGGAGGACGAGCGCCACACACAACGAGGGAACCCCATCAGCTGGAAGTCAAGTAACATTACAACTCTCAGCAGCCTGAAACTACTACAGTACACATACGAGGGATTCATATCTTCTCTGAGGATTTAACCGGCCTCGGATCACGGGATTTCTGCTCTCTAACGTCATATTTTTTTTCCTTCTATTCTGCGGAGACTGTTTGCTGTTTTTTTTAGGAGTGTGGGGGGGGGCAAACTGGCGAGAGGCGAGCATGGAGTATTTCATGGTACCAGCTCAGAAGGTGCCCTCCTTGCAACATTTCAGGAAAACGGAGAAAGAAGTAATTGGAGGTCTTTGCAGGTGTGTATACATGCGCTTCATCCAGCACGCTGCGTGTATTATTGTTATTTTAAGTCATCTGTTTGGAGTAGACGGCAATGTGGCAACATGCTTGATGTGATCTGTTATTGTGTACACGACCCACTCACGGGGGCTGCGGGCATTAATTATCATCAAACGTTAAGTAATATTGCGTCTGAACAAGTGGGGGCTGTCTCAGACCGCAGCATCATCCCGGGATGTTATTTCACATATTTTGATGTATTTTGTGGCTAACAAACATAAACCACGTGGTTCTGTGCACACCACGCTGCTACTCCGCTCCAGAGCACCATGCTCTATTTATCCTCAAATTACCCCCAGTAACACCTAAAGGTGCTGTGATATGCGTAAGAAAGGGAAAGGTTATACGAGCGAGTGTCATTCAGTGTGAAAGGCTCTAGTTTTGTCGCACACAATCGTGCAGGTTGCCGATTTCGCTCAGAGCGATCCGAAGTTATTGTGGGTAGTGCGGCCATGCTTGTGGCTTGTGCTAAAACTGATGAGGGGTCTGGCGTTTGTTTCCTGTTTGACGCCCTGTTTTCGTTTACTTCTATCGTGAAACTATACAACTGCTGTCAAAATCGCCCCAATTCGACGTGACGATAGTTTCACTGGTGGTTCCGTGCGTCTTGTTCGCGCTATCGAGTCGCCTCCACTGCGTCTTTTCATCCCGCACCTTTGCCATGCTGCCTGCCGCATTGTTATAATGGCGGAGGACACGGAAAGTCTGCCTGGAGCACAGAGCTGATGTCGGGCATTGTTATGAGGAAGGGGGTTTAGTTGGCCTTATACAAATACATCTCCTTCGGTGTTACAGGTAAAGGAACATTTGGCGTTCGCGGGGAGGCAGGAAAATTAAAAGTGGTGTTATTAATAAGGGGGTGTGTATGTCGCGGAAGGCCCTTCGATACGTCCGCAGCTCTGTTTGAAGAGGGAGGCGGAGGGATCTGCTGCTGTTGCAGCTGGCTGTTGGTAGTGACGCGGGCAGTATGGGAGATGTAGTCCTTTTTTTATTATTTATTATTATTTATTTATTTATTCCTCATTGTGAGTCTGCGTAGAATTGCTACACAACGAGGGAAATCAGTTTAACCCAGACTGATATAAATGCTAATTAGACTTAAAATGAATGAAAAAGGGACATACATTGTTGGCGCCATGAGCACACTCACTGTGTGCCTTTTTATAACTCAAGTACTTGCATGTCTTACAATTAAAAACGTATTACAACAATTTCCAGTTGTGTTACTATTATGACTAATACAATCAAATTAAAATGCTGGCACTTTAGTTGCAGCCCCACAACTGATTATTTTCACTATTGACTAATATGTATGTTATTTGCTCTATGAAATGTCAGAAAATAGTGGGAAAATGCCCATCAATATTTTCTAGAGTCTAAGGTGATGTCTCAGGATATCTTGCGTTGTTTGACCAACAGTCCAAAACCTCAAGAAATTTAATTAATTATGATTAAAGACAAGAAAAGCAGCACAGCCATCTAATGTTTGTGCATTGCCTGGCACTTAAACTCCTGTTTTAAGCTTTAATCCACTCTAATTGGGACCCAGTCTGTTCCTCTGTTTTGGTTTGTGTTTGTGTAGTCTCGCATTGCCAGACCTTACTCCACATCGCTAGAGTTTGTGTGATATGGTGAAGTCCAGGCCCAGTTGGTCACGTTTTGGCAGTGGATGTGTTTGCTGGATGCACCACTGCAGTGTTGGTACTTGTAGGACTGTGTGTGACACACACACACACACACACACACACACACACACACGCATGCACACACACGCACACACTTTTTCTCATCTGTGTCTGCACAATTGTTCCCAGTGTTTGCACTGAGGCAGCTGAGTCAGTACAGATAAGAGCTTGGCCAGAGAGGGTCCCAGAGATACTGAGCTTGATACAGAGGATGTTAGAGGAAGTTCGCTTTGAATTTCTTCTCAACTGAATTACAGCATATGGTATATTGTGTCTTTTCACCAAAGCTTTAGGGTAGAACTATTAACAGGCTCAGTGCTGCTCTAATTGCATCTCAACTGGAGTTATCAGCAATGGTGCTACTTAAAGATGCCTTTTTACCACGTGTGGTGCTTGTAAGGTGTCTTGTGAAATGTAGGTACTGCTTCAATGCCAGGAAATATTCTTACACCCTAAAACCTTTCAAAATCATAACTTTGGATTGCATAGCATACGTATTAATCAATGTGTCACTTTAAAACCTGTTAAAATAGCATAGGGTTAGAAGAGCAATCCCATTCTGTATCTGCTAAAAGACACGATAGCATGCAGGGAAAATGGAATTGAACTCCTTGTTATAGGGTTAAAGAATAGTTTGATTAATCCCTGTGGTGCCCCACTACATTTAACCCCAGATTGATGCCCCACTACATTTAACCCTGGATTGAAACATGTATGGTGTTAATGTCCACACAGGAAAATAATTATTGATGGACTTAAAATACAAATGCACTCTAAATACCTGTGTAAAAATAGGAATGTATTGTGCATTTCTTGGTCCATTCTGTTTGGTGCTAATGTGATGTTAAAGGATCAGTTCATCCAAAACATAAAACTACACATTTTATCACTTACTACAATTTGTGTTTAGCCATGCAGATGGTTTCATTCTGCTGCAACCACCTTACAATGGAGGTGAATTAAAAACCCAACAGCAAGGTGTCTTTTTTTTTTTTTCAGGTATAAAGTAGTTCCAATAAAATGTTGACAGTCAGTCTCTCATAATCAAAGAGCGAAGGCAGAAATGCTAAAATCTCAACATAGCCTCAACAGATGAGGTCACGACATTAGACGGTTTTATTTTTATATCAAACTAACTGCTGTCCTCCCTTTATCCCCCCTAGTCTGGCCAACATTCCTCTGACCCCAGAAACAGCCCGGGACCAAGAAAGGCGAATTCGCAGAGAGATTGCTAACAGCAACGAGCGTCGGCGTATGCAGAGCATCAATTCTGGATTCCAGTCACTTAAAACACTCATCCCACACAGCGATGGAGAGAAGCTCAGTAAGGTGGGTCACAAGAGATGTTTGAATTAGGTGATGAGTTAGATGTACAGTAGCTGTAAGGGGCTGAACTCGCCTTCATAACAGACCTGTAACATTCTTCTTATTTCTCTTTTCCCCAGGCTGCCATCCTGCAACAGACAGCGGAGTACATTTTCACTTTGGAGCAGGAGAAGACGCGGCTATTGCAGCAGAACAGTCAGCTCAAACGAATCATACAAGTAAAGCATCACCGTACCAAACCTGAAAAGGCTTTACCAGGATTCTCCGTCTGTCAGTATCATCTAAAACAGATATCCAATTTCTGTTTGCTCTCCCTAGGAGTTAAGTGGTTCCTCCCCTAAGAGACGGCGTGCGGAGGAGAAAGATGAAGGGATTGGCTCACCAGACATTCTGGAGGAGGAGAAGACTGAGGACTTGAGGAGGGAGATGATTGAGTTAAGGCAGCAGCTGGAGAAAGAGCGCTCGGTCAGGATGTTGCTGGAAGATCAGGTAATAGGAACAATCACAACATGTAACACAATTTCAGACACTCAAAAGTCTGTGTCTAGACAAATGCAGGGACTAACATAGTTATGAGTTGCTAACACCCACTTTTATCCTTGGCACTGTGTGTCAGATGCGTTCCCTGGATGCCCAGTTGTACCCAGAGAAGCTGAAGGTGTTCACCCAGCAAGTCCAGGAGCACCAGACTCAAACACAGAGCCTTGTCCGTCTGCAGCAGCACAAACAGCTGGAGAGGGACCTTACTCCAGCCCACAGCCCACAGGTTGGAAACATTTGCATATGAGTCTGACTCACACAACAGTGGAATCCTTTTGAGAATTATGCTGATAAATTTTACTTTTTGTAAACTTCCCTAAGTCTAATGTACAAAATGCATAGTACACATGTCATGGTCACAACACAAATGACCTTGTTAGAACTAAATTAGACATATGGTTGTTTCTACACCTTGGATTTTGTCATTGAATATATGTCACTGGATCTTATCTTGTCTATGGAACAGCAGAACAAAGAACCAAATGTGATCAAAGATTTGTGGCTGCTTGAGTGTTTTAACAAACGTGATCATGTCTCAATTGATGAGAATGATATTGAAGTAATTTCCTTGGTTGAAATTAGCGAACAAATTATTTTGTGTGGTCCTTTTTATCACTTCATTAATTCTGTGTGAGATTCTGTGAGAGTTTTCTTTAAACAATAATGTACACTACGATTTTGAATTTGATACGCAGATGAACCATTTTCAGCTCCAGTATATTTTGAAAACCAGTGTTTATATTTGGCTCTTTACCCTAAATTTATCAGACGTGGCACCAAATTCCCCCCCTCCTTTCAGTGAGTAGCTGTAAAATGCATAGATTTCTTTGAGTCGATGTTGAAGTATTTTAAAACCCTTACACACACACTTGAACTAACCTCTGTGTTTTGTAAATGTCTCTTCCATGTCCAGAGTTAAAGCTGTCGGCAGCTGAGACACATTTACAGTGTGTTAAATGAGCAGCTCACACATCGTTCTGCTGTGCCTGTCTCCTGCCCTGACAGCCCCAGTGTCCTGTTTCTGCAGGCAAACCGTAACTGAACATGATGCCAAATCAATTGACGTGTGCTGTCTGCCCATCCACTACTTGTGGCAGCTGGGCGCTGGTAGTGAAAGATGATTGATACCCTCTGCATTAGTCATCATGTGGCACTTTGTGACTCCCCGAGCAGATCTGAGCCATATGACCTCAAATCAATATCACTATGAATTGACAAAATTACCCCAGTAACCAAAAAATACTGGAAATAAAATGAACTGTTACTCAAAATATATCTTTCTTTTTCTTTTTCTCGATCGTGGTTCCATGACAAGTTAAAAGCTTGATCTGCTTTAATATCACATTTTAACTTTGCTGAATTATTGAAACAGATACTTGTAAATAAAGGAATTATATATGCATCAAATCTTCCCTCAAAAGCAAGTCAACAAAAAGTCCACTTACTAACCTTGTCCAGAGCTTTTAACTGCATCTCATGGTTATGGGATGTTAGAAGTCAGAGCATCACTAACCTCAGACTTTAAGATGTGGTCGAAAGTGCTGGTAAAAGCTAATAAGTGGACCTTTAGTTAAGATTTATTTGTTTCAAACCGTTTCAAAGGTCAATAATGAACTTGTGTAATTTTAATACTGGAATATAAAATAATAGAAACACAAGCAGCTTTTAATAAACATTTAATTTGAGAGTTGTACAGTTGGCAGATTGGGTGGCCTGACAGAGGACAGGGGAGCTTGTTTTTGTACAACTCTGGGCTTGTGTGCTCCCTTTTTGTCAAGCTCAGGTTGATCTAAAGCACCAACTGTAAGTGGCACGCTCATGAGAAATCTGAGCACCTCTTACTTGCACCATTTCAGGAAAAAACTAACCAACTCCCCAATAAGTTTGGTTTCTAGAAGCACCTCAAAACACACAGTGAGACAAATCCCAAACATAAGGACAGGAGAAAATTTAGTTTGATGAGAGATTCCTAACATCTGGCCTGGTTAATATTCAATAAGCTGCCCATCTGTATTCCCAATTATGTGTAATAGTGCCTGTGTATGTCCTGTTTTAGTTTGTATTTATTATATATTTTACATGTCATGTCATATTTGTGGTAGTTTCTGCTGGTTTTTCATGATACCTGAGTGTACTCTTCATTTAACGTTACTTTATGTTATCACAGTGTAGTGGTGACATGAGAGTAATAACTGCTCCTTTCTACCAGGTGTTGGCCCCGGCTACCCCGCCTGCACCTACACACCATGCCACAGTCATCGTCCCTGCGCCTTTCCAGCCTCCCCAGCCCCATCATGTCACCGTGGTAACCATGGGCCCGACATCAGTTATCAATGCAGTGTCCACATCTCGACACAACCTGGACACCATCGTTCAAGTAAGACGGGAGACAGAAGCAGACTTGTGAACCATTGTTGGAAAGGTTTTCAGATTTGAACACCAGAGGGTGCTGTCGTCACTGACATCACTTAATCCTCTTTCTCCAGGCAATCCAGCACATAGAGGGCACCCAGGGAAAGGGTTGTGTTGGCGAGGAAGAGCAGCGAAGGGCGGTCATCGTCACTTCAGGGCGTGTCCCCTCCGACGCTGCGGGCTCAGACACGGCCTCAAACAGCGACGGGCCCGACGACTGTTCACTGCCCTGAGTTCATCCTCGAAGTCTTGCACGCCATACACTTACATACGCGCACACACTTATACACAAAAGGCCCAAGCAGACCAGGGCTACAGGAGGCTTCAAACCCACAGCACTCTTGTTTAGTGGACATTAATAGGGCTGGTAGACAGATTGAAGCACTCGTTTTTTTGTTTCTTTTCAGTACACTCTTCATGTTGTATTTTGATAGGCAGCCCAAATAGGTTTACACTTATACACACACACTCCTACATGCAGTCTCTCTTGCGTCTTTTTCTCTGCTTATCTTTAACCCCCTGCTATCCACACACACAAACTGTCTGTTCATTAGTTTATAGAGAGGTTATTAGAGTGGCTACTTCACTGACTGATCCATAAATGCTCCGTCAGAATGTCTGCTAAATATCACCATTATCACCAGGACTGTTCTCTTTTATTCGGCCCTGAAGCAACGGGACTGATCCACGAAACAGGAGTCAAAGAAGCCAGAAGTGTGGCGTCATCGCCACTAAACAGCAGTGCATTTTCGTTTAAGATGAACATCCTTTAAACCTCCTTCTCTGAAGCTGTTTGGAGAGACACTGTAAGCTAACAAGGCTGTCTCAAAGTTCCACCTTTTAGGCTTCTGGATGAAAGAATATGTTGTTTTACTCTTGTGAAGTCTACTTTTTCATGTTTTGTTTCTCTAAGGCTCCCTCAGCCAGCAAGTTAAAGTGATTGTACTGGGGGGAAAAAAAAAACACCACAACAGAGAGGAATTTAAAAGCAGTTTAATGGCTGACTGGTGCTCACAGGAAATGAAGCGAAGCTCGGGGGGAGAGAGTGTGCTTACTGGTTCTCAGCTCTATTCTTTTTGTTTTGTTTGTTGCCATTTTTACTGGGCTGGGTTCCCAGTAAGTTCACATATGTATTGCCATGTTCTTCTTTTTACTCATGGCCTGACAAAATAATATCAGTGCTTTGACATTTATTGACACGATCCCCTCTTGAATTTAAAAGCACCTGGCTTGTTAGATAAGC